>NC_136067.1:1999590496-2000241496 GCF_964261635.1 Lissotriton helveticus
TAAAAATTAAATTTGATGGCATTGAGGAAGTACAGCTAATTGGTCGTTGCTCTGCTAGATTTTTGCTTGTAAAAGACTTATATGTTCGCCGTAAGCAGTTTCCTGTTTGCTTGGCATATGCGGTGACAATCCATAAATCGCAAGGTTTAAGTGTAGACTGTGCATTGGTGAATATTGGCAGTTCTGTGTTCAAGGAGGGTATGGCATACGTGGCATTGTCACGAGTTAGAACTTTATCGGGATTGTACTTGATTGAGTGTGATGTCACAAACATTTGTGCGGATCTAGATTGTGTTAAGGAATACAATAGGTTAAGAAGAGAGTATGCGTCACATTTGCCTCAGTATCCTTTGTTTGAGAAACGTGTGGTAGGCCGGAAACGAACAAATGTGACCAATACTGGGGAGGTTGTAGCAAAAAGACGAAAAGTCGATGAACCTAAACTTACAAGCAGAAACAAAAAGGATTCTGTTTAAGATGTTGTTGGTTTTCAATTTGAAAACAGTTCTGGTGTCAACTGCTATTCTAATGTAGTGGTTAATGTTTTGTTTTCTCTAGAAAATGTAAAAGAAGAGATTGTGGTCAATTCTGATCAAAGATTTTGCAGTTTGTTAAATTCTGTGTTAGAGAAATGTAGCACTGATAGAAGAAACATAGAAAGTGTGTCTGAAATTCGAAATCTGTTAGACAGATGTTCAGGCCAAACACAATTCTCTCAAAATATTCAGCAAGATTGTCAGGAGTTTTTAATGTATATGCTTGATGTATTGCATGCTGAAGGTGTAGATGTAGATCAGCTGTTTGGGCTTTCTTATCAATGGCAGCATGACTGCGAGAACTGTATGGTATCAAGTACTACTAGTGTAGACTCAGAAAGATTTATATATTTAACTTTGCCAGACAGTAAATCAGTCTCCTTTAATAAGCTAGTAAAAGCAGCTGATCACAACATGGAGTGTAGCCAATGTAAATCTGAAATGATGTCCACATTATTTATACGAACATATGGCCAGTATGTCATTTTAATGTTCCAACGATGTAGGCCTAATGGAACAAAATTGACAACTTTAATTAAAAATTTTGTAGCTTCGCAGTTGTCAATATCAGGAAGGACTTTTGTAACTGCAGCAATTATATATCATGACGGCCCTTCAATAACATCAGGACATTACACAGCTTATTTAAAGTCTAGAAATGGCTGGTCATTCTGCAACGATTCTGTTTTAATTTTCAAAAAAAAATTGCCGTATGACCTTAAAAACTCTTACCTGGTGTTTTTAAAACCAAAATTTTAGGGAAATAATCTTGGGATGTGCTCTGTGGAATTTCAAGAGGTTCTAATGGCTCCTACACGATTTGGCCTTGAGGATAAGTGTAGTACAGAGACATAACTTTTTACCATAACACTGGACGTCATGGAGAAATACATGCACTTTGAATGAGTTCAGAAAAACTATTTCTTTTTATAAGCTAATTGAAGCAGCCAATCAAAACATAGAGTAGAGGGAATGTAAGTCTGCAACGCTGTCTACTGTTTTACATTGCTTTGTGATTGAAAGTGATGTAGAGAATTAAATAATTGTAGTAGTCATAGAGGTAGCGTAAGTCTGCTTCATAGTAAGCAGTATCAGTGTCATAGGAAATGTAGAACATGACTGAGCAAGAAGGGGAAGATATTACTATTCCAGGATTGTGAAAATGATCTTCAACATTTTAATTCTGAAAGTTGCGGAAATGCCAAATGACGGGATTGGCTTACAAGAAATCCAAGAGTTATAAATGAGTCTGACAAGATTTGGCCTTGTGGAAACTTGTGGTAGAGAGCAAGAAGTCATTTATTGCATGTAACATGTTTTTAAAAACGATGGAGATTTTCTTTCAGAAAGTGGCGGGCTGAAAGTAATAACAGCACAAAAGAGTGTAAGCTGTTCATAGGACATCCTTTGACGTCATGGAAAGTAAGTTAATTTTAAGGAGTTCTGAATTCTGATTTCTTATGTTGTATGGGTTTTTTAAACACAATCATTTTGATTGTGTTTTTTTTTCCCCGCTGTTATATGATGAATACCTTCAAGTCACTGTTTTTAGTGAATTTTGATACATTCTGAGAACAGCAAAAATAAACCATTTAACATGTATAATTAATTCTGTACTGTTTGCATTTATGATGTATATGTAGAACTGTGTAGGAGGCATGGAGAAGGTGAGGCTTCTGTAAGTGTCAAAGTTGTTGCATGCAGTGCTGCACTTCTGCGTATTCTTTCATATGCTAGACTACATCTGCACAATGAGATACCTAAGCAAAGGAAACACAAGTGATGTGATTGTGAAATGAGCAAAATAAATTGCACGTATTTCAATTACATCACCTGTGTTTCCTATCATTACGAACCACATTGTGCAGATCAAGTTTAGGTCTGTCCAGGGAAACATAGGAGGTTTGGACTTTGTTCAAGAGTGCAGTGGACATGACTCA
Source organism: Lissotriton helveticus (assembly GCF_964261635.1). Lineage (NCBI taxonomy): Eukaryota > Metazoa > Chordata > Amphibia > Caudata > Salamandridae > Lissotriton > Lissotriton helveticus. The sequence goes on from NC_136067.1 coordinate 1,999,592,973, forward strand.
CTTCATTGGTAGACCTTCACATGTATTATGTCCTCTATTCTCTTCAACAACACGAAATTTCATCTGCAACCCTGAGTAGGCCTCACCTCAAACAAACCTCTGGATAGGACACATCTTATTGGCATCCTCAAGCAATTATTTAAAATTTTAGTGTCTTGCGACACTTTTCTGAGACAACAGCAATGCAAAAGATGCACCATGTTTTAAGATAGGCCTCACTTCATCTGCATCAAGATACTGTTAGTTTAAAATGTATATCTTTAGGACTGTGTAGGGGGCCTGGAGAAGCAGAAGCTTCTGTAAGTGTCAAAGTTGTTGAAAAACTGTTTGTCCTTCAATCTTTTCCCTTGTCTTTTGTAATTTTTAAATACATGTTTTAATATTTTTGAAATGTTTGTTCTCTCTTTCACAGATTGAAAGTATAAAAACAAAAAGTGAGTAATTTAACGACAATTATAAGGTAAATGCTTTGTACTCTTTTCGTTACATTTCTATCACATTCACCTACTATTAGTTCCACTGCTTCATTTCTTTAACCCTCAGTTTCCTGCCTTTGCTACTTCCCTCATTCCTTTCTCTATTACCTACTTACTCAACTCCTTCCACTCTTTTTCTCAGTCCCTCTCTTCTCATAGTTCCTCACTCTTGTTCACTCACTCCGTCTCTATTACTCTTAGTGTCTTTGACTGATCACTCTATCACTACTTGTTCATAATGCTTTCTCTGTGTAGTTGAAGCACACTAAGGGGCATATTATGAATACAGCCAATAAAATTATTTCTCTTTTTATTGGCAGAAAACTGGTGCAAAAGTGGTTTTAGCGGCAGTTTTCTGCCGCTAAAAGCAGCTTTAGCGACACATTTCTGCCAATAAAAGCTGCAAAACTTTTATTGCCTATGTTGATGATATGGCTCTATGTTACTTACATTTCTTTGCTGTTTCAATTAATCTTTTTCTGTTATTTTTTGTTTTCTGTTTTCTATTTTTTCTCTCTGTTATTCCTCATGTTTTAATCTTATTTTGAACATTCACTCACATTCTCCAAGAAACTCTTCTTTGTTAATGTTATACTCTCTTTTTTTTTCTTTCACTTCGTTATCTATTTTGTTTTTCACAATTATACCCTCTTCCGTCTTTTCTTCGGTAAATAGATCTATTAAACACTATCTCTTCTTTACTCCCTATAGCTGTCTTTCTTTTAACATCACTCTCTGTTTACTTTCCTTATACTTACTCTTTTTTTTTTTTTACTTTTTTTTGGGTTAGCTCCCGGTCCGCGTACCGGGAAGCTAACCCGGGAGCGAACCAAAAGAAATAGAGCTTGCCAGAGTGCTAAACATTCTAGCAATTTTTTTTGAAAGGGAAGGTAGTTCTGAAAAGAACTTTTTTTTTATATTTTTGTTGTTTTATATTTTTTTTTAATTTTTTGAACATTTGTTGTTTTTTTTGTATTTTTTGAACGATTTTATATTTTTTGGGGTTTTTTTGGGGGGGGGGAAACAAAAAAAAACAGGCGTTGAAAAGGGCTCAACAGGAGCAAAAAAAAAATTACTGGGGGCGGTTAGGGCAATCATGGTGTTCATACGCCAGGTTTATAGCATTGATGCTCATGTTGCCACACGCTAACAACGCACGACAGTGCATACAAGAGTGTATCATGTGGCCAAAATTCTCTTGTATATTTGGCACAGTTTCCCGTGCCTCTTCTGGTGTTAACGCAATTGGTAATCTTGGTCTGGCCACAGGAGTTGGTCTTGGATTGTCCTGCATATCCCTTATTTCCGCCCGGCTGTAATTTAGTGGATGCTTCCTTGTCATGTGCCTGTGCATTGTGTGATTTCCGTAACTATATTTATTGTCCGTCCCTCTTGATAATTGTTCTTTGCATATGCGGCAGGTGACATACCTCCCATTGACTTTTTTTTGGCCACGAGGGATCGAATAAAACTGCCAGATGAAACTGGCTTTCTTTCTGGAAACCCGGGGCACCTCTTCTAAGAACTGTGGTTCTTCTCCCTCCTCATCCATTTCTTCATCTTCCTCCTCAGTGTTGGTAATGACCTGGGGAGGTGGTCCTCTCTTCCCATGAGGAGGTGGAGGTGGTGGTGGGGGTCCACCAGCTGAAGCTACCAATGAAGCCATTTCTCATATAGTAGTAAAGGTCTTCCTCTCACAATGATGAAAGTCAGAGTAAGGAAAGAAGGAGGGGTTTTCATCATTTGGGAAAAACAATACTTCTCAACCAATGAAAAGTGTTATTTTTAGGTCACCTGACCTAGCCTTACATCATTATGAAACCAAAAGTGAAATGAACCAATGAAAAGTGTTATTAACAAGTCACATGACCTGTTATGCTTACGTTACGCGCTCCGGTCCGCGCCCCGGATAGCTTCCGGGTCGCTGCGCTTCGCGCCTCGGTCCGCGCCCCGGTGCACTTCCGGGTGCGCTAACGCCGTACGTCACAAGACGCATTACGCGTCAATGCGATACGTCGCGTTTTCGCGACGCGCCGCGGATCGCTTCCGGGGAGCTGCGTTTCGCGCCTCGGTCCGCACCCCGGGGCACTTCCGGGTGCGCTAACGCAGTACGTCATAAGATGCATTACGCGGCAACGCGATACCGTCACTATGTTGATTTCTTACCGGTTCGCGGACCGGGTCGCGGCTTTAAATTGAGCTAACGGGAAGCTTCCCGTTTCGCGGACCGGGAGCGAAACAAAAAAAATATTTAAAAAAAATTATTAATAAACATATAAAATATATTTTGGGATTTAAAGAAGAATACATTTTACAGCTATAGATATTAGCTTTTAAAAAACCAATGAAATTCACTGAAAAAACCATAGGTTATAGACCATATATAGTTAGGAATTAGCATTTACAAAACCTTGAAAATTCACTGAAAAAACCATAGGTTATACACCATATATAGTTAGGAATTAGCATTTAAAAACATTATTTTACTCACACAAAACCATTGAAATTCCATATATAGTTAGTGGTACTAACTATATATCGCGCACCCGCAATCCACTGCTGATCATGTCACATATTACATCATTCATGACATGGTCAGTGACATCACTGATGACATCACTGATGACATCTCAAATGACATCACTGATGGCATCACTGATGACATCACTGATGACATCTCAAATAACATCACTGATGACATCTCAAATGACATCACTGATGACATCACTGATGACATCTCAAATGACATCATTGATGACATCACTAATGACATCACTGATGACATCACTGATAACATCTCAAATGACATCTCAAATGACATCACTGATGACATCTCATTTGACATTACTGATCACATCACTGATGACATCATTCATGTGATAATACGATGAACCTCTTCAGACTCTAATATAACCTTAGATACACTCAGTGTAAACACAGACTCGCAGATTGTCACTCATCCATGAAGTTACACACACACCTAGTCAGTCATGCAAACAATCAATCACACCTCCATTTCCTTAACTATACAGTTAAACACACCTTACTTATTCAAACATATACTAAAACATATTTACTCACTTATACAATCCTGGATACAAGTTCACAATGATCCATACAGCCACTCACACATTCACTGGCTCTTATGCACAGTTATTTATATATGTCAACTCTCACATGTACTGTACTTTACATATGTACTTACTTTGACATGTAGCACTGAGATATCCATTCACTCATCAATACACTCATGCACACAGTCAACCGCCCATGTAGCTTTTTCCACATGCACTCTTGAACTCATACACCTAGTGAATCAACTGCTCACACATCTATGCACAGAGTCACACACCTCCCAGCCACCCCCACACAAACTCAATCTCCCATAGAAATACTTGGGCAACCAATTAATAACACATATAGCCTCTCGTATAGCTAATGATCAACACATGCAGCAGTTTACATCACAACAGACATAATGATGCACAAATTAAGACAGTTTAGTCACTAACCCATGCATTCAGTGAGACACATTTAATCACTCACTCATACAGTCAGTCACGCACCTACTAAATCCTTCATCCAGACACTTATACATCCACTCATTCTTCAATATCTAAGACATATTTTAACTTTACAGAAACATACAGTCACTGGATGTTGTCATCAGTGATGTCATTTGAGATGTCATCAGTGATGTCATCAGTGATGTCACTGACCATGTCATGAATGATGTAATATGTGACATCATCAGCAGTGGATTGCGGGTGCGCGATATATAGTTAGTGCAACTAACTATATATGGAATTTCAATGGTTTTGTGTGAGTAAAATAAGGTTTTTTAAATGCTAGTTCCTAACTATATATGGTCTATAACCTATGGTTTTTTCAGTGAATTTTCAAGGTTTTGTAAATGCTAATTCCTAACTATATATGGTCTATAACCTATGTTTTTTTCTGTGAATTTCATTGGTTTTTTAACAGCTAATATCTGTAGCTGTAAAATGTATTCTTCTTTAAATCCAAAAATATATTTTATATGTTTATGAATATTTTTTTTTTTAAATATTTTTTTTTCTTCGTTCCCGGTACGCGAACCGGAAGCAAACCAAAAAAGAACAGTAAGTATAAGGGAAGGAAACAGACAGTTATGTTAAAAGAAAGACAGCTATAGGGGAGTAAACTAGAGATACTATTACCCGTAATCCACTGCTGATGATGTCACATATTACATCATTCATGACATGCTCAGTGACATCATCAGCAGAGGATTGCGGGTAACAGTATCCCTAGTTTATTCCCTATAGCTGTGTTTCTTTTAACATAACTGTCTGTTTCCTTCCCTTATACTTACTGTTCTTTTAAAAAAAAATGTTTTAGATCTGTCAGAAACAGTGAAAGTAATGAAATATAAAAGACTACGTAGAATATGAGCACTGTATGCAACAACTTTGACACTGACAGAAGCCTCACCTTCTCCATGCCTCCTACACAGTTCTACATGGGAGGGAGAGGTGTGGCGCCGCGGCCAGGGCGACTGACGCTGGAATCTGGGGACCACGGTTCGATCCCCGGCTCCGGCGGCAGGTTAGCCCAGCACCATGTGACTCTGGGCAATAGCTCGCTTAATCTCCCCGACGGCCCCCAGCGCCTAGAGACCCTTACGGGTGATTGTGCGCTTTACAAATGTGGACTTTACTTTACATGTACATCATAAATGCAAACAGAACAGAATTAATTATACATGTTAAATGGTTTATTTTTGCTGTTCTCAGAATGTATCAAATTTCACTAAAACAGTGACTTGAAGGTATTCATCATATAACAGCGGGGAAAAAAAAACACAATCAAAATGATTGTGTTTAAAAAACCCATACATTACAAATCAGAATTCAGAACTCCTTAAAGTTAACTTACTTTCCATGACGGCCAAGGATGTCCTATGAACAGCTTACACTCTGTTGTGCTGTTATTACTTTCAACCCGCCACTTTCTGAAAGAAAACCTCCATCGTTTTCAAAAACATGTTACATACAATAAATGACTTCTCGCTCTCTACCACACGATTCCACAAGGCCAAATCGTGTCAGAGCCATGTATAACTCTTGGATTTCTTGTAAGCCAATCCCGTCTTTTCGCATTTCCGCAACTTTCAGAATTAAAATGTTGAAGATCATTTACACAATCCTGGACTAGTAATATCTTCCCCTTCTTGCTCAATCATGTTCTACATTTCCTATCACACTGATACTGATTACTATGAAGCAGACTTACACTACCTTTATGACTAGTACAATTATTTAATTCTCTACATCACTTTTAATCACAAAGCAATGTAAAACAGTAGACAGCATTGCAGACTTACATTCCCTCTACTCCATGTTTTGATTCGCTGCTTCAATTAGCTTATAAAAAGAAATAGTTTTTCTGAACTCATTCAAACTGCACGTATTTCTCAATAACGTCCACTGTTATGGTAAAAAGTTATGTCTCTGTACTACACTTATCCTCAAGGCCAAATAGTGTAGGAGCCATTAGAACCTCTTGAAATTCCTCAGAGCAAATCCCGAAATTCCTTCTCTAAAATTTTGGTTTTAAAAACACCAGGTAAGAATTTTTAAGGTCAAAAGGTAATTTTTTTGTGAAAATTAAAACAGAATCATTGCAGAATGACCAGCCATTTCTACACTTTAAATAAGCTGTATAATGTCCTGATGTTATTGAAGGACCATCATGATATATAATTGCTACAGTTACAAAAGTCCTTCCTGATATTGACAACTGTGAAGCCACAAACTTTTTAATTAAAGTTGTCAATTTTGTTCCATCAGGCCTACATCGTTGGAACATTAAAATGACATACTGGCCACATGTTCGTATAAATAATGTGGACATCATTTCAGATTTACATTGGCTACACTCCATGTTGTGATCAGCTGCTTTTACTAGCTTATTAAAAGAGACTGATTTACTGTCTGGCAAAGTTAAATATATAAATCTTTCTGAGTCTACACTAGTAGTAGCTGATACCCTACAGTTCTCGCAGTCATGCTGCCATTGATAAGAAAGCCCAAACAGGTGATCTACATCTACACCTTCATCATGCAATACATCAAGCATATACATTAAAAACTCCTGACAATCTTGCTGACTATTTTGAGAGAATTGTGTTTGGCCTGAACATCTGTCTAACAGATTTCGAATTTCAGACACACTTTCTATCTTTGTTCTATCAGTGCTACATTTCTCTAACACAGAATTTAACAAACTGCAAAATCTTTGATCCGAATTGACCACAATCTGTTCTTTTAAAGTTTCTAGAGAAAAGACAACATTAACCACTACATTAGCATAGCAGTTGACACCAGAACTGTTTTCAAATTGAAAACCAACAACATCTTCAACAGAATCCTTTTTGTTTCTGCTTATAATTTCAGGTTCATCAACTTTTCGTCTTTTTGCTACAACCTCCCCAGTATTGGTCACATTTCTTCGCTTCCGGCCTACCACACGTTTCTCAAACAAAGGATACTGAGGCAAATGTGGCGCATACTCTCTTCTCAACCTATTGTATTCCTTAACACAATCTAGATCCGCACAAATGTTTGTGACATCACACTCAATCAAGTACAATCCCGATAAAGTCCTAACTCGTGACAATGCCACATATGCCATACCCTCCTTGAACACAGAACTGCCAATATTCACCAATGCACAGTCTACACTTAAACCTTGCGATTTATGGATTGTCACCGCATATGCCAAGCAAACAGGAAACTGCTTACGACGAACATATAAGTCTTTTACAAGCAAAAATCTAGCAGAACAACGAGCAATTAGCTGTACTTCCTCAATGCCATCAAATTTAATTTTTAAAAATTCAATTCCATCTCTATTTCTGTATTTCACAAAATCAACAACATTACCCATTGATCCATTTACCAGACCTCTTTCAACATGTAAATTCCTTCTTAAAATTATACGGCAGTTCAAGCACACATTCAGAGTCTTTTCAAAACCCGCAGTTTTAGATATACTCTTCTCTAATGAATCCAATTTTGTTTTCAGATTCTCAGACAAAATAATTGTTGATCCCATATGCTCTACTCTGTCAATAGCTTCCAATTTCACAATCTCTTGCTTTTCTAAATGCAACATTTTGTTGTTGAATTTGGCACATTCTGCAAGAGTTGGCATCAAACATATTCCAGATTTTTTCTCAGTAACTTTCTGAAAAATATTCTCAGGCACAACATCTTCGTCTGGATATAAATTTGTCAGTAATCGTGCATGTAAAGCTTCTTTCCCATGCTCGGTCACTTTTCCAATTCTAACATCTTGTAGAATAGTCTTGTAAACTTCATCCTTTGCCTGACGCATATTTTCATGCAGTTCAGCATAATTGAAGTTTAACCATATATTGACATTGCCAATACTCCCTAAGCACTTCCTGGTATCTTCATGCGTGAGCATTTTGAACACAGGTTGCCCTTTCACTGGTGTCAGCTGCAGAAGATCTCCAAAAACAATGATGTGTTTGCCACCAAATAACACATCATACTCTGTTTTGAGAACTTCTTGCATTCTCAAATGCACAAAGGCAAGCATGACATTGGAAACCATGCTTACTTCGTCAATGATAAGAAGTTTCATTTTCCTCAACACTCTTGAAACTTCAAAACAAGCATCTCCAGATAGCTTGTGATATTCTAATTTGTTGTCATGCTCCACTGGCAGCATCAGTAAACGATGTAAAGTAATCCCTTTAATGTTATGTGCTGCCAGTCCAGTTGGAGCGGTGACAACACAAGACAGCGATGACTCTGTCCTTTCCTGCAAATAGCATGAAATTGCTTTAATGAGGAAACTTTTTCCAGTTCCCGCTTCTCCACTCACGTACAGTCGGACAGGCTTCAACGACGTACATGAGCACTCTTTCTTGTCATGACTTAATCCATGATCAATTTGCATGGTAACTTTGTCATATATTTTCCTCTGCTCAACGTTGAGTTGTCTTTCCAACTCTTCTAAGTTAACCGCATCCTCCTGAGCATGTGCCATGGCTCTTTCCACTTCATTCATAGCAGTGGCAGCTTCATTTTCGATAAGAGGTCCTCCTAGTGGATCCTGACTCAATGAAGCAGAACTCTGACTGTCCTGAGAACTGTCTCTGGCAATCTCGGCTGCAATCGTTGCTTCCTGCTCAATTTCCACATTCAACATTTCTACATATTTGGGAAAAGCAGGACATTCTATGGTCTCCTTGGCAGCATTGAATGAGTCTTCGTAACAGAGGAAATCTCCAAGCAGTTCCTCTTCTGCACGCCAAGGCTTAAAAAGTTGCAAAAGTGCTAAATAGAAAAACTCCTTTTTTTCAGGAGATTCGCCACTCAATTTTCGATGGTTTATCAAGTGGCATTTTCTTTGCTTGACCAGACATCCCTCACTTCCTATTACAGCATACACTCCTTTCTCAGTATCTTCTTTGATGTTCCTCTTGAATATGTAATTTTGCAGAACCTCATACAGACAAACATTCTCGAGGTGACTGCTTCGATTTGGATAATATGTATCCAACATGTTGCTCTTCAAAATGTCGGTACTGTTTGGCTCCTTTTCCGCCAAATACTCAATTTCCCGCACAGGTTTCAGAACTCGATTACGCGTTGCAGCAAGACCAACACTCGCCCAAACGATACTCCTGGACTTGGCATAGAGACTTGCTGAAGACAACCGGTCAGAACATTCGTAAGCTCCGATTTCTCGATGCGACAACATCTTCAGACTGAAACTGTACAACTTCTTGCTGAGGCTCTTTTCATGGGAAATGTCCTCCCACATATCCTTCAATTCTGTCTTCTCTTTTTTGGTGATGTAAGATGTCACATACCGAGCCACAGCCATACAGTTATCAGCCACAAACTGTATATCCATGTTAGCATTCCACATGGACAAAATCACCGGGTTGTAGTCGTTGATGTACTTAGACTCTTCGTTCCTCTTCAAATTGTATGTGTTTTTAGGTGATTTCTTCATCACATTATGTCGCAGCGAAGACATCAAACTGTTCACTCTTCCTTTAGAAATCACCGGTCGTGGAAAGCCGAAACGACATTTGGTGTAGAACTTGTCTTTGTTCCGGAATTTACGACGACAGTACTTTCCACATCGATGGCTTTGGAAACGTAGAACTTTTTCTCGTAGGCTTTTTTTCTCCTTTGCGTTTGGAACAGCACACGTAGAATACTGTTCTATGAAACTCATCACTGAGTCTTCTGCATCCGTTCCAAATTTAGGTGCATCCTTGATCCACAGCAACATATGTATATGAGGAGCACCTCTTGCTTGGTACTCCTTCCTCCAGAAGAAATCCAACACCTCTCCAAGAGGTGGATTCTTCTTATTCATGATGAAAGACATCATACCTTCAAATCTATGATTGAAGTACCTACATACATTGACTGGATCCAAAGAGCACAGTTCTCCGGGTGTCTTGAATTCGATGTTTTCTACGTTAGCATTTGCCTCTCGTAGAAATTCAAGTAAGTCTTCCCAGCCATACTCAGCACAGCTCAAAGTGAGGAACCATGTGGGAGTTCCTAAGTTCCTTAGCATACATTTTAAATCACCATGACGACGGTACCAGTACTCATTAGTACCACGCTGACACGCCATGAGATTAATCAGGTGAGAATCCAAAATACTGTCTTGGACATTGACTTTATCCATAAAGTCACTTGCCGAGATGTTTTGCATGTGTATACCACTTTTCAAGATGTGGTTCACTGCATATGACAGTCCAGACAGATCGCTTTCAAACAGGAGATGAAACAAATAAGGAATGCATTGTCGAAACCTAGCATCTCCTGCATACAATCGCAAAGTCCGGTATTCAGAAGCAGGAATTTGATGAGGTCGCTCATCATATCTTCCTCCCTGACCTGTTGGAAAAAGCTGTGGGAAACACCGAGCTTCCAAACTTTCCTCGCAAACACTAATGGGACTCCCTTTCGCTTGTTTCATTTGAAACAACTCAATAGCATTCCCCATGACTTCCTTGGAATGCAAAGGATGAACACTATAATGTTCATATATTTCTTCACTAGTACAGGGTTCTACTTTCTCAATTTGACCAGCACACAAATCGCTATCCTCTTCCTCACTTACTTCCTCTTCTGCAACATATACATTTTTATAGTACTTATTATATTTTTTCAAATACAATGTTGCCCTTTTGACTTTCCTAACATCTACTAAATCTTGCCATATTTTCTTATTCTTTGTCGGAACCCCATTAACTAAGATAACAAGAGGTTCCTCTTCCACTTTTTCTACTCCAATTGTGTTAATGTTTTTCTTCAAATCTAGAGGCAAATAAACAACTCTTCCCTTTAATCCTCTCTGTAAATCTGATGGAGGCAATTTCCCTGTCTTTGGCTCCATTCTTACAATAGCCTGAAAGGGATGGATACTTTGAATCAAAATAGATTCATAAGTATTTAAATCCTTCAATTCAGAAGGAATCTCAACCAATTCCAGATTATTATGAACTGCTCTAGCAGGCATCTGGTTTTGATTTAATTTGTTACAACAATAAGTACACACACGTTGATCCAATCCCAAATCAAAACAATTTTCTACCATCAAGTATGTTGTAAAATCCTTCCATTCACTATTATTTTCCCTTTCACTTTTTCCATATAAATCCACTAACTTAGTCTGATTCTTATAATAAGTGCGTCGACAACACACACAAGTGAAATTTGGCCTCTCACTTGATTTCACCTCAAACGTCGCAATTTCCCTCTGGAAATTATCTGTACTGGAAACCTGTACACTATCTTCCACATTACTCTCTTCTTCTTGGTCAATTTCAACATTCTCCTCTTTACTTCCAAAGTAACAAAACTCAATTTCTTCACATATATTCTTCACATCTATTTCAGAACCATGCAAAAGAGCAGCGCATAATTGTTTAAGCATAATTGCTGGACTCTTAGCATAATACAACATTCTAACTAATTTCCTCACTTTATTATGATGCACTGCTAGCATCCTGAAATGATGAAAAACACTCTGGCATACTCTCCTGGAAAGACAAGCCAGTGAATGACCATGCAAACCTATCACTTCTCTCACTCTGCAAGGATCTAATTCTTGCAACAACTTCATTTTCTGCTTCAAACTGTTCTTACTAAATGACCGTATAAAATCACAAAGCAAATTGATGGAATCCTGTCGTACACTGCAAATACTACTACACTTCCAGGTGTACACAGGACCCTTAGGACGTCTCCCTAAAACCTCATTACCTAACACCTCTTCTATCTCTGTTGTCACAAGTTTTTCTTTTTCAACTGGACAACCATCTTTCACTTCATAAGCTCGACCACTGGTGTCAACTGCATGCACCAAATCATTATCCTGGAAATAACTCTCCTCATTAAAAAATGCCTCAGAGCTGGAACTATGCATCCATTCTCCAGAAAAAACTTCACAAAAATTACTACGATTAACTATTCTCTTCCATCTACTATTTCTTTTGAAATCATAAATTACCTTGTTTAGCTTCCGAATTCTATTGATTGTCAAAATAAATAACTTACGTTTAATTTCAAATGCCTGATCAATAACTTTCTCAACAATTTTTTTTCTCTTATAAAAAACCACTTTCTGCTGACCTTTCTTAATATTTTTTAACAAATTCCCAATTATCCTGTTGCGGAACATTCGTTTACGAATATCCCTAAACTCTTGTTTCCTTCTACTTTCATGCATAGAGTTATCTCTTACTCTAGCAGTAACATTTCTCATTGGCCTTTCCTTACCATTTGAATTCTGTTTCCTTTTCTGGAGTGAAACATTTTCTGTAGTAATATTTTTTTTACTAGACATATTTCTTATGACTGTTTTTCGACTCTTACCCGGTGCTTTCTTGGTGACTTGACAAATCTTTTTGTTAGAGGACTGCTGCATTCTTCCATGGTCCTGCTGTCTTTGACGTTTTGCAGCCTTTCTTACTCTTTCTTTGCTAGGCATCCTAAAATCTTGAAATAATCTGCAGTTGAATCTGTGGTAAAATATAATAAAAAATGTTATTAACCACTATTACCCAACAGTAAATTAATAACAGTCATCAAAAACTTAACACACTACTTAAGTATATAATATACTGAAGCCTATCTCCAATTTTTCACTGAACAGGACTCATCTCTTCTTAACCTTGGATAAACCTCACCTACTCTGTGTCCCCTGCACATAATTAAATGTAAAGGGGCAGATTTATATTAACTAGCACATCCCCAGGGATGCACCAGTTAACGTACACCGCTGCTCTGCCACCCACGGTGTGCCGCATTTACAATCAGATAGGACAAAGCTACATCAAAACCCTGCGCCTGCTTGAAGCAGGCATAGATCTTGACGCAGGTAGGCTGAAAGCTAAAGCAACAACTAAGTGTCGTGTGCAGAAGTTACAAAAAAGGAAAAATGGCGTTTAAACCAGTAATGAGACCATGCTAACGTAATACAGAGTAAAAATATCCAGGATCTACATCAGTTTGGGGTTCACGAACCTGGCAGGTACAAGGCACTGAGGCTTTCCACCGTGCATGTCTCATCCCAAAACATATGTTGTTTGTGAATGAAACAATTTCCCAGACCAAATGCTTTGGATTGGCTACTTCTAAAAAATTAAACACCCCTACTATCCCGGAGTTAAAGGAATACGATGTTGGAGTAATTTTACTCGTTGTCTATTAAAGATTTACAGGCCCTACTCCGTAATTCTTCCTTTAACATTTCCAGTATAAATCCAAAAGGTTGACTGCTTTGGCAACGTGCCTTATCCACGGTTTAATAACGCTGCCTTTTGCTTTATATAAGTTTTCAAATTGTATGAAATATATACCAATAGGTCGTTATTAACCTTTAGGTAGTGGTTTTCTTCATCAAGTCTGGTCGCTTCCATACACATACAGATTTTCAAAGATGATCAAGAACTTTATCTGAATGGAGAGGAATGCACTGAGACGCCAGATCATTCACTAATGTGTAGGCACATACATTTACACGGTTCATGCAACAAACACCGACCAAATATGGCTTGCGTGTTGCAAGGCACACCAGTTCCTGCTATCATCCCCACGTTCAAGTTCTTGGAAAATGGTAGTTATTTGATGCTCAATAATGAAGATTGTTCTGAGTTAATTAAAAGTATTCATTTTATAGTAACAGTAAATGAACGGGTTATTTGCTGCAGAAATGTTCTATTTCCTCCCACACATCAACATACGGAGTTTTCAATCTTGCCACAAATACCAACCTTGGGACAGATTTCAACGGCATGGCAAGAATAAGAGCTCTTTTGTCTCAGAGAGAGGTGGCCTTGAGTTCGGCCCATGAAACTTTCGTCCTTCACACAGCGAACACCCGTACAGAGCTGCAGACCCTTTTAAATACAGATTCGCCTTTCCATTTCAGCAAGATGGTTCGGACTATCTCTAACGCATCCTCCACAAAGAGGCTGGTGCACTTTTTTAAAGTTGTTACCAGTGGTCTCGTGACTTCATTTGAGAAAATCTTTGAAGTCATCCCTGCTTTCTTACATTCTATTTTTTCCACTCTGCTTCGTGGATTCCCATTTTTACTTGCATTACCAGCGAACGCTCTTGTGCTTTTTTACATTTTTAAATATGGATGTCCCTCCTGTGCAAGCTCCCGCCCTGCAGCTGCTGACACTGTTCCGCAATCGCATGCTAAAATATTATGGCACAATGCCGTTGGCGATATTAAGCACGGCATATGGATTATCTTTTCTATGCTGATGTGATTCCTTCAAATCTAAGACACTAAAGTATCGGCACGCCCTAAACCAACACAAAGAGACCTTCTTAGCAAATAATATATTATGTGTATTAGGGAGGGTGAGATATAAGCAGCCGCGGGCCGTGGAGGGAGTTACGGTGGGGCAGGGAGGCGGGGAGGGGGAGGGGCAGGGTGAAGCCCTCTCCACCCTGCCCCTCCCCCTCCCCGCCTCCCTGCCCACCGTAACTCCCTCCACGGCCCGCGCCTGCTTATAAGTGTTGCTAACTCTTATTCATTTACAGCATGTTAACATACTATCACCATTCGCTTTTTATGTACTAGTAACTATGCTGGTAATTTTGCTACTGATAATATGTGTACTTGTATTCTCCACCCTGCTTCTCCCCCTCCCCGCCTCCCTGCCCCACCGTAACTCCCTCCACGGCCCGCGGCTGCTTATAAGTGTTGCTAACTCTTATTCATTTACAGCATGTTAACATACTGTCACCATTCGCTTTTTATGTACTATTAACTATGCTGGTAATTTTGCTACTGATAATATGTGTACTTGTATAATCTAAGATACTACGCCTGAGAAGACGGCATTAGTAAATAAACATTTCAAATACACATGTGTTCTTCTTAACTCCATGTTCTTGTTTCTAAGAAATATATAACGACCGACTGTTCATGAGTTCCACGTATCCTGAGGTACTATAAGTTCATATTCTGGATTGTCTAAACATTGAGAATTTGTTATATCCAATGTGTCACTGTACCTAGCTTGCTAAGGGGTTTTGATTACTAAGGTGACTTTTGGGACACCCTAATTCGCCGAGGTTCCAATCCTCTGTCCACAGTTCTGTGTGAGAACAGAAACCCTGCGACAGGGGCACCCCTCAACCTTACTGGAGCTTCATCACACTTGCGATACAACTCCAGCAATGCGCCAACTTTACGACACAAATACGTCACGCATCTGTGCTGTTTTTGCCCCATGATGCGCCGCATTGTAAATGCAGCACACCATAGGTGACGGAACAGCGGCACAGAATGACTAACACATCCCTAATGATGCGCCAGTCATCATAAATCTATCCCTATGCTTCTTATCTTGTTAGAAATAAACCGCCATATGTATCATCAAAGTTTTTTGCATTTCCTAAATAGCGAACTTTAAGAAATAAATAGCGATTCTTTACCATTCCTAGTTTGCGATGACCTATTTGCTAATTACAAATTACCCATTCATTTCCATGCAGCAGGAGGCCCATAGGAATGAAGGTACAATTTGCGATTAGCAATTACCTCATCGCAAATTACGAATTTTTCCGACGGTGCAGGGGTGTCTCAAGAACACCCTGCTGCACCCCTGAAAAAGAAATTTGGGGTCATATGGCGCACATAAATTTTGAAAACATTCCTTTACCTCAAAAACGATTTTCAACTCATAATTTGAAAACACTGCACATGGGGAAATGACTTAAAATGTCCTTAAGACACATAAAAGCATTTTTTGATTGCCTTTGCAGCATTTTCCGTCACCTTTAACATGCCTATGTAACGGAAACATTCAAAATCTAAATTTGCCATGCACAGGTGGGAGCATATTTACAAGCAATTTGCTCCACAGACAAACTTCTTACATTGAAATGGGAAAAATAACATCACAGACTCTCAATTACCTTATAAAGAAGCAGACACCATTATGTCCTTCTCATCAATATTAAAACAATTGCTTTTTCTCAAAAACGATTTACAAGTCATAATTTGAAAACACTCCACAGCTCCTATGCACATAAAAGCCCTGTCAGTACTAATACTTCACATTTTCTCCAATTACAATTTCTCAAAGAAACAAAATCTATTTGTGAAACACTTGAGACAAAGCAACATTTGAAAAACACAACTTTCTTCATAATTTTCTCCTTAAAGCACACTATTTTCTATCTAAATTAAAGAAATCTTTTCTCACCTTAGCAAATACTTTGAGTTTCAAAACAGTCTCAGAAACACACCAATTTGTCTTCAGCAGAGCAAAAGGTATGCACTCCAGAGTCTGCAGCTATCAAAAGCACAGAAATGCTGTAATTCCTCACACATATCTCTCATGTCACCCAATCAAAACTCTTCCCTTTTTTTCAAAGCAAAACCCTTCCCCCCTCTGCCCCCTCTCTGCTTTTTCTGCATAGCAACCACCTCTTGCAAGACCTCTCACACAACAATGTTGCAATTCAACTCTGAACTCTCAGTGCACCTGCATATCCAGAGCATTCTTCCATTTAATGATTTTTTCTTCGCCACTCAAAATACATCTTTCAACGAACTCATCCATTCACACTAACTTTCTGTTTTCAGCAATCAAAATCCACCAATCACTCTTACTGCTTCATTAACACAGAAACTCCTCAGTTTTTTTCATTTTACACTCTCATTTTTTCAACTGCCATTTCATTGCCACACTTCATCTGACTGCAGCAGAACCTTCTCTCGCCATGTTTTCTGTCTGGATTGTTGGACATAGTTACATATATTGGGCTCAAAGGTACGCTGAAAACAGGAATTTACCTAACCTCAATTTACAAGATGTGGAAATTAAGTGGTTTGGCCACAGAGGATTAAAATGTCACCAATTGATACCATTGGTGAAAACCTTTATGCATTTGCCCAAACCTGACCTGTTAATTGTGCACTGTGGAGGTAATGGTTTGGGCACTTTGACTGGGGTAGGTCTGGAAATGCTTTTAAAGGACACCTTTGAACAATTGATGGCACTTTTTCCTCAGACTGCCTTGGTATATTCAAATATATGCCAAAGACAGAAATGGAGGTGGTCAAACCAATTTTGTCCACAAATTGAGAAGTCGAGGAAGCATGTAAACAAATCTGTTTCAGCTTACATGAGAGACCATGGAATGTGCTCCCTGTACAACAATAACTTGCGTTACTACATGCAAGATATCTACAGAGGAGATGGAGTTCACTTCTCAGATGAGGGCAACAGAGTTTTCACTCTGAATTTAAGAATGTGCATTGGTACCTACTTATAAGTACCTAAATGTACCATAAACCCAAAAGCTCTTCTCAGAGCTACCCTACATCTGATCACTCACAATTATTATTGTACTCTAACTTTTTTCACTAATTTTCAAGAAAGTACGCTTCCCCAGAACGTTTCCCGGTTCGCGAACCGAGCGCACTCCACGCAAAAAAACTAAAAAAACGGTATATATTTTTTTGCCCTGCGAGAACCTTTCAAAGCCTCCACATCAAACCTAGGGGGTCAGGCACGATCTACTATGCCCCCTTATGGTCATTTGCCCCTTCGCTTTGGCCTCCTCTTGTCTCTCGATCCTACCGAGAGACAAGATGGCGGCCGCTACGGACTGTTTGGAATGTTTACAGACGCCGAAAAACCAATCAGCTTCGCAAACCTCCGTAACGCGAAAAGTACGCGAAGCGGAGCGCTGTTACAGATATATATCTTTTTTTGAACGTTAATTTCTCAAAATCCACTGGAGCACATATATTGAGACCTAGCAAAGGCACATCGGGCTACCAGTCCCTACAATTTTGCCAAGTTTCGTGCAAATCCATTCAGCCGTTCGATTATTATTATTATTTTTTTTTTTGCCCCGCGGGGCCCTTTTAAAACCTCCACATCAAACCTAGGGGGTCAGCGAGGATCTACTATTCCCCCTTATGGTCATTTGCCCCTTCGCTTTCGCCTCCTCTTGTCTCTCGATCCTACCGAGAGACAAGATGGCGGCCGCTACGGACTGTTTGGAATGTTGACAGACGCCGGAGAACCAATCAGCTTCGCTTCACAAAGCTCCGTTGCGCGAAAAGTCCGCGAACCAGTGCGCTAACTGGTCCGCTGTTACAGATATATATATTTTTTTAAACGTTAATTTCTCAAAATCCACTGGAGCACATATATTGAGACCTACAAAAGGCACATCGGGCTACCAGTCCCTACAATTTTGCCAAGTTTCGTGCAAATCCATTCAGCCGTTCGGGCTAAAAGTGAGGCCAACCGCCCTATGGAAAACTCAATGTTAAAAACACGTTTTGGGACCCCCCTTTTTTCTCGGCCCCCCCTTGACGAACCCCCCCAAAATTTTCAGGGGCTGCTCAGAAACAAAATGTGCCATTTTCCTGAAAATTTCAGCCAATTCCGTCCACAAACGCCAAAGTTATTAGACATAGAATTTTCAAAAAACCCATAGAGAAAAAATCCTAACTATATATACCTACTGGCGACCGCCAGTAGGTAATATATATATTACCTACTGGCGGTAGGCCAGTAGGTATATAGAGTTAGGATTTTTTCCCTATGGGATTTTTGAAAATTCTATGTCTAATAACTTTGGCGTTTGTGGACGGAATTGGCTGAAATTTTCTGGAAAATGGAAAATTTTGTTCCTGAGCAGCCCCTGGAAATTTGGGGGGGTTCATCAAGGGGGGGCCGAGAAAAAAGGGGGGTCCCAAAACGTGTTTTTAACATTGAGTTTTCCATAGGGCGGTTGGCCTCACTTTTAGCCCGAACGGCTGAATGGATTTCCACGAAACTTGGCAAAATTGTAGGGACTGGTAGCCCGATGTGCCTTTTGTAGGTCTCAATATATGTGCTTCAGTGGATTTTGAGAAATTAACGTTCAAAAAAAGATATATATCTGTAACAGCGGACCGGGCAGCGCTCCGGTTCGCGGACTTTACGCGTAACGGAACTTCGCGTAGCGAAGCTGATTGGCTCTCCGGTGTCTGTCAACATTCTAAACAGTCCGGAGCGGCCGCCATCTTGTCTCTCGGTAGGATTGAGAGACAAGAGGAGGCCAAAACAAAGGGGGAAATGACCATAAGGGGGCATAGTAGATCCTCCCTGACCCCCTAGGTTTAATGTGGAGGCTTTAAAAGGGCCCCGCAGGGCAAAAAAATATTTTTTTTTGTTTTTTTTGCGTGGGTAGCGCCCGGTTCGCGAACCGGGAAGCGTTCTGGGCAGCGTACTATAAGGAAAAAAGAATGATAGACTTTTCAAATACTGTATGTTAATTGATTGTTGGTTTTGTTGATTATTTTTTTATTTTTTTTATTTTTTATGCAAATATTTATTATTGTGATTGTGTTTGAAAATTTAATAACATTTCTAACATTTAACTAGTTTATGAATTACATATAAAAATGATTAAAGACTCAAACAATTTTTTAATATTACATACAATTTTATTTTTCGGATTGTTTTTCAAAATTTAATAGAACGTCTAGCATTTGACTGTCCGATATGTCCTCTTGTTGAGTGAACATAAGTTCCCACATTTGACCGTCATCATAATGAAGTAAATGATCCACAGATTCTACACATTGAACTAATTCATGGTCCCGTGATTCATCCATGAAATCTGAGTCATCATTGTCCTCAATATCTTTTTCTGTGTTGTTCTCCAGAACAATTTCGAAGGAAACATTCTGCTCACCTTCCATTTTATTGCTGTAATTTGCATAAAAAATAAATATATCAGTAGAGATAGGGCACTGTTGGGTTTAAGTTCAGACAGGTACTTGTGAGTTTATAACAGAGAAGTAATCTATGGGCACTGTATGGTTTCAGGCGTGAAGTAGTACTATTAAAAAGTGCCTGTGAAGAAGCCTAAGTAAATTCATAATTATACCACAGAAACCTAAATCAATCCATAATTATAATAAAGAAGCCTTTCTCAATGTCTAACTCTTACAGAGGGATAGTATATAACTATCTGAAAATGTTTTCAAATTTATAAAATAATATCTCACCTTCTAAAAAGAAGTTTAAGTTGTGAGTGAAAATGATCTTGCAATGTAGTTCAGGAAGTAGTAGTCAAAATGGCTGTGTTTCTCTCTCTTCCTTTATATATATTCAGGTACATAGCCAATCAAATGTCAGGTAAAAAAAGTAGAAAATGAAAGTAACATTTTCATTGGTTGTCAATTCCAACACTTCAGATGTGTTTTGTGAAGTAATTTACCTCAGGGTATTTAGAGAGGTCTACAGGCTAAACGGTTAAATGGAATTTCAATCAAATTTGTGAAAATGGTAGGCATTGGTATGTAGTATGAGGTAATCTATATTTGGTGAAATTGTCTCCAGTCGCTTTTCTGTAAACTACTTTCCCACCTTTTTGATGGTGCGCTTCCCAGGGAGCGACCCGGTACGCGAACTGGCGAGCGCCCCGGTTCGCGAACCTTAAGCGTTACGGGAGTCCACCATTTTGTGTTTCGGTCGAATTAAGATACAAGATGGAGGGCAAATAATGTTCAGAATGGGTAGAAGGGGGCACGGTAGACTTATCTTGACCCCCTAGGTTTTCTGAGGGTGGCTGAGGAGGCCCATATGTGAGAAAAAAAATCATTTTTTAAAAAATTTAGCGAGGTTAGCTCCCGGTTCGCGTACCGGGTAGCGCCCCAGGGAGCGTACTTTGTTGAAAATTAGTGAAAAATGTTAGAGTAAAATAATAATTGTGAGTGATCAGATGTAGGGTAGCTCTGAGAAGAGCTTTAAGGTTTATGGTACATTTAGGTACTTATAAGTAGGTACCAATGCACAGTCTTAAATTCAGAATGAAAATTCTGTTGCCCTCATCTGAGAAGTGAACTCCATCTCCTCTGTAGATATCTTGCATGTAGTAACGCAAGTTATTGTTGTACAGGGAGCCCATTCCATGGTCTCTCATGTAAGCTGAAACAGATTTGTTTACATGCTTCCTCGACTTCTCAATTTGTGGACAAAATTGGTTTGACCACCTCCATTTCTGTCTTTGGCATATATTTGAATATACCAAGGCAGTCTGAGGAAAAAGTGCCATCAATTGCTCAAAGGTGTCCTTTAAAAGCATTTCCAGACCTACCCCAGTCAAAGTGCCCAAATCATTACCTCCACAGTGCACAATTAACAGGTTAGGTTTTGGCAAATGCATAAAGGTTTTCACCAATGGTATCAATTGGTGACATTTTAATCCTCTGTGGCCAAACCACTTAATTTCCACATCTTGTAAATTGAGGTTAGGTAAATTCCTGTTCTCAGCATACCTCTGAGCCCAATAGATGTAACTATGTCCAACAATCCAGACAGAAAACATGGTGAGAGAAGGTTCTCCTGCAGTCAGATGAAGTGTGGCAATGAAATGGCAGTTGAAAAAATAAGAGTTTAAAATGAAAAAAACTGTGGAGTTTCTGTGTTAATGAAGCAGTAACAGTGATTGGTGGATTTTGATTGCTGAAAACAGAAAGTTAGGGTGCATGGATGAGTTGTTTGAAAGATGTATTTTGAGTGGTCAAGAAAAAATCATTAAATGAAAGAATGCACTGGATATGAGGTGCACTGAGAGTTCAGAGTTCAATTGCAACATTGTTGTGTGAACTTGCAAACACCAGAGGTCTTCCAAGACGTGGTTGCCATGCAGAAAAGGCATGAAATGGCAGAGGGGGGAAGGGTTTTCATTTGAAAAAAAGTGAGGGAAGAGTTTTGATTGGGTGACATGAGAGATATGTGTGAAGAATTACAGCATTTCTGTGCTTTTGATAGCTGCAGACTCTGGAGTGCATACCTTTTGCTCTGCTGAAGACAAATTGGTGTGTTTCTGAGACTGTTTTGAAACTCAAAGTATTTGCTAAGGTGAGAAAAGATTTCTTTAATTTAGATAGAGAATAGTGTGCTTTAAGGAGAAAATTATGAAGAAAGTTGTGCTCTTCAAATGTTGCTTTGTCTCAAGTGTTTTACAAATAGATTTTGTTTCTTTGAGAAAATGTAATTGGAGAAAATGTGAAGTATTAGTACTGACAGGGTGTTATTGTGCATAGGAGCTGTGGAGTCTTTTCAAATTATGACTTGAAAATCGTTTTTGAGGAAAATGAATGGTTATAATATTTATGACAAGGACATAATGGTGTATGCTTCATTATAAGGCAATTGAGTGTCTCTGATGTTATTTTCCCATTTTAATGTAAGACCTTTCTCTGTGGAGCAAATTGCTTGTAAATATGCTCCCATCTGTGCATGGCAAATTTAGATTTTGAATGTTTGCGTTACATAGCCATGTTAAAAGTGACACAAACATGCTGCAAAGGCAATCAAAAAACGCTTTTATGTGTCTTAAGGACATTTTAAGTCATTTCTCCATGTGCAGTGTTTTGAAATTATGATTTGAAAATCGTTTTTGGGGAAAAGGAATGGTTTTTAAATTTATGACAAGGACATAATGGTGTATGCTTCTTTATAAAGCATTTCAGTGTCTCTGATGTCATTTTTCCCATATTACATTAAAAGACCTTTCTCAGTGGGGCACATTCCTTGTAAATATGCTCCCACCTGTGCATGGCAAATTTAGATTTTGAATGTTTGTGTTACATAGCCATGTTAAAAGTGACCCAACCATGCTGGAAAGGCAATCAAAAAACGCTTTCAAGTGTCTTAAGGACATTTTAAGTCATTTCCCCATGTGCAGTGTTTTCAAATTATGATTTGAAAATCGTTTTTGGGGAAAAGGAATGGTTTGTAAATTTATGACAAGGATATAATGGTGTATGCTTCTTTATAAGGCATTTCAGTGTCTCTGATGTCATTTTTCCCATATTACATTAAAAGACCTTTCCCCGTGGGGCACATTCCTTGTAAATATGGTCCCACCTGTGCATGGTAAATTTAGATTTTGACTGTTTGAGTTACATAGCCATGTTAAAAGTGACCCAAAAACTTGCAAAGGCTTTAAAAAAACACTTTCATGTGTCTTAAGGACATTTTAAGTCATTTCCCCGTGGGCAGTGTTTTCAAATTATGACTTGAAAATCGTTTTTGAGGTAAAGGATTGTTGTTAAAATTTATGTGTGCCATATGCCCCCAAATTTCTTTTTCAGGGATGCAGCAGGGTGTTCTTGAGACACCCCTGCACCTTTGGAAAAATTCCTAATTTGCGATGAGCTAATTGCTAATCGCAAATTGCACCTTCATTCCTATGGGCCTCCTGGCCCATGGAAATGAATGGGTAATTTGCAATTAGCAATTTGCTCATCGCAAATTAGGAATGGTAAAGAATCGCTATTTATTCCTTAAAATTCGCTATTTAGGAAATGCAAAATAGTTTGATGATACATATGGCGGTTCATCTGTAACAAGATAAGAAGCTTAGGGATACATTTATGATGACTGGCGCAATGAAGTGGACATCACTTACTTCATTGGTAGAGCTTTACATGTATTATCTCCTCTGTATTCTTCATCAAGCGTAACTTTCATCTGCAATCCTGAGTAGGCCTCACCTTAAACAAACCTCTGGATAGGGCACACCTTATCGTCATCCTGAATTAATCATTTAAAATGCTAGGGACAGATTTATGATAGGTGTATGCCTCTTTTGCGCCACTGTGCGTCACTTTTGTGATGCAGAGGCGGTGCAAAAGATTTGCTATGAGGCGACAAAATTACAAATTGATGCATTTAGGCAGATGTGTCATGGTGTAAAAAACACCGTGCCACATGAAACTGATGCAGCAGTGATGCAAAAGATGCACCATGTTGCAAGACAGGCCTCACTTGGGGCCATATGTATGAAGCTAATTAGCATTTGCAAAGGCCGAAGTTCTGTGAATTTCGGCCTTTGCGAATGCTAATTAGACAAATGGTATGTATCAAACAAGTTTGATGCAAAATAAGGAATAGCAAAATTTGCTATTCTTTATTTTGCGATTGCACTGAAGGATTTGCAAATTTTGTGATTTCTTAAATGCAATGTATCAAACAAAAAATATGCAAAAAATGCCATTAAGGATTTGCAAATTACCACCAACTTCTAGTTGGTGGTAATTTGCGAATTCTTTTCAAAAAGCTTTTTTTCCAAAAAACAAAAGGTGCCATATGACGCCCATACATGCCCTTAGGGCATGTATGTGCACCATATGCCCCCAAATTTCTTTTTCAGGGGCTGCAGCAGGGTGTTCTTGAGACACCCCTGCACCCTTGGAAAAATTCCTAATTTGCGATGAGCTAATTGCTAATCGCAAATTGCACCTTCATTCCTATGGGCCTCCTGGCCCATGGAAATGAATGGGTAATTTGCAATTAGCAATTTGCTCATTGCAAATTAGGAATGGTAAAGAATCGCTATTTATTCCTTAAAATTCGCTATTTAGGAAATGCAAAATAGTTTGATGATACATATGGCGGTTCATCTGTAACAAGATAAGAAGCTTAGGGATACATTTATGATGACTGGCGCAATAAAGTGGACATTACTTACTTCATTGGTAGGCCTTTACATGTATTATCTCCTCTGTATTCTTCATCAAGCGTAACCTTAATCTGCAATCCTGAGTAGGCCTCATCTTAAACAAACCTCTGGATAGGCCACACCTTATCGTCATCCTGAATTAATCATTTAAAATGCTAGGGACAGATTTATGATAGGTGTATGCCTCTTTTGCGCCACTGTGCATCACTTTTCTGATGCAGCGGCGGTGCAAAAGATTTGCTATGAGGCGACAAAATTACAAATTGATGCATTTAGGCAGATGTGTCATGGTGTAAAAAAAACGTGCCACATGAAACCGATGCAGCAGTGATGCAAAAGATGCACCATGTTGCAAGACAGGCCTCACTTGGGGCCATATGTATCAAGCTAATTAGCATTCGCAAAGGTCAAAATTCTGCGAATTTCGGCCTTTGCGAATGCTAATTAGACAAATGGTATGTATCAAACAAGTTTGATGCTAAATAAGGAATAGCAAAAATTGCTATTCCTTATTTTGCGATTGTACTGAAGGATTTGCAAATTTTGAGATTCCTTAAATGCAATGTATCAAACAAAAAATATGCAAAAAATGCCATTAAGGATTTGCAAATTACCACCAACTTCTAGTTGGTGGTAATTTGCGAATTCTTTTCAAAAAGCTTTTTTTCCAAAAAACAAAATGTGCCATATGACGCCCATACATGCCCTTATGGCATGTATGTGCGCCATATGCCCCCAAATTTCTTTTTCAGGGGTGCAGCAGGGTGTTCTTGAGACACCCCTGCACCTTTGGAAAAATTCCTAATTTGCGATGAGCTAATTGCTAATCGCAAATTGCACCTTCATTCCTATGGGCCTCCTGGCCCATGGAAATGAATGGGTAATTTGCAATTAGCAATTTGCTCATCGCAAATTAGGAATGGTAAAGAATTGCTATTTATCCCTTAAAATTCGCTATTTAGGAAATGCAAAATAGTTTGATGATACATATGGCGGTTCATCTCTAACAAGATAAGAAGCTTAGGGATAGATTTATGATGACTGGCGCATCACCAGGGATGTGCCAGTCATCCTGCGCTGCTGTTCCGCCACCCATGGTGTGCTGCATTTACAATGCGGCGCAGCATGGGGCAAAAATGGCACAGATGCGTGACGCATCTGTGCCGTAAAGGTGGCGCATTGCTGGAGTTGTATCGCAAGTGTGATTCAGCTCCAGCAAGGCTCAGGGGTGCCCCATCTCCACAATGTTGCGTCAAGACCTATGCCTGCTTCAAGCAGGCGCAGGGTTTTGACGTAGCTTTTTCCTATCTGATTGTAAATGAGGCACACCATGAGTGGCAGAGCAGCGGTGCACATTAACTGGTGCATGCCTGGGGATGTGCCATTTAACATAAATCTGCCCCTTTACATTTAAGTATGTGCAGGGGACACAGAGTCGGTGAGGCTTATCCAAGGTTAAGAAGAGATGAGTCCTGTTCACTGAAAAATTAGACATAGGCTTCACCTGCTCAGCATCGTTGGACATGGCTATATAATAGCTGCAAAATGTTACTCTTGTTAAACAATTTTACTATTATAATCTCTGAGATTTGTCTCTTACTCTGCAACATCTCATTGTTGTTATCTTTCTTTAAAGATAAAGACAACATCAACATGAGCGACAATCAGCAATCAGTTGATTTTGACCTCATCATTGAACTCGTAATTGAAACATCAGTGGATGTTGATCCCTTGGATGATTTAAATCCTGAGGATGAAGAAGAACGTGATGAGGATGCAGATTTGTCCGAATTACATGACATAGGATGGGAAGCTGACGTGCTTGAGCCTATGGAACTATAAACATTTATTTTAAAAATTTATAATAAATAAAAAGTAAAAATGTAAACCGTTTAATTTAAAAATAAAGACACCTTCAAAAACAGGTTATGTGTAGTGTCTTCAATAAAATATTAAAATATGCTCATAAAATTAGATCAGATTCACATATAAAATAGCACAGGTAACATGAATATAAATTCCATTTCTTTTCTGCTATTTCTGTATTCTAAATTTGCCAAGCACTAAAAAATCTTCTATGTAAAAATGTCAAGTAGTGTTTTAAGTTTTTGATTACTGTTATTGATTTACTGTTGGGTAATAGTGGTTAATAACATTTTTTATTATATTTTACCACAGATTCAACTGCAGATCATTTTAAGATTTCAGCATGCCAACCAAAGAAAGAGTGAGAACGGCTGCAAAACGTCAAAGACAGCAGGTTAATGAAAAAAAGCAGCAGTCCTCTAACAAAAAGATTTGTCAAGTCACCAAGAAAGCACCGGGTAAGAGTACAAAAACATTCATAAGAAATATTTGTAGTAAAAAAAATATTACTACAGAAAATGTTTCAGTCCAGAAAAAGAGAAGCAATTCAAACGGAAAGGAAAGGCCAATGAAAAATGTTACTGCTAGAGCAAGAGATAACTCTGTGCATGATAGTAGAAGGAAACAACAGTTTAGGGACATTCGTAAACGAATGTTCCGCAACAGGATAATTGGCAATTTGTTAAAAAATATTAAGAAAGGTCAACAGAAAGTGGTTTTTTATAAGAGAAAAAAAAAAGTTGAGAAAGTTATTGATCAGGCATTTGAAATTAAACGTAAGTTATTTATTTTGATAATCAATAGAATTAGGAAGCTAAACAAGGCAATTTATGATTTCAAAAGAAATAGTAGATGGAAGAGAATAGTTAATCGTAGTAATTTTTGTGAAGTTTTTTCTGGAGAATGGATGCATAGTTCAAGCTGTGAGGCATTTTTTAATGAGGAGAGTTATTTCCAGGATAATGATTTGGTGCATGCAGTTGACACCAGTGCTCGAGCTTATGAAGTGAAAGATGGTTGTCCAGTTGAAAAAGAAAAACTTGTGACAACAGAGGCAGAAGAGGTGTTAGGTAATGAGGTTTTAGGAAGACGTGCTAAGGGTCCTGTGTACACCTGGAAGTGTAGTAGTATTTGCAGTGTGCGACAGGATTCCATCAATTTGCTTTGTGATTTTGTACGGTCATTTAATAAGAAAAGTTTGAAGCAGAAAATGAGGTTGTTGCAAGAATTAGATCCTTGCAGAGTGAGAGAAGTGACAGGTTTGCATGGTCATTCACTGGCTTGTCTTTCCAGGAGAGTATGCCAGAGTGTTTTTCATCATTTCAGGATGCTAGCAGTGCATCATAATAAAGTGAGGAAATTAGTTAGAATGTTGTATTATGCTAAGAGTCGAGCAATTATGCTTAAACAATTATGCGCTGCTCTTTTGCATGGTTCTGAAATAGATGTGAAGAATATATGTGAAGAAATTGAGTTTTGTTACTTTGGAAGTAAAGAGGAGAATGTTGAAATTGACCAAGAAGAAGCGGGTAATGTGGAAGATAGTGTACAGGATTCCAGTACAGATAATTTCCAGAGGGAAATTGCGACGTTTCAGGTCAAATCAAGTGAGAGGCCAAATTTCACTTGTGTGTGTTGTCGACGCACTTATTATAAGAATCAGACTAAGTTAGTGGATTTATATGCAAAAAGTGAAAGGGAAAATAATAGTGAATGGAAGGATTTCGCAACATACTTGATGGCAGAAAATTGTTTTGATTTGGGATTGGATCAACGTGTGTGTACTTATTGTTGTTGCAAATTAAATCAAAACCAGATACCTGCTAGAGCAGTTCATAATAATCTGGAATTGGTTGAGATTCCTTCTGAATTGAAGGATTTAAATACTTATGAATCTATTTTGATTCAAAGTATCCATCCCTTTCAGGCTATTGTAAGAATGGAGCCAAAGACAGGGAAATTGCCTCCATCAGATTTACAGAGAGGATTAAAGGGAAGAGTTGTTTATTTGCCTCTAGATTTGAAGAAAAACATTAACACAATTGGAGTAGAAAAAGTGGAAGAGGAACCTCTGGTTATCTTAGTTAATGGGGTTCCGACAAAGAATAAGAAAATATGGCAAGATTTAGTGGATGTTAGGAAAGTTAAAAAGGCAACATTGTATTTGAAAAAAAATAATAAATACTATAAGAATGTATATGTTGCAGAAGAGGAAGTAAGTGAGGAAGAGGATAGCGATTTGTGTGCTGGTCAAATTGAGAAAGTAGAACCCTCTACTAGTGAAGAAATATATGAACATTATAGTGTTCATCCTTTGCATTCCAAGGAAGTCATGGGGAATGCTATTGAGTTGTTTCAAATGAAACAAGCCAAAGGGAGTCCCATTAGTGTTTGGGAGGAAAGTTTGGAAGCTCGGTGTTTCCCACAGCTTTTTCCAACAGGTCAGGGAGGAAGATATGATGAGCGACCTCATCAAATTCCTGCTTCTGAATACCGGACTTTGCGATTGTATGCAGGAGATGCTAGGTTTCGACAATGCATTCCTTATTTGTTTCATCTCCTGTTTGAAAGCGATCTGTCTGGACTGTCATATGCAGTGAACCACATCTTGAAAAGTGGTATACACATGCAAAACATCTCGGCAAGTGACTTTATGGATAAAGTCAATGTCCAAGACAGTATTTTGGTTCTCACCTGATTAATCTCATGGCGTGTCAGCGTGGTACTAATGAGTACTGGTACCGTCGTCATGGTGATTTAAAATGTATGCTGAGGAACTTAGGAACTCCCACATGGTTCCTCACTCTGAGCTGTGCCGAATATGGCTGGGAAGACTTACTTGAATTTCTACGAGAGGCAAATGCTAACGTAGAAAACATCGAATTCAAGACACCCGGAGAAATTGATCATGGATTAAGTCATGACAAGAAAGAGTGCTCATGTACGTCGTTGAAGCCTGTCCGACTGTACGTGAGTGGAGAAGCAGGAACTGGAAAAAGTTTCCTTATTAAAGCAATTTCATGTTATTTGCAGGAAAGGACAGAGTCATCGCTGTCTTGTGTTGTCACCGCTCCAACTGGACTGGCAGCACATAACATTAAAGGGATTACTTTACATCGTTTACTGATGCTGCCAGTGGAGCATGACAACAAATTACAATATCACAAGCTATCTGGAGATGCTTGTTTTGAAGTTTCAAGAATCTTGAGGAAAATGAAACTTCTTATCATTGACGAAGTAAGCATGGTTTCCAATGTCATGCTTGCCTTTGTGCTTTTGAGAATGCAAGAAGTTCTCAAAACAGAGTATGATGTGTTATTTGGTGGCAAACACATCATTGTTTTCGGAGATCTTCTGCAGCTGACACCAGTGAAAGGGCAACCTGTGTTCAAAATGCTCACGCATGAAGATACCAGGAAGTGCCTAGGCAGCATTGGCAACGTCAATATATGGTTAAACTTCAATTATGCTGAACTGCATGAAAATATGCGTCAGGCGAAGGATGAAGTTTACAAGACTATTCTACAAGATGTTAGAATTGGAAAAGTGACCGAGCATGGGAAAGAAGCTTTACATGCACGATTACTGTCAAATTTATATCCAGAACAAGATGTTGTGCCTGAGAATATTTTTCAGAAAATTACTGAGAAGAAATCTGGAATATGTTTGATGCCAACTCTTGCAGAATGTGCCAAATTCAACAACAAAATGTTGCATTTAGAAAAGCAAGAGATTGTGAAACTGGAAGCTATTGACAGAGTAGAGCATATGGGATCAACAATTATTTTGTCTGAGAATCTGAAAACAAAATTGGATTCATTAGAGAAGAGTAAATCTAAAACTGCAGGTTTTGAAAAGACTCTGAATGTGTGCTTGAACTGCCGTATAATTTTAAGAAGGAATTTACATGTTGAAAGAGGTCTGGTAAATGGATCAATGGGTAATGTTGTTGATTTTGTAAAATACAGAAATAGAGATGGAATTGAATTTTTAAAAATTAAATGTGATGGCATTGAGGAAGTACAGCTAATTGGTCGTTGTTCTGCTAGATTTTTGCTTGTAAAAGACTTATATGTTCGCCGTAAGCAGTTTCCTGTTTGCTTGGCATATGCGGTGACAATCCATAAATTGCAAGGTTTAAGTGTAGACAGTGCATTGGTGAATATTGGCAGTTCTGTGTTCAAGGAGGGTATGGCATATGTGGCATTGTCACGAGTTAGAACTTTATCGGGATTGTACTTGATTGAGTGTGATGTCACAAGCATTTGTGCGGATCTAGATTGTGTTAAGGAATACAATAGGTTAAGAAGAGAGTATGCGCCACATTTGCCTCAATATCCTTTGTTTGAGAAACGTGTGGTAGGCCGGAAACGAAGAAATGTGACCAATACCGGTGAGGTTGTAGCAAAAAGACGAAAAGTCGATGAACCTGAAATTATAAGCAGAAACAAAAAGGATTCTGTTGAAGATGTTGTTGGTTTTCAATTTGAAAACAGTTCTGGTGTCAACTGCTATGCTAATGTAGTGGTTAATGTTTTGTTTTCTCTAGAAAATGTAAAAGAAGAGATTGTGGTCAATTCTGATCAAAGATTTTGCAGTTTGTTAAATTCTGTCTTAGAAAAATGTAGCACTGATAGAACAAACATAGAAAGTGTGTCTGAAATTCGAAATCTGTTAGACAGATGTTCAGGCCAAACACAATTCTCTCAAAATATTCAGCAAGATTGTCAGGAGTTTTTAATGTATATGCTTGATGTATTGCATGCTGAAGGTGTAGATGTAGATCAGCTGTTTGGGCTTTCTTATCAATGGCAGCATGACTGCGAGAACTGTAGGGTATCAAGTACTACTAGTGTAGACTCAGAAAGATTTATATATTTAACTTTGCCAGACAGTAAATCAGTCTCCTTTAATAAGCTAGTAAAAGCAGCTGATCACAACATGGAGTGTAGCCAATGTAAATCTGAAATGATGTCCACATTATTTATACGAACATATGGCCAGTATGTCATTTTAATGTTCCAACGATGTAGGCCTGATGGAACAAAATTGACAACTTTAATTAAAAATTTTGTGGCTTCGCAGTTGTCAATATCAGGAAGGACTTTTGTAACTGCAGCAATTATATATCATGACGGTCCTTCAACAACATCAGGACATTACACAGCTTATTTAAAGTCTAGAAATGGCTGGTCATTCTGCAACGATTCTGTTTTAATTTTCAAAAAACAATTGCCGTATGACCTTAAAAATTCTTACCTGGTGTTTTTAAAACCAAAATTTTAGGGAAAGAATCTCGGGATGTGCTCTGAGGAATTTCAAGAAGTTCTAATGGCTCCTACACGATTTGGCCTTGAGGATAAGTGTAGTACAGAGACATAACTTCTTACCATAACACTGGACGTCATGGAAAAATAACTGCACTTTGAATGAGTTCAGAAAAACTATTTCTTTTTATAAGCTAATTCAAGCAGCCAATCAAAACATGGAGTAGAGGGAATGTAAGTCTGCAATGCTGTCTACTGTTTTATATTGCTTTGTGATTAAAAGTGATGTAGAGAATTAAATAATTGTAGTAGTCATAGAGGTAGTGTAAGTCTGCTTCATAGTAAGCAGTATCAGTGTCATAGGAAATGTAGAACATGAGTGAGCAAGAAGGGTAAGATATTAGTAGTCCAGGATTGTGAAAATGATGTTCAACATTTTAATTCTGAAAGTTGCGGAAATACAACATGACTGGATTGGCTTACAAGAATTCCAAGAGTTATAAATGGCTCTGACATGATTTGGCCTTGTGGAAACGTGTGGTAGAGAGCGAGAAGTCATTTATTGTATGTAACATATTTTTCAAAACGATGGAGGTTTTCTTTCAGAAAACGGTGGGCTGAAAGTAATAACAGCACAACAGAGTGTAAGCTGTTCATAGGACATCCTTCGACGTCATGGAAAGTAAGTTAACTTTAAGGAGTTCTGAATTCTGATTTGTTATGTTGTATGGGTTTTTTAAACACAATCATTTTGATTCTGTTTTTTTTTCCCCGCTGTTATATGATGAATACCTTCAAGTCACTGTTTTTAGTGAAATTTGATACATTCTGAGAACAGCAAAAATAAACCATTTAACATGTATAATTAATTCTGTACTGTTTGCATTTATGATGTACATGTAGAACTGTGTAGGAGGCATGAAGAAGGTGAGGCTTCTGTAAGTGTCAAAGTTGTTGCATACAGTGCTCATATTCTACGTAGTCTTTCATATGATAGACTACATTTCCACAATGAGATACCTAAGCAAAGGAAACACAGGTGATATGATTGTGGAATGAGCAAACGAAATTGCACGTTTTTCAATTATATTACCTGTGTTTCCTAACATTACACATCACATTGTGTAGATGAGGTTTAGGCCTGTTCCTGGAGACAGAGGAGGTCTGACATTTGTTCAAGAGTGCAGTGGACATGACTCACTTCGTTGGTAGGCCTGCACATGTATTATCTCCTCTGTATTCTTCAACAAACCTAAATTTCATCTGCAACTCTGAGTAGGACTTACCTGAAACAAATCTGTGGATAGGTTACACCTTATCGGCATCTTGAAACAATCATTTAAAATGTTAGGGTCAGATTTATGATGGCCGTGCGCCTCTTTTGCTCCGCTGTGGGTCACTTTTGTGTAAAAGATGCACCATGTTGCAAGATAGGTTTCAGTTCATCTCCAGCAAGATACCATCAGTTTAAAATATATATAATTAGCACTGTGTAGGGGGCATACAGAAGCTGAAGCTTTTGTAAGTGTCAAAGTTGTTGCATGCAGTGCTGCACTTCTGGGTACTGTTTCATATGCTGGACTACATCTGCACTATGGGATACCTAAGCAAAGGCAACACAGGTGATGTGATTGTGAAATGAGGAAAAGAAACTCCACATTTTTCAATTACATCACCTGTGTTTCCTAAGTTTACGAATGACATTGTGCAGATGAAGTTTAGGTCTGTCCACGGACACAGAAGAGGTCTGGCCTTTGTTCAAGAGTGAAGTGGACATGACTTACTTCATTGGTAGGCCTTCACATGTATTATCTCCTCTGTATTCTTCAACAAGCATAAATTTGATATGCAATCCTGAGTAGGCCTCACCTTAAACAAACCTCTGGAGAGGCCACACCTTATCGTCATCCTGAATCAATCATTTCAAATGTTAGGGACAGATTTATGATAGGTGTATGCCTCTTTTGCGCCACTGTGCCTCACTTTTGTGATGCAGCGGCGGTGCAAAAGATTTGCTATGAGGCGACAAAATTACAAATTGATGCATCTAGGCAGATGTGTCATGCTGTAAAAAACCCGTGCCACATGAAACCGATGC
Source organism: Lissotriton helveticus (assembly GCF_964261635.1). Classification (NCBI taxonomy): domain Eukaryota; kingdom Metazoa; phylum Chordata; class Amphibia; order Caudata; family Salamandridae; genus Lissotriton; species Lissotriton helveticus. Next base: position 1,999,626,742 of record NC_136067.1, read on the forward strand.
AGCAGTGATGCAAAAGATGCACCATGTTGCAAGACAGGCCTGACTTCATCTCCAACAAGATAAGAAGCTAAGTCTTCTGTAAATGTCAAAATTGTTGTATATACTGCTCAACTTCTATGTACTCTTTGATATGCTAGACTCCATCTGCACTATGAGATACCTAACCAAAGGCAACACAGGTGATGTGATTGTGAAATGAGGAAAAGAAACTCCACATTTTCAATTACATCACCTGTGTTTCCTAAGTTTATGAATGACATTGTGCAGATGAAGTTTAGGTCTGTCCACTAACACAGAAGAGGTCTGGCCTTTGTTCAAGAGTGAAGTGGACATGACTTACTTCATTGGTAGGCCTTCACATGTATTATGTCCTCTGTTCTCTTCAACAACTCGAAATTTCATTTGGAACCCTGAGTAGGCCTCACCTCAAACAAACCTCTGGATAGGACACATCTTATTGGCATCCTGAAACAATCATTTAAAATGTTAGTGTCTTGCGACACTTTTGTGAGACAACAGCAGTGCAAAAGATGCACCATGTTTTAAGATAGGCCTCACTTCATCTGCATCAAGATACTGTTAGTTTAAAATGTATATCTTTAGGACTGTGTAGGGGGCCTGGAGAAGCAGAAGCTTCTGTAAGTGTCAAAGTTGTTGAAAAACTGTTTGTCCTTCAATCTTTTCCCTTGTCTTTTCTAATTTTTAAATACATGTTTTAATATTTTTCAAATGTTTGTTCTCTCTTTCACAGATTGAAAGTATAAAAATAAAAAGTGAGTAAGTTAACGACAATTATAAGGTAAATGTTTTGTACTCTTTTCGTTACATTTCTATCACATTCACCTACTATTAGTTCCACAGCTTCATTTCTTTAACCCTCAGTTTCCTGCCTTTGCTACTTTCCTCATTCCTTTCTCTATTACCTACTTACTCAACTCCTTCCACTCTTTTTCTCAGTCCCTCTCTTCTCATAGTTCCTCACTCTTGTTCACTCACTCCGTCTCTATTACTCTTAGTGTCTTTGACTGATTACTCTTTCACTACTTGTTCATAATGCTTTCTCTGTGTAGTTGAAGCACACTAAGGGGCATATTATGATCACAGCCAATACAATTATTGCTGTTTTTATTGGCAGAAAACTGCTGCAAAAGTGGTTTTAGCGGCAGTTTTCTGCCGCAAAAGCGGCTTTAGCGACACATTTCTGCCGATAAAAGCTGCAAAACTTTTATTGGCTATGTTGATGATATGGCTCTATGTTATTTACATTTCTTTGCTGTTTCAATTAATCTTTTTCTGTTATTTTTTCTTTTCTGTTTTCTGTTTTTTCTCTCTGTTATTCCACATGTTTTAATCTTATTTTGAACATTCACTCACATTCTCCAAGAAACTCTTCTTTGTTATTGTTCTACTCTCTTTTTTTTCTTTCACTTCCTTATCTATTTTGTTTTTCACAATTATACCCTCTTCCATTTTTTCTTCGGTAAATAGATCTATTAAACAGTATCTCTGGTTTACTCCCTATAGCTGTCTTTCTTTTAACATTACTCTCTGTTTACTTCCCTTATACCTACTCTTCTTTTTTTTTGTAAACATTTTTTTGGGTTCGCTCCCGGTTCGCGAACCGGGAAGCGAACGGGAAGCGAACCAAAAGAAATAGAGCTTGCCAGAGTGCTAAACATTCTAGCAATTTTTTTTGAAAGGGGAGGTAGTTCTGAAAATAACTTTTTTTTTAATGTTTTTGTTGTTTTATATATATTTATTTTTTTTCTGAACATTTTTTGTTTTTTTTGTATTTTTTGAACAGCTTTATGTTTTTTTTTGTTTTTGATGGAGGGGAAACAACAAAAAACAGGCATTGGAAAGGGCTCAACAGGAGCAAAAAAAAAATTACTGTCTGGGGCGTTTAGGGCAATTGTGATTTTCATAAGCTCGGTTGATTAAGGTAATGCTCATATTGCCACATGACAGTAATGCACCGCAATACAAACAGGTAAACTTCGTATGGACAAAGTTGTCCTGAATGTTTGGCACGGTTTCCCGTGCCTCTGCTGCTGTCAAAGATATCTGTGATGATGACCTGGCCACAGGAGTTGGTGGGTTGTCCTGCAGGTCACGCATCTCTGCCCGGCTGTAGTTTAATGGATGCCACCTGCTCATGTGACGATGCATGGTGTAGTTACCGAAGCTATACTTTTTTAAGGTGCCTCTAGATAACTTCTCTTTACATATGAGGCAGGTGACATATCTAGCATTAACTTTCTTCTGCGCTTCAGGGATTGAAAAAAACTGCCAAATAAAACTCGTTTTCCGATGAGAAACCCGGGGCTGCTCTTGTAAAAACTGTGGTCCTTCTGTCTCCTCTTCCTCTTGTTCATCCTCTTCCTCCTCTGTGTTGCTGATGAACTGGGGAGGTGGTCCTCTCTTCCCATGAGGAGGTGGTGGTGGTGGTGGGGGTCCACCAGCTGAAGCTACCAATGAAGCCATTGCTCAAATATCAAAAAAGGTCTTCCTCTCAAAAAGATGAAAGTCAGAGTGAGGAAAGAAGGAGGGGTTTTCAAACCAATGAAAAGTGTTATTTTTAGGTCACCTGACCTAGCCTTACATCATTATGAACTTGGGTTGCCCAAGTATTTTTATGGGAGACTGAGTGAGTGTGTGGGTGGCTGGGAGGTGTATGACTCTGTGCATAGATGTGTGAGCAGTTGATTCACTAGATGTATGGGTTCAAAAGTGCATGTGGAAACAGCTGTATGGGCAGTTGACTGTGTGCATGAGTGTATTGGTGAGTGAATGGATATCTCAGTGCTACATGTCAAAGTAAGTACATATGTAAAACACAGTACATGTGAGAGTTGGCATATATAAATAACTGTGCATAAGAGCCAGTGAATGTGTGAGTGGCTGTATGGATCATTGTGAACTTGTATCAGGGATTGTATAAGAGAGTAAATATGTTTTAGTATATGTTTGAATAAGTAAGGTGTGTATAACTGCATAGTTGAGGAAATGGAGGTGTGATTGATTCTTTGCATGACTGACTAGGTGTGTGAGTAACTCTATGGATGAGTGACAGTCTGTGAGTGTCTATTTACACTGAGTGTATATAAGGTTATATTAGAGTCTGAAGAAGTTCATCGTATTATCACATGAATGATGTCATCAGTGATGTGATCAGTCATGTCAAATGAGATGTCATCAGTGATGTCATCAGTGATGTCAATTGAGATGTCATCAGTGATGTCATCAGTGATGTCATTTGAGATGTCATCAGTGATGTCATCAGTGATGTCACTGACCATGTCATGAATGATGTAATATGTGAATTGATCAGCAGTGGATTGCGGGTGCGCGATATATAATTAGTACAACTAACTATATATGGAATTTCAATGGTTTTGTGTCAGTAAAAAAAGGTTTTTTAAATGCTAATTCCTAACTATATATGGTCTATAACCCATGGTTTTTTTCAGTGAATTTTCAAGGTTTTGTAAATGCTAATTCCTAACTATATATGGTCTATAACCTATGGTTTTTTCAGTGAATTTCATTGTTTTTTTAAAAGCTAATATCTATAGCTGTAAAATGTATTATTCTTTAAATCAAAAATTTTATTTTATATGTTTATTATTTTTTTTTTTATTATTATGTTTTGGTTCGCTCCCGGTTCGCGAACCGGGAAGCTTCCCGTTAGCTCAATGTGATGCCGCGACCCGGTCCGCGAACCAGTAAGCCTTCCGTTTGCGCAACTGCCGCGTTAGAAATCAACATCGTGACGCGTCGCAGAAGCGCGACGTATCGTGTTGTCGCGTAATGCGTCTTATGACGCGCCGCGTTAGCGCACCCGGAAGTGCTCCGGTACGCGAACCGCGGCGCGAAGCGCAGCTCCCCGGAAGCGATCCGGGGCGCATAGCGAAAGCGCGACGTATTGCGTTGCCGCGTAATGCGTCTTATGACGCGCCGCGTTAGCGCACCCGGAAGTGCTCCGGAGCGCGAACCGAGGCGCGAAGCGCAGCGACCCGGAAGCGATCCGGGGCGCGTTCCGCAGCGCGTAACATAAGCGTAACAGGTCATGTGACTTGTTAATAAAACTTTTCATTGGTTCATTTCACTTTTGCTTTCCTAATGATGTAAGGCTAGATCATGTGACCTAAAAATAACACTTTTCATTGGTTTAGACCTATTTTTTTTCCAAAATGATGAAAACCCCTCCTTCTTTCTTCACTCTGACTTTCATCTTTGTGAGAGGAAGACCCTTTGTGATCACTGAGCAATGGCTTCATTAGTAGCTTCAGCTGGTGCACCCCCACCACCACCACCACCTCCTCATAGGAAGAGAGGACCACCTCCACATTTCATTACCAACACAGAGGAGGAAGAGGATGAAGAAGAGGAACAGGAGATACAGGAAACACCGTTTTTACAAGAGGAGCCCCAGGTATCTCATCATAAAACTAGTTTCATTTGGCAGTTTTTTTCATTTCCTGAAGGACAGAAAAAAGTTAATGCTCGATATGTGACGTGCCTGATATGTAAAGAGGACTTATCTAGAGGCACAGAAAAGAAGTATAGTTATGGCAACTATACTATGCACCGTCACATGCTGAGGTGGCATCCACTAAACTACAGCCGGGCAGAGATGCGTGACCTTCAGGACAATCCACCAACTCCTGTGGCCAGGACATCGTCACAGGTATCTCTGTCGGGGCCAGAGGCACGGGAAACCGTGCCAAACATTCAGGACAAATTTGTCCATATGAAGATTACCTGTTTATATTGTGGTACATTGCTCTCATGTGCCAATATGAGCATTAACTTAATAAACAGAGCATTTGAAAACCACAAGTGCTCTAAACGCCCCAAAAAGTAAAAAAAAAATTTGCTCCTGTTGAGCCCTTTCCAATGCCTGTTTTTTGTTGTTTCCCCCCCAAAAAAACCAACAAAACATAAAACTGTTCAAAAAATGTTCAGAAAAAAAAAATATATATATATAAAACAACAAAAACATTAAAAAAAAGTTCTTTTCAGAACTACCTCCCCTTTATAAAAAAATTGCTAGAATGTTTAGCACTCTGGCAAGCTCTATTTCTTTTGGTTCGCTTCCCGGTTCGCTCGCCGGTACGCGAACCGGGAGCGAACCAAAAAAAAAGAACAAAAAAAAGAAGAGTAAGTATAAGGGAAGTAAACAGAGAGTAATGTTAAAACAAAGACAGCTATAGGGACTAAACCAGAGATACTGTTTAATAGATTTATTTACCTAAGAAAAGATGGAAGAGGGTATAATTGTGAAAAAGAAAATAGATAAGGAAGTGAAAGAAAAAAAGGAGAGTAGAAGAATAACAAAGAAGAGTTTCTTAGAGAATGTGAGTGAATGTTGAAAATAAGATTAAAACATGTGGAATAACAGAGAGAAAAAACAGAAAGCAGAAAAGAAGAAGTAACAGAAAAGGAATAATTGAAACAGCAAAGAAATGTAAATAACATAGGGGCATATTATCAACATAGGCAATAAAAGTTTCACAGCTTTTATTGGCAGAAATGTGTCGCTAAAGCCGCTTTTGCAGCAGAAAACTGCCGCTACAGCCGCTTTTGCAGCAGTTTTCTGCCGATAAAAGCAGCAATAATTTTATTGGCTGTGTTCATAATATGCCCCTTAGTGTGCTTCAACTACACAGAGAAAGCATAATGAACAAGTAGTGAAAGAGTGATCAGTCAGAGACACTAAGAGTAATAGAGACGGAGTGAGTGAACAAGAGTGAGGAACTATGAGGAGAGGGACTGAGAAAAGGAGTGGAAGGAGTAGAGTAAGTAAGTAAGTAATAGAGAAAGGAATGAGGGAAGTAGCAAAGGCAGGAAAGTTAGGGTTAAAGAAATGAAGCAGTGGAACTAATAGTAGTTAAATGTGATAGAAATGTAACGAAAAGAGTACAAAACATTTACCTTATAATTGTCGTTAACTTAGTCACTTATTATTTTTATACTTTCAATCTGTGAAAGAGAGAACAAACATTTGAAAAATATTAAAACATGTATTTAAAAATTTGAAAAGACAAGGGAAAAGATTGAAGGACAAACAGTTTTTCAATAACTTTGACACTTACAGAAGCTTCTGCTTCTCCAGGCCCCTTACACAGTCCTAAAGATATACATTTTAAACTAACAGTATCTTGATGCAGATGAACTGAGGCCTATCTTGGAACATGGTGCATCTTTTGCACTGCTGTTGTCTCACAAAAGTGACACAATCGCAGCGCAAAAGAGGTGCACAATCATCATAAAACTGTTCCTAACATTTTAAATGATTGTTTCAGGATGGCAATAAGGTGTGTCCTATCCAGACGTTTGTTTCAGGTGAGGCCTACTCAGGGTTGCAGATCAAATTAACCTTGTTGAAGAGTACAGAGGAGATAATACATGTGCAGGGCAACCAAAAAAGTTCAGACTTCCTCTGTTTCCCTGGAGAGGCCTAAACTTCATCTGCACAATTTGATTCGTAATGTTACGAAACACAGGTAATGTATTTGAAAAATATGCAATTTCTTTTGCTCATTTCATAATCACATCACTTGTGTTTCCTTTGGTTAGGTATCTCATTATGCAGATGTAGTCCAGCATATGAAAGAGTACGCACTGAATGCAACAACTTTGACACTTACAGAAGCCTCACCTTCTCCATGCCTCCTACACAGTTCTAAATGTACATCATAAATACAAACAGTACAGAATTAACTATACATGTTAAATGGTTTATTTTTGCTGTTCTCAGAATGTATCAAATTTCACTAAAAACAGTGACTTGAAGGTATTCATCATATAACAGCGGGGAAAAAAAACGACAATCAAAATGATTGTGTTTAAAAAACCCATATAACATAACCAATCAGAAATCAAAACTCCTCAAAAGTAACTTACTTTCCATGATGTCGAAGGATGTCCTATGAACAGCTTATACTCTGTTGTGCTGTTATTATTTTCAGCCCGCCAATTTCTGAAAGAAAAGCTCCATCGTTTTGAAAAATATGTTACATACAATAAATGACTTCTTGCTCTCTACCACACGTTTCCTCAAGGCCAAATCGTGTAAGAGCCATTTATAACTCTTGGAATTCTTGTAAGCAAATCCCGTCATTTTGTATTTCCGCAACTTTCAGAAAGAAAACGTTCAAGATCACTTTCACAATCCTGGACTAGTAATATCTTACCCTTCTTGCTCAGTCATGTTCTACATTTCCTATGACACTGATACTGCTTACTATGAAGCAGACTTACACTACCTCTATGACTACTACAATTATTTAATTCTCTACATCACTTTTATTCACAAAGCAATATAAAACAGTAGATACAATTATATCAACCCCTAGAATCATTATACGCCAGTTACCTACCCTAAATTCTCTTTTCTGAAAACAGAAAGTAAGAATATTTTTAAGTAAAAAGGCAACATTGTATCGTAGTCAAATGGGAATAATTTCCGAAACAGCAAACTTTTTTACATTTTCAATAACCTGTGTAATAAGCGGATCTTGTCAAATAACTATCATGCAATATAATAGCTGCAGTTCCAAATCTTCTTCCTAAAATCAACGACTGTGTAGCCACAACATTTGTAATTAAAGTTGAAGACTTACTTTCATCAGGTTTATATAATTGGATTTTTAAAATGACATTATAATGAAAAGTTTGGACCAATAATCTAGACAGCATTGCAGAATTACATTCCCTCTACTCCATGTTTTGATTGGCTGCTTGAATTAGCTTATAAAAAGAAACAGTTTTTCTGAACTCATTCAAAGTGCAGTTATTTTTCCATGACGTCAAGTGTTATGGTAAGAAGACCGTTTGCTTTGGGAAATACTCTGTTGTCCTTCAACTAATCTGTGCCCACCACTTTCTGTAAGAAAATCTTCTTTTTTTCCAGGAACTATTGTCTCTGTACTACACTTATCCTCAAGGCCAAATCGTGTAGGAGCCATTAGAACCTCTTGAAATTCCTCAGAGCACATACCGAGATTCTTTCCCTAAAATTTTGGTTTTAAAAACACCAGGTAAGAATTTTTAAGGTCATACGGCAATATTTTTTTGAAAGTTAAAACAGAATCGTTGCAGAATGACCAGCCGTTTCTAGACTTTAAATAAGCTGTGTAATGTCCTGATGTTATTGAAGGACCGTCATGATATATAATTGCTGCAGTTACAAAAGTCCTTCCTGATATTGACAACTGCGAAGCTACAAATTTTTTTATTAAAGTTGTCAATTTTGTTCCATCAGCCCTACATCGTTGGAACATTAAAATGACATACTGGCCATATGTTCGTATAAATAATGTTGACATCATTTCAGATTTACATTGGCTACACTCCATGGTGTGATCAGCTGCTTTTACTAGCTTATTAAAGGACACTGATTTACTGTCTGGCAAAGTTAAATATATAAATCTTTCTGAATCTACACTAGTAGTACTTGATACCCTACAGTTCTTGCAGTCATGCTGCCATTGATAAGAAAGCCCAAACAGGTGATCTACATCTACACCTTCAGCATGCAATACATCAAGCATATACATTAAAAACTCCTGACAATCTTGCTGAATATTTTGAGAGAATTGTGTTTGACCTGAACATCTGTCTAACAGATTTCGAATTTCAGACACACTTTCTATTTTTGTTCTATCAGTGCTACATTTCTCTAACACAGAATTTAACAAACTGCAAAATCTGTGATCCGAATTGACCACAATCTCTTCTTTTACATTTTGTAGAGAAAACAAAACATTAACCACTACATTAGCATAGCAGTTGACACCAGAACTGTTTTCAAATTGAAAACCAACAACATCTTCAACAGAATCCTTTTTCTTTCTGCTTATAATTTCAGGTTCATCAACTTTTCGTCTTTTTGGTACAACCTCCCTAGTATTGGTCACATTTCTTCGTTTCCGGCCTACCACACGTTTCTCAAACAAAGGATATTGAGGCAAATGTGGCGCATACTCTCTTCTTAACCTATTGTATTCCTTAACACAATCTAGATCCGCACAAATGTTTGTGACATCACACTCAATCAAGTACAATCCTGATAAAGTTCTAACTCGTGACAATGCCACATATGCCATACCCTCCTTGAACACAGAACTGCCAATATTCACCAATGCACTGTCTACACTTAAACCTTGTGATTTATGGATTGTCACCGCATATGCCAAGCAAACAGGAAACTGCTTTAGGCGAACATATAAGTCTTTTACAAACAAAAATCTAGCAGAACAACGACCAATTAGCTGTACTTCCTCAATGCCATCAAATTTAATTTTTAAAAATTCAATTCCATCTCTATTTCTGTATTTCACAAAATCAACAACATTACCCATTGATCCATTTACCAGACCTCTTTCAACATGTAAATTCCTTCTTAAAATTATACGGCAATTTAAGCACACATTCAGAGTCTTTTCAAAACCTGCAGTTTTAGATATAGTCTTCTCTAATGAATCCAATTTTGTTTTCAAATTCTCAGACAAAATAATTGTTGATCCCATATGCTCTACTCTGTAAATAGCTTCCAGTTTCACAATCTCTTGGTTTTCTAAATACATCATTTTGTTGTTGAAGATGGCACATTCTACAAGAGTTGGCATCAAACATATTCCAGATTTCTTCTCAGTAATTTTCTGAAAAATATTCTCAGGCACAACGTCTTGTTCTGGATATAAATTTGACAGTAATCGTGCATGTAAAGCTTGTTTCCCATGCTCGGTCACTTTTCCAATTCTAACATCTTGTAGAATATTCTTGTAAACTTCATCCTTCGCCTGACGCATATTTTCATGCAGTTCAGCATAATTGAAGTTTAACCATATATTGACGTTGCCAATGCTGCCTAGGCACTTCCTGGTATCTTCATGCGTGAGCATTTTGAACACAGGTTGTCCTTTCACTGGTATCAGCTGCAGAAGATCTCCGAAAAAAATGATGTGTTTGCCACCAAATAACACATCATACTCTGTTTTAAGAACTTCTTGCATTCTCAAATGCACAAAGGCAAGCATGACATTGGAAACCATGCTTACTTCGTCAATGATAAGAAGTTTCATTTTCCTCAAGACTCTTGAAACTTCACAACAAGCATCTCCAGATAACTTGTGGTATTTTAATTTGTTATCATGCTCCACTGGCAGCATCAGTAGACGATGCAAAGTAATACCTTTAATGTTATGTGCTGCCAGTCCAGTTGGAGCGGTGACAACACAAGACAGCGATGACTCAGTCCTTTCCTTCAAATAACATGAAATTGCTTTAATGAGGAAACTCTTTCCAGTTCCCGCTTCTCCACTCACGTACAGTCGGACAGGCTTCAACGACGTACATGAGCACTCTTTCTTCTCATGACTTAATCCATGATCAATTTGCTTGGTAACTTCGTCATATATTTTCCTCTGCTCAACGTTGAGTTGTCTTTCCAAGTCTTCTAAGTTAACCGCATCCTCCTGAGCATGTGCCATGGCTCTTTCCACTTCATTCATGGCAGTGGCAGCTTCATTTTCGATAACAGGTCCTCCTAGTGGATCCTGACTCAATGAAAAAGAACTCTGGCTGTCCTGAGAACTGTCTCTGGCAATCTCGGCTGCAATCGTTGCTTCCTGCTCGATTTCCGCATTCAACATTTGTACATATTTGGACATTCTATGGTCTCCTTGGCGGCAGTGAAAGAGTCTTCATAACAGAGGAAATCTCCAAGCAGTTCCTCTTCTGCACACCAAGGCTTGAAAAGTTGCAAAAGTGCTAAATAGAAAAACTCATTTTTTTCAGGAGATTCGCCACTCAATTTATGATGGTTTACCAAGTGGCATTTTCTTTACTTGACCAGACATCCCTCACTTCCAATTACAGCATACACTCCTTTATCAATATCTTCTTTGATGTTCCTCTTGAATATGTAATTTTGTAGAACCTCATACAGACAAACATTCTCGAGGTGACTGCTTCGATTTGGATAATATGTATCCAACATGTTGGTCTTCAAAATGTCGGTACTGTTTGGCTCCTTTTCCGCCAAATACTCAATTTCCCGCACAGGTTTCAGAACTCTATTACGCGTTGCAGCAAGACCAAGACTCGCCCAAACGATACTCCTAGATTTGGCATAGAGACTTGCTGAAGACAACCGGTCAGAACATTCGTAAGCTCCGATTTCTCGATGCGACAACATCTTCAGACTGAAACTGTACAACTTCTTACTGAGGCTCTTTTCATGGGAAATGTCCTCCTTGGTGATGTAAGATGTCACATACCGAGCCACAGCCATACAGTTATCAGCCACAAACTGTATATCCATGTTAGCATTCCACATGGACAAAATCACTGGGTTGTAGTCGTTGATGTACTTGGACTCTTCGTTCTTCTTCAAATTGTATGTGTTTTTAGGTGATTTCTTCATCACATTATGTCGCAGCGAAGACATCAAACTGTTCACTCTTCCTTTAGAAATCACCGGTCGTGGAAAGGCGAAACGACATTTGGTGTAGAACTTGTCCTTGTTTCTGAATTTACGACGACAGTACTTTCCGCAACGATGGCTTTGGAAGCGTAGAACTTGTTCTCTTAGGCTTTGGTCCTCCTTTGCGTTTGGAAGAGCACATGTAGAATACTGTTCTATGAAACTCATCACTAAGTCTTCTGGATCTGTTCCAAATTTAGGTGCATCCTTGATCCACAGCAGCATATGTATATGAGGAGCACCTCTTGCTTGGTACTCCTTTCTCCAGAAGAAATCCAACACCTCTCCAAGAGGTGGATTCTTCTTATTCATGATGAAAGACATCATAGCTTCAAATCTATGATTGAAGTACCTGCATACATTCTCTGGATCCAAAGAGCACAGTTCTCCGGGTGTCTTGAATTCGATGTTTTCGATGTTTCCATTTGCCTCTCGTAGAAATTCAAGTAAGTGTTCCCAGCCATACTCGGCACAGCTCAGAGTGAGGAACCATGTGGGAGTTCCTAAGTTCCTCAGCATACATTTTAAATCACCATGACGACGGTACCAGTACTCATTAGTACCACGCTGACACGCCATGAAATTAATCAGGTGACAATCCAAAATACTGTCTTGGACATTGACTTTATCCATAAAGTCACTTGCCGAGATGTTTTGCATCTGTATACCACTTTTCAAGATGTGGTTCACTGCATATGACAGTCCAGACAGATCGCTTTCAAACAGGAGATGAAACAAATAGGGAATGCATTGTCGAAACCTAGCATCTTCTGCATACAATCGTAAAGTCCGGTATTCAGAAGCAGGAATTTGATGAGGTCGCTCATCATATCTTCCTCCTTGACCTGTTGGAAATAGCTGTGGAAAACACCGAGCTTCCAAACTTTCCTCCCAGACACTAATGGGACTCCCTTTGGCTTGTTTCATTTGAAACAACTCAATAGAATTCCCCATGACTTCCTTGGAATGCAAAGGATGAACACTATAATGTTCATATATTTCTTCACTTTTAGAGGGTTCTACTTTCTCAATTTGACCAGCACACAAATCGCTATCCTCTTCCTCACTTACTTCCTCTTCTGCAACATATACATTCTTATAGTACTTATTATTTTTTTTCAAATACAATGTTGCCTTTTTTACTTTCCTAATATCCACTAAATCTTGCCATTTTTTTTATTCTTTGTCGGAACCCCATTAACTAAGATAACCAGAGGTTCCTCTTCCACTTTTTCTACTCCAATTGTGTTAATGTTTTTCTTCAAATCTAGAGGCAAATAAACAACTCTTCCCTTTAATCCTCTCTGTAAATCTGATGGAGGCAATTTCCCTGTCTTTGGCTCCATTCTTACAATAGCCTGAAAGGGATGGATACTTTGAATCAAAATAGATTCATAAGTATTTAAATCCTTCAATTCAGAAGGAATCTCAACCAATTCCAGATTATTATGAACCGCTCTAGCAGGCATCTGGTTTTGATTTAATTTGTTACAACAATAAGTACACACACGTTGATCCGATCCCAAATCAAAACAATTTTCTACCATCAAGTATGTTGCGAAATCCTTCCATTCACTATTATTTTCCCTTTCACTTCTTGCATATAAATCCACTAACTTAGTCTGATTCTTATAATAAGTGCGTCGACAACACACACAAGTGAAATTAGGCCTCTCACTTGATTTCACCTGAAACGTGGCAATTTCCTTCTGAAAATTATCTGTACTGGAAACCTGTACACTATCTTCCACATTACCCTCTTCTTCTGGGTCAATTTCAACATTCTCCTCTTTACTTCCAAAGTAACAAAACTCAATTTCTTCACACATATTCTTCACATCTATTTCAGAACCATGCAAAAGAGCAGCACATAATTGTTTAAGCATAACTGCTGGACTCTTAGCATAATACAACATTCTAACTAATTTCCTCACTTTATTATGATGCACTGCTAGCATCCTGAAATGATGAAAAACACTCTGGCATACTCTCCCGGAAAGACAAGCCAGTGAATGACCATGCAAACCTGTCACTTCTCTCACTCTGCAAGGATCTAATTCTTGCAACAACTTCATTTTCTGCTTCAAACTTTTCTTATTAAATGTCCGTACAAAATCACAAAGCAAATTGATTGAATCCTGTCGCACACTGCAAATACTACTACACTTCCAGGTGTACACAGGTCCCTTAGGACGTCTTCCTAAAACCTCATTACCTAACATCTCTTCTGCCTCTGTTGTCACAAGTTTTTCTTTTTCAACTGGACAACCATCTTTCACCTCATAAGCTCGACCGCTGGTGTCAACTGCATGCACCAAATCATTATCCTGGAAATAACTCTCCTCATTGAAAAATGCCTCACAACTTGAACTATGCATCCATTCTCCGGAAAAAACTTCACAAAAACTACTACGATTAACTATTCTCTTCCATCTACTATTTCTTTTGAAATCATAAATCGCCTTGTTTAGCTTCCTAATTCTATTGATTATCAAAATAAATAACTTTGGTTTAATTTCAAATGCCTGATCAATAACTTTCTCAACTTTTTTTTTTCTCTTATAAAAAACCACTTTCTGTTGACCTTTCTTAATATTTTTTAACAAATTGCCAATTATCCTGTTGCGGAACATTCGTTTACGAATGTCCCTAAACTGTTGTTTCCTTCTACTATCATGCACAGAGTTATCTCTTGCTCTAGCAGTAACATTTTTGATTGGCCTTTCCTTTCCGTTTAAATTGCTTCTCTTTTTCTGGACAAAAACATTTTCTGTAGTACTACTTTTTTTTTCTAGAAATGTTTCTTATGAATGTTTTCGTGGTCTTACCCGGTGCTTTCTTGGTGACTTGATGATTTTTTATTGTAGAGGACTGCTGCTGTAAATGATGGACCTGCTGTCTTTGACGTTTTGTAGCCTTTCTCATTCTCTCCTTAGTTGGCATTCTCAAAATGAGAAATTATCTGCAGTTGAATCTGTGGTAAAATATAATAAAAAATGTTATTAACCACTATTACCAAACAGTAAATCAATAACAGTCATCAAAAACTTAACACACTACTTAACATTTTTACATATAATATTTTTTAGTGCTTTGGCAAATTTAGAATACAGAAATAGCAGAAAAGAAATGGAATCCTTCTTCATTTTACCTGTCCTGTTTTATATGTGAATCTGATCTAATTTTATGAGCATATTTTAATATTTTATTGAAGACACTACACATAACCTGTTTTTGAAGGTGTGTTTAATTTAAAATTAAACAGTTTACATTTTTACTTTTCATTTATTGTAAATTTTAAAAATAAATGTTTATAGTTCCATAGGCTCAAGCAGGTCAGCTTCCCACCCTATCTCATACAATTCTGACAAATCGGCATCCTCATCATATTCTTCATCATCCTCAGGATTTAAATCATCCAAGGGATCTACTTCCACTGACGTTTCAATTACAAGTTCAATGATGAGGTCGAGATCAACTGATTGCTGATTGTCACTCATGTTGATGTTGTCGTTATCTTTAAAGAAAGAGAACAACAATGAGATGTTGCAGAGTAAGAGACAAATCTCAGAGATTATAATAGTAAATTTGTTTAACAAGAGTAACATTTTGCAGCTATTATTTAGCCATGTCCAGCGATGCTGAGGAGGTGAGGCCTATGTCCAAGTTTTCAGTGAACAGGACTCATCTCTTCTTAACCTTGGATAAGCCTCACCGACTCTGTGTCCCCTGCTCATACCTAAATGTACAGGGGCAGATTTATGCTAAGTGGCGCATCCCCACGGATGCACCAGTTAATGTGCACCGTTGCTCTGCCACCCATAGTGTGCCGCATTTACAATGTGGAGCACCATTGAGCAAAAACAGCACAGATGCGTCACACATCTGTGCCGCAAAAGCAGCACATTGCAGGAATCACGTCATAAGTGCGACATGTCTACTGCAATGCGCAGGAGGAAGCCTCACATTGCATATTGCATCACTTCTTATGCCTGTTTCAAACAGGCGTAAGGATTTGATTCAACAATGCTATAAAGCTGACTCAGTGAAATCTTCTAAATTTCACTGTGTTAGTTTTACAGGGCTTTCATGCAAATTAATGCATACCTTGCAACAAAACACTTATATGAAAACTGACGCAGGTTTCATTTCGCACAGGACTTTACAGCATGACACATCTGCCTTGATGCATAAAAGTTGTAAATATGTCGCCACATAGCAAATGTTTTGCACCGCCGCTGCGTCACAAAAGTGACGCACAGTGACGCAAAAGAGACATACACCTATCATAAATCTGTCCCTAACATTTTAAATGATTGATTCAAGATTACGATAAAGTGTGGCCTATCCAGAGGTTTGTTTGAGGTGAGGCCTATTCAGAGTTGCAGATGAAATTTACGCTTGTTGAAGAGTACAGAGGAGATAATACATGTGAAGGCCTACCAATGAAGTAAGTCATATCCACTTCACTCTTGAACAAAGACCAGACCTTTTCTGTGTCCATGGACAGACCTAAACTTCATCTGCACAATGTCATTCGTAAACTTAGGAAACACAGGTGATGTAATTGAAAAATGTGGAGTTTCTTTTCCTAATTTCACAATCACATCACCTGTGTTTCCTTTCCTTAGGTATCTCATAGTGCAGATGGACTCTAGCATATCAAAGAGTACACATAAGTTGAGCAGTGTATTCAACAAATTTGACATTTACAGAAGATTCAGCTTCTTATCTTGTTGGAGATGAAATGAGGCCTGTCTTGCAACATGGTGCATCTTTTGCATCACTCCTGCATCGGTTTCATGTGGCACGGCACTTTACAGCATGACACATCTGCCTAGATGCATCAAGTTGTAAATATGTCACCACATAGCAAATCTTTTGCACCGCCGCTGCGTCACAAAAGTGACGCACAGTGACGCAAAAGAGGCATACACCTATCATAAATCTGTCCCTAATATTTTAAATGATTGATTCAGGATGACGATAAGGTGTGCCCTATCCAGAGGTTTGTTTGAGGTGAGGCCTACTCAGGGTTGCAGATGAAATTTACGCTTTTTGAAGAGTACAGAGGAGATAATACATGTGAAAGCCTACCAATGAAGTAAGTCATGTGCACTTCACTCTTGAACAAAGGCCAGACCTCTTCTGTGTCCGTGGACACACCTAAACCTCATCTGCACAATGTCATTCGTAAACTTAGGAAACACAGGTGATGTAATTGAAAAATGTGGAGTTTCTTTTCCTCATTTCACAATCACATCACCTGTGTTTCCTTTGCTTAGGTATCTCATAGTGCAGATGGAGTCTAGCATACCAAAGAGTACACATAAGTTGAGCAGTGAATACAACAATTTTGACTTTTAGAGAAGATTCAGCTTCTTATCTTGTTGAAGATGAAATGAGGCCTGTCTTCCAACATGGTGCATATTTTACATCACTGCTGCATCAGTTTCATGTGGCACGGGACTTTACAGCATGACACATCTGCCTAGATGCATCAAGTTGTAAATATGTCACCACATAGCAAATCTTTTGCACCGCCGCTGCGTCACAAAAGTGACGCACAGCGGCGCAAAAGAGACACACACCTATCATAAATCTGTCCCTAACATTTTAAATGATTGATTCAGGATGACGATAAGGTGAGGCCTATCCAGAGGTTTGTTTGAGGTGAGGCCTACTCAGGGTTGCAGATGAGATTTACACTTGTTGAAGAGTACAGAGGAGATAATATATGTAAAGGCCTACCAATGAAGTAAGTCATGTCCACTTCACTCTTGAACAAAGGCCAGACCTGTTCTGTGTCCGTGGACAGACCTAAACCTCATCTGCACAATGTCATTCGTAAACTTAGGAAACACAGGTGATGTAATTGAAAAATGTGGAGTTTCGTTTCCTCATTTCACAATCACATCACCTGTGTTTCCTTTGCTTAGGTATCTCATAGTGCAGATGGACTCTAGCATATCAAAGAGTACACATAAGTTGAGCAGTGAATACAACAATTTTGACATTTAGAGAAGATTCAGCTTCTTATCTTGTTGGAGATGAAATGAGGCCTGTCTTGCAACATGGTGCATCTTTTGCATCACTGCTGCATCGGTTTCATGTGGCACAGGACTTTACAGCATGACACATTTGCCTAGATGCATCAAGTTGTAAATATGTCACCACATAGCAAATCTTTTGCACCGCCGCTGCGTCACAAAAGTGACGCACAGTGACGCAAAAGAGGCATACACCTATCATAAATCTGTCCCTAATATTTTAAATGATTGATTCAGGATGACGATAAGGTGTGCCCTATCCAGAGGTTTGTTTGAGGTGAGGCCTACTCAGGGTTGCAGATGAAATTTACGCTTTTTGAAGAGTACAGAGGAGATAATACATGTGAAAGCCTACCAATGAAGTAAGTCATGTGCACTTCACTCTTGAACAAAGGCCAGACCTCTTCTGTGTCCGTGGACACACCTAAACCTCATCTGCACAATGTCATTCGTAAACTTAGGAAACACAGGTGATGTAATTGAAAAATGTGGAGTTTCTTTTCCTCATTTCACAATCACATCACCTGTGTTTCCTTTGCTTAGGTATATCATAGTGCAGATGGAGTCTAGCATATCAAAGACTACGCAGAAGGTTACAACTGTATGGAACATGGCTATGTAAGTCAAAAAATCAAAATCTAAATTTGCCAAGCACACATGGGGGCGTATTTACAAGGACCTTGCACCACAGGAAAAGGTCTTAAATTAAAATGGGAAAAATAACATCAGAGAGACTCAAAGGCCTTATAAATATGCCCCAAGCAACCTATGAAGCTCTAGCATTACATATCAAGAAACCTAATTGATTTCAAAAATCATTTTTAAACACATCATCTAAATAAAATATATACCTACATTCATCATGAAGTGACTTAAAATGCCCTAAGACACATGAAAGCGTTTTTTTAAGCCCTTGCTCCATTTTTAGATCACTTTTAACATGGCTATGTAAGTCAAATAATCAAGATCTAAATTTGCCAAGCACAGATGGGGGCGTATTTACAAGGACCTTGCACCACAGGGAAAGGTCTTAAATTAAAATGGGAAAAATAACATCAGAGAGACTCAAAGGCCTTATGAATATGCCCCAAGCAACCTATGAACCTCTAGCATTACATATCAAGAAACCTAATTGATTTCAAAAAACGTTTTTAAACACAACTTGTAAAGCAATTATATTCATACATTCATGGGGAAGTTACTTAAAATACCCTAAGACACATGAAAGCATTTTTTTAAGCCCTTGCTCCATTTTTAGATCACTTTTAACATGGCTATGTAAGTCAAATAATCAAGATCTAAATTTGCCAAGCACACATGGGGGCGTATTTACAAGGACCTTGCACCACAGGGAAAGGTCTTAAATTAAAATGGGAAAAATAACATCAGAGAGACACAAAGGCCTTATAAATATGCCCCAAGCAACCTATGAAGCTCTAGCATTACATATCAAGAAACCTAATTGATTTAAAAATCGTTTTTGAAACACATCAACTAAATCAATTAGATACCTACATTCAAGGGGAAATGACTTAAAATGGCCTAAGACACATGAAAGCGTTTTTTTTAAGGCCCTTGCAACATTTTTGGGTCACTTTTAACATGGCTATGTTAGTCAAAGAATTAAAATCTAAATTTGCCAAGCACAGATGGGGGCATATTTACAAGGACCTTGCACCACAGGGAAAGGTCTTAAATTAAAATGGGAAAAATTACATCAAAGGAAGTCAAAAGCCTTGAAAATATGCCCCAAGCAACCTATGAAACTCTACCAGTACATATCAAGAAACCTAATTGATTTCAAAAAACGTTTTTAAGCACAACTTGTAAAGCAATTATATTCATACATTCATGGGGAAGTGAGTTAAAATACCCTAAGACACATGAAAGCATTTTTGTAATACCCTTGCACTTTTTTTGCATCACTTTTAACATGGCTATGTAACACAAAGAAACAAAATCTATTTGTAAAACACTTGACACAAAGCAACATTTTAAATACACAACTTTCTTCATAATTTTCTCCCTAAACCATACTATTCTCTACCTAAACTAAAAGAATCTTTTCTCACCTTAGCAAATACTTTATGAGTTTCAAAACAGTCTCAGAAACACACCAAATTGTCTTTAGCAGAGCAAAAGGTATGTACTCCAGAGTCTGCAGCTATGAAAAGCACAGAAATGCTGTAACTCATCACACATATCTCTCATGTCACCCAATCAAAACTCTTCCCTCACTTTTTTCAAATCAACACCCTTCCCCCCTCTGGCCTTTCTGCCTTTTTTGCATAGCAACCCCCTCCTGAAAGACCTCTCATGTTTGCAAGTTCACACAACAATGTTTCAATTGAACTCTGAACTCTCAGTACACCTGCATATCCAGTGCAATCTTTCATAACATGATTTTTTCTTGACCATTCAAATTACACCTTTCAAACAACACATCCATGCACCCTAACTTTCTGTTTTCAGCAATCAAAATCCACCAATCACTGATACTGCTTCCTTAACACAGAAACTCCACAGTTTTTTTCATTTTAAACTCTTATTTTTTCAACTCCCATTTCATTGCCACACTTCATCTGACTGCAGCAGAACCTCCTCTCACCATGTTTTCTGTCTGGATTGTTGGACATAGTTACATCTACTGGGCTCAAAGGTATGCTGAGAACAGAAATTTACCAAACCTCAATTTACAAGATGTGGAAATTAAGTGGTTTGGCCACAGAGGATTAAAATGTCACCAATTGATACCATTGGTGAAAACCTTTATGCATTTGCCTAAACCTTACCTGTTAATTGTGCACTGTGGAGGAAATGACTTGGGCACTTTGACTGGTGTAGGTCTGGAAATGCTTTTAAAGGACACCTTTGAGCAATTGATAGCACTTTTTCCTCAAACTGCCTTGGTATATTCAAATATATGCCAAAGACAGAAATGGAGGTGGTCGAATCAATTTTGTCCACAAATTGAGAAGTCGAGGAAGCATGTAAACAAATCTGTTTCAGCTTACATGAGAGACCATGGAATGGGCTCCATGTACAACAATAACTTGCGTTACTACATGCAAGATATCTACAGAGGAGATGGAGTTCACTTCTCAGATGAGGGCAACAGAGTTTTCATTTTGAATTTAAGACTGTGCATTGGTACCTACTTATAAGTACCTAAATGTACCATAAACCCAAAAGCTCGTCTCAGAGCTACCCTACATCTGATCACTCACAATTATTATTTTACTCTAACTTTTTTCACAAATTTTCAACAAAGTACGCTCCCCGGAGCGCTACCCGGTATGCGAACCGGAAGCTAACCAAGCGAAATTTTTAAAAAAAATGTTTTTTTTCCGCACATATGGGCCTCCTCAGCCACCCTCAGAAAACCTAGGGGGTCAAGATACATCTACCGTGCCCCCTTCTACCCATTCTGAACATTATTTGCCCTCCATCTTGTATCTTAATTTGACCGAAACACAAAATGGTGGACTCCCGTAACGCTGCCGGTTCGCGTACCGGGGCGCTCCCCGGGAAGCGCTCCATCAAAAAAGGTGGGAAAGTAATTTACAGAAGAAACCCTGGAGACACTTTCACCAAATATAGATTAGCTCATACTACATACCAATCCCTACCATTTTCACACATTTGGTTGGAATTCCATTTAGCCATTTAGCCTGTAGACCTCTCTAAATACCCTGAGGTAAATTACTTCACAAAACACATCTGAAGTGTTGGAATTGACAACCAATTAAAATGTTACTTTCATTTTCTATTTTTTTTACCTGACATTTGATTTGTTATATACATGAATATATATAAAGAAAGAGAGGGAAACACACCCATTTTGACTACTACTTCCGGTGTACATTTCAAAAGGATTTTCACTAATAATCTCAACTTCTTTTTAAAGGTAAGTTGTTATTTTAAAAACTGAATTATATTGTGCACTTTAAGTTAATATGGTAAACTTTTTCTGATAGTTATATACTATCCCTCTGTAGTAGTTATAGATTTAGATAGACTTCTCTGTTATAATTATGGATGGACTTAGGCTTCTCTTGTATAATTATGAATTTACTTACGTTAAATCACATACACTTTTTTATATTCCTACTTCCACTCTGATACTATACACTGCCCAAGGCCTTACCTTGGATCTTGACCGGCTGCAGGAGGGGTCACGCTGCCACCAGTGACCAGACGCCAAGCTCACCGCGCCGCTGGGTCCCTGACGTTGTGGTCGCCCTCGGAGTGGACCACAACTCCCAGCTTGCCCGGGCCACTGCACCGCCCACTTCCTGTGAACAGCGCCAGGAGGCGCACAAAAGGAGACGGCTCCCGGAGCTGAGCGGGGGCCTTACCTTGGATCTTGACCGGCTGCAGGAGGGGTCACGCTGCCACCAGTGACCAGATGCCGAGCTCACCGCGCCGCTGGGTCCCTGACGTTGTGGTCGCCCTCGGAGTGGACCACAACTCCCAGCTTGCCCGGGCCACTGCACCGCCCACTTCCTGTGAACAGCACCAGGAGGCGCACAAAAGGAGACAGCTACCTACGCCTCGCGGACGCGCGCGGGAGGCGCCGGGCGGAGCCCGGGCAGAGGGCGGGCCGTCTGTGGCCGTCAGTGGTCAGCAGCGGTCGGGCGGGCAACCCCTCTAATATTGCCTTATCGTCACCCTGCTACTGGTGAGTCTACTTCTTAGTTTCTCACTATGGAATCCGCTGATATAGCTAATACACAGGAAGACTTTCCGTTCACCCCTCCCACTTTTGAGTCCCTACTTGAAAATGCTTTGTCTTTGGTATCAAACGAGATAGCTGATACGGAAAGAAGAATGTCCATGAGCTGCACTAGTAATATCACACAGCCACTATCACTATCATTGCCAAACAGCCCTGGTCTCCCACTATCACCAGCTGTTGTCATTACAAAACCGGCATTGACACCAATACTGCCCGTACCCCAGATGACTGAGACTGAAACTGTTGCCATTATTACAATTACCTCCCAGGATGATGATATTATCGTAGGAACTATGGAATCAAGTAATAAACAGGGAGGGGAAAAACGCAAAAGAGGCACCGCGAAACCGAGTGCCAATAAAAGGAAACAACCTCTACCTAATAAGAATCAGCCCACGCCTCAGAGTATGTGGAATAAATCAAAACCTACTGGGGTACAAACAGTTCATGAGGTGGATAAAGATTTAATGGATGCGAATGATATCCCGACCACTATCACTATTGACTCAAGTGAGACTACTAATACGATATGGACCCAAACATCAACTATGGGAGATAATTATAACCTTTCTAAACAAAATGGGAATCTCATAGAAACGATAGTGGATACTATTTTTTATCGTTTAGAGAAGCAAATGATCACTAAATTTAATAATGTTTTTAAAAGACTTGATAGATTAGATAACCTGGTAAAAAATGAAGAGGCGAAAAGAAAGGGGTCTGCCATGTTAGATCAAATCAGAATCGATCGTCTCTTAAAGGAATTTGAATCTGTGAGCAACATTATGTCACAAAAGAAACAGGAGGCCTCCACCTCACCAGATGAGGGCACAAGCAACACCAGAATATTACCACCTTCTACTGTATTACCCACAATCCAACCTCGATCCGTCAATGGTGGGAAGAATTTGGCAAAATCTACTCTACCTCTTAAATCCATTCCAACGCCTGCACCCAGAAAGACTGCCCCCGCCGTTATTACTAATAAAAATGATACCAATCGTAATCACGGCTTGACCCAACCCACAATAGCAACAAAATCCACCGCTGCTATTAACAATAAAAGTACGGGGCAAGCAGAATCAAGCAGGCCTTCTAAACATCAAGGGCCTCCTTTACATTTACCACCGGATGCTTGTCCTTTTGTCCTTGTCCTTGCAGGAGTACCATCGCTGAGGGCGGAACAGGGTGAATCATGGGTGCAACTGCGAAATAAAAGCATAGACTGGTTATCCAAGCATAAAGGTGTTGGATATGACATCTCAAGTGAGATCTTATCGACTCGTAGGGTGTCATGGGTAGGGCCCTTATCTTAAGACAAGGAAGGTGACTGTATAGTTCTCAATTTCAAAAACCCTGGTACTGTGAGATATCTACTCAGTAGAAATGGCAATTGCTCTGCTATTCCTACTGTTGTAACCATGTTACCTCTGAGTTACTTTTACAGACAACCTCCAATGCAATTTCGACCACCCTTAACGCAATTTCAACCACCACCAATGCATTTTCAGCCGCCCCCCATGCAATGCCAGCCAGCTTCATTCCCATTTAGGATGTTTAATAGATTTGCACCTTTGTCGGATCTTGATATGTTGGATTGACCGTCTTTGCCTGATTCGGGTGAATCAACATTACCATCAAACACTGAATCCCATGAAGTACCACAAACATCACCATGGATTGTTGTGAGCCAAAAATCCCCAAACCACAGACTGTTGCGCCAGGGTTCAGATCTATCTCTTGTAAGCTGGAACATTGCGGGTCTCAATTCCAAATTGAAAATCAAAGAATGGTCAGAGTGGGTTAATAATAACTGTGACATATTGATGCTACAAGAGACTTGGTGCACCACTATACCCACACTGGAGGGATTCTGCTGCTATAATTTAATGGCTTCCCCCTCACCTATGGGTCGCGCCAGTGGAGGTCTATCTATCTGGACTAAAATTAAACCCGGAGTACAAACTAAATTGATTCCTACACCGGGTAAATGTTTTATGGCTATGAAGTACATTAACAGAATGAAATTATGTTTTATTAACTTTTATAATAATGATTTTGTTACCCGACCGAATGGAAATTTTATGTCATTGTTTAACTTTATTGATGAAATTATGGAAGGGCTGAAGTATGGGCCCTTTGATGGCATCTGTATCGGAGGAGACTTTAATGCCCACATGTACCGCAATAGCCCACTATGTAGAAATGGAGAGGAGTTAAAAAACCATCTAGCCTCCCATGACTTAATAAATGCTATGGAAATTGCTGGTACCAGCGCAAACAATATTTTAACGCCTACATACATAGGTCAGGGCTGTGTTTCCACGATAGATTATATATTTATCTGCCCGACAATAAGTGACATAATTTCAAAAGCAGAAGTCATCTGCTCCGCTTATAGTGACCACAACCCGCTTAGAATATCTCTACATAATTTGCAGAACACAAAAGCTGCTTTGAGAGTAGAGAGTGGGGCTCAAAACTTGGAGTTATCTACCGATAGATTAAGATTAATATGGAAAGGGGTGGATAATAAAGATATTTTAGCCAGAGTAATTCGAAAATACCCCAAGATAGTAGAGACCTGTTTGTCGCTTACTAGTTTCGGCGACGATGTGGTTGTGTCCTTTGGTAATCTTTGTGGGGTTATTAAGAGAGAATCCTCTAAACCAGTTAGGCCCAATATTGATCATGGCCCCCGTTGGTTTGACTCTTCTTGCTCTAAGGCCAATAGGGACCTGAGGGCTGCCTTAAAAACCAATCCAAGGGACGCCTCACTCGTGAGAGAATTAAGATCAAAATACAAAATTACGTTACGCATTAGATCTGAGGTCCTAGTGATTAATCATTGGGAATCTCTCACGCGCACTGCCACACTAAAGGACACGGCAGGTTTCTGGAGAGAAGTCAAGTCCCTTAGATCCTTTGGTTCCAATATCAAACCAATCAATTGTAATATAACTGGCGAGGCATGGGTAGAGCATTTTTCAACAATTTATGCTATATCAGCCATTTCTCTAGTTACTACCACCCCATCTAATACTGCTGAACCACTGAACATTCTATTATCCGAGGTCGAGGATGCAATAACCGAGAGTGCTAGCAATAAAGCCCCCGGCCCGGATGGTCTTTCTATTGACCAGATTAAATCTGAAATCAACTTTTGGGCCCCTTTACTTTGCAATTTATTTAATAATTTGACTGACAGCTCTATTCCCGAGTCCTGGTCAAACAGTGTCATCGTACCGATATTTAAAAAAGGTGACAGGATGGACCCTGCCTGTTACCGTCCGATTTCACTGATTGATAATACACTAAAAGTCCTCGGAAGGGTAATTTTTAAAAGGATAAGGAATTGGGCTGAGGACAACAACGTTTTACATTGCAGTCAATTGGGATTCAGAAGCCATGTGGGTACAGTCGAACAATGTCTTAATTTGAATTTGATTATGACCAAATACATTATTGTTAAGTTCCCGCTTTATTTGGGTTTCATGGATCTGAGTTCCGCTTTTGATTTTGTTAATCGTTCTACGTTGTGGTCACTTTTGCTTGAATATGGTTTGGATGACTCACTGGTATATTTTCTTTCTTATCTGCACAGGGATTTAAAGGCAAGAGTACGTATAAATAACGATGGTGATCTATCCAATGATATTTTTATTAGCAGAGGAGTTAGACAGGGCTGCGTACTCGCCCCACTGCTTTTTATTTTATATATTAATGGGTTGAGCAGCACATTGAGTAAGATTACTAAGGATGTACCAATTATAAAAGGTTCCCCCATTACTACATTACTCTATGCGGATGACGCAGTATTAATGGGGCGCACTCCGAATGCTTTACGTATTTTAATTACTGGGTTTGTCGCTTTTATGTCTGATCTGGGTCTAAATACCAATTTTAAAAAATCTTTTATTATGAACTGCGGACCTAAAAAATACAATATTACCTCAATTAAATCAGGTGACAACATTTTAAAATGCACCAGCACTTTTCCCTATTTAGGGTTATTATTTTCAAATACAAGCTCATGGCAGCAACATGCTGCCTATGCGAGGAATAAAATTGGCAAATCAATCAATTCAATTTTATCTCTCCGACAACCTAAACTGGCTGATGTCATTACCCCCTGCTCAATATTTATCGTACCCAATGTCAACCAACGGGGACATATGGAGCAGAAGTGTGGGGTTACTGTAACAGCATGTCTCTTCAGCTGGAGGAAAATAGGTTTTGTAGGAGGGTGCTGGGGGGTGTTCAAAGTGCCCCCACACTTATTTGTCATAATGAACTTAGGTTGCCTTATATTACTGATTTTATTAGGTCGAGGCCCGCGCTCTTTTGGATAAAAATATGGTTAAACCCAGCCGCATCTTTAACACGTAGCATAATATCTGATTGTTTATCATGCGATAGATCCCAATGTATACCCTGGTTACAAGCTGTTAAAAATAGCCTGGTGAGCGTGGGACATGACGTTTTGTTTAGTTCTCCTAACACTATTGTTCCTGCTCATAAGAATAGTGTAAAACGGGCATTGCTTGACTTATATAAGGAAGAAAGAATGAGAGCCGAATTCTCCAAACCAGTTGTAAGTAAATACCGGCCCCTTATCTACTCAGGCAATGAGGAATCAAACAAACTTTGCAGATATTTGTCAATTCCCATAGGAAGATGGAACCGGAGTCTTCTGTTCAGGTTTCGGGATGGAAGCATTGTTAATTTATTAAGCTTCCCCCTGGGTTTTAACAAAAACTTAGGAGAGATGAATTGCCCCTGCTCTGAAGGTGGGAAACAAAGTTTGCTGCATTTTTTCTTTTTCTGTGGCTATTATAAACTGTATATTCGCCAACATTTAATGCCGATTCTCAGTAAATATAATCTAAGGGACTTTAATCTGGCAATGAGATTTCTTCAAACACTGTCAACAGACGAAGTTATATACACTGTAAGCTGCTTTATAAAAGTCTATGTGAGATCAAGGGCAAGTATGGAACCCGCATAATGAACAACAGTATTGTGCTAGTAAATGTTCACCGCACTTTACTTACCTGAACGCACATTGCACTTTATTGTTTTGGCACAAATTGGCACAAAGTCTTACCAATATGTGTGTCTGTATATGTACGACTATTTTGGGAGTGGACTAATTGAAATCTATTTATATTAATAGGACAAATGTTCCCCTTTACTATGTATTATGTGTCTTATATATATATGCTGCTAAAACCCAAATGTAACTTGTTTCTATTTTTATATGTCTTTTAAATGCTTTTAAATGTTTCACTCTGTATATACTTTTATGGATGTATTTAATTCCGAATAAAGATCATTTGAATTGAATTGAATTGATAAATTCACTGTTAAAAACTGCCTATCTAAAATTAATCCCAACAGTGCCCTATCTCTACTAATATATATTTTTTTTATTCAAATTTCAGACAAAATGGAAGGCGAACAGAAAGTTTCATTTGAAATTGTCCTTGCAGAGACCAACCAAGAAATCATTGATCCAAATGACATTGAATTTATGGATGAAACTTGGGACCAAGAAATACTGCAATGTGTGCAATCAGTAGATGTCCCCCTTGAAAATGAGGACATTTTACACACTCAAAAATTACAAGCTATGTTCAATGAAAATAACGACATTTCAGACAGTGAAATGTTAGACATTTTATTAAATTTTGAAACACAATCACAATAATAAATAATTGCTTAAAAAATAAAGAAATAAAAAAAAATCAACAAAACAAACAATCAATTAACATACAATATTTGAAAAGTCTATCATTCTTTTTTCCTTATAGTACGCTCCCCAGTGCGCGTACCGGGCGCTCCCCACGCAAAAAAACCCAAAAAATATTTATTTATTTTTGCCCCGCAGGGCCCTTTTAAAGCCTCCACATCAAACCTAGGGGGTCAGGGAGGATATATTATGCCCCCTTATGGTCATTTCCCCCTTTGTTTTGGCCTCCTCTTGTCTCTCGATCCTACCGAGAGACAAGATGGCGGCCGCTCCGGACTGTTTAGAATGTTGACAGACACCGGAGAGCCAATCAGCTTCGCTACGCAAAGTTCCGTTACGCGTCAGGTACGCGAACCGGAGCGCTGCCCGGAGCGCGCTTACAGATATATATCTTTTTTTGAACGTTAATTTCTCAAAATCCACTGGATCACATATATTGAGACCTAGCAAAGGCACATCGGGCTACCAGTCCCTACAATTTTGCCAAGTTTCGTGCAAATCCATTCAGCCGTTCGGGATAAAAGTGAGGCCAACCGCCCTATGGAAATTAACATGGGAAAAACACGTTTTGGGACCCCCCTTTTTTCTCAGCCCCCCCTTGACAAACCCCCCCAAATTTTCAGTATCTGCTCAGAAACAAAATGTTCCATTTTCCTGACAATTTCAGCCAATTCCGTCCACAAACGCCAAAGTTATTAGACATAGAATTTTCAAAAATCCCATAGAGAAAAAATCCTAACTATATATACCTACTGGCGACCGCCAGTAGGTAATAATATATATATGATATTTTTGTACTTACCTGTTTGAGTAAAGGAAGTCAATATTTTTGCCTGGAGAGCACCTCTTAGGGGCCTGGACTCATTCAATCAGAGGCCAGTAGCAGGGCCAAGGGCACTTCTACTTGTAACTGGTCAGCAGGAGAATCAGAAAAGTGATAGAAGATTGCCTCTAGAAGATTGTTGTGTTCCTGTATCTCACACCGGGCATCAGACAACAGACTCTTGGAGTCGCTTCTGAGGTCATGCAGACAAGGCAAGCAGGCTGAGTCTTCCTTTAGAGTTCAGACACCTGGACTGTCCTTCTTCAGAGACTACACACAACTGTATGCCACTACACTGCATGCCACGCCACTCTATATTACTCCACTGTGGGCATCTCCACTGTACGGTATTCCTCTCTGTGCTATTCCACCCTATGCCACTCTACTCCATGCCATTCTGATATACAGTATTCCACTGTATGCCACTGCACCCTATGCCACTGCACTCTATGCTAGTCCCCTCTACGCTACTCAACGTGATGCTATTGCACTGTACGTACTTCACTCTTTCCTCTACGCTATTCCACTGTATGCCACTCCACTCCATACCACTCCTGTATGTGTTCTTTCAATATACGCTATTGCACTCTATGCCACATCACACTCTATGACACTCCACTGTAAGACACTCCACTCTACTATTGTACTATGTGCCATTACACTGTACCGCACTCCAATGCATACCACTTTGTTCTATGTCACTACACTCACTGTAGGCTATTACAGTCTACGCCACTACACTCTTCGTCAGATCCACTGCCCACAGTACTACTGTAAGCTACTCCACTCTAAAACACTCCATTGTACTATAGTCTACTGTATGCCACTCCACTGTACCACATTCCACTCTATAACACTATACTCTGGGAAAGTATACTTTACAACACTCTCCAACACTCTAGTGTACCACACTCCACTTAATGACACTTCAGTCCATGACAGAAAACGCTACGATATTTTTTTTTAAATTCAAATAAATAAAACAAAGGTTAAACCTTTGTTATAGTTATGAAAATCTTTTTTTTCTTTTGACCTAACCAAAAAATACACAAACATCAGACATTCTTAAATTATAGTTATACGTCAAAATGGATAATTTATGAATCTCTTTTAAATTAGTATAACTTTATTTATTTTTGAGCTACAAACAAAAGTTAAAGGACAGTAAAATGTAATGACTAAACGTATACCTTTAATTTATAATTTAAGCAATACCTTCAAATCATTATAACTCACACACCTCCATACACAGTGTATTCAATTCAATAGTCACACTACATTAACCCTACCATGCACTGTGTTCTCATAAAAGATTTGATTTGCCATTTCATAATTGTTATTGTAAATGCGAAAATTTTACATGCTATAAGTGAGATAATATAAAATGATATAAGCAGTGCATGGAAAAGGTGGGAGTTATAGTTACAGCAGAGGTTGTGTTGTGGGGTACTTTGTAGGTGTGTTTGAGGAGTTTGAAGTGTATGGGCTTGTATATCAGGAGCAAGTGGTTCTGTAATGTAGGCTCAGCATGGGAAGTTGAGGTGTCAAGATTTAGTTCATCAGGGGCAGTACCCTCAAGATGCCCACTTTCGGGCAGCTTCGACTCCGGATTGAAGTAACAGATGATGAAAGTGGTCAGATGAGGGTAAGGTAATTAGGGAGTGTACTGCTGGGAGGGAGACCAGGAAGCGAACAAAGCACGTAGTTAGAGAATGTCTTTTCAGTATCACCTCTGGTTATGCAGAGGTTATGCAGTATGCTATACAGTTCTCATTAATCATATAAGGAGATACAGTCAAGTCATTACCTAAAAAGAAATGAAGAATGTTCTTTGTGACCTTTACAATGAGAAAGAGTAATTAAGTCACTTATTCTCCAATAATAGTGTCGAAAAAGCATTAATTACAGAAGAGTTCTAAAAAAAATCAAATAGATCCTTTGTATGGATTGGATTAATCACCTTTTTCTGTACTGTTTATTCATGCAACTCTGGAAAATGCTTTCTGATATTAAAAAGACCAACTTGTTTATCTCTTCTGGAAATTGACTCTGGCACCTAAACACCAACTGTTTTGTTTGCCTTCTTGTCCACATATTGCAGGAATATTCCATTTGGGTGTAGAGCGCATTCCCTTAGCAAAAGTATCACTACGCTCCTCTTGCGGCAACCGGAGAGAATGAGAGGAAAACCAACTAATGAAGTGATCCAAGTTCCCAATACTGGATCTCTCCTATATGTTGCTTTGAGTTACAGCAGGGAACATTAGCCTTCTGCACCATTATATCTCCGAAACCAGCACAGAAGGAACATCCAGAGCCCAACCAGTATCCTGTCACAGGTTAGGCAATAATTAACACCGAGAGGTCGGCGTGACCGGTTTTATGGAGCCAATCTGGGCACTTGTGGTGTCTCCTCGTTACTCAGGGTGATGCTCAGGGGTGCTAAAAAATAAAAAGGACAAGGACAAAATCACTTGTAAAATGACAAGCATCTATGTTTGTCTGCCCATGGTGTGCAGTGTAGAAATGCATGGACACAATATGTTTCCTCACACAGTGTGATCAAGAAGAATAACCAGGGGTCTAAAGGCCAATATTATGGAGGGTTATCTAAACTTCACTATAGTAAGTTTGTACCCGAGTTACAAAAGAAACCCAAGAAGAAAGAACACATAGTCGGAAGAGAACACTTAAGTGATAAGTGAGAAGAGCCAAGCTAATGTCTCTGGATTGCCATCAACTTAACCTGGTGATCAGTATTATCATTTGGTCATCCAGTTGATAAAATTGTATGTCTCTTGATCATAGAGATGTGCTATCATTATAATGATAGTAGGCTGGATCTTCCTCACAGCCATTTCTCAGACACCAAATGAATGATTGAATAGTTGAGTGCAGAAGAGAAAGGGCAGTGCAAAACACAAAAAATATGTAGTGAATGTGGCCTAAAATAGTATACATATAGACACATCCCCTAGTTAAAAAACGAACAGTGCAAAGGGCAGAATAAACAAATAACTTAGTATGGGCCAAATTTGCGAATTTACGGTATGCAAATTCATGTGAATACGTATTCGCAGTACGCAAAATTTGCGTATCTGTGCGAATTTGCGGATTTAACATTTTTGCGTGTTCGCAGGGTTACCCATGCAGTCGTACATGGGTGCGGCCATCTTGTTTTGAGTGTTCGTGTTGCGTATTTCCGTTTCCGGGCACTCGTTGCATGCTTGCATTGGGCATTTCCTACGTGCGGGGCGCAATTACGAGATCGCGTCCGTTTTTGCGTGCTCGCTGGGAAAATATCGGCCAAACTTACCCTTGTGGTCGCGATGGGCGGGGCCATCTAGTTTTTCATTCATTGCTATGGTTCTGGGCATGCTTTTTTCTATCCTGCTTTCATCTTTACAATCCTTTATTTGTTTGAACTTATTTTTAATCTTTTTTACTCATTATTTATCCCTCTATTTTTCTACATCTAAGTTTTGGGTTATTTCCAACTTTTTGTTACTTTAATAACTACTTTTTTTGTTTAGCTCTCTCTTTTCTTTTTTTACTTTTTTTCCCTATTCTTTTCTTCTTTCACCCAGGACCATGGCAAAGGGAGCCGGCAAGTCTAAGGGGAAGAGTCCCGCACCCTGTAGCCGGCTCCCTTGTGGGCGCTTGAGGGGGGAGGAAGTAACTGCCCGGGAGATCTTTAGCGCAGTGGAGGTGGTCGCACTGGTTTTCTTCATCCAGCGCCACCTGCACAAGACCGTCGCGGCAGGCCCGGTATCGGGTACGGGCTCAGGGAGCGTCGCCAGCTATGGGAGAAGGTGTGCCGTGCCATGTATCAAGAGTCTGGGGTCCGGCCCACCTACAACCACTCAATGCACCGGTGGTCCGACATCCTGGACCGGGAACACGACCTCCTCGACCTGCTTGGTGTGGAGATCCCTGGGCTTGGTGAGTAGTAGTAGCTATTTAATCACTACTTTGTTTTCTCCCGCTCTGTGTTATTATGATATTGCAAATATTAGTTTTTTTCCGAAGAGCAAGAATGCTGCCGATTGCATTGCAGTAAATTATGTTTCAAAAGCTTCTGTGATTGCAGGTGCTCTCCTGCTTACTGGTGGTGCTACTATGCTCGAGATTGCAGGATACGGCGTGTCTCGAGACAGATACACGTAGTCGTGTTTTCACATATGGTGATTGTGCAGCTAACATTATGCAGAAACGTTTTCTTTTTGATTGAGCTTATCGTGGATTTAGCTTGTGGGACGAGTTTATCTAGATCTAGGAGATATTGAGTTCTACATACCCCGAGGAGAAAGAGAGATATATATTGATTACTTTTTTGATTGAGAATGGCGATATAAGACAGAGTATATTGTTTGATACTTGGATTTACACTGACTATTTCTATTATCATGATATATGCAAAATTTCCTTTCTTTTGGAGCCCTGATGAAGTCATGGATGCATGTATATAGCATATGACGAAACACGTGTTGGCTGCCAAAGAAGTCTGGAGGATACCTATTAAACAACTTCTGGACTTAATCATCAAGCTGGATATCTGAATTTTGTGCTCAACAATTGACAATGTATTACATGATTTTCTTTACTTTGCAAAAAGGAGAAAATATTACTGGACTGCTTCTGCACCTATATATTTTCTCTGTGTTACTTGAATATACGTAATATTCAATTTATACTTTTGTAGAGCTCAGGGAGAATCTTGTTGTGGTGCTACTATGCCTACTTGTTTTCAATTTTGTGCTCATTTGGCCTGGGTGATTATGTATGAGTGTACTTTACACTGTTTACAGAAGTGCGTAATGCTAGACACTAGAGATTACATTGCAGGTAAATTATGTTTCAAAAGCTT
The DNA here is from genome assembly GCF_964261635.1 of Lissotriton helveticus. Classification (NCBI taxonomy): domain Eukaryota; kingdom Metazoa; phylum Chordata; class Amphibia; order Caudata; family Salamandridae; genus Lissotriton; species Lissotriton helveticus. Next base: position 1,999,660,466 of record NC_136067.1, read on the forward strand.
CTGTGATTGCAGGTGCTTGCCTGCTCAGTGGCGGTGCTACTATGCTTACTTGTTTTCGATTTTGTGCTCATTTGACCTGAGTGATTATGTATGAGTGTACTTTACAGAACTGCGTAATGCTAGATACTAGAGACTCAAGTCCAGTCGTTCCTTTGTACTCCTGCCACTAAGAAGAGATAGTGGTGGTGGATTGATAGGTTGAGTATATTATGACGGGTTATTTACTATTTAGTAGGAAACTTTTTAGTGGTCCACAATCATGACGGACTGTGTCTGTCACTTCGCGTGCTGGGGAGTGCTGCCTGCCAGTCCTAGTAGAACCTTTTTGTAGTTGGTTTAGTGAGTTACATAACTTTCCAAGTAGACGGTCCGCGAATCCAGCAATTCTAATAGCCTAGTAGACCACATCAGATAGGTCAATAAATTTAGTGCAATTGCTGTCTATTTCCCGAAATAATTTTTTACTGTTTTTTAAAATGTTTGATTTGGTTGACAACAATCATCCATGTTTTTGCGGAGCAGGAACAGCAAGGCCAGGATTGGTTTGCCGAGGGCTCCTCTGCTGTCCCCAGTAAGTTTTCCTGTCAATATATTAATAATTATACTTCCCTATCTTTTACAGCAGCTATGTATTCCAAACGTCTTTGATCTTCTTGTAGACTGTTTATAAGTTCTTATCCTGCCTCTACTATGACTCTCTGTGCTACTACTAGATTATTATTAGTCTGTCTGTGTAGCTAGCTAAGCTTGCACAGTTGTCAAAAGGTGTTAAACAAAACTCCTATTCAGCAATAGCTCTAGACACTGAGTGCAGTCCTCTGGGTTGTCTATAATGTCTATTGAAGACTTCTAAATGTTTATGCTTTGACAATTCCCAACAATAAAATGTCAATGGCCACCAAGAATAAGATACTAGTTTACTTTTTGATTGGATAGGAGGACATACTTCTACTGTTGCCTCGACTATTCTGCACATACAGAACTATGAACAAGAAATAGGGCATTGGTTATAAATTATAATAGGCGCAGTTAGACTTTCCACATACCTCAGTCATAACAGAAGTTGAACCCCTAATCTCCTTACTGACTAGCTAGTGTGTCAGAGAGTCATTATTTAGCTCGCGAATGCATCGATGATCCTCAATGATTATACAACCCAGAACATAAGACTATGGAGTCAGAGTCCCGACCTTTCACAGTCATGGACTCATGCTTGAAAATTGCAAACCCTTCGCTCACTCACTCATTACCAAATACCACAGAGTCTATGTAAGTTTTAAAACTTTATTAAAAGTAAAACAACTAGCTCTGTGTGTACTCTGTAAAAATTAAAATTGTGCATTATATAAAAACATTTATTAAAATCAATGTCATATAACGAAAGGTGAACGACTGAAAAGTGGCTCAGTGATTTCACACATTAATTGTGGGACAGCCCTCACCTGGTTGGAACTTAAAGTCTTGGTGGGGATGAATCGTTGACGACTCCGCCTAAGATATGATGATGATCTTGTGCTTTTTCGTAGAAGGGAAGCTTCTGTCTGTTATGAGAAAAATGGTGCGTGTTAAAAAGCAAGCATTCATCAGTTGTGCCAAAAAGTGTAGCATCACATGTTATGGCTAAGCATACATTTAAAACACCCTTCCCTGAATAAAGGGAAATTTTTAGTTTAGACTAGAGAGTCACAAGTTATTAAATTTGTTGATGTAGTACTAGTAACATTTTTTTATTCCTAGACAAAATAGGGAGTGGTGTATATGGCATATAAAAATATTAAATGTATTTTCTAAGCGTAACACCATCGGCACAGCCAACCACCAGTGCTGGGGCCAGCGCGGAGGTAGGCACTCCAGGGGGAATGCGGTGCCACAGCCATCAGGGAATGCTGTGGGGGATGCCACGGTAGTGGCGGGCAGTGGTAAGCTATTATATTCCTTACTTATTGAGATTGCAGAGTGGGCTCTCTGCAGGGGTGTATATGTTGTACAGTACAAGTACACTTCACTGTTAAGAAGACTTACAAATTTAGAACTAAGTTTTTGTCAACCATGTAGAAGACAGTCACCCTTGACTTCTAATAGCAATAACATATCAGCGGGAGTTGACCAGTAACCAATGGCCTTCTCTAAATTTGACTTCAACTCAGATGTGAAAGTTTTATCGAGAAGCCAAGTCAGATCAGAGATGAACTTGATGGATGGGATGAATGAATATGGAAAGAAGGGTGTAAGGAAGGGCGAGTGAGTTAAAATTAATGACTGGCAAAGAATGATACGTGTTTTTGAATGCTGCCTGAGGTGGCTGGGTATCTGATGCATGGCCGGTTGAAGGCTGAAGCAAGGATGGGTGGAAGGAGAAAGAAAAGAGGACTGCCTGGGTGGGTGAAACAGAAAATGTATGTGTGCGCAATATATCCTTTGGTTCAAATTCAAATGCAAGTCAAGCACGGATGCATGGCTGGCGGTTTACAAAATAAAATAAAAAGGTTGCTTTTCAGTTAGAAAAAGGAAGGTTTGTCCAGTTGAGACATTATGAAGAGTGATTGACATTTACTTTGAATGGATGGATGCCGGGATGGTATCTTCCTCATAGATAGCATAGGTGTATGTAGACAAAGTATAAACAGTCACTAGATGAAGAGTGTTACTTTGAAGAGCATCTAACTCCGCACCTCCGTGCCGGAGTAGCAAAGCCGAGGAAAGAAGTTGTAATTTTTCAGAATACTACCATGACTAGTAACAGTAGATTGCAAGCACAGCATATATCCGGTGATTACAGGAAGTCAGGGACCACTCACTACTTCTGTTAATAATTTTTTTACAACTCTGTCATTGACATTGATGTGTGGCCTATCGGTGTTCAGTCAATCAAAAACAAAGCACCTAAAGTCATCCCATATGAAAGGAAATATCCTGTGAAGAGGTAGATGATCATATTATCTTCTTCATTTTCCTTTTGTAGTAGTCAGGGGCAGGCCAGGGTGAAAGTTAAATTATTTTAGCAGTAGCCCTTGTAACAGAGTATGACCAGTGCCACCCGTAATAGAAAAGTAAGAGCTTCACCACCTGCATGCATGTACTGGACTGGTAACAGTAATGCAAGTCTGTGTCATCATGGCTTGCGACTGTTTTTCTCGGGTGCAAGTTGATTGTGCTGGCAATATTCCGGCCTCCACAAGTTTACGAACCAATTTCGCTAAACAAGAGAGAAGAAGAAGACTGATGTACTGTCTGAGTCTAATGTAGCGAGTCCATATAGTGCTAGTAGAATTCCTGAAATTCCCACTAAAGTTAGAGCAGAGGCAGACGAAGTGGGAGGTTAGATAGATACATGCCACAACTGTTATGAACTGTGCTTGCAAGTTGCTATTGCTACTGTGACACAACTTTCTGCTGAATTATTTTGTGTTAATCTTAAAGAGCATTGGTTACAGTATGTTTTTCTTTCTTCATATAGATGCTAGTTCCAAACTAACAAGGAAGGAGTTGGCTAGACGGGCCCGGCAACGGAAGCTGGAAGCAATTGTCGCCGAATATCGGCCGCTGGTGGCCCAGGAGGAGGAGGACACGCAGTCGCCATCGACAGCATCCATGACAGCTGCATCCTCCTCCGCTGCCCCTGGGTCAACGGTCAATGCAAGCCTTCAGCGATACGGAGCCATGGTCCGTCAGCCACCCGCGGCTGCCAATCAGCAAAAAATCAGCTGCCCCCCACAGTACCTGCAGGTGCAAGGTGTATGTGCACCGCTTGACCCTCAGGGTGTCCAACCTTGAGCAGGAGGTGGCGGGGCAGAAAGCCCTGCTCAAGTACCTCCGGAGAGAGCTGCATGACCACCTGGCCACAGGACACCGCCGGCGGAAGTAGAGGAGAGACTGTCCCTTTCCCTTTTTTTAAAGACTTTTGGGGGGGTGGGAATTGGGCGTTGGGGTTTTGGAACTTTTCTTCGTGACATTTCATGGACATTGGTTGGGGTTAGGGAGGGGGGTGAGTCGGGTCTTGTGGGATAGTTTATTTTTGTTAGGGTGTAAATAATTATTTATTTTCAACTTAAACATAGCATACGCGTTTTTACTGTTTTGTGGGGGAGGCAGGGGGGTTAACTTAACTGTACGTTTGTTTTCCTGAAACTTAAATGGCTGGTTGAAACAAATTGTCTAATCACCCGAATTTGTACAAAAGTGCCACTGACAGAGTTAGTGAATTCAATTCTCCTACTACTTTACTAGTACTACCGTCAGTCTCTCATCTCCTACTATTCGATTATTCGTCCTCCCCCAAAATGCTTATTATACCTATGATTTGTGTTTGAGAATAGGGCTTGGCACAGGGCTGGCTGCATGGCAAATGGCGATTAAGATTGGCTCTGGAATCCTGGATGGATGAACTGTAATTGTTGTGGTGTAGTAGTAGTGGTACACACTGGCAGTAGCACTATATGAAAAAAAGGAAATGAAACATTGAGTGGCCTGAGCGTAGCATTAGAACAGTACAATAGATAATACAGTACACAATAACAGTGCCATAAATTGTAGCCTAAGCAACGCTAAAGTATTCAAAATATAAGAACTAGTTGAGTGGAGTATGGCTACTACAAGAAATAGTACTGAAGGTCAAGGACACAGCAGCATAAACATTTGTCACGTGTAGGAGGAGGATGTTGTTGATGATCAATCCACTTGATGGTGCACATGAAATTCTGATTTGATTTGCAAATACTCATGGGTGTGTGTCAACTTGAGAATAAGAATAAGAATATATCCTTGGATTCCTTCACCAGCCTTGAAATTGATTTTCGGTTGCTTTGACCTATCCTCGCCAGCAAGTGTGTGGAATTATTGTTGTCATTTAGTCACACCTCAATGAAAGCCACACAGCCAGGGGGAAGAGGGTTATGGTTTGAAAATTGGATGGGAATGGGGTTTTTTGGGAAAGTTTTGTGGAGAGAGGAAAAAAACACAGCATGGACAAACAACAAATGAAGAAACACAGATCTTTGGATACAAAGATATCCATAAATGCTTTAAGGGACATAAAGGAAGTGCATTACTGCATGCATGAAGTTGTTTGCTAAATGGATGGTTAGGTTACTGAAAAGTAGTACTTATTACAACTTACTAACTATGAATAAACAATTTGACAGTACAGGGCTGCAGTAATTACGCACTTTAGCTTGCCTATCTGCCCTCATAAACACTTATTAGTACATTAAATTAGTAAATAGCAAAGAAACGTATCAAATAGCTGGAGGGATGAATTGGAGGCAGAGAGCAAACAAACGCACAGAGTCACACTCATAGAAGTTCACAACAATAACATTATTTAAAAGATAAGGAGAAGTGAAGAGGACACTATAACTGTATGTTGTAGTTGTCCTGTTCAATTTGGGAAGTTGCATGCATCCAGCCATTCCTCTTATTCGCGTTACTCCTCCATTCCATCTGACATTCCGTTGATCAATCTTGATGACCAGACACACTGTCCACAGCCTGCCTGGCAGATGCGGAATTGCGAATTGCTAATGGTAAGCCTGAGTTAATGTTTTTCCCATCTCAACAGGGTAAAAGGCGGCTAGTAATTATTGAGGGAAAAACAGGAAGTAATATTAAAACACCACGGAGAAAAAATATAAGGTACGGTGTGTAGTGGAAAAATAACACTTTCAGTTTCAGAGGCAACAGTATTACATACAACAAGCATCACTTCTGAAGTGTGTAATCTCAGTCTAGTAATATAATTAGCACACAGCAGGCCAGTGCCATGCAGACGGTCAAGGTAGGCCCCACTGAGTGAATCAACCTGATGTAGCATACCTATTTGACACTGATAGACAAAGCATATCTAATTGTAAGGAAGCCACTCACACGCAATTTTACATGAACTGCTGTCTGAACTCTGGCATAACAACACTACACTGGCTCAACCACTCCATACCACGACTAGACAGACATGTAGTTCTGCTGTGGTTGTTTTTGACTTGTTTACCTGTTTGCCACTCACGAAATGGCCATAGTTCTTCGGTAAACCGACGATGATGATCCAGCATCCATCCCAGTGAGTGACCGTAAAGAATAAAGATATTATGTAACTTTGATCATCAATGCAGTCACAGTCTACACACAGTGAGTCCAAGGACATTTTCCATATTAAAGAATGCAAAGTAGAGGCCCCTGCAGTACAAGTACAATTTGAATTTAACAAGGTAAAAACAGATTAGACTTGAGATAGATTTAATGAGTAAAAGTAAAAGATTAAATAATAACAGAACACATATGATTCATTTCATGCACAAAAAACAAACAGCAATTGCTTTCAACAGAGCCAGACAGCCAGTGTTGTCCACTGCAGTGCATGCCATCTCATCATTATTATTCATTACCTGTTCTACTTTTTGTCCGCATCTTCTTCTTAAAGTTAAGACCCACAGGGCAGCCTCTCATGTCAATTTCCAAAGTAACAGTCAGCATTAGCAATCAGCATATAGTCAGTAATTCCAGTCCCACTTCTTTTGATGGGACTCGTCTACGAAGCAACAGTTTCTAGATTCTGCGTAATCCAACTATCTGCCTTGAGGGAAATGGATAGTGGGAGTCTGGAGGAGGAGGATAGAGGAGCATGACTGGGTTGAATTTGAGACTCTGTCGTCCTGCCTTTTTGGCCATACAGACCTTGGAGGATATTTTCACTGTTTCCTCTGTTGTGACATTTCTCAAAAGCGTATTTTACTTGCGTAAAACAATGATAATATGATTTCTTTTGTTTATGTACTTATAAAACTGTGTAGTTTGCTCATCTCTTACTTTTTTACTAATGTTTGATCTCTGTAAATTTTATTGTGATTTCATGTACTTTTATGGCTATGAAATATAGCCGAATAAAGTTTATCGACTGGGTTGTCAAATTGTGAACTTCAGGAATGCAGACAGCGGCACCTTCAATAAGGAAATGAGACGAAGACTGTGCTGGTGATGGATTTGCTGTGATTAGAGTTTTCTTGTAGTAAAAGTTGCAAAACAAAGAAAGACACACAGGAATAAAACATGAATAAGGACGAAAAAAAGGAAGTCAGTATTTCAGACCTAGGTGTCAGGGAAATAGAGCTCATCCTCAAACTCTGTAACTTTGAATGGGAGTAGGTCAGCTAAAAGAGAAGAACTTCCACCACCTAAGTTGGTGTCCTCCTCTTCTTCCTGCGTGGATTCACCTATTTTGTAATCTGGTGGTATGAAGTCCTAATTCATCTTGATCATTGTTAACCTCTCCACATTTTTGAGTGAGAGGCGGGTCCTTTTTGAAGCTACAATGGCACCAGCACTGAAAACACGTTCAGAAGACACACTTGCGAATGAGCAAGACAAATAATTTAGAGCCAGCATGGTGATCAGTGGCCATTGACCCCTTTTCCCAAACCAATACATCAATGGGTTGTGATGAATGTAGACCTCTGTTGGGTCATCCAGACAGGCCTGCACCATCCACTCAAGGCCATCCAGGGATTCCAGAGGTGCTCCACATTCCGTAGCATCAGTGGCTTTTGCATCAGCACTGGAACAAGCAAACCCTTGATGAGTTATCCAATCCGCTTCCGACAATATTATGGCTGGGCCTGGTGCAGACGAGGAGGATGATGATGATACACTTGCTGCTGTTGGTAACGGCTCTGAGGGAAAGTGACTGCATTTGGCCACAGAAGTGGACCTTGATGCCGGATGGCCTGCTGATTCAGTAGTACTTGTGGCGTTTCGTTCAATTTCCTGCCGCTCTTTTTCAAACGAGTAGCTGACAGAGCTAGCCAATGTTTGTACTTTGAAACCGCTGCTTCTTTGTACTGTGGATCCAGAATAGTGACACAGATGTAATGTTGTTCACAATGTAGTCCTTTAAGCCTTGCATTGTCAAGTAGGCGGGTTAATGAGCTCTCCGCCAGCTGATATGCGTCTTGCTTGTCAGTATCTTCTTTGAACGTTGACGACACCGCCTTCAGTTGGTGCTCTAGCTTGCGCAACAATGGTATAGCTTTGCCCAAAAACAGTCCTCCCGGCTGACTTCACGCATGAAGACCTCAAAAGGACGAAGCATGTCTGTCAGGCTTTTAACTAGGTCCCAATCCTCCACCTCTAGCCTCATGTCTTTCATAGAAGAACCCAGTGCAAAGACATACTCATTGATTACCAAGCACTGCTCAAAAAGACGCTCGAGCATGTAGAATGTTGAGTTCCAACGTGTTGCCACCTCCTGGATGAGTCCTCTGACTGCCACTCTACGGTCATGTTGAATGATCCTCAGCTGCTTCCGGGCCTTAAAAGAATGATTGAAATGTGTGTACATTCTTCGGCAGGTGATCAGTAACTTGCTGACTTTGTTTTCTTTATTCAAGATATCTTGAACAATAATGTTAATGCTGTGCACCAAACACAGCACTCTGAAATAACCACCATCATTCATGGCCCTAACTATATTACTGCCATTATCCGTGGAAACATAACCAATCTTGCGCTTTCTTGGATGCAGCCATTCAAAGACCTTACTGTTAAACTCCTCCAAAATGTTTACTGCAGTATGAGATTTCTCCATGGCAAACATGGCTACTGTTGCATGTTTCCGAGTAGCTTCATAAATTGTGTCTGTGTCAACACCTGCAGATAGCTTCTCTCTAACCCCTGCAAAAGAGACCCAGTGTGCAGTGATGCACATGTAATCAAGGGCTTGGCAACTGGTCCACATGTCTGTTGTCAGGTAGATATTGTGAACAGCACTCTTCTGCAAAGCTGCCCCAATCACCTCCAGCACATCTTGATGTAGTGCTGGAACCGCAACGCTGGCAAAATAGGACTGGCTAGGAACCTTCCATTTAGGGCAGCCTGTTGCACAAATTCTCGAAAACCCACCCCTTCCACGAAAGAAAAAGGGAGAAGGTCCAGCACTAACATTTTAGCCAGCATTGCATTATGAAGATGTGCCGTTGGGTGGTTATGTTCAAATGGTGCCTCCGACCAAAACATGTTTTTAATGGTGGTCTGGACTATTTTCATATGTGATGAGGATGATCCAGACTTCTTCAACCCAGTTAGGCTCATTGATGTACTTTTTTGCATTGGTGTCTCTACCAGACTACTGTGCCTCCTTGATGTTGTTGGGGTAGAGGAGGGTGTGAGCGCTACCACTGCAGTGCTGCTGCCAGGGGTACTGTGTGTACCATAAAAAATATCTCTCGGTTGTTCACCTTCCCCCTGCACGATCAGCTCCAATTCGTCATCAGCTACAATATCAATGTCTACATTTGGATTTGTACTTTTGGCTTTCCGTATATTACTTAGGTGGTTAATGTGGTGTCTTTTGAGATGACCTCTCTGGCCTCCGGTACCATAGTTGGTACCAAGCTTACCCCAACTAACTACTTGTTTACAAATTAAACAAATGACTAGGTTTTCCACCTTTTTGCTAATACTAAAGAAGTCCCAAACTGGGGACTGGAGATTTCTGGTGGTGGTGGAGGTGATACGTTCAATGCCAGATGAAGTGGAGGATAGGCGTGGCTGAATTTGACTCTGTTGTGCACTTACAGCACCACTACTTAAGGTAATGGAGGTCTAGCTGGATGGAGGTCCCTGCCGGCCCTTTGGACAAGAAAATATGGAAGCTGCAGGTCGTGTTGGTGTAGTTACCGGTGTTGGTGGTGATACCAGTGCCACGCTGCCCACATCCTGCACAGCAGCATTTCGGGATAGGGTAAAAATGTCTGTCTGCTGCAGGCCCGCTGGGGCTGGAGTTAAGACTGTGATGACTGGGTTGTCATCGTCAGACTGTTCATCAGCCACTTCTACTTCTTGTTCGTCGTCATCATCCATAAGTGAAAGCCTTGTGGGAACCTTCCTTTTAGCGACCTTTGTCGGCTCATGGTGTGCCTCCCTCTCAGACTGCATTGGTGAGTCCCAATCAACCTCTAGATCATCCGAAGGAAGGGGGTCTGGAAGCCAATGTATCATCAGCAGGAGTGTCTTGCTCGGATGATACCTCCGCTTGAATCTCGGTTTCCTGATGTGTCCCTACTTCTGGAGGAACAAGCATTGTGGGAAGTTGTGCCTCTCCATGCGCCTCTACTTGCTCCACTCCTTGCGCCACTCCTTGCATCACCCCTCACGCCACTCCTTGCGCCTCTCCTTGAGCCTCTGCTTGCGCCTCTCCTTGCACCTCTCCTTGCGCCTCTCCTTGCTCCACTCCTTGCTTCTCTCCTTGTGGCACCTGTGGTTGTCGTTGCAGCTGTGGTTGGATGCTACCTTGCGATGAGTCAACGGTCGATGGTGAAACAACAATTAAAGAGACTGCCTCTGCGTCACTCATGGACTTGGGCCTAACTTGACGTGGTGGCACTGAGACCAATGAAGCGAAGCGGAGGTGCTGCTCCCCACTTGGTCCCCAGCGGACACCGCTGGTGCAGGCGTAGATTTTTTTTCTCCCAAAAAAGTGTCTGTCAGCACACCAGTCTCCTTGGTAAGTGGCGCCACTTGCTTCTTCTAATCCTTCTTACTGGCAGTGTCACTGACAAATGTGTTGGTAGAGGAGCTATGGACACCTTTCTTTTGGCCCATCTTCTTCAGATGTCAGAACTGCAGGACGCTGTTGCATGAGTTGCAGAGTTGTCTGTGGCCACCACACGTGACGTTGCGTGATGTTGGGCACACACAGCAGCAAGACTTCTTCCTGGCACTACAGCAAGTGATGTTGATGAGAATGATTTTGTCAGTCTCTGTGCCCCTAAAGCACAGGAAGCCAGAGGAACATCAGTTAAATAAATGTTGCATATGTTGTGCTTCAATTAATATTTGCAACTAGGTATTGATTATTATTAACACAACACACCCAAAAAAGGAAAGACCCAAAATAAAAATTGCAATTCTTATCCAAAATGGATGTTTAAATTAATAGAAGAGAGAGAGACCGCACAGAGAGAGTTGTTTCATGCACCACTGACTACCCCTGGGCATAATGGATGAAAGCAAGGCAGATTGGTTGCAGGCCTATGACACAAAGCACACTGCCTGGCTTCAAAATGGCCCCTAGACCCAGAACCACAGGGCCAGGCCCTGGACCAGGCCTCAAAATGGCCCCCACCCTCATGGCCAGGCCCTGGACCAGTCCCCAACAACATCCAAAAAATCAAAAGACACACAACAATCACCCCAATAAAATGCCATCCATGCCCTAAATGATGTTTACAATCAAGAGAACACACAGAAAGACTTGGCCCATGCACCACTGACTGCCCCTGGGCATAATGAATGAAAGCAAGACAGACTGGGTGCAGGCCTATGGCACAAAGCCCACTGCCTGACTACAAAATGGCATCTAGAGACCCCCACCCACATGGCCAGGCCCTGGAACAGGCCTCATAATCGCCCCCACCCACATGGCCAGGCCCCAACACCAAACAAAAAAACAAAATACACATATAAATCACCCCCATCCAATGCCATCCATGCCCTAAATCAGTGGTTCCCAAACGTTGTCGATCTTTGACTCCCTTTATCTATTCACTGTTGTCCGTGGCTCCCCATTAAGTTACTTTTTGTTTTTTCGGGTGTGGAGAATGTAAGCCCAACCTCTGGAGTACTTCCATTTTTCTTCTCTTGGTCTGGTGGTTGGTCGCTTGCTTGCCAAGAAATCCAATGGATGTTCCAAGAAAACACAGGGGCGTTCCGCATCACAGACAGGCTGTGCTAAAGTGGCAGGGACACAAAAAATCAAACAGTAAATAAATAAATGAGCTAGTTAGAGTTGCCACCTGACCGACTTTCTACCAGCACCACCGGTATTTTGATGTCCCAGCTGGTCCAAAAATAAACAAGACCACCCAAAGCTGGTATTTTTCATAGCCCTATGATCTGTACATGCTTCAAACGTCAAATATAAATTGAGATCACTTTTAAATGTATTCTAGAGCGGTGTTAATGATCTGCGGCTAAAAACTGAAATAAGCATCTTCATGCAGTACTGCTGCCTGCTGAGCCCTGTAGCTGATACAGGAGCAGGCCTTGTCCACGAACATTCCCAGTGTAAACAGTAAAACCATGAGGGATGTATGCTCACCTACAAACAGACTTGCGCTGATTAATTAGTCACACATGTAAGCAAATTTTACTATAGATGAGTAGGGGTTTATGCACACATGTGTGCCACCATATACCAACACTTTTATAGAGTGATGAATATTTGAAAGAATGAGGAGGGAGCGTAAGCAGTTTGGAGTCTTAATTTTTGAAGATAAGCCAACTGACAATGTAGCATTTTGTTTGTACTGGCAGGAAAGATTGCAAGTCACACAACATAGTTCTCCAGTCATTTAAAACTCCCTGCAAATCTCCACGAACACTCCTATCTGAACGTGATATGACTCCAATAGGTAGAAAAAAACGTCTCATGTCTCAGCCATCCCAGCTCAAGGCTTCTCGGAGCACTGTTAGCTTCCAAGTGCAGCTGAAAAGCAGCAGGAAGGGCGTGGAAATGTAACGCAGCTATCTCTAATTATGAGTTATAATGGTTTTCATGCGCAAATAAAAAAAAATATATACAGTGCACACGTGTTGCACTTCCCTATTTGCTAAGCACCACCTTCATTTCAGTTTCTTCTATTGTTGAGCTGATTATAGTAACAAGCCGATAGAAAATGGGTGTTATTCTGCTGTTATCAGAGCAGGAGTGAATTAATATTTAATTGTGTTTCTTTCTTGGATTGAAATTGGCAGGTCCGGTGCACGGTTTCAAGGGAATGACTACATGCCATAAACCTGATTGAACCGCACGGCGCTCACTCAGTAATCTGCAAATTAGCAGTATACCGGATTAGGATAGTATTGTTATATGTATTCAGAGGAAGGTTTAATTAGAATATGCAGCTGCGCCTCTCTTACCAGGCCTCTCTCTTCTTCGCATCCAACATTCTTTGTACACGTGAGTCACCTTCACTCACTGCATGTCTTCGGATACACATAAAGGACCCGTTGTGAGAGTGAAGGTTTTGATGCAGTCATTTGCTTATCTGGAAATTCACAAGAACTTTTAATCAAGCCATAATGATTACCCGATTTTCCTGGTTGAAGCCATTGCTACAATTACTGCACAAAACGGACCGCAATAACGCTCGGCATCGCTGTCCTGATTGTGTGTGCCTGGCCCAGCAACAAGTCACGTGCAGATCCAATCTATTCAAGACGCTGCCAGGTGCGGCTTCTGAATCTCCCCCGCAAGACATTCCCACTAGCCACGTGCTGTTGCTGGAGCCTGCAAAAGCACATTTCAAACATGCAACTACCACGTTTTAGAACTGAGGAATACTGAAAAAACCTGCTCCCTTTCCTGCATTCTCAAGAAGAGCGCGGCGCCGCTGGCGAGTTCTGGTGGCGCACCAGGGTGCCGCCGCGGACAGTTTGGGAACCAGGGCCCTAAATGATGTTTACAATCAAGAGAACACAGAGAAAGACTTGGCCCATGCACCACTGACTGCCCCTGGGCATAATGGATGAAAGCAAGGCAGACTGGGTGCAGGCCTATGGCACAAAGCACACTGCGTGGCTTCAAAATGGCCCTTAGACCCACACCCACTTGGCCAGGCCCTGGACCAGGCCTCAAAATGGCCCCCACCCACATGGCCAGGCCCTGGACCAGGCCCCAACAACAACTCCTACAAAATCAAAGTACACACATACAAACACCCCAATCCAATGGCATCCATGCCCTAAATGTATTTTTAAAATCATGCACCACTGACTAACCCTGGGCATATTGGAGAGCTTGATTGGAGGATCTCAGTTGGCGGGTGGGTGTGTAGAAGGACAGTCGTGTGTTGAGGCATTCGGGTCCTAGTTTGTAGAGGGCCTTGTGTGCGTGGGTGAGGAGACGGAACGTTATTCTCTTGTTGACGGGAAGCCAGTGGAGGTCTTTCAGGTGGCCGGTAATGTGAGCTTGGCGAGGGATGTTCAATATGAGTCTGGCTGATGCATTTTGGATGCGTTGGAGTTTTTTCTGTAATTTGGCTGTGGTTCTGGCATAGAGGGTGTTTCCATAGTCCAGTCGGCTAGTGACGAGTGCGAGGGTGACAGTCTTTCTTGTTTCGTTGGGGATCCAACTGAAGATTTTTTTGAGTATGCGAAGTACATTAAAGCAAGAGGATGAGACGGCGTTGACTTGTCTGGTCATCGAGAGGGAGGAGTCTAGGATGAAGCCTAGGTTACATGCGTGGTCTGTGGGTGTGGGTGCTGTGCCCAGGGCCGATGGCCACCATGAGTCGTCCCAGGCAGAGGGGGATGACCCTAGGATGAGGACTTCCGTTTTGTCTGAGTTAAGTTTTAGGCGGCTGTTTTTCATCCATTTGGCTACTTCTTTCATGCCTTCAAGAAGATTGGTTTTGGCGGTGTTGGGGTCTTTGGTGAGGGAAAGGATCAGCTGTGTGTCGTCAGCATAGGAGATGATGTTGAGGTTGTGTAGTCGCGCGATGGAAGCGAGGGGACTCATGTAAACGTTGAAGAGGGTGGGACTGAGTGATGATCCTTGTGGTACTCCGCAGATGACTTCGGTGGCCTCTGATTTGAAAGGGAGGAGTCGGACTCTCTGGGTTCTCCCGGCGAGGAACGATATGATCCAGTCCAAGGCTTTTCCTTGTATTCCGACGTTGCTAAGGCGTTGTGTGAGGGTGCTATGACAGACTGTGTCAAAGGCGGCGGAGAGGTCGAGTAGGATGAGGGCAACTGTTTCTCCGTTGTCCAGTAGCGCTCGGATGTCGTCTGTCGCTTCAATGAGGGCAGTTTCGGTGCTGTGTTTGGCTCGGAAGCCAGACTGTGAGGGGTCGAGAGGGTTGTTGGATTCAAGGAAGTCGGCAAGTTGGCTATTGACGGCTTTCTCAATGACTTTGGCAGGGAATGGGAGGAGTGAAATGGGGCGGTAGTTCTTAAGTTCAGCGGGGTCTGCTGTTGGTTTCTTCAGGAGAGCGCTGAGTTTGGCGTGTTTCCAGCTTTCTGGGAAGGTAGCGGAGTTGAAGGAGCAGTTGATGACATCACGGAGAAGGGGTGCAATGATGGAGTCTGCTTTGTTGAAGATGTGGTGGGGACAGGGGTCGGTTGGCGAACCTGAATGGATGGAGTTCATTAGGCGGATGGTGTCTTCAGTGGTGATTGGGTTCCAGGCGCTCAGGTTGCTAGAGAGCGGTTTAGGTTCGGAGGTGGGTGTAGTGGACTGTTCTTTGGACATGCTCTTAAAGCTGTTATGTATGTCGGTGATTTTGTTGTAGAAGAAAGAGGATAACGAATCGCAGAGGTCTTGCGAGGGAGTATTGTCATTTGAGGCTGCGGTGGGGTTGGTAAATTCTTTTACGATGTTGAAAAGTTCCTTGCTATTATGGGCGTTGTTGTCGAGTCGATTCTTGAATGCTGCTTTCTTGGTGGATCGGATCAATTGGTGGTGTTTGCGGGTGGATGCTTTGAAGGTGGTCAGGTTGTCAGTGGTTGGGTTTTTTCTCCATGTTTTCTCGAGAGTACGGCAACGTTTCTTGGATTTCTTAAGTTCATCGTTGAACCAGGGGGCCTTTTTGCTACCCTGTTTGGTTTGGTGGTTTTTCAAAGGTGCTAATTCGTTGGCGCTGTGAGTGATCCATTGTTTGAGTTTGGTGGCAGCTTCGTTTGGGTCCGATGAGAGGGTGGGAGGGTTTTGGTTGAGCGATGTGAGGAGTTGGTCGGTGGTGATTTTGTTCCAGTTTCTTCGGGGAATATGTTGTGGGGGGTTGTGTGTCGTGGTAGTTTTGAAGCTGAAGTGAACACAACTGGGGTCCGTCCAATGGAGAGCTGTGGTGTGATCGAAGGAGATGTGTTTGCGGGAGGTGAAGATAGGGTTGAGCGTATGTCCAGCTACATGGGTGGGGGTGTCAACGAGTTGTTTGAGTCCAAGATTGGCCAGGTTGTCCAGAAGGGTGGTGGTGTTGCTGTTGTTTTTCTTTTCTTAGTGGAAGTTGAAGTCTCCCAGTAGAATGTAGTTCTCGGAGGGGAGGGCATGTGGGCTGATGAAGTCAGTGAAGTCTTCGCTGAATTGTTTACGGGTTCCTGGTGGTCTGTAGATGAGGGTGCCTCTAAGTGTGGTCCTGGGGTCGGTGTGGATCTGGAAGTGAAGGTGTTCGGCGGTAGCGAGGTTATTGTCGGAGCTGGTCGTGATTCTGATTGTGTTCTTATGGATGATGGCGATGCCTCCTCCTGTTTGGTTAGTGCGGTCTTTTCGGATGATCTTGTAAGTGTCCGGGATGGCTATGGCGATGCCGGGTGCTGAGGAGGCGTTCATCCAGGTTTCTGTGATGCAGTGTCGAGTAGGTCCCAGAGTTCAGTGGCGTGTTTGTGGACCGAGCGGGTGTTCAGCAGGAAACACTTCAGGTGGTTGGGGTCGGAGCTGTGTTTGGAGGAGGAGGATTTGGTGTGGGTCTTGATGCAGGTGAACTTGCATGAGTGGCAGGCGAAGGGACCGTGGGTACGTCCTGGGGCAGCTTCGTAGCATTGTGGTGTGCGTCCGGGGTTAAGGGCTAGGAGGGTGGCAGCGTCATACGTTATGTTGGAGGAGAGCGGTTTGCAGGGGCCAGGGGGTTTGGCGCTGGGCGCGGTCCAGGCGTGGACGGGCGTAGACAGGCTTACCTTTGGCGCACCTTCAGCGTGCAAGGGGCGCAATCGCTGCATGTGAATGCTGCGCGTGAATGCATCTGTCATATATAGATAGTGGAAGGGGAGGGGCGAGGGAGGAGCAGCTGGGAGGCGGGTGCGTGGTGGAGAGGGCGGGCTCCGGGCAAAACAACAACAAGAATGGCGGCATAAACAAAACCGGAAACCGGTTGGGGGAATTAAATAAATAAATTACGCTGTGGGCTGAGAGGCACTAACGAAATGGGGCACAAGTAATTAATACAATTCGGTAATGCGAGCGCTACGATTTCCAGGCAATAAAGGCACGCTACACATACAATGCGAGCAGGCACAGTGAAGCGCTATCAATTTCAGAGCAGCAGAGCAGCGCTACGATACCCAGGCAGCAGAGCAGTCAGCGGAGCAGCACAGCGTTGGTCAGGCAGCAGCGTGGCACAGCGTTAATTACAAGACACCAGGGGTCTTGGGGAGCGACCGCTTCTGACGAAGTCAGGACGGTCACCCACACCCACATGGCCAGGCTCTGGACCAGGCCTCAAAATGCCCCCACCCACATGGCCAGGCCCTGGACCAGGCCCCAACAATACCCCAAAAATCGAAATACACACAAAAAAACACCCCAATCCAATGGCATTCATGCCCTAAA
The DNA here is from genome assembly GCF_964261635.1 of Lissotriton helveticus. Classification (NCBI taxonomy): domain Eukaryota; kingdom Metazoa; phylum Chordata; class Amphibia; order Caudata; family Salamandridae; genus Lissotriton; species Lissotriton helveticus. The sequence continues at coordinate 1,999,677,777 of NC_136067.1, forward strand.
TGATGTTTAAAATCAATAGAACACACAGAAAGACTCGGCCCATGCACCACTGACTACCCCTGGGCATAATGGATGAAAGCAAGGCAGACTGGGTGCAGGCCTATGGCACAAAGCCCACAGCCTGACTACAAAATGGCATCTAGAAACCCCCTCCCACATGGCCAGGCCCTGGAACAGGCCTCAAAATGGCCCCCACCCACATGGCCAGGACCCAACACCAAACAAAAAAACGAAATACACACACAAATCACCCCAATCCATTGGCATCTATGCCCTAAATGATGTTTAAAATCAAGACAACACACAGAAAGACTTGGCCCATGCACCACTGACTAACCCTGGACATAATGGATGAAAGCAAGGCAGACTGGTTGCAGGACTATGGCACAAAGCACACTGCCTGGCTTCAAAATGGCCCCTAGACCCACACCCACATGGCCAGGCCATGGACCAGGCCTCAAAATGGCCCCTACCCAAATGGCCAGGCCCTGGACCAGGCCCCAAAATACCCCACAAATCGAAATACACCCAAAAAAACACCCCAATCCAATGGCATCCATGCCCTAAATGATGTTTCAAATCAATAGAACACACAGAAAGACTTGGCCCATGCACCACTGACTACCCCTGGGCATAATGGATGAAAGCAAGGCAGACTGGGTGCAGGCCTATGGCACAAAGCCCACTGCCTGACTACAAAATGGCAACTAGAGACCCCCACCCACATGGCCAGGCCGTGGAACAGGCCTTAAAATGGCCCTCACTCACATGGCCAGACTCCAACAACACCCAAAAAATCGAAATACACACAAAAATCACCCCAATCCAATGCCATCCATGCCCTTAATGATGTTTACAATCAAGAGAAAACACAGAAAGACTTGGACAATGCACCACTGACTGCCCCTTGGCATAATGGATGAAAGCAAGGCAGACTGGGTGCAGGCCTATGGCACAAAGCACACTGCCTGGCAGCAAAATGTCCCCTAGACCCACACCCACATGGCCAGGCCCTGGACCAGGCCTCAAAATCGCCCCCACCCACATGGCAAGGCTATGGACCATGCCCCAACAACAACACCCATAAAAATCAAAATACACACAAACAAACAAACACCCCAACCCAATGGCATCCATGCCCTAAATGATGTTTAAAATCAAGAGAACACACAGAAAGACTTGGCCCATGCACCACTGACTAACCCTGGGCATAAGGGATAACATCAAGGCAGACTGGATGAAGGCCTATGGCACAAAGCACACTGCCCGGCTTCAAAATGGCCACTAGACCCACACCCACATGGCCAGTCTCTGGACCAGGCCTCAAAATAGCCCCCACCCACATGGCCAGGCCCTGGACCAGGCCCCAACAACACCCACAAAATCGAAATACACACAAAAAAACCCCAATCCAATGGCAGCCATGCCATAAATGATGTTTAAAATCAAGAGAACACACAGAAAGACTTGGCCCATGCACCACTGACTACCCCTGGGCCTACTGGCTTGTGTGGTTTTAACACGCATCCCAAAATTATGAAAAACCTCCACATTGACATAATAACAGTGAGCTCTTCAATTACATGCCATAAATGATATTTAAGTTCAACAAAACTCATAGAAACAGTTGTATCATGCACCCATGACTAACCCTGGGCCTCCTAGATACGGTGGCTACCCACAATATATATTTTTTTAAGTTGTGAAAAAGTTCATAAATTGTAGTGCCCCAAACAAACAACACCAACTTACTTGTAAAATCTCAAATCCAAAAGTGATATAAACAAAAAGTCCTCAAAAACAAATATCCAGCAGCAGACACAAAGAGTAATCCTTCCAGCTCCAGATTCAAATGAAAAGTGACCAGGACATGGTCAAAGCACTGAGAGGAGCCTGCTGGACAGGAACAGGAAGTTGGAGACTCTGGGGCACTTCTTTCCTCCCAACCGCCCAAAAATGCACTCCTTGCACAAAAAAAGTGCATCAACACAACAAGAACCCTATCTTATAGGCAAACCTAAAAAAACAAGATTCCAAGGAAATACCTCCCATTTATTTCCTTTAATGCAATAAAAATGTTAAAAAAAAATGTAAATTGATACTTGTATAGCGCACTACTCACCCGCATGGGTCTCAAGGCGCTTGTACGAATACCGCTGTGGAACCCATCCTGGCTTTCCCTGTGAGGTGTCCACTCCTGGGCCATACCAAGGTGGAGGCCAGGCATCCTTAGCGTTGTGGGGGCCGTTGTGGAGATTAAGCAAGCTATTGCCCAGAGTTGCAGAGTGGGACTCCATAATTGGAATAGGCACCGAGGCGAGAAATATCAGGTCTGTGGAATTTTTGAGCCCAAGACCCGCCGAGGCGGGGAATTGAACCCTGGTACGGGGCTATACCTCTGCATCAGGGTCTGCCGCTCTAACCATTGAGCCACACTTATCCCACACTTCTCATAAACCCATCATACTCTATTTTTTTTAAAATGTGGTTATATGCATTATTTATTGCCCTTAATTTAAAATATATTTATTTTCAAAAGACAGTCAACAAGAACCACAGCCATGGTAAGAACTCACTTATTCTCTATATTGGTGAACAAAGTGTGGAGGACAAAATGACCCCTCACAGGCGCACCATCGTCGGGATAACTGGCAGGGACTCACCTGATTAGGCCCCTTTTCTCATCGTAGGCAGTCATTTTATGTCCCAGAAAAGAAAAGACAAAACCAAAGAGAGTGTCCAAACAAGGAAAAGAAGTGAAGTGTAGTGGACTGGTCAAAAATCACCATCTACTAGTGACAGAAAGTGATGTTAAAATTGACAGACACACCCCTGTCACATCTTTATTCTAAATTTTTGGTGTAATCTTTCCATTAAAAAAGGTTGGTAGCTAACTTCGCATACCAATACCCTCTGCCAACATGTTTATCTGCCTTTTAAAATTCGGCAAATTCTTCAGGGCTAGACACTCTGTCACAGCACCACTGTTGGACACTCATTTCCTTTAGACCTCAATCAGCTTGTGTATCTCATACCCATCGAAGAGGATGAGTGGTCTATCAAACTCCTGCAGTGAGTCCTCTCAGTAGTTGGCTATTCGTTTAGGTAAGAAGAGACGAGGCATGCCATCGGGCTGTTTACGATTGACAGAATGTCAAAATTTGCGTTGCATGATCGTGGGACCTTATGACGTATTCTCGTTCTGAAAGTTTCTCAGTGCAAGATGGCGGGATGCTATGACGTACTCGCAATCGAAAAGTCTTGCTCGATCATGCAATGACGTACTCGCGGTCGAAAAGTCTCACGCGATCACGTTGCAAGATCGAAAATTGGTGCAGTGCACGCAAACCGGGAGGAAAACATGTGGTGAATTTGTTCCTGGTCTTGTGTGTATTGTCTAAGAGGGACAGTATCAGTTATGTGTGGTTGGCATATGTGAAGATGTTTATGTTGTGGGCCTATATGATGTCAGCCAGAAGAGTCATGTAGATGTTGAGGAGGTTTGGGATTTATTTTCCTTCTCCAAAGGAGTAGAGGGGTCTGTTTGGGTTCTTCTGGTGAGAAAGGGGGAGTCCCATTTGAGGAAGTGTCCCTGGATACCTGCTTCATGGAATATTCAGATCAAAATTGAATGGTATACAGTGCTAAAGTATACTGATAGGTTTAAAGGGATGAGGGCTGATGTTTCCTCCATCTCAAGGGTCATCCGGATGTCTTCAATTGCTACCACGAGGGCAGTTTACGTGCTGTGGTTAGATGGGTAGGAAAGCAGGGTTATCAGTTGGTAGTGGCTGAGTTTGGTCGGGTCGGCCAGGGGGTTTATTGAGGAGGGTGTTGATGGCTTGGTGTTTCTATGGTTCCACAAAGGTGGATATACTAATGAAGGTGTTGTGGTTAGGGTTGAGGGCCACATTGAAGGCGATTGCTTTTTTGTTGAAGGGGTGATGGGGCAGGGGTCTTCCGGGGCCCTATTGTATATGGTCCTCATGATTGTTGTGGTTTCCTCTGTGGTAATGGTGTCACACGTGGTGTTTTGTCTTTGTTCGTCTTTGGGAGACTTCTGGAGAAAGTCAGGGAGTAAAGTTGAGGGGCGAAATTGCTGTATATGGCTGTGAACATGCTACAAAAGAAGTTTGATCAGAAGTTGATCAGTTGTTACACAGATTGTGTGATGGGCTGATTTTGCCGGTGGTAGCAGACTATCTTGTTGTTGAAGAAGAGTCCATGTATCCAGGTAAGAAATAAGTTATTTATTGTAAAGTAAATTAGGATTAGCACAGCACGTCTGACAGTATGAAGAAATCCCAGTAACTGTCAAACATGGAATCTGGAACCTGACGTGTAAGATGCAGGCATCCTCACATTCCATGTTCCAGTAGGTACAGACAGTATCATGTGACAGAGAAATAAAAACAATTAGGGGAATGTAACACATCTTACCCGTAAACACATAAAAAAAATCAATATAAATATCTGCCAGGTAGTCTTCTAGGTCTAATGTTACTTTTGACTCTGGAGGCTATAGTTTGATCCGACTGGAAAACATTGTCACGAGTATTCTCTGACTTATGCACAACATTGTCACAAGTATTGTCTGACTTGTGGATATAATTTGGAACATTACATTTTGCAACCTTCATACATTCCATATCCTTCCATCTTGAGTAACAACACTGTTTTTAAAGACTTTCACAACTTTGATAGGAGGATAACATTTTGAAAGTCCTTTCTCCCCCACCACAAAATCAGGAGACTTAACATTCATTTTAGGATCCAAAAAACATTTTCATCTTATGCTGTTTGTCTTCAACCTGTTTAGCAATGGTTTCAACATCAACAGTATCTTTAGTTTTGTTAAATTTTTTGATCCACCAGGGACAAATGTCTGTAGAAGGTTCCCTACCTTTGAGGAGTATAAACTGACTCACTCCAGTGACTGAATGAGGAGTGATACGGTATGTCCATAATCTTTTCCTCACAACGTCCAACCAAAGTTCACCAGATGAGACAGCATATTGAATACTGTCCTTAACAACACGATTAAAACGCTCAACTTGGCCATTTTCTCTAGGTTCATATAGAGATGTAGTGACTTGTTTAACATTACAACTTTTAAAAAATTGTTCTATTTCACTGGAAATAAGTTGTACACCATTGTCAGTGACAAAAGTTTCTGTAGCTCCCTCGCGGGCAAAAATCTCCTTTAAAAAAACAATAATCACTTGAGATGAAGCATTACCTACAAACTTAACTTCAGGCATAGTGAGCATCAAGTGGAATGTGTTTAAAAAGGCCTGAAATATCAAAGGCTACTTTCTGCCAAGAAAAACTTGGCCAAGACACTGGTTTGATAGGAGCTGAGGACACGTGAAGCATTTTATCACTTTTTATACATTGTGGGCATTCTCTCACCATTCTGTCCACCATGTTATTAATGACAGGCCACCAAAAAGTTTCTCTAATGAGGCGCTTCATAGAAGAAATCCCTAAATGTCCTCGATGAGAAAATGACAAAAAAAAATTTGCAAAGAAAAAGGTGGAATAATCTTACCTCCTTTAAACAGTAAACCACCTGACTCTTCAATTTCAGAATGTACATGACAAAAAAGGAGACAATTCCGCAGAAGCACATCCTTCCTTGGCCCATCCTTCTTTTACATATTCAAAAATCTGCAGACACAAAACATCATTGCTCAATTCCTCAAACCACTCTTTTTCATCTAAAATCATAAACTCCTGAGAAACACAATCATGTATAGTAGCAATGACATCATCATCTTGCTCAACAACTGCATTATTATCTTCTTCGCAAGGTAACCTCAAAAGAAAATATGCTGTGACATTACTTCTTCCAGGCACATACACAATTTCAAAATCATATTCGTGAAGTCAGGATGTCTACGGGCTATCCGAGCCGTGGAATTCCATCCACCTCCAAGAGATAAAATTCCTACAAGTGGCTTATGATCCGTCCTAAGTGTGAACCTATTTCCCCAAACATAATTACAAAAATGCTCAACTGCCCAGATACAGGCTAATAATTCTCTTTCAATTACTGAATACCTTCTTTCTGTGGATGACAAAGTTCTTGAAGCAAAAGCAACGCACCACTCTTCTTTACCAGAACATTGACTGAGAACACCTCCAAGCCCATAAAGGCTGGTATCCACTGTAATGATGCATTTTTTGTTAATGTAACATGATTTAAGAGTGGGAGCACTAACAATCTAATTTTTAATCTGCTTAAAGGCAAGTTCTTGTCTCTCAGTCCAAACAAAATTTGCTGAATTCCTAGTCAGTTCTCTAAGAGGTTCTATTTTATTGGCGAAATGGTGTATAAACTCGCTATAATATTCACATAAACCTGCAAAAGAAAGTAATTTTTTCTTGTCATCCAGAGCAGGAGAATTGATAATAGTGTCAACTAGAGCCTTCTTAAGTACAACGCCCTCACCTGAAAGAGTATGGCCCAAGTACTCCACTGATTTACAAAAAAACTTGCATTTACTAGTCTTGAGTGTTAAACCAAATTGCTCTAACCTAGAGCAAACTTCTTTAAGATGAATAAGATGTTCATTGTAATTTTTTTTTTAAAACAGGATGTCGTCCTGGAAACACTTGACATACATTCCCACCTCCTTAAAAATGTGATACATAGCCCTCTGAAATACTGAAGCGGCCAAAGCCAAACCAAAAGGCATCCTCTTGAATTGGAATAAGCCACGAGGGGTAATAAAGGCTGTAAAATGCTTAGAGTATTCAGTAAGTTCGATCTGATGGTATGAGACCTAAGATCCAAAGTGGAAAATACACATGCATCATCCAACATACATATAATTTCGTTAATATCGGGAAGAGGGTGATAATCTGTGACTAGATTAGTATTCAATGCTCTTAAATCCACACATAATCTGATACTTTCATCCTGTTTAAGGGCCAAAACAATGGGAGATACCCATTTCGAACACTCTACCTCCTCAATTATATCATCCGTAATCATAGAATCTAACATGTTTTTAAGTTCATTTCTAATGTTTTTAAGAACTCCCCTTAATTTCTGTCTGACTGAAATATAACTAGGCTACACCTTAATTTTGTGGCCAAATCCTTTGAGTTTTCCTAACTTGTCAGAAAAAAACATTTGGAAAACATTGTGGAAGATCAGTGGATGCTGGTAATGTATTGAACTCAACTTTAGACATAGATACTGTAAGAATAGAAACAGGATCTTTCATCCTAGGATTAAAAATAATCCCTAATTTGGCTTGGTCCCACCAACCCAGCACATTCACACCCTTGTAAGTCATATATAGTTTGATGTCACCAACTAGGTTGGTGGGTGAGGGCTTCATGAACAAACCAATGTGTTTACCTGCACGCGTACTTCATTGAGTCTCCCCCCCTCCCCCTAATTTAGCTAGTCCTTATTGATTTTGACATATAATCCTGGGGATTCGGACTAGCTTACCTAGTCCTCACTGTCTCCTTTGATTTGACGACATATAATTTGATGACAGCTGAACTGCTTTTGAAAGAAATAAGTACTTCTTTAAAACAAATGAAATCAATGTTTGAACCATCAAAATGTAAGCAATAATATCTGGTTCACATAAAGCATTAATATCTACCAGGTCTCCAAACGATTCTGTACAATATTCTTGCATAATAATAGTCCACGGAGAACCAGAGTCTGCCATGAGTTCCAACACTTTGCCCAAAATACTTACTAAACATTTGGGTGAAGGTATTTTGTCAGTCTGTGATATATCAAATGAGTCTTGGACTGATACAACAATGCCAGACTCAATAGTCTCTGAGGCACTCTTCACTTTGTCAGAAACATAAGACACTTTACCATTAGTAATTTTTGGGGAAGAAAATGATGGGTTCCTAGTATCATGAAAAGATTTGACACTATTTTTACACATTTTAGAAAAATGTCCTGAACGACCACACTTGTTGCATTGCTTACCTATAGTAGGACATTGCGGAAAAGAACCAATATGGTCAGGATTTCCACACCTGTAACAATAGTATTGCTTGCTTTTACCATCATTTTTATAAATATAAGAATTCTTAGACTCTTGAGGCTTAATAGTACTTAGCTCACTACCAGAAGTAGAAGCAGTTGAGGTAGTAGCTTTGTCAAGAGACTTAATCCATTTATCAGATTGCTCAAGAGCTTTAGCTGTATTAACACTGTTTCCAAACTGGGATCACCTAAGATCCAAAATTGTTCTTGAACTTTCTTGCTTTTTACATGTACTATGATTTGATCCCTGATCATTTCATCAGTCATCAAACCAACGTTACAATGCAAAGACAATGCACGAAGAGCAGTTTAGAATTCATCAAAACTTTAATTTTCATCCTGAACTCTAGTATAAAACTTAAAACTATTAAGTGCAACACTAGTAGTAGGTTTGAATCTACCCTCAATCCTGAAAATAGCTACATCATACACATTAGTATCACCACCAGATCTCACAGGTGGTAAAGTTCTGAAAACTAATTGTCCTTCTGATCCAAGACAATGTAAAAATATGTTCTTTTTCTTCTCAGCAGACATGCGTTCTCCATCCATTGCTTTGAGCTAAGTAAAAATCTCTTCCTTCCATCTTGTCCAAGGAATGGGTGGTTCACATTTTGTTTGCAAAAACTTGGATGTAGGGTCAAATTGCATTGCTTGATAATAGCAATAGTAATAGTGATAAAAGAAAATGAACGAATCCCAAAATGAAAAACAACAAATACCTAAACATAACAACCTAACTTTGGTGCATAAACATGTTAGCTAAAAGTAAAATAAGTACAAAATGAGTGCTGTCTATGAAAATAATATGAGTACACCTAAAATCCCAAAAATACTCAAAAGGAAAGTGCAGAAATGTTGTTCACCAAAATAAATATGAAGAGTAAAAGTTGCTTCTTAACAGAGCTTGTGGAATATAAATTTTAAATAATTCCTGAAGTAACTTGCAGTAATGTCATTCATCCAAAGTTTTATAAGAAAAATATGTAAAGTAAGGCAGTCGGTTCCTGATGTTCCTGATAAAACTAGTTAAATATAACTGTAAAAGAATAATAAAAAAAATGTCAAAGTCCTTTACCCCCCCCAAAAATATTAGTAACAGTGAACAATATAAGTTACCAGACGGAATCAAACAAAATCCTGTAGTTCGGCTGCTATTTAATCCTTGCCCCGATAGTTCAAAGTTGCCAAAAAATGATATAATGAGCACCGATAAATGCTGTATTGCACCAAACATAAAAACGGGGCTCAGAGTTGCCGATTAATCACAAGGATTATTGGAGTAAGCAAAATGTCTGCTTGCGTGATCACGTACACAAGCTCCGCGTAGCCAATGAAAGACGGTTTTAGTATAACCATATGAGCCAATGGCACCCGCTGTACAGACACGTCCTGGAAGACACGTGTCACAGCAGGTGGGCAATGAGAAACAATCGCAATACTTTACCGGGCACCTACAGAAAAATACTGAAGAAAACAAAAAAAATCAATTTAAATTGCGTGAAGTATCCTGCAGATTTTTGGATTTTCAGCAAGACGATTGAAAACAACAGTGGCATCCAGAATATGTAGAAATGAATGAAGAACCTTGGGCCAGTGAGATCGAGAAGATATTTTTTCCGCTCATGTGCTGAAAATAACTCGGCTGAAAAAATCTTCAGTCCCTCGTCGCCATTGTTGAAGAAGAGTCCATATATCCAGGCAAGAAATACGTTATTTATTGTAAAGTAAATTAGGATCAGCACAGCACGTGTGACAGTATGAAGAAATCCCAGTCACTGTCAAACATGGAATCTGGAACCTGACATGTAAGATACAGGCATAATTACATTCCATGTCCCAGTAGGTCCAGACAGTATTATGTGACAGAGAAATAAAAACAATTATGGGAATGTAACACTTGTCCGTTTTGTGGAATTCCTTTTGTATTTCTGTCAGCCATTTTGTTTACCATGTGCTCCATGTGCTCGCCATGTGCTCTGTCCTACCGTTCTGTTAACTGCTCTTGAAATCTGCCTAGAAACTGACTATACTTAGCATCTTCCACCTTCGCACATGTTCTGTTGAGCTTGCAGCTGTCCTTGCAGCTGTCCCCAGTCTGTAACTGTCAGGATGTGTTCACCAGAATTAGCAACTGTTAGCTCCTCCCACTTGTTGACTGTGCATTTTCTGTATGACCTTATATGTACCTAAAACCAGCATTTTGTACTTGTACCGCCTTCATTTGAGCCCCTGAGTGGGTATAAAAGGACCAAGCTCCTTCCATTCAGTGTGCTACGTCATACATTACCGAAGGGTGTTGTGTGAATGTAGTTTCACCTCATGAGGTTTAATAAACTCTGTATTTTCTATTCCAGTTTCTGTGCCTACGTCATCCTATTGGTCTGAGGACTCTGTGCAGAGAAGGGGGAATCCTTTGCACTGGTAAGCCTTGCTGAGGCTCACCACCACACCTGGTTTGCAGATATTTCTGAGGCAGTTGTGGGTCCTGGAGATGCCCCCTGAGTTGGTTCCAGAATTTGGGGCAATAGTTCTTCTGCTCCCTACAGAAAACATTGTTGTGTTGGACCTATATTACTGATCTCTTCTATTACCATACAAATCAAACTGGTTTGACAAGCCTTCCCCCTCTGAGTCAGTTGTATCCTAAAAAGTAATAATCTTTTTACTTTTTACTTGATTGACAAGGGCCTTTCTATGGAAACACACACAATGGAAAATGTATATATATATATAATATTCACTGAAAAAACCATAAGTTTCACACACGTTATAGTTAGGAATTAGCATTTAAAAAACATTTTTAATTCACAGAAAAAAATATAGGTTTCACACATGTGATAGCTAGGAATTAGCATTTAAAAACTTTGCAAGTTCATAAAAAAAATCATAGGTTTCACACGTTATAGTTAGCTGGACATTTCACTCATACAAAACCTTTGAAATTCCCTTGTTATAGTTAGTTCAGCTAACTATAACTCACGCGCCCGCAATGCACTGCTGATGATGTCACATACTACGTCACTCATGATACGATCAGTGACATCACTCATGACATCACTCATGACATCTCAAATGACATCACTGATGACATCATCCAGTGAATGTGTATCTTTCTGAAAATTTATATTTTTCATATATGTATACCTAAAGGTCGATGGAAGACTACATGGGTAAATGTTTTTTGTAAAATTGATTGTATAATTAACTTATTAAGTGTCTATTAGTGAATACATGGGTTAGTGAGTAATGTTTAAATATGTACATATCTGTATCAGTCTCACACATTTGTGGCTGCATGGGTTGGTGAGTAGCTACATGAGTGACTGTATAGGTTTAGTTGGTTTTTTGAGTATCAGTATGAGTGTCTGAGTGTCTATTTGGTTCTGTGGGGGATATTACTTAGCGCATAGATGCATGAATGAGTGACTCACTGTTTGTATGTGTTTTGAAGACAGCATGTGTGCAGGACTGTATGGGTGGATGAGTGTGTGTATAGGTGTGTTAGCGAGTGAATGGTTGTTTCAATACTGTCTTTATCACTAAGTACATATGCTCTAAACTACTATATGTGAGTATTGGTGTATATAAGTGAGTATATATGAGGGTGAGAGATTGAAAGAGTTCCTGTATAACTAAGTATGTGTTTCTATAAGTGAATGTTTAAGAGAGTGGGTATGTGTACATTTCTGTACAATTAAGTGTAGTGGTGTGTACAGCTATATATGCAAGCAAATGAATATTTGAAAGTGTATTTGCATGTGTGAGTATGTGTGTCAGTAACTCTATGAATGAGTGTAGGTGTGTAACAGGAAGTATAGGTGTATGAGTACATATGATGAGTGAGTACATGTAGAGTGACTATATAGAACTGTTAGTGAATGAGTGGATGTGTATGTAGATTTTGGAATTACTGAATAGGTTGTTCTAACTAGTATTGTTATCTCAATTGGTTTGAAAAGTTTAGTTTATATTTTTAAATGTGTGTATCAAAGGTTATATTAGGGTAAGAGAAGGTGTGCCACTCTTTCACAAGGATGATTTCATCAGTGATGTCATTAGTGATGTCATTTGAGATGTCATCAGTGATGTCATGAGTGATGTCACTGACATTGTCATGAGTGCATTGCGGGCGCGAGAGTTATAGTCAGCTGAACTAACTATAACAAGGGAATTTAAAAGGTTTTGTATGAGTGAAATGTCCAGCTAACTATAACATGTGTGAAACACATGGTTTTTTAATGAATTTTCAAGGTTTTTTAAATGCTAATTCCTAACTATAACGTGTGTGAAACCTATGTTTTTTTCAGTGAATTTCAAAGGTTTTGTAAATGATAATTGTTAAATGTATTCATTATTATATTCCTTTCTTTTTATACTAATTTTCTACATTTTTATTATAAATATTTGTATTTATTTTATTTTTTAATTTATATTTCATATTTTAATGTAAAATAATAACAAAACTAAATTAAAAAATATTTTTGTTATTAATTACATTTAATTTTCAATATATTAAAATAAAATTCTATATAATTCCTTTTTCATTGTTTTTTTTTATAATCGTACCGTACACGCACGGTGATCGCACCATACTTTGTACGGCAAATCATACTCTGCACGTACCCACGCTTACCTTCCAGATACGCTTTGACGTTACGCGTCGCATCAACGCTTCCGTGTGACACCATATACGGCACCCAATACGCGCACGCCGTAAAAGTTTCTATTTGTTCAATGTACCTAATAAGGGAAGACATTATCTGGGATAATCATGAAAATTGTTTTTTTTTTACTTTTAATAACCGTATATTACTTTGAAAAGCAATTACGGAAATCGCGGCGGTATGTCGTACGTACCTGCACCGTAAGAGCCCCGGAAGCACACCGTGAGCATACGCAAAGCCATGTGACCTTAAAAGAAGAGATTTCATTGGTTCATAACACTTCCTATTCCAACTGTTGAAAGACCCCTCCTATTTTGATCATTCTACTTGGACTTTCTCAGGAGCAGCATCAAATCCGGGGGAGCTGCATTCCTTTAGAACCAAACTCCGCAATGGCTGGTCTTCCTCAAAATCCATCAGAACATTGCTCTGAGGAAGAATGTGTTGCCACGCCCCCTCAGAAAAAGAGGAAAGAAGCTTTCATCTGGAAGTATTTTACTTATCCTGAGGGACAGAAGAAGGTGAACCCGCCAAAAGTAACATGCAAGATCTGTGAAGTTACTCTATCCAGGGGTGACCCCTCTAAAAAGGACTCTTTTGGTACTGCCAGCATGGATTGCCATGTGAAAAACTTGCATCCAAACAACTATACAAGTATGGCAACACAAAGCTTGCAGGAAAATCCTCAACCTGCAGTTGGTAGCACCTGTACTGCACCACCACCTCCTCCAAGCAGTCCGCATCCCATAATTGTGCCACAGTTTGCGGAACTCACTTTTCACTGTAAATATTGCAAAGAACTACTTTGTTAAGGTGACCTCATTGTGAAGAGGCAAGAAGAGCACCGTTGCCCAAGACATTATTATTTTTTTTAACTTTTTTGTTCCTGTTCCACAGTTTTTTTGTTTCCAGTTCAATATTTATGGTTTAAAAAAAACAACATAAAAACAAAAAAAAGTTTTTCATTGTTTTTTTAAATAATCGTACAGTACGCGTACGGTGATCACACCATACATTGTACTCGCGCATACGTTACGAATGCGCTTTGAAGTTACGTGTTGCATCAAGGCTTCCGTGTGACGCCATGTGCGGCGCAAAAATCGCTAATTGTTCAAAAATATGTATTTATGTTTTTAATTTACATATTAAGGGAAGACATTATCTGGGATAATCATGAAACAAGTTTTTTTAAAACTCTTAATAGGCGTATATTACTTTTAAATGCAATTACGCAAATCGCGACTGTACGCATAGCCATGTGACCTAATTTGAATTTTAGAATTTTTTGAAATTTGGAAAGCGCACGTTCACTATACAGTTTCATGGCGCTAGAGGGGTTCCTGGGCAAGAAGAAAGGGAGGATTATAGGCTGAACGCCTGCTGGAACAGGAAAGTCTTGAGGGCCCTACGGAACTCCATGTAGGAGGAAGAGAGTCTGATGTGGGGCGGAAGGGTGTTCCAGAAGGTGGGCGCAAGAACCGTGAATTTCTGGCCTCCCGATCTTGATTTCTTGAAACGAGGGATGACTAATAAGGATTTGGTAGATGAGCGAAGATCTCTAGGAGGGCAATAGTTGGTGATGGCAGAATTAATAAACGCAGGGGCCGTGCCCGTCCGGGCTTGAAAAGTGAGGCAGCCAAGTTTGAAAAGGACCCGTGGTTTAATAGGAAGCCAGTGGAGAGCAATGAGGAGGGGTGAGGAGTGATGAAATTTAGAAAGGCCCGTAAACACATCGTAAGAGCTCCGTAAGTGCACCGAGAGCGTACTTTTGTGGGCTGCCTGGTTCTGAACCAGCTGGAGGCGTTGGAGTACATAGGCAGAGCACCATTGTAAATGATGTTCCCATAGTCGATTTTGGATAAGACCATGGCCATTACGATTAGTTTGAGTGCAGAAGGGGAGAAGAACCGAGATACTTTCCTAATGATACGAAGGTTAAAGAAACAAGAGGAAACTAAAGAACTAATGTGGGAATGCAGGGTCAATTGATGATTAAGTGTGATGCCAAGGGTTGTGACGGAATGAGAGGGAGTGGGGGGTGGGCCAAGGGTGAGGGGGCAGAATGAAGAAGACCAAGGATTGCTGATGCCACCAGTCAAAATCAGCTCAGTTTTATACGGGTTGAGTTTCAGATGGTTAGCATTCATCCAATCCCGGATAAAAAGCATGACCGACTGGAAGGCAGTGACACCTGATGAAGCAGAGGAGAAATTAAAAATAAGTTGGAGGTCATCAGCGTAGTTGTAGACTGTGACCTCCATTTGCTGTAGTGCAAAAATAAGAGGGAAGATGTAAAGGTTGAATAAAAAGGGAGAAAGAGAGGAACCTTGGGGGACACCACTGGTGGGGCAGAGAATTCGGCCAAGTGGACGGCCTGGGTGCGGTCAGCTAGGAAGGAACCTATCCAGGCCAACGCTTGTCCTCCTATGCCTGCCGCCGCGACATAGGACACCGTGTCAAAAGCGGTGGACAAAGCAAGGAGGACAAGGGATTGAGGGGTATTAGTATCGAGCCCCTCCCTGAATTGGTCCATGACCGAGATGACCACCCTCTCAGTAGAGTGGCGGGGGCGAAAACCTGCCTGGAGGGTGCAAGGTAGTTGCTGTCTTCAATGAAGGCGCTGAGTACCTGGGTGGCGTGGGACTCGGCTACCTTGCCCAGATAGGGAAGAAGGGATATCGGGCGATAGTTTGCCGTGGAGGAGGGATCAGCCCCCGTTTTTTTTAATATGGGGAGAATTATGGCGGTCCTGAAGGTAGCGGGGACAGAGCTGTACGTAAAACAATCGTTGAGAAGGGTGAGAGCGGGGGAAGGGCATTCAAGAAAGATCTGACGGAGAATGCGTGCCGGGCAAATATCAGCTGGGGAGCCCGACTTAACGCGACTGAGTAAAGGGGGGAAGGATTCTCTGGTGAGTGCAGGGATGGAAGTGAGGGACGCCTTATTGCCAGGAGGCTGGGGGTAGGAAAAAGTGAGCGAAGGGGGAGGAATGTTAGCTTTGATACAAGCTATTTTGTCTATGAAAAATGCATTAAGTGAATCACATAGGATCTGGGAGGGGGGATCTTTGGCAGAGTTCTGTCCGAGGATGCCAGCTCATGAACGGTGGCAAAGATCTCAGGCGGCTGGCTTTCTGCCGCTAGAATGCGCTCCGAGAAATAATCTGTTTTAGCTGCCAAGATGGCTTGTTTATATTCGCTAAGAATAGTAATGTAGTATTGTTTCCGGATTGGGCAATATGCTCTTCTCCAAGCTCGTTCAGCCTGCCGTAACTCCAGTTTTTTGGCTTTGAGACCAGGGCTGAACCACTTGTTGGCATTATGGGTGCGGTTGATGGTAATCCGCTTCAAGGGAGCCACTGGGTCGCAGGCATTGATAAGCCAGTGGTCAAGGGTGGCAGCCTGGGAGTGTGGGGTCAGGCCCGATAGATCGGGGCAAGTGACGACTAACGAGTCACATAGGTCACATTCTTAAAAAGAAGAGATTTGCTTTGTTCATAACACTTCCTATTCCAACTGTTGAAAGACCCCTCCCATTTTAATAATTCTACTTTGACTTCCACAGGAGAAGGATCTGTTCAGTAGATCTCTAGCCATTTGGAGGAAGTAACCACCATGGCTGCACAGTATGACTCTTCCTTAGAATATTCCGCTGAGGAACATTTTGTACCTGAGCAGCCTCAGAAAAAGCAAAAGTACCAAAAAAGGTCAATGCTCCGAAGGTGACGTGCAAAATTTATAACGTTACTCTTTCAAGAGGTGACCCGACAAAGAAATACTCTTTCGGCACTGCAAGCATGGTGCGCCATATAAAAAATGTACATCCAAATAATTACGCTAGAGCTGAAACTAGAAAATTGCAGGAGGACCAGGGATCTGCTCTTCCCAGCACATCCAGTGCAGCAGCACCACCACCACCACCGAGCGGTATGGTTCCAAATATTCAACCTGAATTTGGAGACTTGACTATTCGTTGTAAGTTTTGAAACAAACTACTGAGCTATGGAGAACAATCCATTGAACTTGTGCAAAGCAGTTGAGCAGGTGCAAAGCAGTCGAGCGGTCGAGCAGTCGAACAGTCGAACAGTCGTGCAGCAGCAGCAGTAGTTGAGCTGCACCAGCGGGCCCACCAGCAGACCCAGCGGACCCAGTGGCTCCAGCGGGAGGCAACAGGGCAATAGTATCGTGCATCGTGGGTTGCGAGCCGTGCTGGTGAGCCACCGTCATCGTGAACCACAATAGCAAAGCAAAGCTAAAACCAAGGCATCAGACGCATCAGATGCAGCAACGCCGAGGGTCGGCAAAAATAGAGACCTGAGACCTGAGAGCCGAGCCGACCTGCTTTCACACTGCGTGCTGGATGTTGGATGCTGGGCCGGGCTGGGAATCGTGATAGTACCACCGTAGCAAAAGAGGCGACAAAGTGGTCGCGTGGAGACTCTGCGTTTAAAAAAGGTGAGGGCAGTGAACTGTTGGCGTAGCTAAGCTAAGAGCAGCCTTTACTTCAGAGCAGTAATTCACCGTGCCATGGAGTGAGCGGTGTAGTGCGGAATAGTCGCTCTGGAAGCACGGAGCACGGCACAGAGGGAGTAAACTAAGGGGCAGATAAGATACCATTGGGAGATCAGTGGCACTTGGAGCTTTGTGATAGTCACCGGCAAAGCAGCAATCGAACATAACACCAGCAAGCACAAGCGCATGTACAATCCCAGATAAGCATACCGGCAAGCACTGGCAAGTGCTGGCAAGCACTAGTAAGCTCACCCAGAGTACGCCCGGAACCAGAGCTGGGAGGGAGATCGCCGGGACAGTGACCGCCGGGACTGCTGACGGCGAGCGATCCCCTCATTACAGGCACAGTGAGAGGCGCCCGGGGGTTCGAGGCTAGTCACAGGCTGTCCTCTAGTGGCAGGAGAGGCAGCCGGGCGTTTCCACCCCACGAGCCCCATCGCATCAAACAGCAGGAAGAGCGTTTTCGCTGCAGAGCATAGAAGAGATAACACGCCACTTCAAACCACTTCAAAAGATGCGACCTCACCACAAGAAACCCTACGTCCAGGACTTAGCTTGTGTTCGTATAGCCAGCAAACAGGACCAACCACAACCATCCAATCACCTACCAAAAAAAAAATATTAAATATCCAAGACGTATTCAAGTCTTATCAAACTTAACCCTCCTGCCTCCATACTAACTTTTCTGACTTCTCTTCTTACGAATCCAGTGCATTTACAATCATGAGGACTAGAAACTCAAACCTGGTCCACCACCAAGAGAAGCCTTGTCCTCATAAATCAGCAAGGAGGCAAAAGGTAAAGTTACTTTACCCCCCCCGGAAGAGGCAGTTCAAATTTAGGTCCAGGTCCTAAGGAGAGCCTACAAACAGGAGTCTTCACAGTTGCACCGGCATCAGCAACTCCACTAGGAAAGGCTCATAGTCCAGACAAACCGACCGCCAACAGGCCTTGTCTCAGCACCACAAAGATAACAACCGGGCCAGCTGGGAACAGAGACATAAGAGAATTTATGTGCCTCACGGCACCTACACCTACACCTGACGACCCTAAAGGGGCTGGGAGTCCTCCACTCACACCACGCTCGGGAAAAGCCCCCAGACCCACCGACATGTTAATAGACGTTGAAAAAACTTCTAGCCCAGCCCTACCTAGGTTGCCAGTCATCCCACTTTCGCCTAAAATAACTACCCTTCAAGGGGGCAGACCACCGGAAACACCGACATCAAACATGGTCTCAATAATGTTCAACTACACAAGTCCAACCAGCTCAGCCCTTCAACAGCTGGAGGACTCAAAACTGAGCCCTGCAACAAATTGAATCATCGGGGCCTATGAAGCCAATGGAGCCAAAACACATATAATTAGTGATACATCTCAAACCCAGGTCACAAACTCTTCAAAGCCCAGTGGCCTGGAACAAGACAAAGATTCTTTGCTCCTTAGCCCCGGGAGTGGAGGAGGGACAAGGTCGAGAAGACACCATTAATTGCAAATCACTTAACACTAATCAACGAGGCTCTCATCTCAATGGCAAACGCAGCAATAATGCATGCAGACAAACTGGATGCTCAAATAAACATTTTGCAAGCAGTTGCTGGGCTGATCTCTGGGATAGACTCCAAACTGGACCACCTGAACTCATTAATACACAGAGCCCAGGCTAACACCACCTTAATAACCAAACCAGAGGGCTGCGGTTGCAGCCCCATACTGCTCAACTTAGAAAAACTACCAAACATAATGAACACGCTAATTGATGATCTTAAGAATGAAGTTAGCAGGCATCTGATCAACTCACCCGCCCCAAAAAACACCAAAGTGCCCTGTTACATAAAAGACTCACAAACCAGCGACTTAGAACCTCCCCAAGACGCAAAAAGCTCGGGCATTGAGCCTATAGCTATGGTTGATGAGACCGGAACAAAACTTAGTTTCAACCGTGACAATAACCACGAACACCATAACACCCTAAAGCTGGTAAGCCCAGACATCCATCATCTCTCTCGAAAAAATAGGAAAAAACTAAAAAAGCTCAACAAACAGAGAAAAAACAAATCTCTCACCAACTGCTCCATTCGGCAATGGTTACTGCCCGATAACCAGGAGCCACCGCTCACACCGACGCCCAACATGCGACTATTCCCTTAACCCCTACAAAAATAACAGGAAAAATCTCGGTATGCTCTGAAGCTTCAGGCGAAACTAATCCTGAAACCAACCTGAGCACAGTGGATCACTCCTCAGCCCGTCAGATAGCTTCTGCGAGCGAACAAAAACATGCCCTCGATCTGCAAGGACAACAAGACAGGGATAGAATCCAGGATCCACATAGAGACCGCGAAGCCAACTTAAAAAGCCCCCTGCTTTGCAAACGACTGAACATAAGATTGAGGAGAATGACCCAAGATATCCAAAAAACAAACAACCCTAATTCCATGACAGCTAGAGCCCATATGGTACCCCAAGGCAACTTCGAGTCTAACTTTGAGCCCTTCGAGAACTGGGACATGAACCTCAGGCCACCTACACCACCCCCAAGATGATAGTACAGAAGACGATGGCCTTACCAAACCGGGGGCAAGTCTGCCTGGACACCGTGGCACATGTAACTCCTATTCCCACGCAGGCCAACGACCCGAAGGACGTATATTCCACCCAAAATCCGACCCTCATAAACCATCAGGATAGGAAAATATTGCTGTACCCTGAATACGTCTCACAGGGCAAGTGGGACATTCTCAACCGCAGTAACCTTTTAAAACTCTGCGCAAACATCCCAGGTCTAGAAAGGATAAAAACAACGGACATTGAGAGCGTTTCCTTCCTCACTCCAGGCCCCAACGAGATAAATGAAACCACAGAGCTAACTTTCACTTGCCTATCCACGGCAGAGGCTTTGAAAAGAAACCATACTTTACTGGAAAGCTGGGGTATAAAAATAAAGATCCATCCCGCATTAAAATACCCATCGATCTTAAAAATCTGCGACTTGAAGAACTGTCCGGCCATCCAGGAACAAAACACAGAGAGGAAGTCAGGTACGAACGCTCCGTGCGACTCAGCGCTACAAGTGGAGTCCATCCTCCATGGGACCAAAGGCGTTACGAGTATAAGTTTTACCAACGAAAGCCTCATCAAAATAACTACAAATTTGGGACAGGGCAAACGCTTTTGCTCAATCACGGGAAGCGCCAGCAAAGACTGGCCCTGGCTGCCGCAAGCTTTAGATCCTAGCCCCTAACATCTGTCTTCCCGAAAGCAATGAGCACAACCAGCAACGGTCGACAGAATGGCCCAGAAAAGTATATTTACCGAAAGTCGACCACCAGCAAATTGAACATCATGCCTTGGAACATCACAGGGATCACACAGCTTGTGCAAAATTAAGTGGCAGTGGCATTTTTGGAACGGGCGGATATAATTTGTACCCAAGAAACCTGGGCAATAAAACCCATATCAATAAGAGGGTACGCAGAATATTGCAAACCAGCCATTAAGGACACCATATTTGGAAGACCCTCAGGAGGGATATCCATCTATATTAAGCACTCGCTGAAAATTGTATTCATAGAAAAAAAAACAATCAAATATGTTCCTGGCGGGCATCTTGAAAGGCCTCCACTCGACCAATGGCCCACTTTCAATACTTCTAATTAACGTTTATTACAACTTTCATGGGCCGGGGGCCAAGGACAATTTGACCTTGTTGACAAGTCAGCTAGAAGCTCTGCTCTTACAACACCCACTACTGGACTCCATCATCCTTGGCGACCTTAATATACATAACATAGGGACCACGATCACACAAAGCCACCACCTTGGGACTAGCAACTCTTTCAATGACCCAATAAAATCCTATAACTTGGCAACAGCCCACTCTGTCCTTTTAAAGAACAACCCAGGGGCTCTTGTTGCCCCAACCTAAAATAATCAAACAACAATTGAATATATCATATTAAGTGAAAAATTACAACATTCGATGTCATATTACACAGTGCATCCACGAAATGAAAGCGATCATGCCGCTTTAACACTTACACTGAACTTCACAGCAGAAACTCGCCACAGGACACATTGCATTGGGCCTCCTAATGGTGAAGAACTGTACAAGCTAATGAGACGAATCAAATGGGGGCCGGCGCCTATTACTAAGTTCGACGAATGGACAAACACATGGGCAGGCTGGCAATCAAGTGCCAATAATAGGGGCGCTATAGAAGAATGGGACAGATCCCCCTGGAACTTAGCGTCCTTGCTTCGAGGAGACACAGCAAGCATTACTCGCTGGCACTCACCACACATACTTGGAACTATCCCGGCAATCAAAGAAAGCGCCAGACAACTAAATGCCAAACATAGAGCATATTGGAAAAACGGCAGAGCATCGGAAAAAATGCTACTAAAAGAAGCAGCAAAAAGTAATTCAAAGAAGGTGTGGGCCACTCCGAGGCACAGTGGCTGAAGATCTTTGACTTGCTGAGACCCTGTAAATCCCAAGAGTTTTGGAGATACTTAACCACCCTAACTCAAGGAAATAAACACAGAGAGAATTCCCTCAACGCACGTATCTGGGTCAGCCACGTAAAAACATTATACAAAGACGATCGAAGTAGACCTCATTCAAACAAAGCCCTTGCTGGGATTGAAGAAATAGATACCACAGCCCACATAACGGCCGTTCCAGAAAAATCCTTAGTCTCCAAGATCCTAAAAAAAATCAGACATAACGGGGCACCGGGCCCCAATGGCCTGCCAGGCTCCTTATTCAGGGCGAACATAGAATTCTGGTCTGAAAATGTGACCCAACTATATACAGAATGTCGGCTTTTGGGAGATGTTCCAGACTCCTGGAGAGGGTCGCTCCTGCCCCCAATACACAAGAAAGGGCCGAAATCCGACCTGAATAATTACTGCATGATCGCCCTGCTGGACATCGAGGGCAAGGCCTACACAAGTACCATTCTGGCGGAACTAGCAAGCTGGGCGAGTACAGAAGGCCTCCTGCCCTTCTTTTAAACAGGGTTCAGAACCAGGGCATCAACTGTGGACAACATAACAGCTCTCTCATATCTAGTCCATCAAGCGGTGTCTCGCAAAAGTCTACCTCTCTTCGCCTGCTTCATTGACTAATCTACAGCGTTCGACGGGGTAGACCGCTCAACTCTTTGGAAGAAGTTGGCACTTTGGAACATCAACCCAGTACTATTGAAAGCAATACAATCACTGTATCAAAGAACGCGGGTCAAAATTAAACTCTCGAGCGACTCTGTCACAGAGAAAATTGAAACAGACCGCCGCCTAAAGCAAGGGTGTGTCTTAGCATCGCTGTTGTTTAACTTATACACAGCAGACATGGGCCAAGCTCTGACCGGAGCCGCCCTAGCTACACCGAGGATTGGGGGCACTAAGATACAGCTCATGCAATACGCCAACGACCTGGTACTTTTAGATCACACCGAAATAGGCTTACAAAAAAGCACTGTCGGCCTTGGCAATCTACAATGATAAAAACAAGTTGGTGGCCAATCCATCTAAATCCAAAATTGTAATCTTTGGGCACTATCATAAAAAAACTAGCAAAATGGGGGCTCGGCCAGCTGACCCTGGACTGCACACTGCAATATAACTACTTGGGCGTTTGTTTCAACGAATCAAGGCGCCCAGGAGTTCATTTACGTAAAATTCAAACCAAAGGGAAATGCATTATCTACGCCCTTTGCAAACTACAAGCCAGTCTACACAGCCCCACAACGATGGCCATCCAAAGAGTTTTAAGGGCAAAATTAATGCCAGCCCTCAACTACGCCCATTAAGCGTTTCCTGGAAAACTAATAAAGGACCTGGAAAAAATCCATTGCAATGCATACAAAAGGTTATTGCACCTATCCGCGTGCACCAGAAACACACTTGTGCGATTAGAATTTTCCTTGAATCAACAAAAGTTGGAAGAGATGGCTTCCCTGAGCAAATACTTTTATCTCACAACAGCGGCACCAGAGAAAACAATGAAGGCAGTCCTAAAAAATATCTTTTTGGAACCAGGCAACCCTTGGTCAGCCACCCTCGCCGCGGCCATGGATCTTCTTAATTTAACTCTAGAGAACTGGGACCCTGAGTTAATCAAGTACTCTGCCATCAAAAGTACAATCAAAAAACAAGTCATTTGCTCTCGCACCTTGGACTTGGAATCGCTGGCTAAAATAGGCTTCCACGAGTCCCAAAGTCTCCCACACACAGTGCATAACTCCAAACACCACCTCACGCAGGCTGTGGGCCGCGCAGCCTTACACAGGATTTTATATTTCAGATTACACCCCCCCCCCTCAAAGAATTAAACACAACTGAGTCGAGTGGAAAGGCGATCAAGGAATGCCAGCTCTATGAATACAAACGCAAGTCCTTGGCTCACCTCCTACTTTGCTGCCCGGCCCTGTGCGCAGCTGGCAGCCTTTACCTCAGGCCCATTCTTCTACAATTGGGCACGCGCACTGCAAAGGAGTCAGTCCGCCTACTGTACACACTGAACACAGTAAAACAGTTTGGTAAATTCATCCAACAGACCCGCACGACGTTGATGGCTATCTCGGGCTAATTGACCAGAGAACCAGATAACGCATGTCGGGCAGAAAGCCTACGGACATTATTCCCCCCAGTCCCCAAGCATCCTGATCCCAATTACACAGACTTTCTTTTAACATGATGATTCTTTTAACGTTTGTACTTTGTTTTTAATGCAATGGTTTTGAGTAATCAAGCAATACAATTATTCATTCAATCCATTGAACTTATTCTCCGCAAGAAAAGGTACCACCGTTGTTCTCAACACTATTTTTTTTATTTACCATTTTCTTGATGTTGCACACTTTTTTGGGTTCTAGTTTCATTTTTATATTCAAAAAACAAAAACAAAAAAAATAGAAAACTACAAAGGCAAAAAAAACAGTTCTTCTCAGAACTACCTCCACTGGTCAAAGAAATATCTATATTTCTATGATAGAGTGTAAAACTTTGTCTGAATGAATGTGTAGTGCAGAAATGAATGAATGAATGAATACATTAGTAGTGTATGGTGAATGTGAAAGTGAAAGTGCAGAACTATAAGGAAGTGCTACAGCATAAATCTATAAGGTGTTTACCTATAGAATACTGTAGTACCTCCGAAGCACTTGAATGTATCATATGCACATAACTAGGTTACAAGTCTATGCTTCAATTTGCACTGCTGGTGAAACTACCTGGATGAATTTGTATGTGTTAGGGGCAGATTTACAACCCGCTTGTGCCTCTTTTACACAGCCGTTGCGTCACTTTTATGACACAGCGGTGGTGCAAAAGATGTGCCATGGTGCACGACTACTTGGGAACCGACTGAATGCTTACACTTCTACAAGGAAATTGTCTAGTTGAATATATAGCACCTTCACTTTTAAAACTGTGCATACATAAGAACATACTGCTGTATGACTCACTACAATACTAAAATAGCAGTAGCAGAATGTTTGCAGGAAGTGTCAGGATACAAACTAGGCAATTCAAAGTTTAAAAGCCAAGTTTGCAGATGTTTAGAAAAGTGCATTTATTATATATAGGTGTTTGAAGCAGTCCATGCCCTTAGGCCTACTTTGCTGCATGACTACTTGGGTAGTGGCAGAAAGATTACACTTCTCCAAGGAGAGTGTAGAGCTGAATGTATAACTGCTTTACTTTTTGTACAGTGTATAGACAAGCATATATTACTATATGGCTCAGTACAATACTGAAACAGTAGTAGCAAAGTGTTTGGACAGAGTATAAGGATAGAGACTGGGTAATTTACAATGTGACGCATTTGGAAGGTGCATCACATTGTAAAGCCCTGCACCAGAGGGAGACTTTCCTGCGCAGGGGGAGGGTGTTCTGGCGCAGGAACGCCTCCTAAAAGTGACTAAGTGAAATCTATAAGATTTCATTCAGTCACTTTAGGGCTTATGCTGCGTCAAAACCCTGCACCTGCTTGAAGCAGGTGTAAGGATTGGCACAGCATTATGAGCATAGGGCCCCAGGAGCATTGCTGGAGCTGCATTGCGCTTCCAACGCAAGTCAAGCAATGCGCCATCTTCACAGCACAGATACATCACATATCTGTACTGTTTTTGCCCCATAGTGCACCACATTGTAAATACGGTGCATCCATGGTGGTGATGTCACAGTGCACAATAACTGGCATATCTCTGGGGATCTACCACTTATAGTACATCTACTGATTACTGTTTTAATGTAGTGAAGGCCTTACTACACACTGATCAATGAGTCACTACAAAACTATACCAAGAGTGACAGAGTGTTTGGTGGAAGTGTAAGGATAAAGACTAGGGAATTCAACTTATAAACGGCAAATTTGCAGGTGCATAGAACAGTGTATGCATAGTCTATATGGGTTTGAAGCACTCCATTCCCTAAGGCCCACTTTGCACCATGAGTACTTGGCTACTGACTCAATGATTACAATTCTGCAAGAAGAGTGTCTGGCTGAATGTATAGCAGCTTTACCTTTAGAACAATGTATAGATAAGCACATACTGCTGTATTGTTCACTACAATACTGTAACAGTAGTGTGAGACTGTTTGGTGAAAGTGTAACTATACAGACTGGGGCATTGAAGGTAAAAAAAGGCAAGTTTGCTGGTGTATAGAACAGTGGATGCATAGCATATAGGGATTTGAAGCAGTCCATGCCAATCCAATCCAAAAATTCTTTATTTCGGTCCTTTAGACCATAAAAGATACAGTGCATATACATTTTAAACCATCCGTATTAAAAAACACATTACAATTATAAAAACACATTACATAAAAATTGTTTCCGTATTGTTCCAGACGTGAATGAGGATTAGAAAAGACAGTTCATATTGGCATTTGTGCATTTAATAATTTTTTCCTTATCTGCCACATAGCCTTTCTAGAATGGGTAAGATAATGTCCATAAAACCTTCGAATTCGTAAGAATTTTTGGATTCCAAAAAGCGATCAGTTAAGGTGCCAAGTCAAGCAATGCGCCATCTTCACAGCACAGATACATCACATATCTGTACTGTTTTTGCCCCATAGTGCACCACATTGTAAATATGGTGCATCCATGGTGGTGATGTCACAGTGCACAATAACTGGCATATCTCTGGGGATCTACCACTTATAGTACATCTACTGATTACTGTTTTAATGTAGTGAAGGCCTTACTACACACTGATCAATGAGTCACTACAAAACTATACCAAGAGTGACAGAGTGTTTGGTGGAAGTGTAAGGATAAAGACTAGGGAATTCAACTTATAAACGGCAAATTTGCAGGTGCATAGAACAGTGTATGCATAGTCTATATGGGTTTGAAGCACTCCATTCCCTAAGGCCCACTTTGCACTATGAGTACTTGGCTACTGACTCAATGATTACAATTCTGCAAGAAGAGTGTCTGGCTGAATGTATAGCAGCTTTACCTTTAGAACAATGTATAGATAAGCACATACTGCTGTATTGTTCACTACAATACTGTAACAGTAGTGTGAGACTGTTTTGTGAAAGTGTAACTATACAGACTGGGGCATTGAAGGTAAAAAAAGGCAAGTTTGCTGGTGTATAGAACAGTGGATGCATAGCATATAGGGATTTGAAGCAGTCCATGCCAATCCAATCCAAAAATTCTTTATTTCGGTCCTTTAGACCATAAAAGATACAGTGCATATACATTTTAAACCATCCGTATTAAAAAACACATTACAATTATAAAAACACATTACATAAAAATTGTTTCCGTATTGTTCCAGACGTGAATGAGGATTAGAAAAGACAGTTCATATTGGCATTTGTGCATTTAATAATTTTTTCCTTATCTGCCACATATCCTTTCTAGAATGGGTAAGATAATGTCCATAAAACCTTCGAATTCGTAAGAATTTTTGGATTCCAAAAAGCGATCAGTTAAGGTGCCGTTGTTAGGTGCGGACAACAGAAGAGCTAGACTTTTCTCCTTGTAGATTTGCACCAATCTTTTACTGGAAACCCTTTGACAACCTTGTTCGGGATCCTCCCAAAGCTCAGGCAGTTTAATGCGATACAGTTCTTTCTTTATAAAAGCCAGCCAAGGGATTCTATCACGCTGGTTCAAGTCCATTACGTGGGTGAGATCAAGCCTATAGTGTGCGAGCTCGCTGGTGGACCAGAGCCTATGCCAGAATCTTAATGGCTTTAACTCCAGCTTTTCAGCGATAGAGGGTAAACCCACATCTAATCTTAGGGGGAGCAAGGGTGTGCCACGAGGGAGGGCCAGAAGGCGTCTAAGGAAGTTGTTTTTCACTCTGGCAAGATCTGCCCCTGCTTTGTGGCCCCAAAGCTCGCTGCCATATGATGCGGCCGCTTTAGCTTGGGTTTTGTACATTTCTAGCGCCGGACTTATAGGTTTGATGGTTGAGGTGTTTGCATCCTTCAAAATCGCGCCTGAAAATTGGGACACCTTTAACCGGGATCTTACTATTTGGGGGTGCCAGGATAGATTCTCGTGTAGTATTACCCCCAAGTACTGAAATGTTGTAACCCTTTCCAGGCTGGCAGAACCCAATGTGGGGTTAGGTCTAGTTTTTGGGGATGGATTGAAAATCATGAACTTGGTCTTCTCCGTATTTATCTCTAGGTCATGTTGTCTACAGAAAAGACCAAATGCATCTAAAATCCTTTGTATCCCCATCGGAGATTTGGAAAGCAGGAGGTTGTCGTCAGCAAACATGATAGCCGGTACCCTCTTGCCTGCCAGAAGGGAGGTGTCATTGTCCCTAACATTGTCAAGATGGAATATGACACTGTTGACAAAGAGGCAAAACAGGGTTGGCGCCAAAACGCAACCCTTCCTTAACCCTCTGAGAACAGGGAACCTTGATGACAGCGCTCCATTCCTCCCACACCCAACCTGCGTGTAATTACTATCATGGAGCCTAATTATAGCTTGCAATAATTGGGTTGGAACACCCAGCTTCTTCTATACCTCCCATAATGTCTTGCGTGGAACCAGATCAAAGGCTGACCTCAGGTCCACGAACACCATATACAGCCTCCCCCCCTCGATCCTCACCATTTTCCAATACAGTAGGACGAGGCGGAAAATCTGGTCCATGGTGGACATGTTTTTCCTGAAGCCAGCCTGAAGGGGACTCAGAATTTCATTGGCCTCCATCCAGTCTAGAAGGTGGTCCAGGAGAAGACGAGAGAAGAGTTTTTGGGGGACATCTATGAGGCTGATCGGCCTGTAGTTGGCTGGGAGGAGAGGAGAGCCCTTTTTGAAAATAGGCACTATCTCCGCCCCCAGCCAAGTACAGGGGATCTCCATACCTCCCAAGATGGCATTAAAAAGGATAAGGAGGTACGGGCCCCAGATATCAGGGTATTGTCTAAAAAAATCACCGGGCAATCTATCAAGTCCCGGGGCCTTCCCCAATGCTAATCTCTCTATTACACTAACCACCTCACCGAAGGTGAATTCCAGACCAGCTACAGAGTTGGCCAAAGCCACGGGGCCACAACATTGACAGATTGGATGGTATCTTGGTAAAATTTGCCAAAGTGGGCTTCTCAAGCAGAGGAAGCGATGTTAGGCTCCATTGCAGCTTTAGCTTCTCCTGTGCCAATATTTACCAGGGACCAACATTTTCTGGAATCCTTTGCTTCTAGTGCTAAGGAGAGGTCCTACCATCGATTCCAATCCCACTCCGACCTTGCCAGTGCCATAACCTCCTTGTATTCCCGCCTAAGTTTAGCGACCTTACCTTTATCTGAACCTGCTTTAATTGTGGCAATTAGCTCTGTCTTGACCTTTTTGCAGGAAGAATTGTACCAGGTTGAGGTTCGGGTCTTTTTGTTACGTGGTGGTGCCACTGGGTAAAAAACCTCACCTAGAGCTCCCACTAGTTCAGCATGAATTTGAGCTAGTTTTTCGTTGATATCTGGAGGTCTAGGCTGATTAATTAATTCGTCCATTTTTGTGAGCTTCGGTAGAGCTATTTCATAAATTTTGCTTACATTTTCTTCTGCACTTATCAATTTCCCCCATTTTACCCTTCGTCTATTGGAGCTAAGAACCAAGTTCCCAGGGTCATCACTGGGGTTGGCGGGTAGTGACTCACCCACAGGTGAAGGGTGTTTCATCTCCAATAGGAGTGCATTATGGTCACTATCTGTTCTGACAACCACCCTGAAGTCCAGGACCTTGGACCACATACTAATATCAACAAAAATGTAGTCCAGCCTAGATTCATGGTCCTTCCTATTGAAGGTACACAGTGAGGGGCTGTCGGAAGGAGTACGACCACTGCAGGCCCTTATCGCATAGTTTGAAGTAAGGGACATGATTTGCACTACCAGTGGGGACCAAGATTTGGCATGGGGAGATAAACATGGTGGAACACTCCAGTAGTCATCTTCAGCAGTAAGGGCACCCTCCTTTAAGCCATCCAGGGGTTCAAAGGGGCAATTCAAATCTCCGCCCATCACTATCTTACAGTCACTTGACAGTTGGCCCAGAAAAGACGAAAGGTCTTCAAGAGTGGGTGATTCCATGGCCACACTGACAGGGCGAGAATATACATTGATAATTGCCAAGTTTACACCATTGGGCCGCTTGAGCAATACACACTGGATGTCCTGTGAGAACGTAGGTACGTTTTCCACATTACACCCAATGTGACTAGCTACCCAAACCGCCAAGCCACCCGAGGGCCTCCCCTTACCACTCCACCTAGCCTGGATTTCAAAAACTGCATAACCCATTCTGCTCAGTGGTTCCCTGGGCCACGTCTCCTAAAAAAGACAGATGTCACTACTACCTACTAGGAGATCCCAGTCTGTTGTATGCATTTTGTTTGCAATACCGCCACATTCCAGGAGAGGACCTTCAGGATTTCGATAGGAGCTTTTGATCCCAGCCCCTTAGTTATTTCCAATACAGTGACCGTAGATGGCACTGCGGGCCTTTGCACTGGTGATTCCAGGATGGGTTGAGCAGTGGATATTACATTGGGAGAACACGGGGCTGTAGATGTTAAGTTACTGCCCGGTTGACTCTTGGGTAGGATAACCACTTGTCCCCTAGAGCTAGTAGAAGTTGGACTACTCCATAGGGGGGGTTCCGATTCACTAATGGGATCTCGATATCTCCCTTCCCCTTCCCATGACCTGCAGATACACTTTCGATGTTTACGTTGGATTGTGAAGAAGCACCCATTTGAAGTCAATCCACTAGATCAAGGGAAGTGAATCTGTTTGGATGTGCATAGTTGACGTGGGCAGGGAAGGCATTTTGTCTGGGCCTATATCTTGTCCCGTCCACAGCGAAACGCACCCGTGTCCAGCCATCGTCCCTCCTCATAGTTAGATTACATACATAAGCCATGTACTGCGTACAGTCACTGCCCTGCCGGTGTCAGAGGACGCTCTGTATTGTTTAGTGGGGTCCCGTAATTGTTCTAAAAAACAAAAAAAACTAAATTGTAGTTCCTAGACTTGGCCCTGTTATTAGCAGTCAGACCTTTAACGATGACATAGAAGTCCCCCAGATCACCCAGAATATCTTTGTGGCAGTCTGACCTGATGAGGTGGGGCAGGGCGGAGGGTTCGGTGTTGAGACGAGAAGAGGAGAAAGGACAAAGAAAGCATCACATAGCGCAAGACTGTGAAATGATGCTGTTAGAATTGGAAGAGATGGAATTGACACCATCGCAGGCAGATGGGATGTAAACGGAAGTAGAATGCATGGTGTGTCAGTGTGTGTAGTCTAGGAGAACAAGAGCCCACAAATGCACAAGTTTTGTTTCTGTAACCCTTACAATGTACCGAGTTAGCTCAACATCGCCGTTAAGGAGTGCCACATTCTGGATTTATTATGACCAGGAGATGTACGGGGCAGAGGTGGGAGTTGTGGGGATCGAGGGAAGGATCGTGGGTTTGATTCTTTCCATTTTCGTTGGTTTTTGGGCTTGTTAATAACATGCTCTACTGAATAATGATGTTCAAAAAAGTGTATAGAATATTATCCATTCCTGTTTTGTTTTAGAAACGGTACATGCCATGATGTTACTGCAAATTGCCGACATTTTTGATGGGGGAGAAAAAGAGAAAATGACTGTACTGCATATTAAGTGAAAATGATAAGATGTATTTACTATTGTGCAGTCGAGAATAAAGAGTTAAAAAAAAAAGCAATGACAGAGTGTTTGCTGGACGTGTAAGGATAGAGACTGGGGAATTGAAGGTATAAAACACAAGTTTGCTGGTACATAGAACAGTGCGTGCATAGTCAAAAGGGGTTTTAAGCAGTCTATGCCCTAAGGTCCACCTTACCTCATGAGTACTTGGGTACTGGCTGAATGATTTGAATTCTGCAAGGAAAGGAAAGAATAGTTTATAGATAAGCACATAGTGCTGTATGGCTCAATATAATACTGAAACAGTAGTGTGATAGTGTTTGCTGGAAGTGTAAGGATACAGACTTGGAAATTGAAGGTATAAAAGACAAGATTACCAGTGCATAAAAGACTGCATGTAAAGTCTATAGGAGTTTGAAGCAGTCTATGACCTAAGCCCTATTTCAATGTATGAGTACTTAGATACTGAGTGGATAATTACCGTTCTGCAAAGAAAATCCCTCACTCAATTTACAACAGCTTCAGTTTTACCACAGTACATACATGATGAAATATTGCTGAATGGCTCACAACAATATTGAAACAGTAGAGTGAGAGTGATTGCTGAAAGTCTAATGATACAGACTGGGTAATTCAATGTATAAAGGACTAGTTTGCAGGTACATAGAAGACTGCATGCATAGTCTATACAGGTTTAAAGCAGTCCATGGCCTAAGGCCTACTGTCCTCCATGATTATTTGGGTACTGACTGTATAATTACAGTTCTGCAAGGAGAGTGCCTGACTGAATTTAAAATAGGTTCATTTTTAGCAAGGTGCATAGATAAGTAGATTCTGCTGAATAGCTCAGTACAATACAGAATCAGCAATTACAGGCACTTTGCTGGAAGTGAAATGATATAGACCTGGAAATAAAAGGTATAAAAGACAAGTTTGCTGGTGCATAGAAGAGTGCAAACATAATCTTTGGGGGTTTGAAGCAGTCCATGCCCTAAGGCCCTCTTTGCACCATGAGTAATTGGATACTAGCTGAATGATTACAACTCTGCAAGAAGAGTCTCTCAAACCATTATTATTTTTTTTAATCATAAATGTATTCTTTAAACATTTCATAATTTAATAGAGCTTCTAACATGATTTCATCTGATATTTCATTTTCTTGATTATCAATTTCAAAAGTCACATCATGAAACTCGATGTCCTCTAATGCTTGCACAAAAATCAGCATCCAATGTTTCATCTAAAGAATCTCAGCTGATATCTGCAGCACCAATGTTTTCATCTTCATTCTCGCTCCCCATGAACGGCATATTTAGCTATTCTATGAGAGTGTTACTAATTTCAAAACTGTCTTCTATATTGTTCTGTTCTTCTTCCATAGTGATTTTTTTATGTTCCTTGTAGAAAAACATAAACACTTCGTTTTATCATTATTCCTAATACATAATACAAAACTAGCGTTATCAACTATTTTGCACTTTAAAAAATATTATGCAAATACCATTCTCAACTAATTTGTAAGATGCTATCAATAAAATTACGTTTGTGAATTTTTAGTTATAACATTTTCTTACATTTACAAGCCAGTCACTCCTTCTCACTATTGGAAAAAAGTAAGGCTATTATAAAAAATATCAGTACTAAAAAAAGTACAATATATGTATCCACCTTACCAGTTCCAAAGTAGTAGACGTGTTGCAGTAAAATGCAAAGAATACAGGTACACTCAGTATATATTTTTTTAATTTCTTCAAATGTGTTTAAAAGATACAAACCATCTTTACATACTTATGTAAAAAATAGAAATAAAACATATGTTTAATGTTTTTTTCTACGACCAATTTCTTAAGTAACTATGCGGTATGTCAAACAATCTTAAAATAACAAAACACTATCATTAATTTTCTTCCATTGTAAATAATGTTACTTACAAATATAGGCTGACAAAAGTTACAAGAAAAAGTCCTTAATGGTTTCACATACTTTTCCCCATGGCCAAATAGTATGTGTTAAATTCTTAGTTTGAAAGTTGTTCAATAGTAACACTGAGTGTCTGCCTCACAGCCTTCTGATCCAAAACAACTGATATCATTTGCACCGTCCCCCAGTGCTCATCCCTCAACCCGACGCTATTCAACATCTCCATGGCCACCCTCAAACAAGTGGCACGCCATCATAACCTCAACATCATCTCCTACGCCGACGACACCCAGCTCATCCTCTTCCTCACCAAGGAGCCACATATCCCAAAAAACAACCTCCATGACGCAATTAAGGACGTCACCAACTGGATAAGGAACAGCTCTCTAAACCTGAACTCGAACAACATGAATGTACTCATCCTCAGACCCACCCCCTCAGCTTCAGATGACTCCTGCTGGCCAACTACATTGTGAACAGTACCAGCACCTACTGACCATGTACACAACCTACAATCCATCCTCAAGTCCTCCCTCTACATGTGTAAGCAAGTCTACAGTATTTACTCATACTGCTGTAACACCCTCCAAATGCTCCGCAACATTTACAAGTAGATCCTAACCAAAAGAAGAAGAAGAGTAACACAGGCTCTCATTAGCAGCAGACTACACTGTGGCAACACACTTTACACAAGAATTCCAGCCAAACATCTACAACAAATCCAAAACACCTCCACCTGACTGATCTTCAATGTCCCCTGCTGCAGCCACATCACCCATGACCTGATACACCTACACTGCTTCAACATCAACAAGAGGATCACCTTCAAGCTCCTCACTCTCACTTACAAAATACTCTACAACAACAAAATAATCTACCTTAACAGCAAGAATCCTGAAAGGCCAAATTTTGTTCTTAAAATTTTGGCTTTCAAATATTAGGTAAGAATTTGGTAACTCTTTAGGCAAATGTTGCTTAAAAACGAATTGACTATCATTACAATGTATCCAACCTTTCAGACATTTTAAATACACAGTGTAATGTCCAGATGTTGTAGAAGGTCCGTCATGAAAAATAATTTCAACAGCTACAAAAGTTCTTCTTGATATTGATACTTGAGTAGCTACAACATTTTTAATTAATGTTTCCAATTTTCTTCCATCTGCTCTACAACGTTGCAGCATTAAAATTACATACTGTCCATATCTTTGTATAAATAATGTTGATGACATTTCTGATTTGTATTAGCTACACTCCATATTTTGACTCCTCTAACTAGATTGTTAAAAGACACTGATTCACAGGCTGGTAAAGTTAAATATGTGAACCTTTCAGTGTCTATGTTAGTGGTACACGTAAACAAACACTTTTCACAGTCATGTTGCCATTTATAAGAAAGGCCAAAAAGGTTTTCAATATCTATACCTTCTTCTTCCAATACACCAAGCATAAACATAAAAAAATCCTGTCAATCTTGCTGAATATTCTGCGTAAATTGAGTAGAACCAGAACATATGTCCAAAACATTTCGAATATCAGAAACACTTTGTATTTTACTTTTATCACTACTACATTTCTCATAAACAGAATACAACAATGAACAGAATCTTTCGTCCCGATTTTCAACAATTTGCTGTTGCGAACTTTCAAGAAAAAAAACAACATGAACAACTACATTAGCATAGCAGTTGACACCACAACTATTTTCAAACCGATAACATTCTATTCAACACTGTCCTTTTTCTTTTTCCTTGCAGGCACAACTTCATCTTGTTTTTTTCCTTTCTCTGCAGTTTAACTACAGATATTCTCAAATCTTCCTTTTCTACCTACCATATGCTTTTCAAATACTGGATATTGACGTAAATAGGGTGCTTATTTTTTTCTTAACCTATTATACTCTTTCACACAATTTGCATCTGCACTAACCTTTGTCTCATCAAAGTCAATCAAGTACAATCCAGATAAAGTTCTCACTCGAGACAAAGCAACCTATGCCATACCCTCTTTAAACACCGTACTTCCAATATTCACTAAAGCATTATCTACACTTAAACCTTGAGATTTATGAATGGTCACCGCATATGCCAAACAAATAGGAAACTGGTTTCTGCGTACATACAAATATTTTACAAGCATCAAATTTGATTTTCAAAAATTCAATCCCATCTCTATTTACATAATTATCAAATTAAACAATTTTACCCATTGCTCCATTTACAAAACCTTTTTCCACATTAAAATTACGACGTAAAATTACCCTGCAGTTTACACATACATACAAATTATTTTCTAAACCAGCAGTTTTACTTATCGATTTCTCTAAAGAATCCAATTTACTCTTCAACTTTTCAGTCAAAATAATGGTGATTCCTTCATGTTCTATTTTATCAAAAGCTTCCAACTGACTCACATTTGTCTTGTGTTATAACTGCTCCAACTGGGTTGGCAGCACACAAAATTAAAGGAATTACATTGCATTGTTTACTTATGCTACCTGTGGAGCATGAAAACCAATTGGAATATCACAAGCTATCTGGAGAAGCTTCTTATGAAGTTTCAAGAGTGCTAAAGAATATTAAACTTCCGCTTATTGATGAAGTAAGCATAGTCTCAAATGTAATGCTTTCTTTTGTGCATTTAAGAATGCAGCAAATTCTTAAAACAGAGTACGATATCTTATTTGGAGGAAAACATGTCGTCGTTTTTGGAGATCTACTGCACTTACTCCCATAAAAGGACAACCAGTATTTAAAACACGTGCGCATGAAGACACCACAAAGTCTTTGGAAGTGTTGAAAACGTTAATATTTGGTCATATTTTGAATACAAATATCTCATTACAAAGATGTGACAGGCATATTATGTTGATTATAGAACTATTCTTCAAGCTATAAGAATTGGAGTACTGACAGAACATGGTAAACAAGCTTTGTAGGTTTGTTGATTACTTTATAATTTGTTTCCATATGAAAATATAGTTCCTGAGAAAATATATATGAAAATTACAGAATATAAATCTATAATCTGCTTAATGCCAACACTGCGCAAGTGTTCTATATTCAATGCACAACTATTGAAGCTAGAAAATGGAGTAATAATAAAAATGGAAGCCATTGATAAACTAGAGCATGAAGGAATCACTATTATTTTGACAGAAACATTAAAAACAAAATTGGATTCTTTAGAAAAATCGATATATATAACTGCTGCTTTAGAAAAAAAGCTATATGCATGTATAAACTGTCGGGTAATTTTAAGGCATAATTTGGATGTAGAAAAAGGTTTAGTTAATGGAGCAATGGGTAAAGTTGTGGATTTTGTTAATTATCAGAATAAAGATGGAATTGAATTTTTAAAAATTAAATTTGATCAGATTGAAGAAGTAAAATAAATTGGTTGTTGTTCAGTTCGTTTTTTGCTTGTTAAAGATGTATATGTCCGTAGAAAACAGTTTCCACTTTCTCTGGTATATGCAGTGACTATTCATAGGTCTCAACGTTTAAGTGTAGACAGTGCTTTGGTGAACATTGGAAGTAAAGTGCTTAAAGAGGGTATGGGATATGTTGCTATGTCCTAATTCAAAACTTTATCTGGTTTGTTTATGATTGATTTTGATTACACAAAGCTTACTGCAAATGCAAACTGTGTAAAAGAGTATAATAGGTTAAGAAGAGTGTATGCTCCCAATCTAGGTCAATATCCTGCATTTGAAAAGCGTGTGGTAGGTCAAAAAAGAAGGTATGAGAATATCTGTAGTGAAGGTATAGAGAGTACCCAAGTACTCATGCAGCAATCCAGGTCTTACAACATGGAGTACTACAAACATCGGTCCAATGTATGTGCAGTCTTTTAATCACCTATACACTTATTTTACAGATGTTAATTTACCCAGGTAGTATCCATATACTCCAGGAAACATCCTGTCACTGCTCTTGCAATCCAGTAGTGACCTATTCAGTACCATATAGTAATACCTTTACTGTGCCAAAACTAAACTATGTATGAATTCACCCAGGCACTCTCATTGAAGTACTCTAATTATTGTTTTGGTACTCAAGTATTCATACAGTTAGCTAGACCTTAACACATATACTTGTGAAAACTCCTGTCCACTATGCATGTAGTCATCTAACCACCTACACACTTGTTTTTCACATCTTTAATTACTCAGGCAGTACCTATACACTCCAGCAAACACCCTGTCACTCCCTATGCACTGCATCAGTCCGCCACCCAGTATCATATAGTAATCCAAACACTGCACCAAAACCCAAACATTTATACATTCATTCAGGCATTCTCCTTGCAGGACTGAAATCATTCAGTCAGTGCATAAGTACTTGTATAATATCCCAGTGCTTAACACAGACACTGGTACAACCCTTGTCCATTACACATGCAGACATGTAATCACCTACACAGTTATGTATACACCTTGAATTACAATTTCAAATAGTGATGACAAAAGAAAGTGGTTAAATGTTTTTTATATAGAGTGTGTTTGTATAGTATTAGAAAAGTATATTTTAAAAATGTGTTTATTTTTTACAGATATTGTTTATCATCATTAAAATAAAGTTATCATGCCTGAAAAATCAAGAAAGAGAAAAGAACAAAAAAAGGACAATTATTTGAAGAAAATTCAACAACAAGTATTGGATGACCAACATCATGTGGGTAAAAAGAAAAAGTCTTCCGGTGAGACAACAAAAGCATTCATTAAAAACTTTCAATGCTTAGAAACAGTGTGCAGAATGTGCAAACTACTGAGAATGGTTCGACCAGAAAAAAGAATATAATCAACAGGAAAGGAAAAAAGAAAATTTAAATTCAAAAGATTCGATGTATGGTAAAAGAAGGCGAAGTCAGTATAAATAAATCCGTAAAAAAAGTTTTTAGAATAGAGTGGATTTTAACTTGCTCAAAGATGTGTTAAAATTTAGAAAAAGGGCATTATTTTATAAAAAAGAAGAAGCATATTGAATCCATTGTTCAAAAGGCTTTTGAAGTAAAAAAGAACTATTAATTTTAGTTTTAAACAAAATTCGATCACTAGATAAACCAATCCATTTAATGAAGGCCAAAAGTAGGAGGTAAGAGTAATTAACAGAACTAATTTTTGTGATTTTTTTGGGTGAATGGAAACACAGTTGAAGTTCAGAGCCTTTCTTTAATGAAGAGAGTTATTTTCAGACCAATAATTTATTGCATGCAGTTGAGCTTATGAGGTTAGAAATGGTTGTCCAATTGAGAAAGAGAAGATGGTTCCCAGAAATGCATAAGTGTTAGCTGATGAAGTTCTAGGGAGACGTCCTAAAGCCCCAGTGTACACTTGGGATTGCAGTAGTATTTGAAGTGTACAAAAATAATCTATTGATATTTTATGCAATTTATTATGAGAAAATAGTAACAAAAGTGTTAAACAAAAGATTAAGATATTGCAAGGATGAGACCCTTACAGAGTGAGAAAAAATACTGGTTTGCACGGTCATTCTCTGGCTTGTCTTTCTAGAAAAGTATGTCAAAGTGTTTTTCACCATTTCAGGATGTGAGCAGTACATCATTCTCAAATGCGGAAGTTAGTCCGAAGAGTGTATTATGCAAAAAGTCCAGCACTAATGTTAAATGAGTTGAACAGTGCTCTTTGGCGTGGATCAGTATCAGATGTGAAGAAGGTTTGTGATGAAATTGAGTTTTGTTACTTTGGTCCTAAACAAGAGAGTGCAGAAACAGATGTATTGATAGAAGAAATGTTGAAGAGAGTGTGCAACATAGTACTACAAAAAATGTTAAAGAACAAATTACAAAGTACAAAGTTTGAGGTAATTTCAGGGGAAAGGCCAAATTATTCTTGTATTTGTTGTTGGCGAACTCACTATAAAAATCAGACTAGGACTGTTGATCTGTATTAAGCATGGGTGGATCTAGCGGATCTCGCGTACGCGAATTTGCGTATTTACGGATTTGCAATCCGCAAAAATACGCAAACTCTCGCGGATTTTTACATTTTTTGTGTTGGCGCGTGTTCGCGAGGATTTGTGGACCATTTCGCAATTGCGAACTTACTTTTCGGCTCGCAACGGCCGCGACTATGTTGTTTCTACGTCTGGTTTATCATCACAGGTTCACATCACCCTCTGTTTCACCACTGCCACCCTCTGGTACACCCATGCCACCCTCTGGTACATCCTCACTGCCACCCATTAGGTTTGTTTATCACTGTATATTATGGGGGTGAAAAAAAGCAACCACACCTGCCCTGCTTCAACTGCCATGAATTAATTTGGTGTTGATTAATGTGTCAGTAATTTTGAAACTTCCAGTCTGGCTGGCACCTGCTTCCTTCCTTATCTGTAATTTGCTTTCTGTTGCAGTGAAAGCAAGCACACCTGCCCTTCTTCAACTGCCATGAATTAATTTGGGGGTGATTAATGTGTCAGTAATTTTGAAACTTTCAGTATGGCTGGCACCTGCTTCCTTCCTTATCTGTAATTTGCTTTCTGTTGCAGTGCTATTTTTTTTCACAGGACCTTTATGGTCTACTTGTAGCTATTCCATGAGCCTGCTGTTTGGGTCATAGCAGGGTCATAAAATAGTTGCAAATAGGCAACTGAACTCTGGAGGGGCCCCTCAGGAAGCACTAGAGTGAATGGTTACTAATGTTAAGTTTGAACTTTTGCACCTGGTGATTGCTTTCAGTTTAGCAAAAATCATTTTTCTGCAATTTCGCGCTATTCGCGGGGCGCGAATCCGTGCGAGATCGATTTTGGAAGCCGCGAATGCGTGCGAATACATTAATTTTTTGTTTGCGGCGTGTATGTTCGCGTGATTTTTTGCATGTTCGCAAGGCGCTTGTAGTGATACGTTTGCGAACTTACCCACGCGGTCGTACACGGGCGCGGCCATCTTGTTTGCGTGGCGTAATTCCGTTTCCGGCCGCTATGTGTAATCTCGCAAAGTGTGCTGCTCGCTAGTACAATTTCGCACGTGATCGCGAGGAAAATCTCGCGCGAACTTACCCACGCGGTCGTGAATGGGCGCGGCCATCTTGTTTCTCATTCATTGCTATGGTTCTGGGCATGCTTTCTGTATCCACTCTGAATCTCTGCCATCCTTTGCTTGTTTGAAGTTTATTTGATCTATTTTACTTATTATCTATCCCTCTATTTTTCTAGCTCTATATTTTTGTGTTTTCTGCTACTTTTAGTTAATTTTAAACTACTTTTTTTAACTCTTTTCTTTTCTTCTTCACTATTCTATTTCTTCTTTATCATTTAACTTTATTTCTGCCCAGACCATGGT
The DNA here is from genome assembly GCF_964261635.1 of Lissotriton helveticus. Classification (NCBI taxonomy): domain Eukaryota; kingdom Metazoa; phylum Chordata; class Amphibia; order Caudata; family Salamandridae; genus Lissotriton; species Lissotriton helveticus. The sequence goes on from NC_136067.1 coordinate 1,999,718,377, forward strand.
AAAGGGAGCCGGGAAGCACCCTGAGAAGGGGAAGGGTCCCGCACCCCGTGCCCGGCTCCCGTGCGGGCGTTTGAGGGGGGAGCAAGTGGTGCCACGGGAGATCTTTAGCGCGGAGGAGGTGGCCGCACTAATCTTCCACGTCCAGCGCTGCCTCCCCAAGACCATCCTGGGAGGCGGCAAGATCGCAACCGGCTATGGCATCCGGGAGCGCCGGAAGCGGTGGGAGAAGGTGTGCCGGGCCATGTTTAAGCTCTCTGGGGTCCGGCGCACCTATAACCAGGCCACCCACCGCTGGACGGATGTCATGGACCGGGAACGGGACTTGCTGGACGTGCTCGGCATAGAGGTCCCCGGGCTTGGTGAGTATTAGTAGCTATTCATCACTACTCTGTTTTATCCGGCTCTGTTATTTGCAAATCTTTGTTCTTTACCAAGAGCAATAATGCTGCCGATTACATTGTAGGTAAATTATATTTCAAAATCTTCTATGCATTTCAGGTGCACTGCTCTCCTTCTCAGTAGCCTTGCTTGCTACTATGCTTATTTGTTTTGTATTTTGTGTTCATTTCATTGGCCTGAGAAATTATGTATGAGTGTAGTGTAAAGATAAGAACTGCATAATGCTAGACACTAAGGGTCATATTTTCAATTACCGGCGTATCCCTGCAAAGTAGCAGGGATGCAGCAGTAATTGTGCGCCATGCCACCACCACCCATTGGCCCAAAACGTCACAGAAGCCTTACGCATCTGTGCCGTAAAGGCGGCGCATTGCTGGAGTTGCGTGCCAACGATGGCGCAGCTCCAGCAATGCTCTGGGGTGCCCTATCTCCCCAATGCTGCATCAAGCCGTACGTCGGCTTCAAGCAGGCGCAGGGTTTGAGTCACGCATCATTGTCCTAAAAGTGACTGATTGACATCTTGTAGATTTCCCTCACCCACTTTTAGGATTTGTTCCTGCGCAGGAACGCCCTCCCTTGCGCCGGAACGCCCCCTGATGGCGCAGGGCTTTACAACGTGATGCATCTCCCATATGCGTTTTTTTTAATATATACGTCGCACCATGGCGACTCTTTTGTTCTGCCGCTACGTCACAAAAGTCACGCAACAATGGAGGAAAATGAGCCTCAAGGGACTTCTAAATCAGCCCCAACAGACTGAAGCCCAGTCCTTCCTTTAGACACATGGCTATAAGAAGAAATAGTGGTGGTGGTCGGTGGATTGATAGTTTGAGTATTCACTGATCTGCAAGCAGGATGGACTTTGTCTGTCACTTTGCGTGCTGCGGACTGCTGCCTGCCAGGCCTAGGCAAACCTTTTTAGTAGTCTGTTTATTGAGTTACATAGGAACTTTGAAACTCAACGGTCCGCAAATCAGGCAATACGAATAACGTAGTATACCACATGAGATAGGTCAATATATCCCGTGGAATAGTTGTCTATCTATTTGCTATTTCTCAAAAATATTTTGTTATAGTTCTTTTGAAATGTTTGATTTGGTTGACAAATCTCATCCATGTGTTCTGGTCTTTCTTTCTTTCATGTTGTACATCAGCTCCCCCCAAGGGCAAAGAGGACACAGGAGGAGGGTGCTGTTCAGGAGGATGCAGGCCAGGATCGGGCAGGCGAGGGCTCCTTTACTGGCCCAAGTAAGTTTTAATTTTAATAAAGAGTACCTATTTTTTCCTAGCGTTCCTCATTCGATTTTTTCTAAATCGTCTTTGATCTTCTTGTAGACTGGATCTAAATTCTTATCCTGCCTCGACTATGACTCCCTGTGGTATTACTAGATTATTCTTATTAGTCTGTCTGTGTAGCTAACTAAGATTGCACATTTGGCAATTCCATTGGACTCCCATTCTAGTCAGCAATAGCTCTATGCACTGAGTGCAGTCCTCTGGGATTGTCCATAATGTCTTTTCAAGTCTTCTAAATGTTTATGCTTTGACAATTGCCAACAATAAAAAGGTGAATGACCACCAAGAAAGAATAAGATACTACTTTACTTTTGTTTTGGATAGAAGGACAATCCATTCTACCACTGTTGCAGGGACAAATCTGCACAAACCGAACTATGAACACTAAATAGTGCATTGTTTATCAATTATAATAGGCGCAGGTAGACTTTCTTTCCACATACCTCAGTGATATCAGACTTTGAAGAACCCCCAATCTCCTTACTGACTAGATAGTGTGGCAGAGTCATTTAGCTCCCTAAGTCACCGATAATTGATCCCCAATGATCATTAGATTATCCTACGCAGGGCAAGAGTACGGAGTCACAGTCAAGAAGTGTCAGAGGCACTCATGCTTGCAAAAATTCCAAAACCTTTAGCTCATCCACTCTAGTCTGGAGGACCAAAAACCACAGAGTCTATTTAAGTTTAAAAGCTTTATTAAAACTAAACACATTTATTAAAATCAACTTTGTCATAAAAGTAAACGTTTAACTGAAAATGGAAAAGTGCTTAGTGCTAACGATTAATTGGACACATTTCTTGTGGTCGAGCTGAGCTCTCACCTAGTTTGAACCATTTTCATCATTCTTTCCTGATTTTCTCAGGAGAAGGATATCTTCTGTGGAGCTAGTGAGAAAGAACCTGCATGCGCCATAGGTCAATTCTTAGATTTTTCTTCAAATCACTCCTCAGAGGAAGAATTTGTTTGTGAGGAGCCTCAACGTAAAAGAAAGGAGGCCATAATTTGGACATTTTCCAGCTACCGTGATGGACCACAAAAAGTCAATGCCCCTAAGGTCACATGTAAAATATGTGGTACTTTGTCCGGAAGTAACACAAATAAGAAATATTCTTTTGGGACTGCATGCATGATGCGCCATGTTAAAAACGTATATCCCAACAATTGGGCGAGACAAGTAACCCGAAGATTGGAGGAGGAGCAGGGCTCTGCTGTGCCAAGCACATCAAGTGCACCACCATCACCACCACCACTACCGTGCACTATGATTCCCAGCATCCAACCGGAATTTGGAGATCTTAGAGTTCATTGCAACATTTGCAATCAACTAATAGCCTATGGACAACAATGCATCAAGCTGATTCTTCGGAAAAAGAGATTATGGAAAAAGGTGCAACTATCATTCCTTAATTTACACAGATGCTCAGTGTGATTCTAGAGAAATATTTAAAACCATACATTTTACAAAAACACATTTACCACACTAAAACCTATAAGTGACTGAACACATTCTATGTATATGACCACTACATTTCAGTGGATAATCCTGACTCATTTTCAAAATACATTTCCAATTTGTTCCATTATTTTTTTTGCCAACCTTACATCCAAAATGAGACACAATACAACAAGAAACAGGGTCAAGGGGATTGCAAATCTGCCCAACAGTATATGCAGCAGTCTATATATACTAACTGGGCAATTATTAACAGGGAGGTATGATGAGAGAGGGAGGATTAAAAGGTCAGACAAGGGAGTATAAAAAGAAGGGGGACTATTAGGAAACAAAAAAGATGAGCACAGAAAGAGACTAAGAGTACAAAAGGGACTATGAGAACAAGCAGCAATATAAGGAGAGACAAGTGACAATAAAGAAAGAGGGAAAATATCACAAGAGAGGAGAAAGCATAAGCAGAGAGAGTTAGAATGTCAACAGATACTGCAGAGATTATGAAAAAAGGTGCAACTATAATTCTTTAATTTATACAGTTGCTCAGTGTGATTCAAGACAAATTATTTAAAACCATACATTTTACCAAAACACATTTACCACACTAAAAGGTTTAAGTGACTGAAAACATTCTATGTATATGACCACTACATTTCAGTTGATAAGCCTGACTCATTTTGCAAATACATTTCCAATGTACTGCTTTATTTGATGGCCAACATTACATCCAAAAATGAGACATAATACAACAAGAAACAGGCACAAGGGGCTTGTAAATCTGCCCAACAGTTTATGCAGCAGTCTATGTATACTGACTATGTAATTCTTAACAGGGACAAATGATCAGAGAGGTAGGATTAAAAGGTCAGAGAAGGAAGTATAAAAAGAAGGAGGACTATTAGAAGACATATGAGACAATGAGGACAGAGAGACTATGAGAACAAGCAGCACTATATAGAAATACAAGTCAAAATTAAGAAATATGGAAAATATCACAAGAGAGGAGACAGTATAAGCTGAGAGAGTTAGACTGTAAGAAGAGACTGCGAAGATTACACAGATGCTCAGTGTGATTCTAGACAAATTATTTGAAACTATACATTTTACCAAAACACATTTACCACACAAAACCGTTTAACTGACTGCACACATTCTAAATTTTTTAGTACTGCACTTTATTACATAAAGGTGACTCACTGAACACATTAACTTACCAAATGATTTTTATCACAATAGATATCCAAATGCAGTCAAACTCAAAATACAATTCTTCAAACTTTTCAAAGTAAAACACATTACTTTCACTAAAAATAAAATGCACCACATATATTCCCTTACAAATTATCAACTCACCTCTCAAACTGATAGATAGATTAAGAAAAATGCCACTCACACAGCAGATAGCCTTATACAGAATCTCTCTACTTCAGTGCTTGCAGCAGAAAAAGATATGGCACATTTTCCCTCTCAAATTAAACATATATACACATTACTAACAAATCAAATTCCTTCACACAATAATTCAAAACCAAACACACATTTCTATTGGTTCAACATTTCAAACCTTTCCAACTGACATAATTTTCCACCCTACCCCACAAGATAATGCAAAAGTCAACTGTCAACAAAGGTCAAAAGTTCAGCACTCTATAAAACACTGCTCCTCAACAAGTTTAAACTATGCACAAGTACTTACTTATAAGTACCAATAAAGAGAAAAGGTCTAATTAGAACCAACCAACACATAAACACATAAACGTTATAGATATCTCTAAAAAATATTTTTTTAATGATTTTTTTCATGATAGGGTACGCTTATGGGACGACTTACAGACTTCGCTTGGTACATGGTACGTACGAGCATGGTACGCGTACAGTAAATCTACAGAAAAAAATAGTCTCTATGACTAATTATTATATTCCCGGGGACCCCATCCCCCAGGGCTAAAATATAACGTTGGGGACCGTGGGGGGAGCCCCAATGCCCCCACGGTCCCAGCCGGCTCCCCACATCCTTCGGGAGCCGGCATTGCTTTCCGTCAGAGAAAGCAGCTAACATGCTGCTCTCTCTGAAGAAAAGCAATCTGCTTTCCTATTTGAAAAACCTGTTCTCTCTTTCAAATAGGAAATCAGTTTGCTATGGTAGGGTGGGAGCCACGAGGCTCCCACCCTACCATAGCAAACAGCAGTGTCCGAGGGGTAGGCACCCCGGGACACTGCAGGAACCAGCCCTGGGGAGGTGGCGGTCCCCAGGGCCACCACAAGGCTCCAGGAGGGGGGCCGCTGGTCCCCCTCCCAAAATTGAAAAACCCCAGGTGGTGGAGGTCCCCGGGGCTGGGGGGTCTGTCACGGACCCCCTACATATAAAATTAGAGCCCTGGGGAGCTGGTGGTCCCCGGGGCAAGTGGGGGGGATTGAACCCCCCACACAGCATTTTTTTTTAATGAAGTCCCGGGGGTCCCCGGTGATTACAATAATTAGTCTTAGAGGCTATTTTTTTTTTTACGGTAGATTTACCATACTCGGAGCGATGTCTGTAAGTCGTCCCGTAAGCATACAAAACCAAGAAAAAAAAATAAAAAATAACATTGGGGATCATTGTAAAACGCCCAAAGCAACCCAAGGGAGTCAGGAAGTCCGATAGCAAACAGCAAACATTTCCTGTCAATCTACACATTCAATCAACACACATATACAAATAAATAACAAATCACATTTGTTCCCACATTAAATCAAAATGAAACACACTTTTCTATTGCTTGAACTTTTGAACCATTTCCAACTGACAAAACTTTTAACCCTTCCCCCAACCACATTCTGCAAGTTAACATAGAAACACTTCAGGGAACACCTAACTGACACCACAGGTGAAAAGTTCATCATACATTGTTGCAAATCAAAACAGCAAGTGTGCTTGACTTGTCGATATACCAGCTTATCCTAAGTAATGTTCTTTTCTATCACTTTTTCTTAACCAATAAATAAAAGGCTTTTAAAAAACTTTTGTAGCTAATAACATTTCAAACAACCAATCACTTCTTTGCTTTTTTCAAAATTCCACTTATCCACCATTTTAGAAACAAAAAATCTTAAAACTGTCCTTTCATTTACAGAGACCATCTAACTGCATCAATACCTCTCTTCATGATGCTTACAGTGTGGATTGTGGGACACAGCTATATTTTCTGGAGTGAAAAGTATGCACAACAGAAAGAAATTCACAAAGACCTAGGTTTACCAAATGTAGACATTACATGGATTGGACAGAGAGGGTTAAAGTGGCACCAATTGATGCCATTGGTGAAATCCTGTATGCATCTCCAACACCCTGACCTCATAATTGTGCACTGTGGTGGCAATGACCTAGGCTCCCCGGGACTGCTGTGGGGGCCGTGTGCCCCCTTCTGGTGTAATTACTTTGCCCCAGGGGTGGCGGTCCCCCGGGCAGTGTGGGGGGATTGGACCCCCCACACTTTTTCCACAATGCCCCCGGGATTTGGTCTCCATGGAGGCTAATTAAATAACAAAAAAAAAGCTATCCAGATTTTTTTATTTTGTTCATGCCGTACCCCGCAATTTAAAATAAATAAATACATTTGTAAAAAATACACACCAGAACACAAAGACACACTTACCGCACTTCTAGTTCTTGCACACGGACATGTCCGTAATACCCCTTTCCCCTTGCGGGATAGGCACTTCCTTGTGCTGACTTGTGTACGCCAGACCAGCACATGCCGGTTGTGCATGCAGGAGGATGCATGCGTAGCTACATGTCCAGGGTCACTGCCAACGCTGAGGTGACATGGTAACATCTGCTGAAGACAGCACACTGGGATGTTGCAGGGCCCGTGCATATGCTAACACAAAGACAACATTTGCTCAGATGTGAGTTTCGGGGGTGTTGGCGGTCCTGGGGTTGTTGCGATGAGTCTTGTAGCCTTCATGGGTATCCGTGTAACATGCTCATTGACTCTATTGCACTTGTGGGTGTTCTGATGTGGCTCTTGGCGGAATTTGTTTTGCATTGCAGTTGTTGTGAAAGTTGTGATGTGATTTTTTTTGTGCAGAACAATAAACTATCTGGGTAGTGTATCCCATCAAGATCTAGTACATGACGCACTATTCCCAATCAATATAAATACATTGAGATTTCTTCATTGATTTTGTGAGAACACTGTAAGTGCAGCCACTACCTCAGTGCAATTGAATACAGGATTTTAGTATTTAAAATAAATCACAAGGTGCAGCTTGTGTCTTTTTGCATGGGAACATCTACCCTGCATTTCATTATCAGCACTTTCATGCAACTAAAGTTGAGATATATCTAACACACTATTCAGAAGTTGGTGCAAACTGCAGACATCACCAGTATTCCCATGATAAGTGCCCCAACATTTGACACCATGGTGGATACCACCAAATAACAGTAATAAGAACAAGAAAGAGTCACAAAGCAGTTAAGAAAACAACCCAAAACATTATGGGTTTTTTTTCAAACTTTTTTATAAACATATATTAATAAATGATAAACTATTTTCAAACTTTTTTTTATTAACTTATATATAAACGATAAACTAATAAACATAATTTACCAAAAATAGTACAAAACAACAAGGTGGAAGAATCCTGTGGGGACCACGGATGTCGACGACAAATCCTGTATGTAATGCGCATATCAAAGGAGTGAGACACAGAGAAACAGAGAAGGTAAAAAAAGCAAGAGAGAAAAAGGGAGGGAAGGAAAGAAAGGGAGTGAGAAAGGGAAAAGGAAGAGAGAAATAGAAATAAAGGAATGAAGGAATGAAGAGAGTGAGAGAGTGAAGAGAGGGAAGTGAGAGAGAGGGAGAGAGTGAGAGAGTGAGAGAGTGAGAGAGAGAGAGAGGGAGACACTGCCGCCCCTGCGCATCCATGTGCAAATATTTACCTGGTGCCACTGGAGTGAGCAGCAGTGGCCACTCCACGTGCGCGTCTAAACTCCTCGGATCTCAGATATGTCACTGAGTCCTGAGTCATGAATGGCAGAGACCACATCAGGTCCTCCGCGGATGTCACAGATGTCGCTGAGTCCTGAATGGTGGAGACCACATCAGCTTCTCTGCGGCCTGGCAGATCTCACACATGTCGCTGAGTCCTGAGTCATCATTGGTGGATACGACATCAGGTTCTCTGTGGCCCGGAAGATCTCATACATGTTGCTGAGTCCTGAGTCATCAATGGCAGAGACCACCTCAGCTTTTGTTGCCACAAAGCCTGTGGAACTCAAGTCCATGCCACATGGTGATAGGCCCCTGATGGTCACATGATCTTCGAGTGACACTAACTAACCCTGGGCAAAGCACTACACTACACTTGCGTAGCTTGCAAAGTTTGCGCTACTTTACACTAGGCGAATTGCATGTAGCACAGTGCAAATACGCGTAGCGGTCATTTTGTGCTTGCTCGCGGTCCTCTACGTCAAGTTGGCAACCGCGAGCAATCAAAATGACATCCCGGCGAGACTTTTTCCTCGTTCGCAATCAGCAACATCAAGTTGCCAATCGTGAGCGTGAGATTATCAACGTGGGGAGGTTGGGTTTCTCATTGCGAGTAGTCGCGTATGCTCCCGGCCACTCGCGATGAGAAACTACCAGTCCGCTTTGAGAATGCTGACGCTTGAGTAAAAATGTACTCGAGTGGCAGTAAAAGACAGCTCGCACTGTGCACGATGCCGGTTTCAGTGATTGCACAGTGCGGACAAGCATCCGGCACTGTGCATTCATCGCGAATAGCACACAACGCAGTTTGCGTAGTGCTATGTGTAGCTCGCGTAGTACGAAGTGCACTTCACCTAGCTATGCATAGCGCTACATCGTGAACTACGCCCAGGCTTAGCACTAACCCTGTGCATATGGAGTCCACGCCAAGGGGATGGTAGGCCACTGACAGCCATAAAGCTAAGGGTGCGACTAACATTCTGCGCAACTTTTCATGGTTTCTTTATGGTAGAGACCTGCGGAGCATCCTCCATCCAGTCAGCACCGGCAATAAAGGATGTGATGTTGTCAATCCATTATATTTGCATGGTCACATGGCCTATGATGCATGTGCTTGATGGGTTTGATGAATGTGCAAACCTGCCCTCAGGGAGTGGCCATGAGATGTTGAGAATTAGACTGTTGACCTGCACACCAACAGGGAGCACGCCTGCGACAGGTAGCTATGTGGTGCCAACATCAGAACGTAATCGGAGTGGCGTGGCATGGCATATGACAGAACAGGGCAGGGATAGCTACAATGACCGGGACTGCTCATAGTACTGCATCTGTGAGTCGAGAGCATGGGCCACAGCAGTTCCTCTGCGAGCCTGGGTGCAAACTGTTTATAACTCACACTACATACGTATCGAAGAATCATTTTGTGATTCAGTCCATCAGCTAGCATCTCTCCGAGGCATTTGAGAAAACATATTGGAGTTCTTTCTGTTAGCGATACCCCTTTGACGCTCCCTCTTCTACATCAGCAGGTAACGCACCCTCTTCCCACGTTGCCATCTTACGCCCAACAACCTTCATGGGCCCTGAAGTGTCGCTGTGCGGTTGGACAAAGAAAATTCTTAGTCATGGATAGATTTACATATAAAAAAATATTTAAAGAAAAGAACAACAAATAAGACTGAAGGGAGTCTGGTATGGTGGTCGCTGCCACGAAGTTGGGGTCACTGCCATTTAGGACTCAGGACACATGTGGGATTGGCTTGTGTTAAATAGGGTTAGTGGCACCAGAGGCATTGAGACTGTATGAGCCTGTGATGGTGCTTGGTGTGGACGACCTCACTGGGAGCCTACTGAACTTCGTAATGTGGAATTAGGACTCTATCTGAATTGTGAGGTTTGCTGACCGAAGTGTAGGCCAGAGGTAGCGGTGAGGAAGGGCCCACAGCCACGTGCATAAGTTGGTGGGCCCAGTGACCTGCGTAGTGCAGGTTCAGTGGCACCATGAGTCGTCAGCCTTCCATATGCAAATACCCGCCACTGATCTGGTCGCTGCTACAAAGTTAGGGTCACTGCCATTAAGGACTCAGGACACAGTTACACATTTTGGATCAGCTTGTGTAAAGAGGGTTAGTGGGACTACATGTTGCTGCCTTTGCATATGGAAATATGCCTCACTGATCGAAGAGAGCCTGATGCTGTGGTTGCTGCCATGGACTAGGGGGTCACTGCCATTCAGGACTCAGGTTACAGTTATACATGTGGGATCAGCTTTTGTTGAAGAGGGTTAGTGGAACTATCTGTCACCGGCCTTGAATAGCGAAATCTGCCTCACAAATCAAAGGGAGTATTGTGCTGTGGTTGCTGCCACAGACTTGGGGTCACTTCCATTCAGGACTCAGGACACCGTTACACATTGTGGGATCGGCTTATGTTAAAGAGGGTTATTGGGACTACGTGACGCCGCCCTTGCATATCGAAATATGTCTCACTGATTGAAGGGAGTCTGGTGCTGTGGTCGCTGCCACGAACTTGGAGTTACTGCCATTTAGGACTCAGGACACAGTTACACATGTGGGATCGGCTTGTGTTAAAGAGGGTTAGTGGGAGTACGTGTCGCCGGCCTTGCATATGGAAAAACGCCTCCCAAATCAAAGCGAGTATGGTGCTGAGGTCGCTGCCATGGACTTGGGGTCGCTGCCATTCAGGACTCAGGACACGGTTACACATGTGGGATCGGCTTGTGTTAAAAAGGTTTAGTGGGACTATGTGTCGCCGGTTTGATTAGTTCAGGTTCAGTGGCACCACGAGATATAAAACAAGTTCTTGAAGCAAGGAGACTAAAAAGATATTGTGTAGATTTGAGGGATGTTATACTTATTTGGGATTTCACCAGAAACTACTTTAAATAGTTTTATTTCTTTTTGAAACTTCACATCACTATTATCTTACATCTCTTCTTCAACACATATACTTATTTTCTGTACACTTCTCTTGACTACGAAAGAGATGTAACTCTATATCTTCAAAAACCTGTTTTATATGATTTATATTAAAACTCCATTTCGTGCCACAGCAAGACTTAGACTTATCCAGATAATTCCTCTTGACTTTGCATATAAACTTGCAGATGTCTGTCGATGCGAACATTCATAGGATCTAATTTCTCGATGTGAAAGCATCTTTAAGCTGAAGCTGTTTAATATTTTGCTAAGTGTCTTCTCTGTGAATTTTTTTCCCACTTTTCTTTCAATTCTGTCTTCTCACACTTTGTAATATATGATGTGACATAGCGAGAAACAGCAATTCAGTTATCTGCAACATATTGTATTTCTATATTTGCATTCCACATCTAAATCACAGCATTGTAATCATTATTATACTTCAATTGTTCTGTTCTTTTTATATTATAAGTATTTTGGGGTGATTTTTGAGTTATAGTATTCCTTATTGCTTACATAAAACTGTTCGGTGTTCCTTGCGATAACTTATGGTGCAGTCAGTTAGTAGTACCTTTGGTGCTCAGCGTGTACATTCCCTGCAATGATACGTGGTTCAGGTGGGGCCTCACTCAGACCAATGTCTTTTGTCTATTGCATTCTGTCTGGTTTCTGTTGAACAGGGTTAGTGGCACCACGGGTCGCAGCTTTTGTTCAAAATGGTTAGTGGCAACACGTGTTGTGCCTTGTGTTGTACAGGGTTAGTGGCACCACGTGTCGCAGCTTAAGTTCAACAGGGTTAGTGGCAACACATGTCGCGCCTTGTGTTAAACAGGGTTAGTGCACCACGTGTCATCGGCCTTGCATATGGAAATATGCCTCACTGATCGAAGGGAGTTTGGTGCTGTGGTCGCTGCCACGGACTTGGGGTCACTGCCATTCAGGACTCAGGACACAGTTAAACATGTGGGATCGGCTTGAGTTGAACAGAGTTTGTGGCACCATGTGTCGCCGGCCTTGCATATCGAAATATGCCTCACTGATCGAAGGGAGTCTGGTGCTGTGGTCGCTGCCATGGACTTGGGGGGACTGCCATTCCAGACTCAGGACACAGTTACGCATGTGGGATCAGATTGTGTTAAAGAGGGTTAGTGGCACCACGTGTTGCCGCCGTAGCATATGGGAATATGCCTCCCTGATCGAAGGGAGTCTGCTGCTGTTGTTGTCTCATGGAGTTGGGGTCACTGCCATTCAGGACTCAGGACACAGTTACACATGTGGGATTGCCTTATGTTGAAGATGGTTAGTGGCACCATGTGTCACTAATCTTCCACAGTGAAGTCCAGAGGTAGAGGTGAGCAAGGGCCCACACCCACATGCATATGTTGGTGGCCCCACCAGCCTGCGAAGTGCAGATTCAGTGGTACCAAGTGTCCCTGACCTTCTATATGCAAATGTCCGTCACTGATTGAAGGGATTCTGGTGCTATGGTCGCTGCAACAAAGTTGTGGTGACTGCCATTCAGGACTCAGGACACAGGTACACATATGGGATCCGGTTGGGTTGAACAGGGTTTGTTGGCACCACGTGTCGACGGTCTACCACAATGTAGGCCAGAGCCAGCAGTCAGCAAAGGTACACAGGCATGTGACGTTGACGTGAGCTGCACAGATTGGGAACATTTGGTCTTCTTAACCCATTATAGCCTCTTACCCGATTTGCCTCACTACTAATCCTGAATTGTGAAACGTGCTAACTCCAGTGTAGGCCAGAGGCAGCAGTCAGATGGGGGCACTGCCACATGGCATTGAGTTGAGCTGCACAGTTAGTGGCACCTGGAGCACTTAGGGTGTGCGCACCCTACGATGATACGTGGTCCCGGTGGGCCGCACTGGGAGCAATGTCTTTTGTCTAATGAATTCTGCCTTGATAAGGCCACGTGGCGATGACTTATGGTGCAGTGAGTTAGTAGCACCTGAAGCACACAGAGTGCATGCACCCTGCGATGATTATACGTGGTCCAGATGGATCGCACTGGGAGCAATGTATTGTGTCTAATAAATTCTGCCTTAGTAATGCCACGTGGCGATGACTTATTGTGCAGTGAGTTAGTAGCACCTGAAGCACACAGCGTGTTCACAGCCTGCGATCATGCGTGGTCTGTGCGGGCCGCACTAGGAGCAACATTTCTTGCATACTGGAGTGCTTCATCTGCAATCGCCACTGCATCTGAATTGTGAGCCCTGCTTTCCGCAGTGTAGATCGAAGGCAGTAGTCGTTACAGACAAAAGTCTGCGGTGCTGTGCCGCTGGGTTTGCAGGGGGACTATGTCAAGGAGGCCTGCGGTCATGGTGGCAGGCATGTGTTGCAGGATGAGGACCGCCGCTCTGTAGACTCTCTTTGGTCTTCCCACAAGTGAACCACGCCCAGGGCCTGGCCTATTTATTCATACTTGTACACTGGAGTGGCGTATATTGGACCAGCCCACTCCGCTTCCGCTTCCAGGTAGGGACAAGACAGCAACATGACCGAGATCTTCCCCACTGCCTGAGGTAACATGGTTGTGTCCTCTGTGCACTACACTACAAGTATCAATACTATATTTCCAAATGGAGAGGTTGGTGCTTTGCATAGTGAGGTCTGTGCAGCACATCAACGGTACACTTGGCATTGTGTGCGTTATTATTATTATTGATGGGCAACTTGCCAATCAACAATACTTGGTTGCACATCTCCCAACATTCAGATATTGTGCAGCTGAGGGGCCATAGCATTTTGGGAAGGTCCGTTGTACTGTTTTGTGCTGTGTGTGTAGTAGTAGGGGGGTAGTCCGAGGAAAGGTTCTGGTGGTTGTGGAGCTGGGTGTTGTAGCCTTGTTGAGTGTCGGAGCTGCTTGATCAGTAGCTGTATCACGTGTTGGTCTTTAGATGTGGCTGTGAGTTGAGTCCAATTCACCTGTAGATAGTCGACCTCCTTACACCAGTTAAAGGTTGATGTTAATTTCTGACTGCTAACTCAGCTTATCACCTGTTTTTGGATCGCTTTGCAGATTTGGCTGGTTGTTGAAAATATGGGGAAGTGGGGTTTTTGTTTTTTTTCCCACTGCAACACTTAATTTGCATATTATTAGTATTAATTGTGGTGATATTTTTGCCGGAAGGTAAGGATGAATAAGTGGTGATATTTTCACCAGATTGAGAATTGGATGATAATTTAAAAGCAAAGAAAAATATCAGGTTTCATGGACTTTATTGTTAGAAATTAGCATTTAAAAAACCATAGAAATTCACTGAAACAACCATAGGTTTCAGGGACATTATAGTTCGTCGCACATTTCACTCATAGAAAACCATAGAAATTCCCCTGTTATAGTTAGGTGAGCTAAGTGTTGCTCGCTCCCCCGCAATGCACTGCTGAAGACGTCACATATTACATCATGCATGACATGGTAAGTGACATCACTGATGACATCACTGATGACATCTCAAATGACATCACTGATGACATTACTGATGAGATCACCCATGTGAAAATCAGATGGACCTCATCAGACCCTAATATAACACTTGATTGACCCACTCTAAAATACAGACTATAATTTTCGAAACCATTAACACACCAATACAAGTTAGTACATATCCACTCACTAATTTCTAGGTCTACACACATCCACTCATTCACCCATACAGTCACTCATACATACAGTCAGCCATTAATACAGCATTATCATATGCACTGACATACGACCTCTCATTGATAGAGTTATTCACACACCTAGTCAGTCATGAAAAAATTCAATCATTTACTCACCTGTACAGTTATACACATACCACCTCACTTATTTAAACATATACTAACACGTACTTTCACTCTAATACAATAAATAATACAAGCACACACTGATCCATACAGTCGTACAATCACTCTCTCTCACATATCGTCATTTATACTCTCCTATTATGCACATATACTGCCTTTCACATATGCAGTTACTCACACATGTACCACTGAGGCATCCATCACTCACCAACACACCATACACACACTCACAGAGCCATACAGCCCTTCACAGAAACATTCTTGAACACATATACCCAGTGAATTATCCACTCACACATCTATGCACAGAGTCACACCCCCCGCCCACCACACAGACACTCAGGCACCCATACGGATACTCAGACAACCAATCAAATGCCCATATAGTTCCTTATTTTGCTGCTAACCAACCCATGCAACCACTTACACACCAACTTGCAACCTACCGTGTGTGAATGTCTGTATCTCTTCCCTTTTGTGTAGCCCCCCTCTTGTTATGATAGCTTTTAACTCCCTTTTTTAGATGTTGAGAGCAGTCTGAACTGCAGCACGGGGACACATTAGCCCAGTGTAACCAGGCGCTTTATAAATGTGATTATTATTATTAATATTATAATTATTAGTCGCTAACACATGCACACAATTAATCGCCCATCCTGACTCTTATACACCCATTCATTCTTTAATACATCTTAACATATATATATAAACCATATTTATATTTTATAGAAACACATTCTCACTGGATGATGTCATCAGTGATGTAATTTGAGATGCCATCAGTGATGTCATCAGTGATGTCACTGACCATGTAATGAATGATGTAATATGTGACATGATCAGCAGAACATTGCGGGGGCACGAGTTATAATGAGTTATAGTTAGCTCAACTAACTATAACAGGGGAATTTCCATCGTTTTCTATGAGTAAAATGTCCAACTAACTATAACGTCCCTGAAACCTATGTTTTTTTCAGTACATTTCTAAGGTTTTTTAAATGCTAATTTCGAACTTTAACGTGCCTGAAACCTATGGTTTTTTCAGTGAACATATATATATATATATTCACTGAAAAAACCATAGGTTATAGACCATATATAGTTAGGAATTAGCATTTAAAAAACCTTATTTTACTCACACAAAACCATTGAAATTCCATATATAGTTAGTTGCACTAACTATATATCGCGCACCTGCAATCCACTGCTGATGATGTCACATATTACATCATTCATGACATGGTCAGTGACATCACTGATGACATCACTGATGACATCTCAAATGACATCACTGATGACATCATCCAGTGACTGTGTGTTTCTGTAAAGTTTAAATATGTTTTACATATTGAAGAATGAGTAGATGTATAACTGTCTGGACGAAGGATTTAGTAGGTGCATGACTGAATGTATGAGTGAGTGATTAAATGTGTCTCACTGAGTGCATGGGTTAGTGACTAAACTGTCTTAATTTGTGCATCATTATGTCTGTTGTTCTGTAAACTGCTGCATGTGTTGATCAGTAGCTATATGATTAACTATATGGGTTATTGATTGATTGTCCAAGTATTTGTATGGGAGACTGAGTGTGTGTGTGGCTGGCTGGGAGGTGTGTGACTCTGTGCAGATCAATGTGTACTTGTATCAATGATTGTATAAGAAAGTAAGTATGTGTTAGTATATGTTTGAAAATGTAAGGTGCTCTATGTTTAACTGTATAGACAAGAAAATGGAAGTGTGATTGATTCTTTACAGGACTGACTAGGTGTGTGAGTAACTCCATGGATGAGTGGCAGAGTGTGAGTGTCTGTATAGGTGTATGAGTGCATATGATAGTGTTGTAAAGATGAGTGATTGTATGTATGAATGATTGTATGGGTGAATGAGTGAATGTGTGTGTAGACGTAGGAATCAGTGAGTACATATGTAGTAACTAGTATCGGTGTGTCAATGGTTTCAAAAATTATACTCTGTATTTAACACTGGGTGAAACAGAGGTTATATTAAAATGTGAGGAGATGCATTGTATTGTCACATGAATGATATCATCAGTGATGTGGTCATTGATGTCAAATGAGATGTCATCAGTGATGTCATCAGTGATGTCATTTGAGATGTCATCAGTGATGTCATCAGTGATGTCACTGACCATGTCATGAATGATGTAATATGTGACATCATCAGCAGTGGATTGCAGGTGCGCGATATATAGTTAGTGCAACTAACTATATATGGAATTTCAATGGTTTTGTGTGAGTAAAATAAGGTTTTTTAAATGCTAATTCCTAACTATATATGGTCTATAACCTATGGTTTTTTCAGTGAATTTTCAAGGTTTTGTAAATGCTAATTCCTAACTATATATGGTCTATAACCTATGGTTTTTTCAGTGAATTTCAATGGTTTTTTAATAGCAAATATCATAAGCTGTCGAATGTCAAGTACGTGGTAAGTGAAAACATTTTCGTGTTTATGCACACTGATCTGCTTTGAATGGTGCCCCCCCCTCATTTCTATTAGGAGTACTCTCTCTTTGCACATAGTGAAGGGTAGTTAACGCAGGCCTTTGCCCCCGTTGTAATACGTCGTGCCTGCTTCTCTCTCCATTTGATTGATTGTTATCCAAGTATTTACTGTTTTAGAATTGGTTCTCTTTGGTTCATTCTCTATTTACAAACAAACACAGAGCCGCAATACTCTGTTTAGTCTTTGCAGATAACGAAAAATCGTGTAAAAAAAAAGAAAAGGAATCGAGCAAAATCAGTAGGCCACTAACGGGATCTCTTTTTGACCTCGCTAAAATAGAAACATTAGGAACAACCCCTCATGACAAATACAAAACTAGTGAAATGAACTGAACTCCACACAATGATGGCTGCAAAACAGCTCGGCTCCGCCACCCACCCCGCCCAAAATAACAATAAAGAGCGGCTGCCATGATTGGTTGCGGAATGGCCACGACGGAGCTACGAAATGGTACTGCTCTCATGCTAACCCCAGCTTCAGTCTGAAACATCCAGAAACACTGTAGACTACCAATTCGATCAGTTCCGGTAGCGCCCCAATGTAACCCGGTAGAGAAGAACTAGCCCTCCCCTCTTTGACTGATGTTTCTTGTTGCCTGTCCCTTCTGTTGTCATTTAACAGAACTATTTAGCCTGCTGAAAGGGGTTGTGTTCCAACCGCTGGTTGGTGGAGACATTTTGACTATATTCTGGACCTGCGTTGTCGCGTAACGTAAGCATAACAAGTCATGTGACTTGTTAATAAAACTTTTCATTGGTTCATTTTACTTTTCTTATTCTAATGATGAAAGGCTTGGTCATATGACCTAAAAATTACGCTTTTTATTACTTCCGAACATTATTTTTTCTTAAATATATGTTATAATGTTCCAGGCTAATGTACTTTCCCGGAAAATTTACAACTGTCCTGCAAGTAAAATATATTCTTTTTTCGAGAAAAAGAGCGTTTCTTCGTCCCATGACGGAGCCGTTGAGCAAAAGAGGGTCGACCTGCTGTCTTAGTCGCCGATACGCCTGAATATGAGATTCTTATCGATCACTTTATGTTGCAGGAATAGAAAACACAACAGCCCTTGACCATTTATCTTTACTGCGTTCCTTCGTATTATACCTTTTACCCTACATGTAATTGGTCTGCTTTATTTCACTTGCCTTTTAATGATTCTAAAACAGTGACTATTATTAAAAACTTTACCAATGTATATACTACTACCATGTTTTCTTTTAAAAACCTTTATTGTGAAAATTTCATTATACAAATACGAGCCTATAACCACGTGGGCCGGCCACGGAGCAAACTGTAATCGTATATGATGAGTAGACATTTACACTGTAGAGGAACGTAACGGGCGGGCCATTAGGTTGCAAGAACTAAGGTGTCTAACAGTTACGGAATCGGTGGACGTACATTTTATAATTAAAATACGACAGGGCCAGTTACAATAAAATTATCTAGATATACATTTGCGGGCAAGTACCATGGGTGACGTTAATTCGAACTTTCAATAGTACAGTAATCAATAACACATCACAACTTAATATCAATAGGGATGTCGAAATATTCAATCAATTCTCGTCCCCGCCCGCCATGTGCTTCAAAACTGCATACGTATCTCGTGATTTCAAGGTTCTGCAACCAGTACACAACAAGGAGTTACGAGTCCCATTTATTCCGGCGCCATTTTGGACGAGGACGGGCAGGTCCAGGATATAGTCAAAATGTCTCTACCAACCATCGACTATGATGATGTTCATATGCTGTATTTATTAGAGTAACACTCATCTGTCCACATGAAATTAATTTGCCACAATCTAAACATGTCATTTTAATCTTTCCAAAGTTCTTCTAAATATTTGGGACCGTTTCCCTTGCCTCTGATGCTGTCAGTGCCACTTCTTTGATGAATGTACTAGCAGGTCAGGGGTTCTCCTCCAAATCTCTCTTTTATGCAGCACTATAATTAATTGGTGCCACCTCTCCATATGATGATGCATGGTATAGTTACCATAACTATATTTTTTTTCGGTTCCTCTGGAGAGTTCATCGTGGCAGATGAAGCGTGTAACGTACCGGGCATTTACCTTTTTTTGCATGTACAGGAAAGGAAAAAAAAAATCGAGCGTCCGAGTTCTAAGGTGTCCCAGGGCCATTTTAGTGGACCAGGCCCAAATCCAAAGAACAGGCCGCCATTTTGAGAGTCCTGTTGCAGCCGCCTGTCGCTGTAGCATCAAGAGCAGCCGAAACTCAGCTGAATGGCAAATGAAACGGTAAAGGGGCGCCCCACTACAGCAGACGAGCCTCCACCTAGGAAGGCCCGTTCACGCCGCCTCCCCCCCCCCCCTTCGGGCACCCCACGCCGTTATTCGGAGCAGTATTGTAGGATGGCCACACCAGTGCGGCAACTTGCTAGACATCACCTCGGTGGTAACCGAATCTCAATGCCTTGTGGTGTCTTCTATTCAGAAAACATTGTTATGCTGCCTTCGACCTATTCGCCGCAAGTGCGCACACAACTCAACTGCATAGCTTGCTAGACACCACCTCGGTGCCATCCGGATCTTTGAATATCAGCGCCTTTTGGTGTCTTCTCTTCAGAAAATATTGTTGCGCTGCCTTTGGCCCCATTCGCACATCGGTCCGCTACTGACGCCATCTCACAGGCTAATGGGGCGCCCCACGCCAAGTTTCAGCATTGTAGGATGACCACACCAGTACAGCAACTTGCTAGACATCACCTCGGTGCCATCCGGATCTCGGCGCCCCACTGCAGATGAAGTGCCTCTCAACTATGAAACCACCACAGTGACATCCGGATTTTGGCGCGTTGTGCTGCCTTCGGCCTATTCGCACATCGGTCCGCTACTGACGCCATCTCACAGGCTAATGGGGCGCCCCACGCCGAGTTTCAGCATTGTAGGATGACCACACCAGTACAGCAACTTGCTAGACATCACCTCGGTGCCATCCGGATCTCGGCGCCCCACTGCAGATGAAGTGCCTCTCAACTATGAAACCACCACGGTGACATCGGATCTTGGCGCGTTGTGCTGCCTTCGACCTATTCGCACATCGGTCCGCTACTGACGCCATCTCACAGGCTAATGGGGCGCCCCACGCCGAGTTTCAGCATTGTAGGATGACCACACCAGTACAGCAACTTGCTAGACATCACCTCGGTGCCATCCGGATCTCGGCCCCCCACTGCAGATGAAGTGCCTCTCAACTATGAAACCACCACGGTGACATCCGGATCTTGGCGCGTTGTGCTGCCTTCGGCCTATTCGCACATCGGTCCGCTACTGACGCCATCTCACAGACTAATGGGGCGCCCCACGCCGAGTTTCAGCATTGTAGGATGACCACACCAGTGCACCTTACTAGACACCACCTCGGTGCCATCCGGATCTTGGCATCTCAGCGCCTTGTGGTGTCTTCTATTCAGAAAATATTCTTGCGCTACCTTTGCCCCATTCACACATCGGTCCGCTACTGACGCCATCTCACAGGCTAATAGGGCGCCCCACGCCGAGTTTCAGCATTGTAGGATGACCACACCAGTACAGCAACTTGCTAGACATCACCTCGGTGCCATCCGGATCTTGGCATCTCAACGCCTAGTGGTATCTTCCATACAGAAAATATTGTTGCGCTGCCTTTGGCCCCATTCGCACATCGGTCTGCAACTGACACCATCTCACAAGCCAACAGGGCGCCCCACGCCGACTTTTACCATTGTAGGATGGCCACACCAGTACAGCAACTTGCTAGACATCACCTCGGTGCCATCCGGATCTTGGCATCTCAACGCCTAGTGGTATCTTCCATACAGAAAATATTGTTGCGCTGCCTTTGACCCCATTCGCACATCGGTCCGCAACTTAGACATCACCTCGGTGCCATCCTGATCTTGGCATCTCAGCGCCTTGTGGTGTCAGTCAGAAAATATTGTTGCGCTGCCTTTGGCCCCATTCGCACATCAGTCCGCTACTGACACCATCTCACAGGCCAACAGGGCGCCCCACGCCGACTTTTACCATTGTAGGATGGCCACACCAGTGCCACAACTTGCTAGACACCACCTCGGTGCCATCCGGATCTTGGTATCTCAGCGCCTTGTGGTGTCTTCTATTCCGAAAATATTGTTGCGCTGCCTTTGGCCCCATTCGCACATCGGTCCGCTACTGCCGCCATCTCACAGGCCAACGGGGCGCCCCACGCCGACTTTCAACATTGTAGGATGGCCACACCAGTGCGGCAACTTACTAGACACCACCTCGGTGCCATCCGGATCTTGGCGCGTTGTGCTGCCTTCGGCCTATTCGCACATCGGTCCGCTACTGACGCAAACTCACAGGCCAACGGGGCGCCCCACGCCGACTTTCAGCATTGTAGGATGGCCACACCAGTGCTGCAACTTGCTGGACACCACCTCGGTGCCATCCGGATCTTGGCGCGTTGTATTGCCTTCGGCCTATTCGCACATCGGTCCACTACTGACGCCGCCTCACGTGCCAACGTATTTTCTCCGCATTTTATACCCTATGCCGCATAACAGGTCATGTGACTTGTTTATAAAACTTTTCATTGGTTCATTTTACTTTTGGTTTCCTAATGATGGAAGGCTTGATCATATGACCTAAAAACAACACTTTTCATTGGATGAAAACTTTTTTTTTTCCCAAACGATGAAAGCCCCACCTTGTTTCTGGATGTTTCAGACTGAAGCTGGCTTCAGCATGAGAGCACCACCATCTCGTAGCTCCGTCGTGGTCATTCCACGAGCAATCATGGCAACCGCTCCCCACCAGAAGCCTACAGGAGTCGGGGGCCCCCAAAACTTTTGATAAATCCTCAAGGCGGAGGGGACGCTTTCGAGAATGGGGTCCAAGACCTAGCAGACAAGCGTCCGATTTCCAAGGTGTCCCAGGGCCATTTCAGTGGACCAGGCCCAAAAAGGAAAGAGCCTGCCGCCATTTTGAGAGTCCTGTGACAGCCGCCTATCGCTGCACCGCAAGAGTGGGCGCAACTCAGCTGAATTGCGGCTTTTGACACAGTGGACCAAAAACGGACGGAATGGCAACTGAAACGGTAAAGGGGCGCCCAAGTACAACAGATGACACTCCACCTGGAGAGGCCCGTTCACGCCGCCTCCCCCGGGGCCCCCCACGCCGTTATTCGGAGCAGCATTGTAGGATACCAAAACCAGTGCGGCAACTTACTGGACATCACCTTGGTGCCATCGTTCTGCTGCCTTGGAACTATTCGCACAACAGTTTGCTACTGATGACCCACCCCCCGCGACGCCCCACGCCAGAAATCTGGACGTTGTGCTGCGTTGGGACTATTCGCACAGCCGACCGCTACTTCGTTGTTTTTCCCTAAAAATGTTTATATGTTATTACTGTTTTTGTTTTCTTGTATATATTTATAAGTTATTAAAGTTTTATAATCTTACTACTTTGTTGGAGTGCTATATATTTTTAATGTGACACATAATTGTAAAAACTTTGATGTACAAAGAGTCATCCCTGGAATCTTCCGCTTCAGGCTCGGTCCCCTCCCCAATCACAATACAGGATGGTTTTCAGATAATAGGAACGCGTCTGCTGTGACGGATCTCATCGAGTGTGGGCCTTGATCTACTATAACTCCTTTGAAGAGGGGTGATTCTTTACAGCTGGGGCCATAAACTACATCTGCAGGGCTAGCTGATACCCTAGGACCGGCCTGGACAATCGGACACAGAGGAAAAGGAGTGTCAGAGGGTGCGGTAGTGAATAGGGCGAAAGGGAGGTGTCGGGCGGGCACAGGGTGTGATTCTCAGGGAAGAGCAGCGCAGATGGGGGGTGGTTTATTACCCATGCATAAGACAGAGAGCGGGGGTGACCACTGCCTGGGGGAGATGCTTGCGAGGGTGGGGAGTCATGCTAAGGATCGACAGCGTGCACAGAGTGGGTCTGGTCAAGGCATCTAAAATGACTGCCGTGCACGACAAAAGTGTGGCATTTGAAAAAAGGCAAGATGGCGCAGACAATGTTTTTCAACACTTCCTGATTTCCTTCGAATCGAACGTTAACAGACGTTGGGGCATATTACCAAAGTTAAGCGATATTTATCCCTAACGATGCTTAGCAACGATTTTTTTACCGCTAAGCATCGTCAGAAATTATCGCAGATAAACCTTGCTATTATCAAGGTTTATCGCAAATACGATAAAAAACGACCGCAATGCATTAATATCGCTGAAAACTCAGCGATATTCATGCATTACCGAGCTAATGCTCTTAGCCATGTTATCCACCTCCCATTGGATAACATGCCTTAGAACTGCTCAGGGCAGGTGCTAGCTTTTGGAGATATTCGCGCTTATCGCGAATATTTCCAAAAGTTGATAATAGGAGATAGCGATGTTAGCGACTGTTTCCAGTCGCTAACATCTTGGCATGCCCACTTTGCATGTCATTAGTGATAAATATCACTCACATGCAAAGTGGGGCCCAAGATGGTCGCTATCTCCTACTAGCCGTCGCTAACTGGTGTTAGCAACAGCTAGGTAATACAGATATAATTTTATCTCCGCGAAGCGGAGCGCTGTTACAGATATATATCTTTTTTTGAACGTTAATTTCTCAAAATCCACTGGAGCACATATATTGAGACCTAGCAAAGGCACATCGGACTACCAGTCCCTACAATTTTGCCAAGTTTCGTGCAAATCCATTCAGCCGTTCGATTATTATTATTATTATTTTTTTTTGCCTCGCGGGGCCCTTTTAAAACCTCCACATCAAACCTAAGAGGTCAAGGAGGATCTACTATGCCCCCTTATAGTCATTTTCCCCTTCGCTTTGGCCTCCTCTTGTCTCTCGATCCTACCGAGAGACAAGATGGCGGCCGCTACGGACTGTTTGCAATGTTTACAGACGCCGGAGAACCAATCAGCTTCGCAAACCTCCATTACGCGAAGCGGAGCGCTGTTACAGATATATATCTTTTTTTGAACGTTAATTTCTCAAAATCCACTGGAGCACATATATTGAGACCTAGCAAAGGCACATCGGGCTACCAGTCCCTAATATTTTACCAAGTTTCGTGCAAATCCATTCAGCCGTTCGATTATTATTATTATTTTTTTTTTTTGCCCCGCGGGGCCCTTTTAAAACCTCCACATCAAACCTAGGGGGTCAGCGAGGATCTACTATGCCCCCTTATGGTCATTTGCCCCTTCGCTTTGGCCTCCTCTTGTCTCTCGATCCTACCGAGAGACAAGATGGCGGCCGCTACGGACTGTTTGGAATGTTTACAGACGCCGGAGAACCAATCAGCTTCGCTTCACAAAGCTCCGTTGCGCGAAAAGTACGCGTACTGGAGCGCTGCCCGGTCCGCTGTTACAGATATATATCTTTTTTTAAACGTTAATTTCTCAAAATCCACTGTAGCACATATATTGAGACCTACAAAAGGCACATCGGGCTACCAGTCCCTACAATTTTGCCAAGTTTCGTGCAAATCCATTCAGCCGTTCGGGCTAAAAGTGAGGCCAACCGCCCTATGGAAAACTCAATGTTAAAAACACGTTTTGGGACCCCCCTTTTTTCTCGACCCCCCCTGGACGAACCCCCCCCCCAATTTTCAGGGGCTGCTCAGAAACAAAATGTGCCATTTTCCAGAAAATTTCAGCCAATTCCGTCCACAAACGCCAAAGTTATTAGACATAGAATTTTCAAAAATCCCATAGAGAAAAAATCCTAACTATATATACCTACTGGCGACCGCCAGTAGGTAATATATATATATATTCACTGAAATGTCATGAGTGATGTAATATGTGACGTCATCTGCAGTGCATTGCACGCGCAAGTTATAGTGAGTCCATCTTACTATAACATGGGAATTTCAATGGTTTTATGCGGGTAAAACTTCCAGCTAACTATAACGTGTTTAAAACCTATGGTTTTTTCAGTGAATTTCATAGGTTTTTTAAATGCTACTTCCTAACTATAATGTGTTTAAAACCTATGGTTTTTTCAGTGAATTTCAAAGGTTTTTTAAATGCTAATTGTTAACTATATCTTGACTGTAACATATAGTTTTTTCATTGAATTTTGACAAATGTTTTTATCCAATAAAAAAGTTTTCTTCACTGTCAGAATTGTGTAGGGACTCCTAGTAAATCTCTAGAGGTTTACCAAGTCTTTACCTTGACTTCTTTTTAACGTTTTCAAACTTGTCACTAAATGTCGGAAAACGTCTTTTTATACTTCCGTACGCGACCGGGTGCGCGCACGGAATATATGATATAGTTTATCAGTATTCTTCTTGGGGCCCCATATGAAGGTGTACAACATCAGGGTGTCAGGGCTCCACGAATTTCCAATTCTTGCCTCTATGTCGACTTGCACAGGAACAGAAGATGCTTGCTTTCCGACTCCCTCTTTCCAATCAGTCGGAGTCAGATTTAAATCATAACTCCAAGCAATCAGAAAAAGGGAAGGGGAAAAGTGGAGAAAATAACCATAAGAAAAGAAAGGCACAGAAGAGACTGGTCCGGTCCTTCGGTACTTCAGCGAATCCTCCTCTGACTTATCCAGCCAAACTAGGTTCCTGAAAATACTAAAACACATACAAATATCTTTTAGCCTATAAATCTTAACTCTGTTCTAACTGCTTCTATTAGTAATTAACCTACATACCCATGGGACTGCATTGACCTTTAGCTCTTCTTTCTACTGTGAGGTTTCCTTAACTGGAGTTGCCTTGTGTTCAATCTCACTAAAATTAAATGACTCTGTTAATATTCCACACTAGCTATTCCCTTTGAAAATGTGTTTTCTAGACTATAAACCTACCACGCTATGCAACTCTGTGTCTTTTATTCTTCCTCTTGTATTGTATGTTGGCTTGTGAATACCTCATCTGTAAGACAGTCAATTGATTAATTTCCTGCTCTATCACCTTCCATTATCTGTTATGCTCCTTAATTTCTTTTGACCTACCAGTGCTGTATTCCGCTATTTTTATAATGTGTTCTGCACTTGTCTTTCTTCTTCTTTTAGAACTGCTGCTTCCTGCTGGAGTTATTCGCCTCACTAGATTCAGGTAAGCTTTTCTTTCCTTTTACTTCAAGTTTTGTCTAAATTGCATTTAAACGAACTATTTACATTTCTCTGAAGACGTGTTTATTTTCTAGTTGCTGTGTCTTGAAACACCTGCTCCAATAACGTTTTCTCTTGTTATCTCTTAATTATAAATGTCACTGGCTTAAGCGTAACACAATTTCTGCCAAATACAGTCTAGATTTTATTATCACTTAGCTCCATGAATTCGTCTTCCTTAACGTGACGACAGCTTGCTCTGCTCCAGAAGCGGGAACACGTAGTCTTGCCGGAGTCTCTCAGAATGTCTTTTCTCTTTTGCTGCTAGCCTCCTATGTGACAATTTCTGCGAGGAAACTATAATACTAAGTTGCTACTAGGAATATATCTCTCTACCGCTCTGGAATTCTGAAAATATAACCTTTCTCTATAACGTTTTCTACTCTGACAGGAATTCTCCAACTGCCTCGGGCAGAATTCTCGGTGAAGTGCGCAGCTCTGATAGAGCGCGCGCCTCACCTGAACTCAGTTCAGGAATGTTCAGAAAACTAGACTGGTAACTTAGGCTGGCAGTTGTCCTGCTCGCCCGCCATCTTGGAATTCCGTGAATTCCACGCCTTGGACCAGGAAAGAGCCAAACTCCAGTCCTGTTGCCTCATTTTGAAAACTCTTGCTGACCGTTCATTAGGAAGGATCCTGACAGTACCCCCCACCAAGGAAGGCCCTCCCAGTCCGGGTTTGGTTGGGTATCGCTGATGGAAAAGTCGTACTAATCTAGGTGCATGTACATCTGACTCTGATTCCCAAGAGCGCTCCTCTGGTCCATAGCCCTTCCAATCCACCAAATAGTACAGTTTACTATTCACTCTTTTGGAATCTAAAATGTCCTTAACTTCAAATTCCACACCATCTTCCAACTGAGCAGGTGGTGGAGCACTCTCTCGTCTTAATCCTGGAACCGCCTTTTTTAACAACGAAACATGGAAGACTGGGTGAACTTTGAGTTTCGTAGGTAGCGTCAGTTTATAGGTTACTGGATTGATTTGTGCTTCAATAGGATAAGGACCAATGAATCGAGGCTGGAACTTTCGATTTCCTTTCAAGCGCAAGTTCTTTGTGTTTAACCAAACCTCCTCCCCTATCTCTAGGTGAGGGGAATCCCTTCTCTTCCTATCTGCATATTTCTTATACTTAATCTTTGCCTGTTCTAAATTTTCTGATGCTGTATTATGTACCTGACTCAAATGTGTCACCAAATCCTGAACTGCTGGAACTGGGAGTGAAACATCCAGCATGGTAACATTTGGATGTTTGCCATAATTCAAATAAAATGGGGAGTAACCTGTGGACACATTTGTGGCGTTGTTATGAGCGAACTCAGCAGCCCACAAATAGTCCAACCATTCCCCACCCTGTTTTAAGGTAAATAGCCTCAAATACTGCTCCACCTCCTGGTTCACTCGTTCTGTTTGTCCATCCGTTTCCGGATGGAAACTGGTGGAAAAACGTGTCTCAACTCCAAGTGCCTTCATGAAGGTTCTCCAGAAATGGGACACAAATTGGGTTCCTCGGTCTGATATAATAACCTTAGGAATTCCATGAAACCGCACAACCTGAGCACTGAAATGAGTTACTAACTGTTTCGCCGTTGGAATCCCTTTCATGGCCACAAAATGTGTGATCTTGGTGTATGCATCGACTATTACTAAAATAGTATTGAAACCTTGACAGGTAGGAAGATCTGTTATCAAGTCTAAGGTGATTGTGTGCCAAGGATAGGGAGGAGTTGGTAAGGGTTGTAAAAGCCCTTTGGGTGCCTGTCATTCTGACTTCCCCAGCGCACATATCTCACAAGTTTTCACATATCTCTCTATGTCTTTGTTCATTTGTGGCCACCAATAACTTCTTTTCACTAAATCCATCGTTTTCTGCTCTCCCTTGTGTCCTGCCAACAAATGATCGTGACATTCCTTCATGACTTGGTTCTGCAGTGTAGAAGTTGGCAAATACAATGCTCCTGAGTGATAAGGTAGCCCATCTACTACTTCTCTATTATCTTCTTGCTGCGTCCATTCCAACATCTTTGCTGGTGACAAGGCTCGAGATATCTGTTCTTTCACACTCAGAGTTTCCACAACGCCTATGATCTTGGTATCTGGAATGATGGCTTGTGTCTTGATTTGATCCTTTTCTTCTCCGGTTCCCATACGGGACAAGGCGTCCGCCTTGCCATTCTGCGCTCCTGGCCTAAATGTGATGACAAAATCATAGTCAGCAAAGTATAATGACCAACGAAGCTGTCTCGGGGTTAGTGTTCTAGCCGACTTTAAGAATTTTAAGTTTCGATGGTCCGTGTAGACTGTTACAATATGATGAGCTCCCATCAAATAATGTCTCCATTCCTTGAAGGCATCCTTTATTGCCAACAATTCTTTTTCTGTAATTGTGTAATTGATTTCTGCCGGTGACAACTTTCTTGAACGATATGCAACCGGATGCAATTGACCAGTTTCCTTATTTCTCTGAGACAGAACTCCACCCACTGCCAAATCTGAGGCATCTGTCTCTACATAAAAGGGTTCTGATGGGTCTGCGTGAAGAAGAATTGGGGCTGACGTGAATTCTTCCTTCAATGCCTTGAATGCCGTCTCTGCTTCTGCTGTCCACTGAAATTTTACTCCTTTTCTCAATAGTTGTGTGAGAGACAGAATTCGCCGAGAGAATTCACTGATAAATCTTCGATAGGAATTGGCGAAGCCAATAAAGGCCTGTACTTCTTTCACACTGGTTGGAGACTTCCACTCCAAGACGGCCTGAATTTTTCGCTGATCCATGAGTATTCCAGCTGGCGAGATGACAAACCCCAAGAATTCCACTTCTGTCACGTCAAAGGCACACTTCTCTAGTTTGACGAACAGCTTATTTTCTCTCAGCTTCTGTAATATTCTTCTCACTTGACTCTGATGTTCCTGGGTGTTGACGGAGTATATCAAGATGTCATCTATATACACTATTGCACATTGATCTATAAACTCACTAAGGACATCGTTTATGAAATGCTGGAACGCAGCTGGGGCGTTACACAACCCATAAGGCATCACTTAATATTCGAATAGTCCAAAGCGAGTCCTAAAGGCGGTTTTCCACTCATCGCCGGCTCTTACTCGGATGAGATGATAGGCCCCCCTCAAATCCAGTTTGGTGAATATCTGGGCTCCTTTCACCTGGTCCAACAAAACTGAGATGAGAGGGAGTGGGTACCTGTTCTTCTTAGTTATCCGATTGATTGTGCGATAGTCTATGCAAGTTCTTAACTCACCCTCTTCCTTCTTAGGCACGAAAAACAAAGGCGAAGATACCGGAGATTGGGAGGGGCGAATGAATCCGTTAGCCAAATACTTGTTGATGTACTCCTTTACATGATTATGCTCCTTCTCAGTTAAAGCATAAACTCTGCTACATGGCATATTTGCTCCTGGTTCAAAGTCTATTTTACAATCGTATACTCTATGGGGAGGTAGTTGTTCAGCTTCCTGTTCATCAAACACATCTTCGAAATCTTGATATTGCGATGGTATTGACTGTGTGTTGATTACGCACACAACTGCATTCGCTGAACACAAGGCCTGAGCTGGATTGTCTTGATCTTTTTTCTTTTGGTCTCCAAAGCAATGAGTCTTGCAATAATCTGAAGTCATTTCTATAGTTCTTGCTGCCCAATCGATAGTCGGGTTATGCTCTGTGAGCCAAGGAAGTCCTAAGATTAACTGGAATTGAGGAGCATCAATTAGATTAAACTGAATTTCTTCTTGATGTCCATCTTCTCTCATCAACCGCACCATTTCGGTATGACTCACTATGGGCCCAGAAGATAGGTTCGTTCCATCGATGGCTCTAACAGATTCACTTTTCTCCTTGAGTATTGCCTTCAATCCTATTTTGGCAGCAAACTTTTGATCGCAAAAGTTCCCTGTTGCTCCTGGATCCACCATCACCGTCACTCCCTTCTTGACCTCCTGACGGAATTTAATTGTCATGGATTGAATTAGATGCGGGGAGGAGGACTGCAGCGTATTGGCCAGTTGATGCTCTTGTGGAGTTGGATTTTGACTCGCATCCACCTGTACAACTCCTTCTACAGGTGGTGCAACTAGTTTTCCTTCGGCTTGTACGATCCTTTGGGTTTCTTTGGGCAATTCCTCACAAAATGTCCGCCGGAACCGCAATACATACATAAATTACTGGCTCGTCTCTTCTCTTTTTCTTCTTTGGTAAGCGGACCTCTTATTGCCCCTATCTGCATGGGTTCTTGGTTGTTGGACCCTTCCGCAACTCTTCCTACGTCAGTTCTTGCCCTGTCAAAACGGGGCACGGTGCTTCGAAATTCTCGCTTCCTTTCTCCTCGCCGTTCACCTTGCCGGAAATCCAACTCCAGGACTAAATCTACGAGAGCTGAAATCTCTGTGGGTCGGTTGGGAATCAGTGCCAGCCCATCTTTTAATTCATCCCTCAGGCCACGATAAAAAATTGCTGTTCTTTTGCTTTCCGGCCAATCGGTTTCCATTATTAACTTATTAAAGTGGGCCAAATACGCCACCAAATCTCGATTCCCCTGTTTTAATTCCAGTAGCTCATTATCTACAGCTTGAGAGATTCGCCTTCAATCAAAAATGCGCAAGAATTCTTTTTTAAAATCATCATAATTCTGCAGGAGAGGGTCATCTCGAGTCACTATGGGCATCGACCAAGCTGCTGCATCTCCGCTCAAATAAGACAAGATGAATGCCACTTTAGATTGTGCGTCGGGGAAGATAGAAGGACGACACATGAAATGTAGGGAGCATTGCTTGATGAATACTTGTGCCTTCTGTGGGTCCCCACTAAATCTCTCTGGTGCAGCTAAGGGAA
Source organism: Lissotriton helveticus (assembly GCF_964261635.1). Classification (NCBI taxonomy): domain Eukaryota; kingdom Metazoa; phylum Chordata; class Amphibia; order Caudata; family Salamandridae; genus Lissotriton; species Lissotriton helveticus. The sequence continues at coordinate 1,999,749,783 of NC_136067.1, forward strand.
TGACTGGTGACAAAGAGTGTATCACCTGTGTAGTTAACCTATTGACATCCCCAGCTGATGTGATAGGAGTTTCCCTATTTCCTGAAGGTGGCTGCCTAATTCTCTGCGCTAACTCAGCTGTTTCCTTTCTGGCATTTATCATCTCCTGCCTCAAACCCCGATTCTCTTCTTTAACTGTCACTAACTCTTTTTGGATGGCATCCAATACCGCCCCTAAGGTCTGCAAATTAACCCCCTCAACCATTCTGTTCGGGTGCAAATTTACAACGTGGGCACTTCACTCTGTCAGGGCTCCACAAATTTCCAATTCTTGCCTCTATGTCGACTTGCACAGGAACAGAAGATGCTTGCTTTCCGACTCCCTCTCTCCAATCAGTCGGAGTCAGATTTAAATCATAACTCCAAGCAATCAGAAAAAGGGAAGGGGAAAAGTGGAGAAAATAACCATAAGAAAAGAAAGGCACAGAAGAGACTGGTCCGGTCCTTCGGTACTTCAGCGAATCCTCCTCTGACTTATCCAGCCAAACTAGGTTCCTGAAAATACTAAAACACATACAAATATCTTTTAGCCTATAAATCTTAACTCTGTTCTAACTGCTTCTATTAGTAATTAACCTACATACCCATGGGACTGCATTGACCTTTAGCTCTTCTTTCTACTGTGAGGTTTCCTTAACTGGAGTTGCCTTGTGTTCAATCTCACTAAAATGAAATGACTCTGTTAATATTCCACACTAGCTATTCCCTTTGAAAATGTGTTTTCTAGACTATAAACCTACCACGCTATGCAACTCTGTGTCTTTTATTCTTCCTCTTGTATTGTATGTTGGCTTGTGAATACCTCATCTGTAAGACAGTCAATTGATTAATTTCCTGCTCTATCACCTTCCATTATCTGTTATGCTCCTTAATTTCTTTTGACCTACCAGTGCTGTATTCCGCTATTTTTATAATGTGTTCTGCACTTGTCTTTCTTCTTCTTTTAGAACTGCTGCTTCCTGCTCGAGTTATTTGCCTCACTAGCTTCAGGTAAGCTTTTCTTTCCTTTTACTTCAAGTTTTGTCTAAATTGCATTTAAACGAACTATTTACATTTCTCTGAAGACGTGTCTATTTTCTAGTTGCTGTGTCTTGAAACACCTGCTCCAATAACGTTTTCTCTTGTTATCTCTTAATTATAAATGTCACTGGCTTAAGCGTAACACAATTTCTGCCAAATACAGTCTAGATTTTATTATCACTTAGCTCTATGAATTCGTCTTCCTTAACGTGACGACAGCTTGCTCTGCTCCAGAAGCGGGAACACGTAGTCTTGCCGGAGTCTCTCAGAATGTCTTTTCTCTTTTGCTGCTAGCCTCCTATGTGACAATTTCTGCGAGGAAACTATAATACTAAGTTGCTACTAGGAATATATCTCTCTACCGCTCTGGAATTCTGAAAATATAACCTTTCTCTATAACGTTTTCTACTCTGACAGGAATTCTCCAACTGCCTCGGGCAGAATTCTCGGTGAAGTGCGCAGCTCTGATAGAGCGCGCGCCTCACCTGAACTCCGTTCAGGAATGTTCAGAAAACTAGACTGGCAACTTAGGCTGGCAGTTGTCCTGCTCGCCCGCCATCTTGGAATTCCGTGAATTCCACGCCTTGGACCAGGAAAGAGCCAAACTCCAGTCCTGTTGCCTCATTTTGAAATCTCTTGCTGACCGTTCATTAGGAAGGATCCTGACACAGGGAGTGTCTACCTTTCCTCCTTTTCACGTTTTGAAACTTCATTAAATTAGACTGATACTTCCAAATGACGTACGTGACCGGATGCTGTCACCACGTATACGTCCTAATGCGTGCATGTCAAGTCATGTGACTTGAAAAGAACACTTCCTATTGGTTCATAGTAGTTTCTATTCTGAAATTTTCCAGAAACCACCCACTTCCCTCACTATCTTTTTTGCTCTCAAGGGAGAAGAACCTTTTACATCTTTCCGAAGAGTTTGGTGAAATGGCTGCCGCACGCAATTCATCTTCGGAATCTGAGGAAAATTATCGAGTACCTTTAAAAAAAAGAAATGAATCTTTCATCTGGCAATTTTTTACTTATCCTCAGGATCAGAATAAAGTAAATGCCCCGAAAGTTACTTGTACAATTTGTGAAGCAGTGCTTTCAAGAGGAAATCCATCGAAAAAGTATTCGTTTTCGATACATACGATGAAGAGGCATGTGAGCCAAGTTCATCCTGTGCAATTTGCACAGGCATCTACAAGAGCTCTGGCAACACAACTACCACCAGCTGTGGCCAGTACTTCATCTAGAAGACGACCTATATCACCATCTATTGCACAATTGGACTTGAGACCATATTTGTCAACAGTGCATATGAAATGCAACAAGTGTTTAGGACTAATTGTATATGGAGAGCAGAGCCTCACTCTTGTTGAAAAAAGAATTAATGAACAAGAATGCTCCGACACATGATCATTTTTTATCAATTTCTTTTGTTCCTGTTTCACAGTTTCACAGTTCAAAAATTCGGCTCCAGTTTAAAAAATCAAAAACAATATAAAACTTCTCAAAAAAAAAAAAAACTACAAAACCCCAAAAAAGTTCTTTTCAGAACTAACTCATTGTACCAAAAAAAGCTCTATTCATAAGCTGAAGTATCGCCGCTTTTTCTGCACAATTATTCAAAAAAGCGGCGATAGCTCAGCCGCGGGCCGTGGAGGGAGTTACGGTGGGGCAGGGAGGCAGGGAGGGGGAGGGGCAGGGTGGAGAGACCTAAAAACCGGCATATGGATAATTGCAGGTAAGTACACAATTTAATTAATAAAACGAAATTCGTAGCGCGCACAGCATTGCATTTTGCGATGCAATGTGCGCTACTAAATTCGTTTTAATAATTAAATTGTGTACTTATCTGCAATTATCCATATGCCGGTTTTTAGGTCCCTCCACCCTGCCCCTCCCCCTTCCCGCCTCCCTGCCCCACCGTAACTCCCTCCACGGCCCGCGGCTGGCGATACTTGGGACATATTATGAAGAAGGCGTGATACGTTATCGTCGCTTTTATCTGCAGAACACTGCTAATAAAGCGACGATAATCGCCTTCATAATATGTTTTATAAATTCCAATCGAAACGTATGTTAGATGTCTTTATATCTATCATTACGTTCGATTACAATTCATAGAATATAATATGAAGGCCGTTTTCGCCCCTATATCCGCAGTTTCCTGCCGTTAAAAGCGGAGATAATGTTTTGCATATCCTTGTAAATATTCCTCAGCACGTTTGTGAAAACGTCAAAACAGCGCCTGCCATAAGAGCACTTTGCATGTCTGCCGCACAGAAAGTTAATGATATGCATAGTAGGCGTACGTCAAACCACAAGCAAAATGTGGTTGGAGGGGAAAAGACTTTCACGAACACAGGTGTTGCGAGAAAAACAGTTGGAATAAACTTGTTTATCGTACGACTGCCACGGTCTGCTCTGATCAAGCATTTGGCACCGTTAACACGGGCGTGTGGAAAATAAAACTAAATCAACCCCCTCTCCTAATTACAAGGCACACATTAGTGCGTGAAAACAACGCTTGTTTTCACGCGGTAATGGTAACTGCCGCCGGCTGTTAAAGGATTTACTATCACATATGTATTCGAATTGATAATAAAGCACTAACACTGCGGAAAATTCTGGCGATAGCCGGCGAAAGTCAAATGTGCTATGTTCGGGGCATATTAACAACAACTATAGGTTGACCAGGCGTCCCTGTTTTACCAGGACGGTCCCCGTTTTTAGCCAGCTACCCCAGCAAACTTCAAGAAATATTGCTCATGTCCCCGTTTTTAGAGAGGGTCGACTGAAAACGGGGAGAAATCTTTTTCATGTTTTACAAAGCAGTTAAAGTTAGCTGTTGTTTCTACAATGCAATGTACTTGACAGGCAAGGTACTGGGTTTATAAATTACATTTTATTTATGTTCTTACTGCCTGTTCTGTAATTCTCTGCTAACGACCACTCTCATCGCTTGAAGTAAAATCGTAGTCCTTCTTCTATTTTTCTGAAATGTCCCGGCTTTATAAATCGGGTTGCCCTAAACAACTAGCGATAATTATCACTATGTTGGTTTAGTTGCGATATTTTTTTCGTCGAGCTGCTGCGATTTTTATCGCTTAGAAGTCTTGCTATTATCAAGGTTTATTTATTAAGCCTGTGATTCCCAAACGGTGCACCGCGGCTCCCCAGTACGCCGTAATGAGGTGCCAAGGGCGCAACGCACACTAGGGTGACCAACCGTCCGTAAATTCCACGGACATCCCTATCCTGTTATCTATAATTGTAGCTATCACAGAGAGCACCGCTGCACCCCTGTGAGAGGCCTCACCCCCGCTGCTTCAACAGCCTCGCACTGCTCCAGGAGCACAGGAGCAGCCCCTCCCGCCCATTGAAAATCTCTATGGAGCTGATTGCCACTTACTGAATGAGAATATGGCAGTCAAGGTTGTTCAAGCACATAGCGCTCCTCGTGCCGCAGCCTCAACGTACAGAAGGGATTCTGTTAGAAAAAAAAAAGTAAAACGCCCACGCTGCAATGTTAGAAAACACTTCTTTTAAAGAAGGCTATGAAATAAGTTTAAACGAAAAGATGAACGTTCTTTCATTCTCTCATCATTTTTAAACAGAAGTATTTTCAATATTATATTCAACAATGCCATGGTTACTGCTTTTGTATTTAAAGGAACTAGCAACCATTGACAAAGCCAATACTCCTTAATTGTTGTTGGTATAAAGATACTTCCTGTTTTATATATCTGCATGCAATGACAGATACAACATAACACCAGTCGAGCACAACACTATGCTAAACGTATATTTTTAGCTTAGGTGTTTCAAACTGCCCTCGGAATTACATCCAACACCCACTTTGAATAGACCCCTCCATTTTTTTTAACACCGCTTAAAGCCCTGGAAAGAAAACCATTTTACAGGAACCTCACATCCTGTCACTGTACATCATGTGTGACTCATAACTTCTACGTTTTCAGTCTGCCTATGTACAGAGGCATTGTGAACTATCCCCCACCGCACCCCACCCCTTGCTGTAGTTTGTTCTTCATAGGCCTCTTCTCCCTACAACTCTGCAGACAAAGACTCAGGTCATGAAGTACAAAGCTGAGTGAGTGAATAAGTATGGAATGTCTAAATGGCTGAATCGATTACTGAAAGGATGAATAGATGAATGAAAAGAGAATGGATACATAATCAAAGAAAAGATGGATGGATAAACGAATGAGTGGAAGTATAGATGAGAGAAAAGATAAATAGATGGATGTATGGCTGGAAGGGTGCATAAATGGCTAAAAGGATGGATAGATGTGTTAAAGGATGGATGCATGACTAAAAAGGCACCTGATGTATCAGTGATTTAGTGGATAGATCTGTGAAAGGATAGATGAATATATGAATGAAAGGGGAGATGATGGGCAAGTGAATCCGTTGATGAATAAATTGATAAGTGAAATGGTAAAAGAATGGATAAGTGAAAGGGTGATTATAAAGATTAATTAGTTAGTGAAAGGCGGTTATGGACAAAAGCATGGATACATCAGTGAAGTAAAAGGGTGGATGGATAAGAGAGCGGATGGCTGCATCAATGAACGGATGGTTGGATGAGTGAAAGAATGTGTCCCAATTACTTTAAGGAACATAACAGGACGTACATACCACCTACCCACCGTTAAAAAAAATGGCGAGCAGTCACTGTAAACTGCTGAGTAGGTCAAGGAAACCACAGGTCAAAAAAGTTTGCGAAGCACTGTCCTAAGTGATAAAAATCGGTCCTAATACATAAATATTGTTGTAAAGTCAGCAATATTCATGCATTACCGAGCTATTGGGGTTAGTCATGTTATCTACCTACCATTGCATGACATAGCTAAGAAAATGCTCAGGAGCATCTGTTACGTTTTGGACATTTTCGACCTTAGCGCAAATATCTTCAAAAGTGGGTAAAAGGAGATAGCAATTTTAGGAACTGTTTCCAGTCACTAACATCTTCCAACGATAACTTTGCATGTCATTAGTGATAAATATCACTGACAAACAAAGCGGGTCACTAGATGGTCGTTATCTGCTATTAGATGTTGCTAACTGGTGTTAGCATCAGCTACGTACTAGAGAGATAATTTTATCTCTGCTTTTTTGGCTTTTAAAGTCAAAAAGCAGAGTTAAACCCCCTTGATAATATGCCCCAAAGTTCTTTAACAGACATCATTTACCTGCAATGTTTTGATACATCAGCATTAGTGATCTGACTCTGACTCTGATTGCTGATTTCTTAAATTAACTTTTAAGGGGGTCCTTGTGACACCGCAGCCAATCCTCCGTGGAAGTGCTTACATAAAACACGACACTGGTATGACCAGGATACACAAAGAAATGACACAGTGATGAAAAAGTATTTTTATTTTTTATACTTACCTAAGAAATAGTAATAAAGAAAAACTTAAAATCTTTAAAAAAACATAGTATCTGGGGAAGAAAAGTAAAAATCAGATTATAATGTCATTTCATAAAACAAAACAAAGTAGAAGTGAATGAAACAGAAAGTGAAAGAAAAGAAGACTGAGGGAGAGAAAGAGACCGAGACAGAATATGTTGTATATAAATTAATAAATAAAAGAATTAATTGAAAGAAATAATAGCACTGAAAGAATGACTGTCTAAAGGAAAGTAAAGTGAGAGAGAAAATGAGAGTATGATCAGTGATAATACACGAAACAAACAGTCTGTAAAAGAAACGGACTAAGAGTACAGAACTTTCTTAAAGAGATAGATAAAATAAAGGAAGAACACCAAGAGAAACAGAGTGAAAAAGGATGAGTAACAGAAAATGAATGTAATAGAAACAGACAAGGAGTGTAAGAGATAGATAATGATAAATGAAGTAGGGTAAGAGAGCTAAACTATAGATTTAAGTTTGGAAATTGAGCATAATTAATGAAAGCAGAGTAAGGAAACAAATTGTAAGGTACAGTAAAACAAAGAAATTAAGATTCAGGAAACAAAGGTGATACAGGGTCAATAAAGGTGAGTCAGCATAAAACAACGTAAGTAACAAACTGAATAGTTAGATAGACTGAATAGAATACTAACAGAAAAGATGTAAGAGAAACAGGAAAGAAAATAAAAAAATGCAAAATGTGCATGAGTTAAAGGGAATATCCATGACTAAACACCACTAACAAAGGAAAAGGATGAAAGAAATAAGGATAAGAGAGAGGTACAAGAAACTCTCAGATGTTATTAGTTGTACTTACCTTATAAATGTAATATCTGTGGAAGACAATAAAGAAATCTTTTATAATACATATTTGTAAATCCAATGCAACAAAATAACTTAGAGAACATATTAAATGGTTTATTTTTGCTGTCCTCAGATAAATTGATTTTCACTATAAATAGTGATTTCAATAGTAATCATCATGTAACAGCTGGGAAAAAAAACACAATCAAAATGATTGTGTTTAAAAAACCCGTACACGATCTCTATACATAAAATAAATACCTGAAAAAAACATGTCTTAAATGTTTTTCCCTAATTCGCAATTTATTGAGTAAGCACAGCACATACCCCACAGTTACAAACTAATTAAACTATACCACTTACTTTTAAATACCTCTCAACAAAAATCCGAGCAAGTATGTTCTAAAAACATTCATCTCAAGTACACATTTTGTTGTCTCATATTTTTCTGCGTGGCCAAATAGTATGACTCGAATTACTTAATCGAAGTTTTATCCATTATTTTCTTAACCTTTCAAGTAAAAATTCCAACGTGTTCTGTACCATTAAACATTAAGGAAACCTTACCTGATACTATCAGTATGCCACATAAAAGTTTCATTTCTACATATGAACACCCTCAATCACATGATATTTCTAAACAACACAGTTTCATATCTTTACAGTATTAACGTTGCTACACCAAAAAATTTTACTGAAATTTAGGTTGCAAAAATACCAGATAAAAATGTGTTAAGTCAAAAGGCAAACATTTCTTAAAACTGAATTGACTATCATTGCAGAGCGTCCAACCTGTTGGAGACTTCAAATAAGCTATGTAATGTCCTGATGATGTTGATGGCCCATCATGAAAAATATTGGTTCAGTTACAAATATTCTTCTAGAAATAGATATTTGAGAAGCTACAATTTTTTTAATTAAAGTTGACAATTTACTTCCATCAGCTCTGCATCGTTGAAGCATTAAAATGACATACTGTCCATATCTGTGGATAAATAATGTTGATACCATTTCTGAGTTACATTGAGAGCAGACCATGTTCTGATATGCATCTTTAACTAGTTTATTAAAGGACACTGTTTTACAATCTGGTAATGTTAAATATATAAATCTTTCTGTGTGTATGTCAGTACTACTTGTAAATGAACAATTATCGCAATTATGTTCCCATTTATAAGAAAGGCCAAAAAGACTATTAATATCTACACCTTCTTCTTCCAAAACTGTAAGCATATACATAATAAATTCCTGACAATCTTGCTGAATATTCTGAGAAAATTGATTTAGTCCTGCACATATGTCTAAAACATTCCTTACTTCTGAAACACTTGCTACTTCACTATTACCACTGCTACATTTTTCAAAGACTGAATTTAAGGAACAACAAAATGTTTGCTCCTGATTTTGTACAATCTGTTGCTGTAAATTTTTTTAGAAAAAAAAAAAACATTAACCACTACATTTGCATAGCAGTTGACACCAGACCTGTTTTCAAATTTAAATCCAACAATCTCTTCAATACTAACCTTTCTCTTACTGCTACCAATGACAGCTTCACCTTTTTTTCTTCGTTTCTCTACTACTTCACTACTTTTTTCCTCATTTCTCCTTTTCTGACCAACCATACACTTTTGAATTAAAGGATATTGAGGTAAACTTGGAGCATATTCTCTTCTTAACCTATTATACTCCTTCACACATTTTAAATCTGCACTAATCTTTGTCTCATCAAAATCAATTAGATAAAGTCCAGATAAAGTTCTAACTCGAGATAAAGCAACATATGCCATACCCTTTTTGAATACAGTGCTTCCAATATTTACCAAAGCACAATCTACACTTAAACCTTGAGATTTGTGAATAGTCACTGCATATGCCAAACCATTTGGAAATTGCTTCCGACGGACATATAAGTCTTTCACAAGCAAAAAACGAGTTGAACAGCGACTGAACTGTTGAACTTCCTCAATTCCATCAAATTTTATTCGTAAAAATTCAATCTCATCTCTATTTGGGTAATTTACAAAACCAACAATATTATCCATTGCTCCATTCACCAAACCTCTTTCTACATGTAAATTTCTCAGTAAAATAATCCGACAATTTAAACATACATACAGATTCTTTTCTAAGCCAGCAGTTTTAGATATAGATTTCTGAAGAGAATCCAATTTTAACTTCAACTTTTCAGACAAAACAATAGTACTTCCTTCATGCTATATTTTATCTTTAGCTTCCAGTTTCTTAATTTCTTGATTTTCCAACTTCAACATTTTTTCATTGAAAAGAGAACATTCTTTTAGAGTTGGCATCAAGCATATGACTGACTTATCTTCTACCTCTTTACTATATATTTTCTCAGGTACGTTATCTTCATTGGGGAACAACTTAGAAAGTAATCGTGTTCGTAGAGTTTCTTTCGCATCTTCAGTTAGTTTTCCAATCCTTATATCTTGAAGAATATTTCCATATTTAGTATCCTTTGCCTGTCGCATATTTTGAATCAGTTCAGTATATTTGAAATGTGACCATATATTAACATTTCCAATACTGCCCAGGCACTTTCTGGTGTCTTCATGTGTAACAGTTTCAAATACAGGTTGTCCTTTCACCGGAGTTAGTTGCAGTAGATCTCCAAAAACTATGACATGTTTGCCTCCAAATAACACATCATACTCTGTTTTAAGTATCTGTTGCATTCTTAAATGCACAAAAGCAAGCATTAAATTGGATACCATGCTTACCTCATCAATAATGAAAAGTTTCATTTTTTTAAGAACTCTGGAAACTTCGCAACAAGCTTCTCCAGATAGCTTGTGATATTGTATTTTATTTTCATGTTCAACTGGCAGCATCAGTAAACGATGTAAAGTAATACCTTTAATATTATGTGCTGCCAATCCAGTTGGAGCAGTAACAACACAAGACAGTGTTGACTCTGTTCTTTGCTGTAGATATGTAGTAATTCCTTTAATTAGAAAACTTTTACCAGTTCCAGCTTCTCCACTTACATATAGTCGAATAGGTTCAAATGACATACATGAGCATTCTTTTTTCTCATGACGAAAACCATGCTCAATGTGCTCTGTCACTTCATCATATATTTGTCTTTGCTCAAGATTAAGTTGCTTCTCCAATTATTCTAAGTTTATTATATCGTCTTGAGCTTGCTGCATTGCTCTTTCCACCTCATCCATGGCAGTGGCTGCTTCATTTTGGATAATTGGTTGTCCCAGTGGATCCTGACTCAATGAAGCAGAACTTTGAGTGTCTTGGGAACTTTCTCTAGCAATCTCCGCTGCAATTGTTGCTTCTTGATCTATTTCGTCGTTCAACATTTTGAGATAATTACTAAAAACAGGACATTCTATACTACTTTTAGATGCGTTAAATTAATCTTCATAACTATCAAAGTCACCCAGTAGTTCCTCTTCTGTACGCCATGGTTTAAAGAGTTGTACAAGAGCTAAATAGTAAAATTCTCTTTTGTCAGGACTTTCGCAACTCAGTTTTCGGTGATTAATCAATTGTCCTTTTCTTTGTTTCACCAGACATCCTTCGTGTCCAATTACAGCGTATACACCTTTTTCAATATTCTCAGTAATATTCCTTTTAAAAATGTATTTTTCAAGTACTTCATACAGATAAATGTTTTCAAGCAGAGTACTTCTATTTGGATAGTATGTATCCAACATATTTGTTTTCAGAATGTCTGTACTGTTTGGTTCCTTCTGCGCTAAATATTCAATTTCTTGCCCAGTTTTCAAAACACGGTTTCTTGTTCCTGCAAGACCTAAACTCAGCCACAGGATACTTCTACATTTCGCATAAAGACTTGCTGATGATAATCGATCACAACATTCATATGCTCCAATTTCTCGATGAGATAACATCTTCAAACTGTACGTAGGCTCTTTTCATGAGAAATATCTTCCCACATCTCCTTCAGTTCCGTCTTTTCAGATTTCGTGATGTAAGACGTTACATATCGAGCCACAGTAATAGAGTTGTCCGCAATATATTGTATATCCATGTTAGCATTCAACATGGACAAAATGACTGGGTTATAGTCATTTATATATTTGGACTCTTCACCTCTTCTTAAATTGTAGGTATTTTTGGGTGATCTTCTTGTGATATTATGTCACAAAGATGACATCAAATTGTTGACTCTTCGTTTTGAAAGCACCGGTTGTGCAAATCCAAAACGACATTTAGTATAGAATTTATCCTTTGATTTGAATTTTCGCAGACAATATTTTCCACAACGATGTCTTTGAAAGCGTAACACTTTTCCTCTTAAGTCCTTATTAGTTGTACTGTTAGGTATGTCACAAGTGGCATATTGTTCAATAAAAGACAGTACAGTGTCATCCGAGTCTTTTCCAAATTTGGGAGCATCCTTGATCCATAATAGCATATGAATATGAGGAGCACCTCTTGCTTGATACTCTTTTCTTCAGAAGAAATCCAGAACTTCACCAAGAGGTGGATTTTTCTTGTTGTAATAAAAGACATCATATCTTCAAATCTATGATTAAAATATCTGCAAACATTAACCGGATCCAACAAACACAATTCTCCAGGTGTCTTGTAGTTTATATTTTCAATATTTGCATTCGCCTCTCGAAGAAATTCAAGTAAATCTTCCCACGCATACTCTGCACAGCTTAGAGTTAAAAACCATGTAGGTGCTCCTAAGTTTCTTAGCATGCATTTTAAATCTCCATGACGACGGTACCAATACTCATTAGTACCACGCTGACATGCCATTAAATTAATTAGGTGAGAATCCAAAACACTATCTTTCTGTTGCACTTTATCCATAAATTCCTTTGCTGAAACATTTTGCAGATGCACTCCACTTTTTAAGATATGGTTTACTGCATAAGAAAGACCAGATAAGTCATTCTCAAACAGAAGATGAAACAAATATGGAATACATTGACGAAATCTCGGATCTTCTGCATATAATCTTGTTGTCCGGTACTCATATGCGGGAATCTGCATAGGTCGATCATCATATCGCGCACCTTCACCTGTTGGGAATAACTGTGGGAAACAACGACCTTCCAAACTTTCTTCCCATACACTAATAGGACTTCCTTCTGCTTTTTTCATCTGAAATAACTCAATAGCATTCCCCATTGCTTCTTTCGAATGCAGTGGATGAACACTGTAATGTTCATAAATTTCTTCACTTCTGGACAAGTCGACTTTTTCAATTTGTCCAATAGACAAATCATTATCCTCTTCTTCACTTACATCCTCTTCTTCTACGTACACCTTTTTATAGTATTTATTATTTTTGACTAAATACAACGTTGCCTTTTTGACTTTCCTAACATCCACTAAATCTTGCCAGATTTTCTTACTCTTTGTAGGTACACCATTAACTAGAATAACTAGAGGTTCCTCTTCTACATTTTCAACACCAATTGTCTCCATATTTTTTTTTAAATCAAGTGACAAATATACAACTCTACCCTTCAATCCTCTTTGTAAATCTAAAGGATTTAATTTCCCAGTCTTAGGCTCCATACAAACAATAGCCTGAAAAGGATGTGAACATTGAATTGTCTCATAAGTATTTAAATCCTTCAGTTCCGATGGAATATTTATCAACTCAAGATTATTATATTCAGCTCTAGCAGGCATTCTATTTTCATTTAATTGATTATAACAATATTTACAAATACGTTGCTCAAAACCCAAATCAAAATAGTTTTCTACCAACAAATAAGTCGCAAACTCTTTCCACTGAGTATTATCTTCATCTTCACTTTTTAAATATAAATCAACTAACCTAGTTTGACTTTCGTAATGAATGCGTCGACAACACACACAAGTTACATTTGGTTTTTCACCAGCAATGACCTTAAACTTTGTTATTTCCTGCTCAAAATCTTCAGTATTAAAATGTCCAACATTTTCTAACACATTTCCTTCTATAACTATATCAGTTTCTGCATTGTCTTCATCTTGACCAAAATAACTTACCTCAATTTCTGCACAAATGTTCTTCACATCTAATGCACATCCATGCAAAAGAGCATTATTTAACTGTTTAAGTTTAAGTGCTGGACTTTTTGCATAATACAACTTTCTCACTAATTTTCTCATTTTGGTATGATGTACTGCTAACATCCTGAAGTGATGAAAAACACTCTGGCATATTTTTTTTAGAAAGACAAGCCAGAGAATGGCCTTGCAAACCTATTTTTTCTCTCACTCTGCAACGATCTAATTCTTGTAACATTACATTTTTTTTTAGACCTTCCTTAGTGTACTTACGTAAGAAATTGCGAAAGAAATCAATTGAATCCTGTCGTACACTGCAAATACTGCTACAATTCCAACTATAAACAGGAGCATGAACACGTCCCTCTAAAACTTCTCCACCTATTACCCCTTCTGGATTTCTAACCTCAATTTTCTCTTTCTAAATAGGACAGCCATCCTTCACCTCATACGCTCGACCACTGGTGTCAACTGCATGAAACAAATCGTTACTTTGAAAGTAACTCTCTTCATTAAAAAATGGCTCAGAATTTGAAGTATGCATCCATTTCCCAAAAAAGACTTTACAAAAATTAGTTCTATTTATGTCTCTCTTCCATTTACTCTTAGCTTTTAAAACTCGGATTGCCTTATTTAGTGTATTTATTCTATTAAGTACTAAAAGAAATTTAAAAAAAATTGTCTCAAATGCGTGTTCAACAACATCCTCTATATATTTTTTCTTCTTATAAAAAGCAGATTTCCTTTTAGAAACTTTTTCCTTTTTTAATAAATTCGAAACTACTCTGTTATGAAAGATACGCTTCCTGATTTCCGCAAACTGATTAGTAGGTCTTTTACTGTACATACTTTCCTCACCGCTGATTTCAGACACATTTTTCTTTTTTCTTGCATTTCTCCTTGTAGATACTGACAACTGTTTTTCCTTTTGAACATTATCCAATTTACTTTTCCTTTGACACAACTTTTTAAAAAAATCCTTGCTGCTCTTACCAGGAGCACTCTTGTTTTTCTCCGTCCTTTGTTATTTATGTAATTCTTGTCCTTCTTTCCTCTTCAAATGGTATGTCCTTTTCTACAGCTTTCTTTTTTCATTTCTGGTCGGCATACTGATTGATGTTTGTGATAAAAATGACAATCTGTTTGGAAAAAATGTAAAAAATATTATAGACCTCTACTAGCATATAACATACAAATTATAACCACTGCTTTATTTTGTAACTAGAATAAAGACAAAGAAACAGTCTCTGAACAGAGTAGGAAATCCTGTAGTGAATATTGGTTCTAAATTTATGACAGTCCATAGCTGTGTCACCATTATAGACGTATTTTTTTATTCTAATTTTTCAGGCATATAAACACTATACTAATTTTCAAGCACTGTAGGTATTCATAGTGCTTTTAATTTTTTTAACTTTAATCACTTATACAGTTCATGAAAACTTTTATTCTCATTCTCAAAAAGCAGAACAACGACGAATAGTAGCAGAAAACTGTCTTCAAGAATATTTTTTTAATAAAAATAAGTTTATTCATTTAATAATTCATATTCTAAAAGCACTTGCAGCATCATTTCATCAGGTACTTCATTATTATAATTTTCTTCTTCCAAATTCTCTTCTTCTTCCCCTTCCACCATTTCTAAATATGCACTGTCAAAACTGCGGTCCACAAAGTCCACATTTTCTGTGCCATTTTCCTCTTCAAATATTCCTTCTAGTAAATCTTCTATAAGTTCATTTGCAATTTCAAAATGTACATTTATATTTTCGGAATAATTTTCCATTTTAGTATTCCTTTTCTGTCTTCTGTGTCCTTTTAAAAAAATATAAAGACTAAATTATATCTTTTTCATGAATAGATAACCAAAAATTACCTTTGCTCATTTTTAAACTACATACATTTTCATACTTTTTAAGACATTAACTACATAGATTAAGATACCACCTTCCTCTTTTTTTAGAAAGAAACTGACACTATGATCCTAGACATTAACACTATCCCTTTTAATTTTTTTTATGAAATTGTGCTGTAAAAACAAATCTTACTGTGAAATTTGTTTTTAGGATTTGTGTACTGTAGAACTGTTGATACACTTTCTAATTTATTTTTAGGGTTCTATTTTCTGAGTTCACCACTACAAACTATGCTTCAAACTGTATGCAGACTGAAGGGGGGACTCACAATATACCAATTAAAACATTCACTAAACAGATTGCTACTTCCCACAGAGATAGTTGCTTTTACCTTTCAACAGCATACTCAACATGTGAATTTCATCGAATGTACAACATTTCATGCTAACCATGAGGAACCACATCCAGCTGCGGGCCATGGAGAGAGTTACGGTGGGGCAGGGAGGCGGGGAGGGGGAGGGACCTAAAAACCGGCATATGGATAATTGCAGGTAAGTACATAATTTAATTATTGAAACGAATTTCGTAGCGCTTCACTCAGACTGATAATCACTGCTCCCCCGCTTCTACAGAGCACACGCTATGTCGTATTTCACTACTTATCACCCTTTCATCTCCACTATAACAAACACTTCTTCGCCAGCCACCAGAGAGCAAAGTGAAAAACCAAACGGACTAAGAAGTGAAATACGACAAACCCTCTGCTCTGTGGAGCCGACCGAGCGGTAATTCTGAAAGTTAACATTCACTGACTAAGGCTTCCAAAAAGCATCTCAATTATATAAATAGTATTTTGAAAACCTGCCAAGTACTTTGATGCGACTATCTGTGTCTGCCTGCAGAACAAACTTCCTCAGCCCAGACTGAACGCAGACACAGACAGGCACACACACACTAATATAACACAGAGCAACAGATACAGAAAGCAGGAGGGAGATGAAAATGGAGTCACACGGCAGGAGAGAGACACCTCTATGTATACTCGGTCTTCTACCTCAATTTATGAAGGCATATACTCCACGAACCAGTGTACAACCTCATGCTCACATGTTTTCATTTGATTTTACTGGGCCCCCTCCCCTTCTCACCCCACCCCCACCAGTGCAGCCCTCGGCCACAAACCACACTGTAATTTTATTCTCCAACATAAAGTTTATAAATACCTTAAGCATTAGCACATTTTGACGACGATATGACATATAATCTACCATTTTTATCTCTACCTGCATTATCTGTGTCTCTGCTAATTCCATTATTTGATCTTCAACCAACTTTACAGATTAGATGGAAACGCTCCCAAATCTCTCAAATAATTACTGTATATTTTATCATACTTTATATACCATTTATTCAGTATACCAAAAATATATCCAAAACTATAATTCACACTTGAAAGAAAGTGTAGAAACGGCGCGCAACCCCCATTAACTTCACAGAACTGCAGCCACCCCCTCACGTCTGCTGTGGAAGCCCAAGATAACGTACATCCCACATACACACAGAGCCGCACCTGAACGTTTCACATCTCTATAAAGAACCATTTGAAGGTTAATTAGGCCTTGCACTGTTTTACCCATTGTAAGAGCCCCTCCAGCTTTACTGTACCTACTGATTAAACGTTCATGTCCCCCTAACAAAAAACATTTTCCCCCTCCCCCCCGGAATTTCGTTGCAATTCCGTCTCTGACTGACATTGAATTAAAAGAACTACCAGCAGAGGATAACATAAGAACTATCTGAACTCCACTGACCTTAATCAAATTTATTAATCGTAATTTAAAACTAATAATTGCAAATAAACAATGTATATAAAGAGTGATAAAATGAAACGGAACAGTAGTTGAAAAAATAGAAAACTGTGCCAAAGTAAAAAATTCGGTTGCTCAGAGACTGTAAGGGAAATAAAAAGTATAGTGACCAAACCACATTTTACGGTACATCACAAAAGAAACAGTTAGACACTCACCTTTACCAATACTTTATAAGATGTAGAACAATGATAGTCATAAAACAATAGTCGTTTGACGGAACTCTCAATAAAGCTTCTATCACTGCAACCAAAGAATAATGGCACAGATTTCCTGTGAATACACACTCATATATGTCTCTTCAACCAATCATATTTGTTCCCGCACAATTTCATAATCAAATTAACATTTCTGTTGGTTATCCCATTCAATATTTAAGTCACATAAAGGTCACCCTTCACCCTCTGCCTTCTCTGGGTGTTACCATGGTAACACCTCATTCTGCACCTGGCTGAAGGCACAGGTCAAGAGTTCATATCGCAACTTTCTAAATCAAATCTACAAGGCTCATTTCCCTCCAAACACACCTGCCTATCCACTGTTTTTTTACATTTCATTTTTTTTCACGACCAATAGAAGTTTTTGTTTTAAAAAAACAGTAACATACAACGTAGTCTTCAATCTTGAGGTATAAGAATCAACCAATCATTTTTAGTTCTTCATCAACACCAAACCTCATCCACTTTTTTATCCTGACTTTCACCATCTAATTGCCATTCCTCTTCCAGAACCCATCGGAGTACTACTGCATCTGCCTTGAAAATGAAGGTTTGGCTTGTAGGACACAGCTATATTCACTGGAGTGAAAAATATGCTGCAAACAGACGAATTTCCAACCTTGATTTACCAAATGTGCACATTACGTGGATTGATACCATTGGTGAAAACTTTTATGCATCTCCCTGAACCTAACCTTATAATTGTGCACTGTGGTGGGAATGATCTAGGCACATTAACAGGGGTAGGTCTGGAAATGCTTCTAAAGGACACATTTCGCCAATTGATGACACTTTTTCCTCGAACTGTCTTGGTGTATTCCAATATATGCCAACGACAGAAATGGAATTGGTCCAATCAACGTTGTCCACAGATTGAGAAAGCAAGGAAACATGTAAATAAATCTGTTTCTGCTTTCCTCAGAGAATATAGCATGGGTTCTATATACAACAACAACTTGCGTTACAACATGCAAGGCATCTATCGGAGAGATGGTGTTCATTTCACGGATGAGGGAAATAGAATCTTCCTCTGTAACATGAGACTCTGCATCGGTGTACTTACTTATAAGTGCAGAAAAAACTCAATTAACACAAGGGCTCTTTTAAGAGCCACCTTAAATCTAAACACTCAAGCTTGTAATTTATCTCCATCTTTCTTTATTTTTTTTGTTCGCCGCGCGCGACCGGGTGCGCGCACCCCGCAACTTTTTTGCCAAAAAAAAGCTACTTTTAGAATTTCGGCATCCTTAATAAACCCCTGAGGAAATCTACGAAATCAAACAGTCTCCACCCTGCTCCCTTTCCATGCTCTCCACTATAGTTTTTCACAGTCTTGTGAATAGGGGTGCACGACCGAGTGCGCGCACCCCGCAACTTTTTTTCACAAAAAAAAATTTCTTTTCGCGTTCAGGTTCCTTACTGCACCCCCTGAGAAAACCTACCTGGCCAGACAATCTCTACCTTCTCCCCTTTCCATGTTCTAACCCTTTGTTCTGTACAATATATTCATTCGCACTAACAAAATGGCGGTCAACACTTCCTGATTTCCTCCGAATCGAATGTTGACAGACATTAAACAGCAAATCAGAATACCGCTCGCGCACAGCCACACAAGTGCGCGCACCCGTGCGCGCTTACAGATATATAATTAGGATCTACTTTCCATAGGGAATCCGCAACATTCTATTGGGAATAACTTTGGCGCCAGTGCACGAATCTTCACGAATTTCTCAAAGAAGATGGCCCACTCCGCTCCGCTCCTTCCCTGAAAGTTTGGGGGGGATTCGTCAAGCTGGGGCTGAGATAAAAGGGGGGTCCCAAAACGTGTTTTCTCCATGTTAATTTCCATAGGGCGGTGGACTCACTTTTAGCCCGAACGGCTGAATGGATTCCCACCAAACTTGGCAAAATTGTAGGGACTGGTAGCCCGATGTGCCTTTGCTATGTCTCAAGATATGTGCTCCAGAGGATTTTGAGTAATTTAGGTTAAAAAAAATATATATATCTATAAGCGTGCCCCGGTACGCGCACCGGGGCGCGTACCAGCGCGCTACGCGAGTACGCGAGCGGAAAGCTGATTGGCTCTCGGGTGTCTGTCAACATTCCAAACAGTCCGGAGCGGCCGCCATCTTGTGTCTCGGTAGGATCGAGACACAAGAGGTGGCAAAAACAAAGGGGGAAACGACCAAAAGGAGTCAGGGTAGACCCCCCTGACCACCTAGGTTTGATGTGGGGGCCATAAAAGGGCCCCGCGGGGCAAAACAAATATTACAATTTTTTTCGATTTTCACGGGGGGAACGCCCGGTACGCGCACCGGGGAGCATACCGGGGAGCGTACCAAGGGGAAAACCCAGTGAAACAGTAAAATAATAATTTAAAGTGCTTAGAGGTAGGGTAGATCTGAATAGAGTTGTTGTGTTTTGTGGGTGATTTAAGAACCAACATGTAGGTACCAATGCAGAGTCTTAAATTCAATGTACACCGTCTCCTCTGTAGATATCTTGCATGTTGTTACAGAAGTTATTGTGGTATATGGAATCCATACCATAGTCTGTCAGGAAAGCAGAAACAGATTCTTTAAGCACTCCTTGAGAAAGCCTATGGGATCATGGGTAGGCTACCCTGCTCCCTTATGATGTTTTCAAGTATTACAGTTTACTTTCTTCTGAATCTACACAAAATTGGTGGTGATATGGTGCATTAGAGACATACAGTGAGAGAAAGGAGGCTGGAGATCAAAAAGAGATGTGAAATACACATTCGAGATAATATAGTGGGAGAAAGGAAGTAACTATGAGGAAACTTACTATGTAACACAAAAAAGTTACACAGTATACTGTAAGTCTTACTTTATATTATAATCATTTTGGTACTACTTCATGAATTACATATAAAAATGAATAATGTCTCATCAGTATTTTCGAAAGAAATATTGATTGTCTGTTGTGTATCTTCCATTTTCTTGCGGTAAATTGCATAAAAATAACTATATCAGTAGATTTAGGGCACTGTTGGGTTTAAGTTCAGAAGGTACTTCTAATTTTTTAACAGTTAAGTTATCTTTGGGCAGTGTATGGTTTCAGGCAGGAAGTAGAAATAAAAAAAAGTGCATGTGATGAAGCCTAAGTAAATTCATAATTATATCAGAGAAGCTTAACTCAATCTATAACTATAACAGAGAAGCCTATCTCAATCTATAACTATTACAGAGGGACAGTAAATAACTATCAGAAAACGTTTTTTCCAAATTAACTTAAAGTGCACAACATAGTTCCCCTTACAAATTAATAACTTACTTTTCAGAAAGCAGTTAAAGTTTTCAGTGAAAATCCTTTAGAAATGTACCTCAGGTAATAGTAGTCAAACTGGCCGTGTTTCCCTCTCATTTTTCATATATATTCATGTACATAACCAATCAAATGTCAGCACATAAAAATACAAAATGAAAGTAACATTTTAATTGGTTGTAAATTCTAATACTTTCATATGTGTTTTTGTCATGTAATTTACCTCAGGATATTTAGACAGGGCTACAGCCCAAATGGCTCAATGGAATTCCAACAAATTTGGGAAAATGGTAGGGACAGTTATGTAGTAGGGCCTATTGTATATTTGGTGAAAGTTTCTCCAGTGGTTTTTAAGTAAATTGACGTACAACATTTTTTGGGGGCGCTTACTGGTGTGCGCCCCGGTACGCATACCGGCAGCGCAATGGGAGTCCTCCATCTTTTGTTTCGGTAGAATTGAGACACAAGATGGAGGATAAATAACATTGGGAATGGGTATAAGGGGGCACGGTAGACACCCCCTGATCCCCTAGGTTTTCTGAGGGGGGCTCAGGAGGCCCATATAGGCCAAAAAAAATATATATTTTTTTTATTCTCGCGGGGGGAGCGCCCGGTATGCGCACCGGGGAGCGAACCGGGGAGCGTACTTTGGTGAAAAATAGTGAAAAAAGTTAGAGTAAAGTAATCATTTTGAGTGATCAGAGGTAGGGTAGCCCTGAAAAGAGCTTTTGGATTCTGTGGCTGATTTAGGTACCTACAAGTAGGTTCCAATGCACAGTCCTAAATTCAGGAGGAATATTCTATTCCCCTCATCTGAGAAGTGCACACCATCTCCTCTGTAGATATCTTGCATGTTGTAACGCAAGTTATTGTTGTATATACAACCCATTCCATAGTCTCTCATGTAAGCAGAAACAGATTTATTCACATGTTTCCGTGCTTTCTCAATCTGTGGACAAAATTGGTTGGACCACTTCCATTTCTGTCTTTGGCATATATTGGAATATACCAAGGCAGTTTGAGGAAAAAGTGTCATCAATTGCCCAAAGGTGTCCTTTAAAAGCATTTCCAGACCTACCCCAGTCAAAGTACCTAGGTCATTTCCATTACAGTGCAAAATTATGAGGTCAGGGTGTGGCAGATGGTAAAAGGTTTTCACCAATGGTATCAATTGATGACATCTCAATCCTCTTTGGCCAATCCACTTGATGTGCACATTTGGTAAATCAAGGTTGTGAAAATTTCTGATAGCTGCATACCTTTGAGCCCAGTGGATGTAGCTATGTCCAATAATCCAGACAGAATACATGGTGAGAGGAGGTTCTGGTGCAGTCAGATGAAGTGTAAGAATAAAATGGCAGTTAGAATAGTAGGAGTTTGCAAAAAAAACTGTGGAGTTTCAGTGCTCTTGAATCACAAGCAATGATTGGTAGATTCAGATAGTTGAAGTTAGGGTGCATGGTTCTGTTGTGTGCAAGAAGTAATTTGAATGGTTAAGAAAAAGTAATTTAAAGAAACATTGCACCGGAAAAGCTGGTGTATTTAGAGGTCAAACATCCTTGCTGAGTTCATTTGCAACGTTGTTGAATAAACTTTTAAACCTGAGAGGTCAGTGAGGAGGGAGTTGCTATGGTAACAGGTAGAAAGGGCTGAGGGGGGGAAGGGTGTTGGTTTGAAAATAGAGAGGGAAGAGTTTTAATTGGTTAACATGAGGGATGTGTGTGTAGAATTAGAGGTTTTCTGTGCCATTCATGGTTGCAGTGCCTGTAGTACATACCTTTTGCTCTGCTAAAGAAATATTGGTGTGTGTGTCTGACACTGTTCTGAATCTCCCAAAACATTTGTAAAGGTGAGTAATGATTCATTTAATATAGATAGAGACTTGTATACTCTATGGAGAAGATTTGGAAGTAAATTGTGTTTTTTTAATGTTGCTTTGTGTCATGTTTTTTGAAAATGCTTGATAAAAAGTTGTTGCTGCATAGATGAATTGTATTTTGTAAAATTGTGAAGTTTCAGTAGTGACATGGAATGCTTGTACATAGGACCTGCGCTCTGTTTCTAAAATGTTATTTAAAAAACGATTTTGGGGCAATTCAATGGCTTTTACATTTTTGAGAAGGAATAAATAGTGTCTGCATGATTAAATAAATATATTTGAACTTTCACAATGATGTCACCTGTGTTACCTCAGATTAGGAAGCACATTGAGCTTATTTGCTGTTGGTTTGTGTCATGTTTTTTGATAATGCTTGGTATCAAAATTTGCAAGATAGAGGATTTGTATTTTGTGAAATAGTGAGGTTTCAGTAGTGAAATTGAATGCTTGTACGTAGGACCCGCGCTCTGTTTCTAAAATTTTATTTAAAAAACGATTTGGGGGCAAATGAATGGCTTTTACATTTTTGAGAAGGAATACATAGTGTCTGCATGATTAAATAAATATATTTGAACGTTTCACAATGATGTCACCTCTGTTACCTCAGATTAGGAAGCACATTGAGCTTATTTGCTGTTGGTTTGTGTTATGTTTTTTGATAATGCTTGGTGTCAACATTTGCAAGATAGAGGATTTGTATTTTGTGAAATATTGAGGTTTCAGTAGTGAAATTGAATGCTTGTACATAGGACCTGCGCTCTGTTTCCAAAATGTTATTTAAAAAACGATTTGGGGGCAATTCAATGGCTTTTACATTTTTGAGATGGAATAAATAGTGTCTGCATGATTAAATAAATATATTTGAATCTTTCACAATGATGTCACCTGTGTTACCTCAGATTAGGAATCACATTGAGCTTATTTGCTGTTGGTTTGTGTCATGTGTTTTGATAATGCTTGGTATCAACATTTGCAAGATAGAGGATTTGTATTTTGTGAAATAGTGAGGTTTCAGTAGTGAAATCGAATGCTTGTACATAGGACCTGCGCTCTGTTTCTAAAATGTTATTTAAACAACGATTTTGGGGCAAATGAATGGCTTTTACATTTTTGAGAAGGAATAAATAGTATTTGCATGCTTAAATAAATATATTTGAACCTTTCACAATGATGTCACCTGTGTTACCTCAGATAAGAAAGCACATTGAGCTTCTTTGCTGTTGGTTTGTATCATGTTTTTTGACAATGCTTGCTATCAACATTTCCTAGATAGAAGACTTGTATTTTGAGAAATGTTGAGGTTTCAGTAGTGAAATGGAATGCTTGTACATAGGACCTGCGCTCTGTTTCGTAAATGTTTTGGAAACATAATTTTGCAGCAAATGAATGGCTTTTACATTTTTGAGAAGGAATAAATAATGTCTGCAAGATTAAATAAATATATTTGAACCTTTTACAATCATGTTACCTGTGTTTTCTAAGATTAGGAAGTAGATTGTGCAGATGAGGTGAGGCATGTCCAGGGGTGCAAAGGAGGTGAGGCATGTGTCCATGAGTGCTGTGGAGACGACTCACCTCCTCTGACCCTTGGACAAGCCTTACCTCATCTTTGCCCCCTGGACAGGCCTCATTGTATTGGGTATAATTGATGGTAACAGGGTGCAGATGAGATGAGGCGTGTCCAGGGGTGTAGATGAGCTGAGGCCTGTCTAGGGGTGCAGATGAGTTGAGGTCTATTTAGGGTTGCAGATGAGGTGAGGATCGTCCAGAGTACAGAGAAGGTGATGCCTGTGTTGAAGAGTGTAGTGGAAGAGAGGTCTGTCCAGGGGTGCAAAGGAGTTGAGGCCTGTGTCTAAGAGTGCAGTGGGGGATAGGCTTCATGAAGTCCAGTCCAGTGCACTCTTAGACACAGGCCTCACCACCTATGCTCCCTAGGAGAGGCATCTCTCCCACTACAGTCTTGAACACATGCCTCACCTCCTCTGTACCTCTGGACAATCCTTACCTCATCTGCAACCCTAAATCGTTTTTAAAACAGGCATAAATGTATTGGGTATAATTGATGGTAACAGGGTGCAGATGAGGTGAGGTCTGTTCAGGGTTGTAGAAGAGGTGAGGCCTGTCCAGGAGTGACATGTTTGTGAAAAGTGCAGATATATTTATTTAATCATGCAGACACTATTTATTCCTCCTGAAAAATGCTACAGCCATTCATTTGCCCTTTAATCGTTTCTATATTAACATTAAGAAAACTGAGTACAGGTTATATGTACAAGCATTCCATTTCACTACTGAAACCTCAGTTTTTTACAAAATACAATTACTGTATGCAGCAGAACATTTTTACCAAGCATTAAGAAAAAAATAACAGAAAGCAACAATAAAAAAACACAATGTGATTCCTAATATGAGGAAACATACCTGGCATGATTGCAAAAGGTGCAGAGGAGGTGAGGAAAGTTGAAATGGCTTTCATGATTGTGAAATTTGCTGAGGAGGTGAGGCCTGTGTCTAACAGTGCAGTGGGGGAGAGGCTTTATGAAGTCCTGTCCACTGCACTCTTGGACACAGGCCTCACTTCCTCTGCTCCCCTGGAAAGGCCTCACCTCATCTGCACTCCTGGTTAGGCCTCACTTTATCTGTATCCTGTTATCATCAATTATACCCAATACATTGAGGCCTGTCCAGGGGGCACAGAGGAGGTGAGGCTTGTCCAAGGGTCAGAGGAGGTGAGTCCTGTCCATTGCACTGTTGGACACAGGCCTCACCTCCTCTGCACCCCTGGACAGGCCTCACCTCATGCGCACAATATACTTACTAATCCGAGAAACCACACGTGACATGATTGTGAAATGTGCTAATATATTTTTTAAATCATGTAGATATTATCTAATCCTTGTCAATAATGTAAAACCCTGTCTCTGATTTATTCCCTCTCTCTCATTACTCCTTGTTGCATCCTCTCTCTGATTTACTTCCTCTTACACCCTCTCTCAAACGTATTCTCTTTCTCTACCTTTTACAGCCTATCTCTGTTTTAGTCTCTTTTACATCCTCTCCCTTTCTAACACCCTCTCTCTGTCTTACATCCTCTTACACCCTCTCTCTGTCTTCCACCCTGTTACACACTTTTTATGACTTACTCCCTTTTTGACTTTCTTTGACTTACTCCCTGTTCCTATTAAATCCTTTCTCTCTCTTATAACATATTATACACTCTCTCTGTCTTACTCCTTCTCTATGTTTTACTCCCTCTACCTGTTTCTTTGTCTAGTTCTCTCTGTGTCTTTGTGTTACTCCATCTAACTCTTTTTCTGTGTGTTACTCCTAGTTACATAGTTTCTCTGGTATAAACTTAGATATGTTGTAAACTAGTGTTTATATTGTTTACTTATTGTCATTACTTTGTTGTTTGATAATAGTGATCTATAATGTGTTATTTTCTTTTGTTTATCACAGATTGAAATCAAGATTTCAATAGTAAGGAAATATGCCCTCAAGGCAGAGGAGAAGGAAAGATGCCAAACGGAAAAAATCAAAAACAGCAACGGAATTAAAGCAGTCTCCTACAACAAATACTTCAAAAAACACAAAAAAAGCTCCTGGTAAGACAACTAAGTCTTTTTTTCGGAACATATGTAGATAAAAAAAAAATGTTAATGGAAATGTGAATATTCAGAAGGAGAAAGCAAATTTGAAGAGGAAGGAGAGGCCCCCCCAAAATGTCACTACTGCAGCAGGAGACAAAAATATGTATAGGAATAGAAGGCAAAACCAATTTAGGGACATTCATAAACGAATGTTTCGCAATAGGGTAGTTTTAAATTTGTTAAAAAACGTTAAAAAAGGTAAACAGAGAGCTGCTTTTTACAAGAAAAAGAAAAATGTAGAGAAGATTGTTGATCAAGCTTTTGAAGTTAAGAAAAAAATATTTATTTTAGTCATTAATAGAATTAGGACACTTAACAAGACAATTGATGTTTTCAAATCAAATAGTAGGTGCAAAAGAGTAATTAATCGAACTAATTTTGTCAAGTTTTTTCTGGAGAATGGATGCATAGTTCAAGTTGTGAGCCATTTTTTAATGAGGAGAGTTACTACCAGGAGAATGATTTGGTGCATGCAGTTGACACCAGTGGTCGAGCATATGAGGTGAAAGACAGTTGTCCGATTGAAAAAGAGAAATTTGTGTGTAGAGATGCAGAAGAGGTGTTAACTGATGAATTTTTAGGAAGACATACTAAGGGTCCAGTGTACACTTGGAAGTGTAGTAGTATTTGTAGTGTGCGACAGGATTCAATCGATTTGCTTCGTAATTTCTGACGTGCATACAGTAAGAAAAGTCTAAAACAGAAAATGAAGATGTTGCAAGACTTAGATCCTTGCAGAGTGAGAGAAAACACAGGTTTGCATGGGCATTCACTGGCTTGTCTTTCTAGAAAAGTATGTCAGAGTGTGTTTCATCATTTTAGGATGTTAGCAGTGCATCATAACAGAATGAGGAAATTAGTGAGAAGGTTGTATTATGCAAAAAGTCCAGCACTTAAGCTTAAACAGTTAAACAGTGCTCTTTTGCATGGAACTGAATTAGATGTGAAGAAGATTTGTGAAGAAATTGAGATTTGTTATTTTGGTGAAAAAGAGGACAGTGTAGAAATTGACACAGTAATAGAAGGTAATGTGGAAGACAATGTACAGATTTCAAGTAAAGAAAAGTTTGACCAGGAAATTACCAAGTTTAAGATGAAATCAAGTGAAAGGCCTAATTTTACTTGTGTGTGTTGTCGACGGACTCATTATAAGATTCAGACTAGGTTAGTTGAATTATATGCAAAAAGTGAAATGGAAAATAATAGTGAATAGAAGAATTTTGCAACTTATTTGTTGGTGGAGAATTCTTTTGCTTTGAGTTCTGATCAACGTATTTGTAAATATTGTTATAATAAATTAAATGAAAACAGAATGCCTGCTAGAGCTGTTCATAATAATCTTGAGTTGGTAGACATTCCTGCTGAATTGATGGATTTAAATACATATGAATCTATTTTGATTCAATGTGTCCATCCTTTTCAGGCTATTGTTTGCATGGAGCCTAAGATAGGGAAATTGCCTCCTTCAGATTTACAGAGAGGATTAAAGGGAAGAGTTGTTTATTTGCCTCTAGATTTCAAGAAAAATATTGATACAATTGGTGTAGAAAAAGTGGAAGAGGAACCTTTAGTTATTCTAGTTAATGGGGTTCCGACAAAGAGTAAGAAAATCTGGCAAGATTTAGTGGATGTTAGGAAAGTCAAAAAGGCAATGTTGTATTTGGTCAAAAACAATGAGTACTACAAACATGTATGTGTTGGAGCAGAGGAAACAGCTGCAGAAGAAGACAGTGATTGTTGAGCCAGCCAAATTGAAAAAGTTGATGTGTCTAGTAGTGAAGAAATATATGAACATTATACTGTTCATCCTTTGCATTCCAAAGAAGTAATTGGGAATGCAATTGACTTGTTTCAAATGAAAGCAGCAAAAGGAAGTCCCATTAGTGTATGGGAAGAAAGTTTGGAAGCTCGTTCTTTTCCACAGCTATTTCCAACAGGTCGAGGTGGACGATATGACGATCGACCAGTTAAAATCCCTGCATATGAATACCGGACTTTAAGATTATATGCTGAAGATCCAAGGTTTTGTCAATGCATTCCATATTTGTTTCATCTACTGTATGAAAGTGACTTGTCTGGGCTTTCTTATGCAGTAAATCATATACTGAAAAGTGGAGCACATCGCAAAATGTTTTGGCAAGGGACTTTATGGAGAAAGTCAATCTGCAAGATAAGATTTTGGAATCTCATCGAATCAATCTCATGGCATGTCAGCGTGGTACAAACGAGTATTGGTACCGTGGTCATGGGGAATTGAAATGTATGCTAAGAAACTTAGGAACTCAGGAGTATCAAGCGAGAGGTGCTCCTCACATACATATGTTGTTATGGATTAAAGATGCACCCAAATTAGGAACAGATTCGGATGAAACAGTGATGAGTTTCATTGAAGAGTATTCAACATGTGCTGTTCCGAAAACTACCAAAGAAAACAGTTTAAGACAACAAGTTTTATGCTTTCAATCCCATCGTTGTGGGAAATACTGTCGTTGAAAATTCAAAAACAAGAAAAAGTTCTACACAAAATGTCGTTTCGGGTTTCCACGACCAGTGATTTCTAAAGGGAGGGTAAATAATTTGATGTCTTCTCTACCACATACTGTGACATACAATTTAAAAAGAAACGAAGAGTCCAAGTACATCAATGACTACAACCCAGTGATTTTGTCTAAGTGGAATGCTAACATGGATATTCAGTTCGTTGCTGACAACTCTATTGCTGTGGCTCGATATGTGACGTCTTACATCACAAAAAAAGAAAAGACAGAACTGAAGGAAATGTGGGAGGACATTTCACATGAAAAGAGTATAAGCAAGAAATTATACAGTTACAGTCTGAAGATGTTATCGCATCGAGAAATTGGAGCATATGAATGTTCTGATCGGTTATCATCAGCAAGTCTCTATGCCAAATCGAGAACCATCATTTGGGCGAGTCTAGGTCTTGCTGCAACACGAAACCGAGTATTGAAATCTGTAGAAGAAATTGAGTATTTGGCGGAGAAAGAACCAAACACTACAGATATTTTGAAGACAAACATGTTGGATACATACTATCCAAATAGAAGTAGTCATCTTGAGAACAGTTGTTTGTATGAAGTTCTGCAAACCTATATTTATAAGAGGAACATCAGAGAAGATATCAATAATGGAATATATGCTGTCATTGGGTGTGAAGGATGTCTAGTGACACTGAGAAAAAGGGGCCCCAGTAAGTACACACAAAATTATTAATAAACCACAACCGGTAATCCAAATATATACACAAAGGAGTCAATCTGCTAACATTGTTTTTATTACAATGAAGCTGAGCCAAAAGGTTTGGTAACAATTGATGTAACAAAAAATAAAATCTTTAGATTTCCGTGCCCTGGGAAGGGGGGGAGGAAAAAATGCAGTGAGTATAGGGAGGGGTAAGTGACATATACACAAGGGCCAAACGGCCACACACTAATACATACAAAATTACTTCAACTTAGAAAAAAATGACCATAGGTTCAATTATAACCTAGAAAACAACAGACTTCATGAGTGTAATGAATAACACAATGTTGGAATGAAGCTGGAAAGACAGGAAAATAGTCGACGTTTCGACCCCTTTATAGAAGCAGGCTTGAATTGATCCCTTGCAGTGGGGTCTTCATCAGGACAGAAGACAGGGACACAGACCTGTTTTAGTATAGGAATTCACAAATTAGGGGCAAGTCCTTATGAGTAGTTATTTTGGAACGACTAAGCACATCGTTTATATCGAAAGGAAGATCTTCTACAATGCCGATGGTATGCATTGTATCCCTCAGATACGTACTAGTGCTTTCAGCAATGGTTTTAAGAAAGTGATGGACGTACCTACCCAAAGGTTCCAGCATGGAACTACAGCCAGAGACAATCGGTCTGCCAGGGGGGTCAGACATGCTCTTGTGAATTTTGGGTAGCGTATATATAGTAGGGAGTCTCGGGTTGGGTTGATTGAGATACTTAAACTCGTGCTCAGAGAGAAAACCAAGTTCTAAACCTTCCTTAGTTATCTCCAATATTTCGAGAGCCAAAGAAGAGGATGGGTCTGACCGGAGTCGGTGGTAACTGACTCCATCATCCAACTGACGAAGAATCTCCTTCTCATACTTCACCACATCTTGAACCACAATAGCATCGCCTTTATCGGCGGGCTTGATGACCACTTTGTTATTGGACGCAAGTGACTGTAGAGCCATTCTCTCTGACCTACTAATGTTGAATTTCACATATGTTCTCTTGTCTAGTGTTTGACATACATCTCTCCATACTACTGCCTCGTATGCCAACATTTTATGAGACATGGCATGTGCCGGTGGAATGAAGGAGGATGGTAACTTAAGCCCGGTATAGGACTGTTTGCGGGTAAGAGGTGCATTTTTGAAAAAATATTTTAGTCTGATCTTACGAAAAAATTTACACAGTTCAGTCTTGACAGAGAAGTTGTCGGGTATGTGAGTAGGAACGTACGATAGCCCTTTATTGAGCACTTTCTGCTCATGATCGGTCAGGACGTACGAAGAAATATTAACCACAGGAGTGGATGGGGGGATTACCCTTACCACCGGTAGGTCTTGCGATGTGTCGTCCGTTCCCCATGCTGCTCGGGTTGGAATTGCACCTGCTTGGTAGTTTGGCCTCGGCCCACATCCCATGTTGGTACGTTCTGTGATTGACCACGTGTTTGGCCTCAGGGCCAGTTGTTGCCTCTGCCTTGAGGTGGTCTCCAGGTAGCCGGGCCTGGGACTAAAAAAGGATTGAATTGATGTGGAAAATATCCAAAGTCCTGGAATGGATAGGTATTATTAGGACCGGGGTACATGTGGCTTGGGCCTGCTTGGTCCTGCTCGCCCTCAGAACTGTAAGACGAGTCGGAAAATGTTGAATAGTTCTGCCATCCGCGGAAGGAGCTGCGGCCTCTATTCGTGAATCTGCCCTGATTGTCCTGACGATAATAATCATCCTGCAGATACGGATAAGTCTTTTTCTTATCGTACAACCTCAAATTATGTGCCAAATTTTCAAGTTTCTTATTCTGGGTGACCAGTTCAAAGTCCTTAAGGGAAGTGTCTAGATTGATAAGGGTATCTTTGGCAGAAGCAAAACTGGCATGGGAAGAGATCTCCGCTTTAAGTTGTGCAATCCCAGAAGCAATCACTTTGACCTGCTCAGCCGCAGTCTCCATACCCAACACCATCCATTGGCGTGAGCAATTGTTGGAGATGTGGCTGAAGCCTTCCCTAATTTTGGGGACTTCAATGAAAATTGCGGGTTTGATCTTAATCTGTAAACCGATAGGAATGATGTTTTCCTTGAGATATTTAGTTAATAGGTGGCCATGCCACCAGGTTCTGATCAATTTCTTTTCAAGACGTTCTAAACACGAGATTTTGTCCTTCAAAGTGAAGTCGATGGAAGGGACATCCGATGAAAGAAAGTTGTTACTAGGATTGTCCAGTAATTGGTTGATATATTCCTCAGAGTAAGAGAGAAGCTCACTCTCCACCATGGTATGCTAAACTATACTAAATAAAGACAAATTCAAAAGGAACAGGAAAAGAACCTCGCAAGCCAGCGCCTGCACGAAGTAGGTTGCAAAAGGGGGGTTCACCCATTAACGTCACTGGGACCTGGGTAATTATGGCACTGAGAAAAAGGGGCCCAAGTAAGTACACACAAAATTATTAATAAACCACAACCGGTAATCCAAATATATACACAAAGGAGTCAATCTGCTAACATTGTTTTTATTACAATGAAGCTGAGCCAAAAGTTTTGGTAACAATTGATGTAACAAAAAATAAAATCTTTAGATTTCTGTGCCCTGGGAAGGGGGGGAGGAAAAAGTGCAGTGAGTATAGGGAGGGGTAAGTGACATATACCCAAGGGCCAAACGGACACACAATAATACATACAAAATTACTTCAACTTAGAAATAAATGACCATAGGTTCAATTATAACCTAGAAAACAACAGACTTCATGAGTGTAATTAATAACACAATGTTGGAATGAAGCTGGAAAGACAGGAAAATAGTCGACGTTTCGACCCCTTTATAGAAGCAGGCTTGAATTGATCCCTTGCAGTGGGGTCTTCATCAGGACAGAAGTCAGGGACACAGACCTGTTTTAGTATAGGAATTCACAAATTAGGGGCAAGTCCTTATGAATAGTTATTTTGGAACGACTAAGCACATCTAATAAAAGATAAAAGAAAACAAGACATACCAAGGATGCTCATTTTCAGAGGGTGGAGGAAGAACTACCCCTCTTACAGGGCGTAGAGTCTGGACAATTAAATCAACCTCTGGTAGCAGGATGATTGCAATGCCTAGATAGGTTAATTGCATCAAAGAAACACGTCATTCTGAATGGTAATGAAAAGAAAATAGAATAAGACAATGCCTGACAGGTGGCATGACAAAAGGCAAATTAATATTGCGGTCAGAAAACTTACAATCTGAGTATTGGTTCTAGTGAAACAGAGAAAAGGTCATTTGATTAATCATCGAAAATTGAGTTGCGAAAATCCAGAGAAAAGGGAATTTTACTATTTAGCTCTTTTGCAACTCTTTAAGCCATGGCGTACAGAAGAGGAACTATTTGGAGAATTTCTCTGTTATTTAGATTCTTTTAATGCAACCAAGGATACCATAGAATGTCTTGTTTTTCCAAATTATCTGCAAATGTTGAACGAAGAAATAGAGCAAGAAGCCACAATTGCTGCAGAGATTGCTAGAGACAGTTCTCAAGGCATTCAGAGTTCTACTTCATTGAGTCAGGATCCACTAGGAGGACCAATTATTCAAAATGAAGCTGCCACTGCCATGGATGAGGTGGAAAGAGCTATGGAACAAGCTGAAGAGGATGTATTTAACTTAGAAGATTTGGTGAAACAACTAAACATTGAGCAGATACAGATATATGGAGAAGTGACAGATCAGATTGAACATGGATTCAGTCATGAGAAAAAAGAGTGCTCATGTACATCATTTAAGCTTGTCCAACTGTACGTGAGTGGAGAAGCGGGAACTGGAAAAAGTTTTCTGATTAAAGCAATTGCAACTTATTTGCAGAAAAGCACTGAATCATCGCTGTCTTGTGTTGTAACCGCTCCAACTGGGCTGGCAGCACATAACATTAAAGGGATTACTTTACATCGTTTACCGATGTTACCAGTTGAGCATGATAATAAATTACAATACCACAAGTTATCTGGAGATGCGTGTTCTGAAGTTTCGAGAGTACTGAAGAAAATGAAACTTCTTATCATTGATGAAGTAAGCATGGTCTCAAATCTAATGCTTGCTTTTGTGCATTTGAGAATGCAAGAAATTCTTAGAACAGACTATGATGTGTTATTCGGAGGAAAACACATTATTGTTTTTGGACTACTGCAGTTGACTCCAGTGAAAGGACACAACCAGTGTTTAAAATGCTCACACATGAAGATACCAGGAAGTGCCTAGGAAGCATTGGAAACGTTAATATATGGTTAAACTTAAAATTTGCAGAATTGCTTCAAAATATGCGACAGGCAAAGGTTGAAGATTATAAAAATATTCTACAAGATGTAAGAATCGGAAAACTAAGTGAGCATCGGAAGGAAGCTTTACATGCACGAATAATTTCAAACTTGTATCCAAATGAAAACATTCTTCCAGAGAATATTTTTAAGAAAATTACTGAGAACAAATCTGGGATATGTTTGATGCCAACTGTGAAAGAATGTTCCATCTTCAACAACAAAATGTTAAAGTTAGAAAATTAAGAGATTGTGAAACTGGAAGCTTTAGATAAAATAGAGCATATGGGAGCAACAATTATTTTGTCTGAAAATTTGAAATCAAAATTGGATTCATTAGAGAAGAGTATATCTAAAACTGCTGGTTTTGAAAAGACTCTGAATGTGTGTTAAATTGTCGTATCATTTTGAGAAGGAATTTAAATGTTGAAAGAGGTCTGGTAAATGGAGCAATGGGTCATGTTGTTGATTTTGTGAATTACAGAAATAGAGATGGAATTGAATTTTTAAAAATTAAATTTGATGGCATTGGTGAAATACAACAAATCAGTCGTTGTTCAGCTAGATTTTTGCTTGTGAAAGACTTATATGTTCGCCTAAACAGTTTCCTATTTGCGGTGACAATTCATAAATCGCAAGGTTTAAGTGTAGATAGTGCTTTGGTGAACATTGGAACTTCTGTGTTTAAAGAGGGTATGGCATATGTGGCATTATCACGAGTCAGAACTTTATCAGGATTTTACTTGATTGAGTGTGATGAAACAAAGATTTGTGCTGATCTAGATTGTGTTAAAGAATACAATAGGTTAAGAAGAGAGTATGCTCCACATTTGCCTCAATATCCTCTGATTGAAAAACGTGTGGTAGGCCGAAAAAGAAGAAATGAGATTAATTGCAGTGAGGTACTAGCAAAAAGGCAAAAAGTAGATAAAAGTGTAATTGTAAAGAGAAAGAAATAGGAGTCTGTTGAAGATATTGTTGGATTTCAGTTTGAAAACAGTTCTGGTGTCAACTGCTATGCTAATGTAGTGGTTAATGTTGTTTTTTTTCTTCAAAATTTACAAGAACAGATCGTTGAAAATCGGGATCAAACATTCTGCTGTTCATTGAATTCTGTGTTTGAGAAATGTAGCAGTGATAGAGCAAAAATAGAAAGTGTTTCTGAAATTCGAAATCTTTTAGACATATGTTCTGGTCAAAATCAATTTTCACAGAATATTCAGCAGGATTGTCAGGAATTTTTAATGTATATGTTTGGTGTATTTGAAGATGAAGGTGTAGATGTAGAAAATCTATTTGGCCTTTCTTATCAATGGCAGTATGACTGACAATTGTAGTTTATCAAGTAGTACTAGAATAGACACTGAAAGATTTATATATTTGACTTTACCAGACTGCAAATCAGTGTCTTTCAATAATCTAGTTAAAGCAGCTGATCACAATATGGTGTGTACCCAATGTAAGTCTGCAATGCTGTCCACATTATTTATATAAAGTTATGGTCAGTACGTCATTTTAATGTTCCAACGATGTAGACCTGATGGAACTAAATTGACAACTTCTATTAAAAATATTGTGGCTTCTCAGTTATCAATTTCAGGAAGAACCTTTGCAACTGTAGCTATTATTTATCATGACGGTCCAGAAACAACATCAGGGCATTACACATGCTATTTAAAATGTCAAAAAGGGTGGAAGCTGTGTAATGATACTCATTTGACTTTCAAACAAAGTTTGCCTTTTGACTTAAAAAACTCACACATAGTGTTTTTAGAACCAAAATGTAAGTAAAGGTAATTGGCCTATGAAGACGGGAGCAGTTAGTAAAGTTAGTTAACTGTTTAAAATTAGTAAAAGTGATCAAAATAATATATAAAAATTGAGTTGTCATATAGGTACTGTAAGTGGATCTCATAGTAAATGATATCAGTATTATAGGAAATGTTGAATATGAGTAAGCCAGAGATGGAAATATGAATATTTAAACATTGTGAACATTTTCTATGAGCTTTTCTTTCAGAACGTCGGGAAAACGGTAATTTCAGAGTTTGTTTAGAGTAATTTGAAAACATAGTGATGCATCTGACACTATTTGGCCTTAAGGAAAAGTGAAGGATTGAGCAAAGAGTCATGACTGAACACAAAGAGGAAATGAAAACATTGAAAAATATTTCAGGTGTTCTTGGAGCTTTTCTTATAGAAAGTCGATGAAATGGGTGTTTTAGAGAACAGCAGAGTATTTTCCTACGAAAGGATCTTCATGATGTACTATTTGGCTTAAAAGAAAAGTAAGTGAATCAAGGATTAGTGTACATTTGTGATTTTTAAGTTTATATGTTTTTTTTTAAACACAATCTTTTAGATTGTGGTTTTTTTTTCCCGCTGTTACATGATGACTAGTTTGAACTCACTGTTTTTAGTGAAATTCAATATATTCTGAGAACAGCTAAAATAAACTATGTCAAATGTTGTACAAGTTATTCTATAGTTTGTATTGTGTAATTTAAATTGTATTCCCATTGTCTCACACTCACTTTCTTTTTTCCACCCTCTTTCAGCTCTCTTTACTCACTCGTAATGTCTTTCTCTCAATCTCTTTCACCCCGTTCCTTTACTCCACTTCTTTCACAACCTCTTATTCCCATTTCAACTCTCTGCATCCCCTCTCTCCCTTGCATCACTTTTCAGCTTTCAATCTTTCTGCTTTATTTCCCTTTTCTGTCTTTTCCTTCTTTGCTCTTTTAGTAATTCCTCTTTACTCACTCACCTCTTTTGTTGCAGTCTGTCACTATAACTCACCCACTCTCCTTGACTTATCTTTCTTTGCTCCTTTCTTTTGTCCTCTTCTTTTTTAATTTTTGTATTTATTGAATTTGTTCCCTTTTATCCCGTGGTGGTGGGAGACAAGTTAAACCATCAAAACATAAATCATACATAATGCATACATAAAAAAATAATTATAAAAACATGAGAAAAAGAAAAGAAAAAATGATCATAATTAATTTGCAACCCATTTTTCAAATGGTGCCCAATTCTTAGAAGTGATTAAACGTCTTTTCTTTCCTCTGAGAGCCTGAACTGAAGTCCCAAGTTTGTACCAGGCCAGCATCCTGGCCTTCCAATGACAAAAGGTAGGGGGTTCAGGATTTATCCAGAGCGATGTAACACAGAGTCTGACCATAGCCATGGCAATAAAAAGAAAAGCTTGCAAATGTCTTGTTTTTCCGGGGCCGTGGAATATTCATAGCCAGTAATTATCATTTCAGCTGAAATTTTGCCTGAGGTTGGAGTGATCTGTGTTAGAAACGTTTCAATTTGGTTGATGAAGAGAGATAACTCCGGACAGTTATAGAACATATGGACGGAATCTGCGGAGGGAAATTTACATCTTGCACAAAACGAACCTTTGCCCTCACTAACAAGTTTTGCAGGTGTACAGTAAAGGTTGAACATAGCCATGTAACTTTTTGAGCGAAGAGTACCAGACCTAGCTAATACCAATGGAAGTTTTAAATCAATAGAAGGTGCTCCAAATTTAGTCGCCCACTTGCTGTTCTGATCATCTAGATCATCAGGAAGTTGGGATAGAAAAGACTGATATAAACTGCCAATTTTCATTTTCTTTCTTATAGATTCAACTATAGCAATTTTTTTAAACATTATTGGATTTTGAGGGAAATTATTATCCAAAAAACTTCTCAATTGCAGATATTTAAAAAAGTGATTGGGCTGCAAATGAAATTTCTCCTTTAAAAAACTAAAAGAGGCTATTTGCCCTAGATCAGCTAAGTCACCAATCTCCTTCAAGCCGAGAGCTGTCCAGATATTTGCCACCCCCTCTTGAAATATCATTGGAAGTAATCCAGAGGCGTTCAATGGGGTATAATAAGTAAGCTTAGAAATATGAAAATGTCGACGAACTTTTTGCCAAACCGAGAATAATGCCCACAATACCTTAAATTTAGTTTTTTTGAAGTAACTCGGTTCAAGTATACGAATAAATACACCTTTTGTGGAGTCTCCCAATGATATTGAATAGATTGAAGGTGTGAGATGGACCGGAAGCTCAACAGCATCACCTAATAGAGGAACAGCAAAATGTTGGTCCATGGCTGCCCAATAATAATACATTAAATTTGGGACTGCCCACCCCCCACGATCCTGCGGAAGGCAGGTCCACTTAGCTGCCCTAGTTGGTTTACGATATGACCATAAAAATCGTTGACATATCCGTTCTGCTTTTTTTAAAATTAAAGGAGGAATTAATAATGGAATGGATCTGAAAAGATATAAAAATTTGGGGAGAACAAACATTTTAAGAATATTAGATCGACCAAATAGCAAAAGATGCAAGTGATCCAACCGCTCTAATTTATTATGAAGAGAATCAATAGTAGGGGAATAATTCAGATCTAGGATCTGGTCTACATCAGGCGAGATTTGAACACCGAGGTATGTTGCTTCCGTAGTTGTAGAAACTTGAGAAATGGGCTTAGCCGTAGATTGTAGAATTTGCGTCTTTGCAATATTTAATTTGTAGCCCGAAATTAAGCCAAATTGAACTGCAAGAGTCTCTAATGCAGAAAAGGATTGAGCAACATTATCGGTTAGGACTATATTATTATCAGCATATGCCAATGCCTTATATTCAATTCCATGAACAATAACGGGAGTAATGGTCTGAGATTTTTCTATTCAACTTAAAAAAGGATCAATGAATAAAGCAAAAAGAAGGGG
Source organism: Lissotriton helveticus (assembly GCF_964261635.1). Classification (NCBI taxonomy): domain Eukaryota; kingdom Metazoa; phylum Chordata; class Amphibia; order Caudata; family Salamandridae; genus Lissotriton; species Lissotriton helveticus. The sequence goes on from NC_136067.1 coordinate 1,999,788,136, forward strand.
AGAACAGGGGCATCCTTGTCTGGTGCCCCTGCTGATGGAAAAATAAGGTGATTCACTACCATAGATACAGATTTTAGCAGTTGGAGAAATATACAGAGCTTGTAGAGCCTAAATAAACTTTGGTGTGTAACCCTTCCAACGCAAAACACCCCACAGATACCCCCAGGAGACCCTGTTGAACGCCTTCTCGGCATCCAACAGGATCACCCCGAGGGCAGAGTTTGTCGTTCTCACCCAGTCTAACAGAGCTACTACACGCCTAATATGCTCCGTCGTATCCAGGCTGGGGATAAACTCGTGCTGACGGATAGAAACCAAGGGAACAATTGTTTGGTTAAACGGAAAGCAAGTATCCTTGAATAGATTTTACTATCTGTATTAATAAGTGCTATCGGCCGATATGATGCATGGTTTAATTCATCCTTACCTTTCTTTCTGAAAAGAACGATAGTGGATTGTCGCCAAGAATCAGGTATTGACCCATTCTGGGCAAGACGAAAGACTTCTAGCATTTGTTGCTTAAATAAGTATGAAAAAGTTTTATAAAATTCCAAATGGATAAGGTCCGGTCCTGCCGCTTTACCATTAGAAAGAGATTTCATAGCGATCACTACTTCCTCCCAGCTAATGGATTCAGTCAGAGTTTGATTCTGATCGTCTGTAACCTTTTGGGTGTCCATAGATTGCAAAAATTGATTTAAACTAGTTTTTTGTTGTAGAATTATATTGGTATCTTCTGTATATAAAGTTGAATAAAAATCGACAAAGGCATTTACAACACCGCTAGTTGTATCCTGAACGTTACCGAAGCGATCTTTAACCCTAATGATCTGGTTAGCTACAGCCCTTTGCTGTAAACTTTTGGCTAAAACCTTACCGGAATTTTCACCCAATTCATACATTGAAGTTCGAAATTGGAAACATTTGGTTGCTATATCTTTATAAAAAGGCTCTAATAGGTTAGATTTGGCTATAGCGACTAAGTTCAAGCTAGCTGCTAGGTCTTCCCCATACAGATTTTAAGACTTAAATCCATTTCAGCTTGTTGAAGAGCTACAAATCTAGTTTTAACAGTTTGCTGCTCAGTCTTCCAGCGATAGGAGGCGAATCTTTTGGTTTCACCGAGCAATGCGGCTTTGAATGTGTCCCAGACAATGCCAACCGAGGCAGTACCGGTGTTAATTACAAAGAACTCTGAAATTCAAAGACTAAGTTGTTCCTGAAATGATTTATCTAATAAAAGTTTCCTATCAAAAAAATGTCCATGATCTGATTTGATTAATAGGGCGATCCCAAGGACAGCTAAAGATACTAGGGTTATGGTCGGATATAGTCCTTGGGTTGACTTATCTTTCTTTGCTTCTTTCTTTTGTCCTCTTCTCTCTGGTTTTTGTTCACTACCTCTATGTCCTCAGTCCCTCACTCTCCTTGTGTTATGCTCACTTGTGTTTATCTACCTTCTATCATTTCTATTACAACAACTTCACTGCTCCTCTCTCATCGTTCTTCATCCCCTTTTCTTTTACTCGGGTTCCATTACTACTTCTCATTTCCTATTTTTCAGTGTCCTTCTCTTTACTTTCATCACCGAATCACATTCTCTCTGTTCCACTGCTTTAGTCCTCTTCCCCTCTCTTTCCTTCTGTTGCTCCATTACTCATTTTCCTTTCCTCGCTCATTGTATTCCACTTCACTCAGTCCTTCCCTTAGTCCCTCTGTCTACTAACTTCCTCACTCCTTTTCCCTCAATCCTTCTATATTATCCTCTCTCCCTTCATCCCTTCACTCTGTGACTCCCCTTCACTCACTCTCAGTCATCTTCCATTCGTCATTTTTGTAAATGCATCCTCAATCAGACTCCTTTCTCTCTCAGTCATTCAGTTTTTACTTACTCCTGTTTCCTGATTTAGTTTTGCTAACTCACGTTCTTTTAGTATCTTTCTTACCTTCAGTTCATTTCTCTCTTCTTCTCTTCCTCTCTGTCACTGAACGTATCTGCCTTACTCATAGTAATTTGCTCTCCTTCTATTTCTTTTTCCCTCTTTTTGTCCTTCTACTTTACTTTATTTCCCTTTCGGTGTCTTTCACTCTTACTTTATTTCTTAGTACACTTTTATGATTTTTAACATCTTGTCTCTTCTATTTCAAAATATATATTTTACTTATTATAACTTATTTTTTTCTCTCTTTCACAGATACAAAATGCAGTAAAAACATGTAATTAAATTTACATTAATTATATGGTAAGTGTCACTAAAAAAATATAGTTTGTCATCACCCTTTGCTTTAACCTCACTACTATTCTCTCACCCTACCTCACTCCTGTTTCCTTACTCTGCTTCCCTCACTTATTCTTATCCTCCCTGTTTACTCTTCTTTACCTTACTCTCCTACCAATTCAACTTCTTTCAGTCCCCCTGCTTTACTTCCCTTACCCTCTGTTCCCTACCCTCGCTCCCTCACTCACTCCCTTATTCATTTACTTCACTCTTCTCACTCCTTCTCTCAGTCCGTCTGTCCTCACAGTTCCTCACTTCCGTTCCCTCACTCTGTCTCTCTTACCGTCGCAGTCTCTGTCCCCTCACTCTGTCACTACTGTTTCGTCATGCTCACTCCCTACAACTCACCCACACTCCCTTACTTACCTTTCTTTGCTGCTTCACTCAGACCCTTTCAGTCACTCCTTCCTTTACTCTCTCCGTCCTTTCTCTCTGTCACTCCCCATGTCTTACCCTTATTCACTTTTATCCACCCTCTTTCACCCCTCTTTACTTACACTCACTGCTCGTTTCTCCCTCTCCCTCACCGCTGTTCCTTTACTCCGGTTCCGTCACTACGCCTCATTCCCCATCCTTTACTGTTCTTCCTTTTACTTTCAACACCCACTCACATTCTCCCAGTACCTCTGCTTTAGTCTTCTTCCTCTCTCTTCCCTTCTTTCGCTCCCTTATTCATTTTCCTTTTCTCACTTACACCCTATTACACCTTCTCGCTGTCTTACTATGTAATAAACAGTCCCTCTGTGTTGCTCCCTCTAGCTCTCGTTCTCTTAACATCACTCTCTCTGTGTCTTTCCCTCATGCTCACTCTTTTCTTTTTTTTTCTTTTTTTTTTGGGTGCGCGCCCCGGTACGCCTACTGGGAAGCGTACCTTGGAAAAAAAAAGAATGACAAAGTTTTTAAAAAATGTAGCATTTTTTAATAAATTGGAGGTAGTTCTAAAAGGAACTGTTTTTTTATTCTTTTTGTTGTTTTATATTTTTTTATTGTTTTTTTGTATTTTTTTTACTTTTTTTGGCTTTTCTGAACAGTTTTATATTTTTTTTGTATTTTTTATGAGGAGAAACAAAAACAGGGAATTGTAAATGGCTCAACTGGAGCAAAAAAAAAACCAGGACAAAATTAGGGGTTCTTTGGGCACTTGTGGTTATCACCAGCAAGGTTGATGAGGGTAATACTCTGCTCACCATAAGTAATTGTTTTGCCACAATATATACAAACGATTTTGTATCCACCAAACTTGGTTTGTATGTTTGGAACCATCTGCCTTGCCTCTGGACCCGACGGAGTGGGTTCTTTGGTTGTTGAGGTTCTGGCAGACGATTGTGGAAGGTTTCTGCACAGTTCTCTCACCTATGCTGCAGAATAGTTATTGGGGTGCAATTGTTGCATGTGGCGAATCATTGTGTGATTCCCAAATGAATATTTTTTTGCAGGGTCCCCCCTGGATAGTACAGCGCCACAGATGAGACAGGTCACCTTCGCAGTGTTTACCTTCTTTGCACCCCTTGGGATTTAAAAAAACTCCCATATAAAGTGCTCCTTAGGCTTATATGGGGCATTGTCTTCAGGCAGGAACTGCCTTCTCTCCTCCTCCTCCTCCTCCTCCTCCTCTTCTTCTTGACCACCAATGTGATGTTGTGGTGGTGGTGGTGGTGGTGGTGGTGCAGATGCTCCTGCTGCTGCTACTACTGAAGCCATTTCTCTGTCTATAGAAGCAGGTCTCCCTCACTCAAACAACAAAATGCGAATGAGGAAAAAAGGTAGGGGCTTTCATCATTTGGAAAACAAAACTGTTCTGAACCAATGAAAAGTGTTATTTTCAGGTCACATGACCCGGGCTTTCATCATTTGGAAACCAAAAGTGTTCTGAACCAATGAAAAGTGTTATTTTCAGGTCACATGACCCGACGCGCTTACGCTACGCGCCCCGGGGTGCGTCCAGGGGCACGTAGCATAAGCGCGTTAGGTCTTGCCCGGGGGCGTTTACGTAGCGTGATCATATGCGCTCGGGCGCTTCCGGGTGCGTTAACGCCATGCGTCATAAGACGCATCACGCGGCTACGCGATACGTCACGATGATGTTTTCGTTTGCGGCAATAGCGGGCGCGCTCCAGGGCAAAAAAATATATATGTATACATAAAAAAATAGTATTACATAAATATACAATATAAAATTCTTATAAAAAATATTACATTTTATACCTATAGAGATTTGCTATTAAAAAACCTTTGAAATTCACTTAAAAAACCATAGGTTTCACACCAGTTATAGTTAGGAATTAGCATTTAAAAAACCTATTAAATTCACTGAAAAATTTCAATGTTTTTATGCGAGTAACATTTCCAGCTAACTATAACCGGTGTGAAACCTATGTTTTTTTCAGTGAATTTAATAGGTTTTTTAAATGCTAATTCCTAACTATAACTGGTGTGAAACCTATGTTTTTTTCAGTGAATATATATATATATATATATATTACCTACTGGCGGTCACCAATAGGGAGTTATAGTTAGGACCTATTTTCCATAGGAAATCTGCAACATTCTATTTGGAATAACTTTGGCGAAGGTCAACGAATCTTTGTGAAATTTTTAAAACTGGTGGGGCGCCCCGGTCCGCTCCTATCCTAAAAGTCTTGGGGTGATTCGTGAAGTGGGGGCTGAGCAAAAAGGGGGTTCCCAAAACGTGTTTTCCCCTTGCAATTTTCCATAGAAATCGTTGATAACGGCTACAGCCCGAACGATTGAACAGAATTAAACCAATTTTGTCAAATAGGTAGTCCTCAGTTCAGACTTGTGCCTTTTGCTTAAATCGTGTAATATGTTCAGTAGTTTCTGAGAAAATTACAAGTAAAAGTACATATATATTTATGGTCTTGGTGGATGCGCATATCTTGCTCCCACACTAAGCATACCATTGCAATCACACGCTGAATGCTAATGTGCTTTCAAGTAGTCGTTAACATTCGGAACCAGGAATTGTTGGTAGCCAGTTTGTGCCTCGGTAGAAGCGAGGATCTAGAAAATAGTGGTACAAGTGTTTAAAAGGTAGAAAGGGGGCATGAAAGAAATATTTTGATCATCTAGACTTGCTTGTTGGGTCCCACAAGGACCCTAGGGTCCTCCCAAAAATTTGGGTGGGAACAGAAAAATGTACCTTGGGTGCATGGATTTGCTGTAATTAAAATAAAAATGAAGCGGGCTTCTGTACTTGTTTAAGCATTAGCTACCTGGGAGGGCCAAATCCCGGAGTCTAAAATATTACATTTAAAGGGGGTCCAGAGGGGCCTTGTAGCCCGGAACCACCATTCCTCGGTGCTACAAAATAAATGGATGAGGGGGCTCAAAGGTCCGTCTAAGTCACGGGGATTACTACCCTCCGCGTTTTTTTATATTTTGGGAGGGGGGCCGTGTGGTCTGCATTCTGGAGCAGTCGAAAGCCTTGGGGAACACCACCCCCTAGGAACAGCTCTTGCTGTGTCTCGGGGTGTCTACCCCCCGGACACTGCTGTTTGCTATGGCAGGGCGGGAGTCGAGGGCATATTAACAAGTACCATTTAGCTGAAATGTCTTTTTTAAAAAGCCAAAAATGCAGACAAAATTATATTTCCCTATTTACTAGGTGATGCTAAGATGCATTAATGCATGTTAGCAGCCGGTTTGCTAAGGGCCCGCCTCGTATCTCCAATGAGTTGCAATGTAGGTGTTGTAAGTACGAAGGTAAGTGTTTCTATGAGAATATAAAAAGGAAGAGGGAGGTATGACAATAGCGTTGCATTTAAAAGGCTTTGAGGATCGATATGAAAACTCTAGCTAATTGCGGTTTATGTTGGATCCTAACATCTGTTCTGAAGTAGACTTCAGAATGTTTAATATGAGACGTGGCAGATTTACAGATCATTGCATCACTATTGCATCACTTTTACCATGGTAAAAGTGACGTGAACGTGGTGCAAGGGGCTTGTAAATCTGCTACACAGTGTTCTGTCTTAGTCTGCTTTCCTCTCTGTCTTATAGAGGATCCTGGGTAAATGTAACGGTTTCTGTACAGCCAGTACCTTTTGACCCTAACTCCAAACTGCTTCATGCCTGTTACCATAGTAACAGTTCATGCAACACTTAAGTGAGCACACAGGTTACAAATTCATCACACAATGTTGCTAACCCAAACAGCACAATATAATGTAGTATGACGCAGGAGCAGCATTTTACAGATATAATCAATAAACAGACACAGATTTATAGTTGAAGTGTGTACGGGCACGTGTGCTTGACTCCATTTTATTAAGTTGCTGTTGGTAACAAGTAGAATAGTAAATATAATATCATACACAAATATTCAATCATAAATGGTTTATGAATTCTGCTGTACACATTAGGAGCACTATATGTGAAAAAAAACCCAGAGGATTCTATCAAAAAGGGTTCATGAGTTGTGGTACCCTGAGATAGGGACGGTTTGTGTGGAGCCTGCGATGATGCGTGGTTCAGGAAGAGCGCACTGGTAAGAATGTCTTTTGTCAACAGAATGTTGCCTTAATAAGGCCATGTGGCAATTATTTATGGTGCACTGAGTTAGTGAAACGTCTGGTGCTCAGTGTGTGCTCACCCTGCAATGATGCATGGTTCTAGCGGTCTGTACTCAAAGCATTGACTATTGCATACTGGACTGCATGAACTTTCAGGGGAACACAAAAACTACCATCAATGGTTATCAATTGCTCTGCAAACTAGGCCTACTGATTGCTCCCCATAACAAATTAAACAATTGCATTTCACGCAGTGCATTCTATCTTTCTCATAATAGGGACATACGTCTGGTGGCGATGTTGAAGGTGATGCTACAGAGGTAGTTGGTTTTGCTGGTGGTGGAGGTACATTTTGGCGCAGTGTTCTACATTCTTTGTGAACATAATTCCCAGGATGCAGGGATTAAAGGTGCTTGTGCATACTAGCAGTGCCACAGGAGTATTTTTTGTCTGTGCCTTAAATAAATCAAGGCTAAATTCCCTACTTTCTGTAGTGTAGATACAAAGCTGAATTAAAGTTGTGAATCTTACTGTCCGCAGTGTACATCGAAGCCACTAGTCAGCACAGTTATAGAAGAATGCATTTTTTTCGCTTATTTTAACAAAATCTAAATACATTCAGTATAATTGTCTCTACATTAACTAAATCAAGGCTGAATTCCCTACTGTCTATAGTGTATATGCTAAGCTGAATTCAAGTTGTAAACCCTGCTGTCCGCAGTGTAGATCTTAGGGTGGACTGCATCATCTGTAATCATGATTGAAATGAAAGATAGAACATGTATAGAATACATTATTGAAATATGTATGTTTCAGGGACATTATAGTTCAAATTGTGATCTGTGCTGTCCTTAGTGTAGACTGAAATTAAGTGTGTCTTTGCACTTGCAGCGTGATTTTTATTATTCAACTAAATCAATAAGTGATATAAAATACATTTTTGAAGGAAACATACTAAAGGGATATTGTGTAGATGTGATAGGTGTTATACGATACGGTCTCACATAACATCTTAGTGGACCGGTTGGCTGCCGCAGGAGTAGGAGGTCAGGTCTTGGCATGGCTCAGGAACTTCCTTAGCAATAGACGCCAAGTGACAGTGCTAGGCCAATACCAGTCTGAAGCCAAAGACGTCAGCTCAGGGGTCTCTCAGGGCTCAAGCTTGAGCCCTGTTCCTTTCAACTTAGACATGGTACCCCTTGTGAAACTGATCGCGTCATTCCAGATCAGTTCCATCTCATACGCTGACGACACCCAGCTCATACTGGTGCTGGATAAAGAACGACCAGGCGCAGAGGAAAATCTTAAGGAGTGTCTGGCAGCTACCTTTAGATGAATGACCAACAACCATCTAAAGTGCAACACCGGTAAAACTGAAATCCTACCTGTCGGGAGCCATAACTTGTTTTCCCCAAAAATGTGTTGGCCAACGGAGGCAGACGATCCCCCCAACACAATCGCATCTGCCCGCAACCTGGGCATTAAATTCGATAACCAACTATCTTTTCAGCCCCAGGCTATAGCAGTGGCAGGCATGTGCTTCCAAATTATCAAAGCACTGAGGAAGTTTTTCGATCTACTTCCGTTATCAGCGAGGAAAACAGTCGCAGTGGCCTTAATAAGTTCTAGGCTGGACTATTGTAACGGAGTATATGCTGGAGCCACCAAAAACGTTCTCCATAGGCTACAAATGGTCCAAAATGCGGCAGCCCGCCTTGTGCTACGTTGGCCTCGGAGGTCGTCAGCCTCAGCAGCACTCAATACTCTCCAATAGCTGCCTGTAAGTAAGAGAATTTTGTTTAAAATTCTTGTAATTACCTTTAGGGCATTTCACCAGCGTGGCCCAAAATATTTACTCAATGGGTTTAAAAGATATCATCCAACGCGCTGCCTGAGGTCTGCCAGTCAGAACCTACTCACTCTTCCTCGGTTCAAACTGGCCACAAAAGGGGGTAAATCCAAGGCCTGGAATAAGCTTCCTCTTTCTTTACGCACATTCTCCTTAGAAGCCCCTTTCAGGAAGGCATTAAAAACTTGGATCTTCCCTTTGCCCGATGTTACATGTAGGACTTTGGTGTAATTGTGGTGTATAATGCAGTACATCCTTTCCCTCCAACTCTTCCACCTGAGTTGTGTGAGCGCCAAGATACTCCTTGGAGTGAAAGTTGCGCGTTAGAAATGTCTTTTACATTACATTATACTTAGTTTGGTTTGCACTGAGTTAGTGGTATCTGAAACAACAAGGTTCTGTGGAGCCTGTGATGATGCTTGTTAAGGTAGGCTGTATTGATAGTAATGTTTTTTGTCTTGTGAATTCAGTCTTAGTAAAGCCACTTGACAATGATTTTTCATGCACCTAGTTACTAGTACCTTTGGCGCTCAGCATTCGCGTATCCTGCGATGATGCGTGGTCGGGGGCGGCACAGTAATTGGAGTAATGTATTTTGTCGATTGAATTCTGCATGAATTCCATTTAAAAGTGATAGTATGCCTCATTGCTGACATAAAACTGTTCACTCTTCTTTGCAATGATTTTTGGTGCACTGAGTTAGTAGTATCTTTGGCGCTGAGCTTGTACGTATCCTGCGATAATACGTAGTGCAGGGAGGCTGCACTGGGAGCAATGTTTTTTGCCTAGTGAATTCTGCCTTAATAAGGCTATGGGGAGATGACTTGTGGTGCAGTGAGTTAGTGGTACCGAAAGAACACAGCATGTGCACACGGTTCGATGATTTGTGGTTCAAGGGGTTCGCAGTGGTATAATGTCTCTTGTCTACTGGAATGCGTCATGTACAATCGCCATTTTAACTGAATCGTGAGCCCTCACCATGTAGATCGCAGGCAGTAGTCATCACTGACATCAAGAAATTAATTTTGTCCTATCTTTTAACAAAATCTGAGGACCTAAAGTACAATTATCTCTACCTTAAAAAAATCAAGGCTACATTTCATGCTGTTCGTAGTATAGATTCAAAGCTGAATTCAAGATGTGAACCCTGCTGTTTGCACTGTAGATCGAAGGCAGTAGTCAGCAGAGATATTGATGAAATATTTTTGTCACTTATTTTAACAAAATCAGAACACATACAGAAAAATTGTCTCTGCATTAAATAAAACAAGGTTGAATTCCCTACTGTCGCTAGTGTACATGCAAATCTGAATTCAAGTTGTGAACCCTGCTGTCCGCACTGTAGATGTAAAGCAGTAGTCAGCACAGATATCAACGAATGGTTATAGTCACTTATTTTAACAAAATGTGAATACATACAGTACAATTGTCTCTGCCTTAACTAAATCAAGCGGTACAAAAGGGGGTGGTGATGGACGGAGCATCTGAATCAATCAAACACTCACACCCAGTCAAAAGATCTGGGTTTAATACATCACCGTTCTTTAGCCCACTCTGCCACCCCAGTTCAGACATGGCTATATGCAAATCGGTCTGACCCTGTGCCTCATGGCTGCCATAAGTGTGGCAAGGTATGCTCAGACGTGAGTCCCTTGCTCACTTTGCCACTGGATTCAAGCAAGCCGAGCTGAAGACGGCTGGAATGCCAGAAACCGGTCCTCGGAAGCTTGTTTTCGGTCCAGGGAAGACATGGCTTGGTAGTTCGGGCTAGACTGTTCCCATGAGGCACAGGGTCAGACTGATTTGCATATAGCCATGTCTGAACTGGGGTGGCAGAGTGGGCTAAAGAAAAGTGATGGATTAAACCCAGATCTTTTGACTGGGTGTGAGTGTTTGATTGATTCAGATGCTCCGTCCATCACCTAAATCAAGGCTCAATTTCCTACTGTCCATAGTGTAGATGCAAAGCTGATTTCAATTTGTGAACCCTGCTGTCCGCAGTGTAGATCTTAGGCATCACTGCATTATCTGTAATGTACTCCATACATTGACTGTTGCATACGGGACTGCATGAACTGGTATCAAGTGGTGAACGATATTGATCGCAGTGTACATTTGAAGGCAGTACAAACATGTTTTTTGTCGCATCATTTTAAGTATGGGCAAATTTTGGAATTCGCGGTTTGCTAATTTGGTGCAAAAGCATGCTCACGGTCCGCAAAATCCACAAACTTTCTTTTTTTCAGTGCGGCTACCACGAAGTTACCCATGCTGTCGTATATTGGCACGGCTATCTTGTTTTCACTGTTCGCGTTGCGTATTTCCGTTTCCCGGCGCTAGTTGCATGCTCGCGTTGTGCATTTCCTACTTCCGGGGCACAATTGCGTGTTCACGTCTGTTTTCGCGTGCTCGCGCAAACTTACCCACGTGGTTGCAATGGGCGTGGCCATCTTGCTTTTCATTCATTGCTATTGTTCTGGGCATCCCTTTTCTATCCTGTTTCAATCTTTGTAATCGTTTGTTTGTTTGAACTTTTGAACTTCTTTACTCATTATCTATCTCTCTATTTTTGTACATCTATATTATTTTTTTCAACTTTTTGTTACTTTAATAACTACTTTTTTTTTAGCTCTCTCTTTTCTTTTATTTATAGTTTTTTTCCCTATTCTTTCCTATTTTTCGTTTCTTTGACCCAGGACCATGGCAAAGGGAGCCGGCAAGTCGAAGGGGAAGAGTCCCGCACCCCATAGCCAGCTCCCTTGAGGGCGGTTAAGGGGGGAGTCAGTAAGTCCCAGGGAGGTCTTCAGCGCAGTGGAGCTGGCTGCACTGGTCTCCTTTGTGCAGCGCCACCTCCCCAAGACCATTGCGGCAGGTCTTCATTCATGAATTGTTTTTCTGCAACAATGCCTAGAAAATGACCCAGAACATCAAATATTACTTTATTTTAAACGGCGCAGCAATTATAGTGAGTGAGATGTGATATATTGTGCAAAAGTGACACGAAAAATGGTGATTTATATACATGTGAGTGAGGGAAAGGGGAGGAGGAAAAGGATTTCTTAAGGCCAGTTTCTAATTTAGTGGTTTAATGATTCTTCCTCATTTCGCTGGACAGGATTAATCGCCCAATATGAGGAGATCACCATTGATACCCTTTTGTGTCAAACATACAAATACAATGGGACTATAGGCGCCCCCCCACTGTCCTGAAGAAGACCTGCCCGAGACCCATAACTAAGGCGTCAACAGGGTCGAAACGTCGATGACACAATATCATAGGACCAGTCAACTGAATCCAGGATACTAGAGCTAACTTATGTGGCACACTGGATAAAATAACCACTAAATTAGAAACTGGCCTTGAGAAATCCTTTTCCTCCTCCCTTTCCCTCACTCACGTGTATATAAATCACCATTTTTTGTGTCACTTTTGCACAATATGTCACATCTCACTCACTATAATTGATGCGCCGTTTAATATAAAGTAATATTTGATGTTCTGGGTCATTTTCTAGGCATTGTTGCAGAAAAACAATTCATGAATGAAAAGCAATTCAGTGATTAAAACCCCTTTTTGACCCTGTCTGTTTGGATTTGCACTTTATCATTTATTCTGGAGGTTATAGTAATTGATATAACTATGACCGCACAACTGTTAAAGGATTTGGGTATGTTTTGAAGCAATCAAGTTCATACCAGACAGAGTCATTGTTTATATTGAAATTATACTGCCCAGGTTCTGAGCGATACAGGGTTACCCCGTAAGAAGTTTATTGGTACATGAAAGAAAGACACAAACACGGATGATATTGACATTTCTTTCATGTACATCAGGTCCTCCAGGGGCAAGAGGACAGAGGTGTCGGTGGCGGCGCCAGTGGAGCAGGAAGGCCAGGATCGGCCCACCAAGGGCTCTTCTGCTGGCCCCAGTAAGTTTTCCTGTTAATATTAATAATGATACTTTTACAGCACCTATTTAATCAAAACATTCATCATAATTCTATTTTTTTCAAAATCGACTTTGATCTTCTTGTAGACTGTTTCTAAATTCTTATCCTGCCTCTACTATGACTCTCTGTGCTACTACTATTTATTATTATTAGTCTGTCTGTGTAGCTAGCTAAGCTTGCACAGTTGGCAAAAGGTGTTAAAAAAAACTCCTATTCAGCAATAGCTCCAGGCACTGAGTGCAGTCCTCTGGGTTGTCCATAATGTCTATTGAAGTCTTCTTAATGTTTATGCTTTGACAATTCCCAACAATAAAATGTTAATAGCCACCAAGAATAAGATAGTAGTTTACTTTTTGATTGGATAGGAGGACATACTACTACTGTTGCAGGGACTATTCTGCACATACAGAACTATGGACAAGAAATAGGGCATTGGTGATAATATAGGCACAGTTAGACTTTCCACATACCAGGCTCAGTCATAACAGAAGTTGAACCCCTAATCTCCTTACTGACTAGCTAGTGTGTCAGAGTCATTATTTAGCTCCCGAATGCAGCGATGATCCCCAATGAACATACAACCCAGAACATAAGACTACGGAGTCAGAGTCCTGACCTCTCAGAGTCACGGAATCATGCTTGAAAATACAAACCCTTTCGCTCACTCACTCATGACCAAAAACTACAGAGTCTATGTAAGTTTTAAAGCTTTATTAAAAGTAAAACAACTAGCTCTGTGTGTACTCTGTATATTAATTTTTAATTGTGCATTATATAAAAACATTTATTACAATCAATTTCATAGAAGAGAAACGGGTGAACTCATTAAACTGAACATTAGCTGATTTACACATTAAGTGTGGGAGACCCCTCAACTGGTTTGAACTTAAGTACTGGTGGTTATGATGATGAATAACATATTGCTCTTGTTTGTAGAAGGGGATCTTCTGTCTGTTATGAGATGTGGTGCGTGTTAAAAATCAAGCATTCATCAGTTGTGCCAAAAAGTCTAGCATGTTATGGCTAAGCATAAATAAAAACACCCTGCCCTTCCGAAAGGGGAATTTTTAGTTTAGACTAGAGAGTCACAAATAATAAAATTTGTGTAAGTAGTAAAAAATGTTTTCATTCCTAAACAAAATAGGGAGTGGTGTATATGGCATCTAAAAATATGAAATGTTTTTTCTAGGTGGGACAACATGGGCACAGCCCACCAGCAGTGCCGGGGCCAGTGCGGAGGTTCTCACTCTGGGGGTGTATGCGGAGCCACCAGTGCCAGCAGGAACTGCTGCTGTGGGGGATGCGTCGCTAGTGGCGGGCAGTGGTAAGCTATTATAATCCTTACTTATTGAGATTGCAGAGTAGGGTCACTTCAGGGGTGTATATGTTGTACAGTACAGGTACACTTTACCGTTAAGAAGACTTACAAATTTAGAACTAAGTTTTTGGCAACCAGTTAGAAGACAGTCACCCTTGACTTCGAATTAGCAGTAGCATTAGCGGCGGGAGTTGATGAGTAACATATGGTCTCCTCTAAATTTGACTTCAACTCAGCTGTGAAAGTTTTATCGAGAAGCCAAGTCAGATCAAAGATAAACTTGATGGATGGGATGAACGAAAAGGGAAAAAAGGGTGTAAGGAAGGACGAGCTAGTTAAATTAATGACAGGCAAACAATGATACGTGTTTTCGAATGCAGGCAGAGGTGGCTGGTATGAATCTGATACATGGCCGGTTGAAGCAAGGATGGGTGGAAGGAGAAAGAAAAGAGGACTGCCTGGGTGGGTGAAACAGAAACTGTATGTGTGCGCAATATATCATTTGGGTCAAATTCAAATGCAAGTCAAGCACGGATGCATGGGTGGCGGTTTGCAAAATAAAATGAAAAGGGTGTTTTTCGGTGAGAAAAAGTAATGTTTGTCCAGTTGAGACATTAAGAAGAATGATTGACATTTACTTTGAATGGCTGGATGCTGGTATCTTCCTCCTAGATAACAGCATAGGTGTATGTAGAGTAGACAGAGTAGACGGTCACTGGATGAAGAGTGTTAGTTTGAAGAGCATGTAACACCGCACGTCCGTGCCAGAGTAGGAAAGCCGAGGAAAGTAGAAGTTGAAATTTTTCAGAATACTCCCTTGACTAGTAGTTTACAAGCACAGCATATACTGTGTATCTATATTGTATAGTTCACATTATCAAGTCAAGTCACAAGTGCCTTCCTCCGGCGATTATGGGGACCACTCACTACCTATGTTAATAGTTTTTTTTCAACTCTGTTATTCATGTGTGGCCTATCGGTGCTCACTCAATCAATAAAAACAAAGCACCTAATGTCATCCCTTATATAAGCAAATATCATGAGAAGGGATATTATCGTCTTCATTTCCCTTTTGTAGTAGTCAGGGCCCAGGGCAGGGCAGGGTGAAAGTTACATTAATTGAGCAGTAGCCCTTGTTGTAACTTGTAACAGAGTATGGCCAGTGCCACACTTAATAGAAAAGTAAGAGCTTCCCCATCTGCATGTACTGTTAAGAGTTACGCGAGTCTGCATCATCAAGGTTTCCGTCTGTTTTTCTTGGGTGCAAGCTGACTGCGCTGGCATTATTCTGGCTTTCACAAGTTTACGTACTAATTTTGCTAAACAAGAGAGAAGAAGAAGAATGGTGTACTGTTTGAGTCTAATGTAGTGAGTCCATAGTGCTAGTAGAATTCCTGAAACTCCACTAATGTTAGAGCAGAGGCCGACAAAGTGGGAGGTTAGATAGATGCATGTCACAAATGTTATGTTCTGTGTTTGCAAGTTGCTAGTGCTACTGTGACAACTTTCTTTTGAATTATTTTGTGTTAATCTTAAAGAGTATTGGTTGCAGTATTTTTTTCTTCCTTCATATAGATGCTCCTTCTAAATTATCAAGGAAGGAGTTGGCTATCCGGGCCAGGCAACGGAAGCTGGAGGCAATTGTTGCTGAATAACTGTGGCTGGTGGTTCAGGAGGAGGAGGATGACTTGCAGTCAACAACAACAGCTGCATCCTCCTCCACTGCCCCTGGGTCATACAGCCAGTACAATCCTCCAGCGGTATGGTGCCGTGGTCCGGCAGCCACCCGCCACCGCTGAGCAGCAAAACCAACAGCTGCCCACCACAGTACCTGCATGACAAGTGTGCACCGCCTAACCCTGTGAGTGGCCTGCCTTGAGCAGGAGGTGGTGAGGCAGAAAGTCCTGCTCAAGGCCCTCCGGAGAGAGCTGTGTGACCACCTGGCCTCAGGACACTGTCGGCCAAAGTAGAGAGAGACTGTCCATTGCCCCTTTTTTAAAGACTTTTGGGGGGGTTGGAATTGGGCGTTGGGGTTTTGGGATTTTTGAGGACATTCCATGGACATTGGTTAAGGATAGGGAGGGGGGTGGGTCGGATCTTGCAGGATAGTTTTATTTGTGTTAGGGTCGAAATATTTATTTATGTTCAACTTAAACACAGCATAAGCGTTTTTACTGTTTTGAGGGGAGGCAGGGGGTGTTAACTGTACATTTGTTTTCCTGAAACTTAACTGGCTGGTAGATTCAAATTGTCTGAGTAATCCCCCATGTTTGTACAAAAGTGCCACTGACAGAGTTAGTGAATTCAACTGTCATACTACTTTATTAGTACGAACATCAGTCTCTCCATTATTCTTCCTCCCCCAAAATGCTTATCTTACCTGTGATTCGTGTTTGAGAATAGGGCTAGGCACAGGGCTGGCTGCATGGCAAATGGCGATTAAGGTTGGCTATGGAATCCTGGGTGGATGAAATCTCATCGTTGTGGTGGTAGTAGTAGTGGTACACACTGGCAGTAGCAGCATTTGAAAAAAAGGAAATGAAACATTGAGTGGCCTGAGAGGAGTATTAGAACAGTACAATAGTACAGTACACCAGAACAGTGCCATAAATTGTAGCCTAAGCAATGCTAAAGTATTTAATCTAAAGTTTACTACTAGTTGCGTGGATTATTATGGCTACTACAAGAACTAGTACTGAAGGACACAACAGCGTAAGCATTCGTCAAGTGTAGGAGGATGTTGTTGATGATGATGAATCCACTCGATGGCGAACTTGAAATTCTTAATTGATTTGCAAATACTCATGGGTGCGTGTCAAGCAGAATAAGAATATATCCTCGGATTCCTTGACCTGCCTTGAAATTGATTTTCTGTTGCTTTTGACCTTATCCTCCCCAGCAAGCGTGTTGAATTATTGGTGTCATTTAGTCACACCTCAATGAAATCCACACAGCCCAGGGGAAGAGGGTTAGGGTTTGAAAAATGGATGGGAATGGGGGTTTTTGGGAAAGTTTTTTGGAGAGGGAGAAAAAATAACACAGCATTGACAAACAACAAATGAAGAAAAACGAATCTTTGGATACAAATATATCCATAAATCTTTTAAGGGACATAAAGGAAGTGCATGCATGAAGTTGTTTGCTAAATGGATGGTTAGGTTACTAAAAAGTAGTACTTACTACAACTTACTAACTAGTACTAAACTATTTGACAGTACAGGGCTGCACTAATTACGCAATTTTACTTGCCCATCTGCCCTCAGAGAGAATAAACACTTAGTAGTACATTACATTAGTTTTAAAAATAGCAAAGAAACTTATCAAATAGCTGTAGGGATGAATTTGAAGCAGAGAGCAAACGCACAGAGTCGCGCTCATAGAAGTTCACAACAATAACATTATTTAAAAGATAAGGACCAGTGAAGTGGATACTGTATCTGTTTGTTGTAGTTGTCCTGGTCAAATTGGTAAGTTGCATGCATCCAGCCATTCTTCTTATTCACAGTACTCCTTCATTCCATCGGAGGCTCCGTCGATCAATCTTGGTGACCACACTGTCCACTGCCTACCTGGCAGATGCGGAATTGCGTATTGCTATGGTAAGCCTGAGTTAATGTTTTTCCCATCGCACAGGGTAAGGCGACAGTATTACATACATGCATCATTTCTAAAGTGCCTACTCTGAGTCTCTGTTTCAAGGATAATAATTAGCACACAGCAGGCCAGGGCCATGCATCCGGTCAAGGCAGGCACCACTGAGTGCACCAACCTCCATGTAGCATACCTCTTTGACACAGACAGACAAAGCAGTTCTAATTTTATAAAACAAGCCACATAGCCGCAATTTTACATGAACCGCTGTCTGGACTCTGGCATAACACTACACTGGCTCGACCCCTTCATACCACGACTAGACAGACATGTAGTTCTGCTGTGGTTGTTGTTGACTTGTTTACCTGTTTGCCACTCACGAAATGGCCATAGTCCTTCCATAAATTGACGATGAGGAACCATCCATCCCAGTGAGTGACTGTAAAGATATTATGTAACTTTGATCATCAAGACTCATCATCATCATGGTATTTGCAAATTCAATGTTCTTCATGCAGTCACAGTCTACACACAGTGAGTCCAAGGACATTTTCCATATTAAAAAATGCAACGTAGCGGCCCCTGCAGTAGAAGTACAATTTGCATTGAACAAGGTAAACAGAGCAGACTTGAGTTACATTTAGTGTGTAAAAGATTAAATAATAACAGAACACAGAGGATTCATTTCATGCACAAAAAACAAACACCAATTGCTTTCATCAGAGCCAGACAGCCAGTGTTGTCCAGTGCATGCCATCTCATCATTCATTACCTGTTCCACTTTTTGGCAGCATCCTATTCTTAAGTGAAGGGCCACAGGGCAGCCTCTCGTGTTAATTTCAGAAGTAACAGTCAGCATAGTCAGTCATTCCAGTCCCACTTCTTTTGAGGTGACTCGTCTACGAAGAGACAGTTTCTTGATTCTGCGTAATCCGGCCATCTGCCTTGAGGGAAATGGATAGGGGGAGTCTGGAGGATGAGGATATAGGAGCAGGACTGAGTTGTGAACCTGTGAATTTCAGGAATGCAGACAGAGGCCCTTCAATATGGAAATAAGAAGAAGACAGTGTTGCTGATGGATTTGTTGTGATTAGAGTTTTGTTGTGCTAAAAGTTGCAAAACAAAGAAAGACACACAGAAATAAAAGTGAATAAGAACGAAAAAAAAAAAGTAAGTATTTCTGGCCTAGGTGTCAGGGAAGTAGAGCTTGTCTTCAAACTCTGTGAATTGAACTGGGAGTAGGTCAGCTAACAGAAAAGAACTACCGTCACCTAAGTCGGTGTCCTCTTCTTCCTGCGGGGATTCACGTATTTTGTAATCTGGTGGTATGAAGTGCTGATTCATCTTGATCATTGTTAACCTCTCCATATTTTTGGGCTAGAGGCGGGTCCTTTTTGAAGTTACAATGGCACCAGCAGCACTGAAAATACGTTCAGAAGACACGATTGCGAGTGGGCAAGTCAAACAATTTATAGCAAGCTTGGTGATCAGTGGACATTGAGCCCTTTCACCATACCAATACACCAATGGGTTCTGATCGGAGAAGACCTCTGTTGGGTCATCCAGATAGGCCTGCACCATCCACTCAAGGCCCTCCTCTGACAGATTCAAATTGTCTGAGTAATCCCCCATGTTTGTACAAAAGTGCCACTGACAGAGTTAGTGAATTCAACTGTCATACTACTTTATTAGTACGAACATCAGTCTCTCCATTATTCTTCCTCCCCCAAAATGCTTATCTTACCTGTGATTCGTGTTTGAGAATAGGGCTAGGCACAGGGCTGGCTGCATGGCAAATGGCGATTAAGGTTGGCTATGGAATCCTGGGTGGATGAAATCTCATCGTTGTGGTGGTAGTAGTAGTGGTACACACTGGCAGTAGCAGCATTTGAAAAAAAGGAAATGAAACATTGAGTGGCCTGAGAGGAGTATTAGAACAGTACAATAGTACAGTACACCAGAACAGTGCCATAAATTGTAGCCTAAGCAATGCTAAAGTATTTAATCTAAAGTTTACTACTAGTTGCGTGGATTATTATGGCTACTACAAGAACTAGTACTGAAGGACACAACAGCGTAAGCATTCGTCAAGTGTAGGAGGATGTTGTTGATGATGATGAATCCACTCGATGGCGAACTTGAAATTCTTAATTGATTTGCAAATACTCATGGGTGCGTGTCAAGCAGAATAAGAATATATCCTCGGATTCCTTGACCTGCCTTGAAATTGATTTTCTGTTGCTTTTGACCTTATCCTCCCCAGCAAGCGTGTTGAATTATTGGTGTCATTTAGTCACACCTCAATGAAATCCACACAGCCCAGGGGAAGAGGGTTAGGGTTTGAAAAATGGATGGGAATGGGGGTTTTTGGGAAAGTTTTTTGGAGAGGGAGAAAAAATAACACAGCATTGACAAACAACAAATGAAGAAAAACGAATCTTTGGATACAAATATATCCATAAATCTTTTAAGGGACATAAAGGAAGTGCATGCATGAAGTTGTTTGCTAAATGGATGGTTAGGTTACTAAAAAGTAGTACTTACTACAACTTACTAACTAGTACTAAACTATTTGACAGTACAGGGCTGCACTAATTACGCAATTTTACTTGCCCATCTGCCCTCAGAGAGAATAAACACTTAGTAGTACATTACATTAGTTTTAAAAATAGCAAAGAAACTTATCAAATAGCTGTAGGGATGAATTTGAAGCAGAGAGCAAACGCACAGAGTCGCGCTCATAGAAGTTCACAACAATAACATTATTTAAAAGATAAGGACCAGTGAAGTGGATACTGTATCTGTTTGTTGTAGTTGTCCTGGTCAAATTGGTAAGTTGCATGCATCCAGCCATTCTTCTTATTCACAGTACTCCTTCATTCCATCGGAGGCTCCGTCGATCAATCTTGGTGACCACACTGTCCACTGCC
Source organism: Lissotriton helveticus (assembly GCF_964261635.1). NCBI lineage: Eukaryota > Metazoa > Chordata > Amphibia > Caudata > Salamandridae > Lissotriton > Lissotriton helveticus. The sequence continues at coordinate 1,999,808,585 of NC_136067.1, forward strand.
TACCTGGCAGATGCGGAATTGCGTATTGCTATGGTAAGCCTGAGTTAATGTTTTTCCCATCGCACAGGGTAAGGCGACAGTATTACATACATGCATCATTTCTAAAGTGCCTACTCTGAGTCTCTGTTTCAAGGATAATAATTAGCACACAGCAGGCCAGGGCCATGCATCCGGTCAAGGCAGGCACCACTGAGTGCACCAACCTCCATGTAGCATACCTCTTTGACACAGACAGACAAAGCAGTTCTAATTTTATAAAACAAGCCACATAGCCGCAATTTTACATGAACCGCTGTCTGGACTCTGGCATAACACTACACTGGCTCGACCCCTTCATACCACGACTAGACAGACATGTAGTTCTGCTGTGGTTGTTGTTGACTTGTTTACCTGTTTGCCACTCACGAAATGGCCATAGTCCTTCCATAAATTGACGATGAGGAACCATCCATCCCAGTGAGTGACTGTAAAGATATTATGTAACTTTGATCATCAAGACTCATCATCATCATGGTATTTGCAAATTCAATGTTCTTCATGCAGTCACAGTCTACACACAGTGAGTCCAAGGACATTTTCCATATTAAAAAATGCAACGTAGCGGCCCCTGCAGTAGAAGTACAATTTGCATTGAACAAGGTAAACAGAGCAGACTTGAGTTACATTTAGTGTGTAAAAGATTAAATAATAACAGAACACAGAGGATTCATTTCATGCACAAAAAACAAACACCAATTGCTTTCATCAGAGCCAGACAGCCAGTGTTGTCCAGTGCATGCCATCTCATCATTCATTACCTGTTCCACTTTTTGGCAGCATCCTATTCTTAAGTGAAGGGCCACAGGGCAGCCTCTCGTGTTAATTTCAGAAGTAACAGTCAGCATAGTCAGTCATTCCAGTCCCACTTCTTTTGAGGTGACTCGTCTACGAAGAGACAGTTTCTTGATTCTGCGTAATCCGGCCATCTGCCTTGAGGGAAATGGATAGGGGGAGTCTGGAGGATGAGGATATAGGAGCAGGACTGAGTTGTGAACCTGTGAATTTCAGGAATGCAGACAGAGGCCCTTCAATATGGAAATAAGAAGAAGACAGTGTTGCTGATGGATTTGTTGTGATTAGAGTTTTGTTGTGCTAAAAGTTGCAAAACAAAGAAAGACACACAGAAATAAAAGTGAATAAGAACGAAAAAAAAAAAGTAAGTATTTCTGGCCTAGGTGTCAGGGAAGTAGAGCTTGTCTTCAAACTCTGTGAATTGAACTGGGAGTAGGTCAGCTAACAGAAAAGAACTACCGTCACCTAAGTCGGTGTCCTCTTCTTCCTGCGGGGATTCACGTATTTTGTAATCTGGTGGTATGAAGTGCTGATTCATCTTGATCATTGTTAACCTCTCCATATTTTTGGGCTAGAGGCGGGTCCTTTTTGAAGTTACAATGGCACCAGCAGCACTGAAAATACGTTCAGAAGACACGATTGCGAGTGGGCAAGTCAAACAATTTATAGCAAGCTTGGTGATCAGTGGACATTGAGCCCTTTCACCATACCAATACACCAATGGGTTCTGATCGGAGAAGACCTCTGTTGGGTCATCCAGATAGGCCTGCACCATCCACTCAAGGCCCTCCGGGGGTGCTTCACTTTGCGAACCATATGTTGCATTTGCATCGACACTAGAACAAGCAAACCCTTGATGAGTTCCGACAATATTATGGCTGGGCCTGGTGTAGGTGATGTTGATAATACAGTTGCTAGTGTCGGTAACGGCTCTGAGGGAAATTGACTGCCTTTGGCCCCAGAAGTGGACCTTGACGCCGGATGGCCTGCTGTTTCAGTAGCACTTGTGGTTGTACTTCCTTCAATTTCCTGGCGCTCTTTTTCAAACCGAGTGGCTGACAGAGCTAGCCAATGTTTGTACTTAGAAACATCTGCTTCAGAAAAAGGAATGAATGTATTGCTGGCCAGTGCCTTTTTGTACCGTTGATCTAGAACAGTGGCCCAAATGTAATGTTGTTCTGAATGGATTGCTTTAAGCCTTGCATTGTCAACTAGGCAGCTTAATAAGCTCTCCACCAACTGATATATGTCTTGCTTTTCAGCATCAACTCGGAACGTTGAAGACACCACCTTCAGTTGGTGCTCTAGCATGCGCAACAATGGGATAGCTTTGCTCAAAGTACAGTCCTCCATGCTGACTTCACACGTGAATCCCTCAAAAGGATGAAGCATGTCAGTCAGGGTTTTAACTAGGTCCCATTCCTCCATGTCTAGCCTCATGTCTTTCATAGAAGCACCCCGTGCGTGAAAGACATGCTCATTGATTACCAAGTATTGCTCAAACAGACGCTCAAGCATGTAGAAGGTTGAGTTCCAACGTGCTGCCACCTCCTGGATGAGTCCTTTGACTGGCAGTCTACGTTCATGTTGAATGCTCCTCAGCTGCTTCCAGGCCTTAAAATAATGGCTGAAATGTGTGCAGATTCTTCGGCAGGTGGTCAGTAACTTGCTGACTGTGTTTATTTTTTTAAAGAAATCTTGAACAATAATGTTAATGCTGTGCTCCAAACACGGCACTCTGAAATAGCCACCATCAGACATGGCCTTAACTATATTACTGCCATTATCTGTGGAAACATAACAAATCATTCACTTTCTTGGCAGCAGCCATTGAAATACCTTACTGTTAAACTCCTCCTAAATGTTGACTGCAGTATGAGATTTCTCCATGGCAAACATGGCAACTGTAGCATGTTTCCGAGTAGCTTGAAAAATTGTGAAACTGTCAAGACCTGCAGCAATCTTCCCTCTAACCCCCGCAAAAGAGACCCAGTGTGCAGTGATGCACATGTAATCAACGGCATGGCAACTGGTCCACATATCTGTTGTCAGGTGGATAGTGTGATCAGCACTCTTCTGCAAAGCTGCCCCAATCACATCCAGCACATCTTGATGTAGTGCTGGAACAGCAACTCTGGAAAAATAGGACCGGCTAGGAACCTTCCATTTAGGGCAGACTGTTGCCACAAATTCAAGAAAACCCACCCATTCCATGAAAGAAAAAGGGAGAAATTCCAGCGCTAACATTTTAGCCAGCATTGCATTATACAGATGTGCCATTGGGTGGTTGAGTTCAAATGGCGCCTCCGACCAAAACATGCTTTTAATGGTGGTCTGGACCGTTTTCATATGTGGGGAGGATCCAGACTTCTTCAACCCAGTTAGGCTCATTGATGTACTTTTTCACATTGGTGTCTCTACCAGACTCTTACTATGCCACCTAGATGTTGCTGGGGGTAGAGGATGTGGGCGCTACCACTGCAGTGCTACTGCCAGGCGTACTGTGTGTACCTGAAAAAATGTCTCTCACTTCTTCACCTCCCCCCTGCACGATCAGCTCCTCGTCATCAGATGCAATATCAATGGCTACATATGGATTTCTACTTTTGGCTTTCCGGATGTTACTTAGGTGCGCCTCCCACTGGATGCTGTGGTGTTTTTGGAGATGACCTCTCTGTCCTCTGGTACCATAGTTGGTACCAAGCTTACCCCGACTAACTACTTGTTTACAAATAGAACAAATAACTTGGTTTTCTGCCTTTTTGCTAATACTAAAGAAGTCCTAAACTGGGGAGTTGAGATTTCTGGTGGTGGTGGTGGAGGTGCCACTTTCAATGCCAGATGAAGTGGAGGATGGGCGTGGAGGAATTTGACTCTGTTGTGCACTTACAGCACCACTACACGAGGTAATGGATGTTGAGCTGGATGGAGGTCCCTGCCGGCCCTTCTGAAGAGAAAATATGGAAGCTGTAGGTTGTCTTGGTGTAGTAGTTACCTGTGTTGGTGGTGGTACCAGGGCCACGCTGCCCACATCCTGCACAGCAGCATTTCGGGATATGGTTAAAATGTCTGTCTGCTGCATGCCCGCTTGGGCTGGAGTGACGACTGTGATGACTGGGTCGTCATCGTCAGACTGTTCATCAGCAGCAGAATACACCACTTCTACTTCTTCTTCGTCATCACCCATAACTTGAAGCGTGCTGGAACCTTCCTTTTACCTAGCTTTGTCGGCTCATGGCGTGCCTCCCTCTCAGACTGAAGTGAATTGGTGGGTGCCAATCAAGATCTAGATCATCAGAAGGAAGGGGGCTTCAAGAAGAATTTGTACTAGCCCTCCTTGACCTTTTCCTTGCTGGGGATCTGGAAGACATTGGATCATCAGCAAAGGCTTGCTCGGTCGATACCTCCACATGAATCTCGATTTCCTGATGTTCCCCTACTTCTGGAGTAACAAGTAATGTGGGCAGTTGTGCCTCTCTTTGTGCCTCTCCATGTACCTCTCCATGAGCCTCTCCTTGCGCCTCTACTTGCGCCTCTCCTTGCACCTCTCCTTGCACCTCTCCTTGCGCCTCTCCTTGCGCCTCTCCTTGTTGCACCTGTGGTTGTCGTTGAGGCTGTGGTTGAACACTCGTCAGATGAGTTACACCCTGCGTTGATTGGATGGTACTTTGCGATGAGTCAACGCCAACATTACTGGTTGATGGTGAAAGAGCAATTAAAGTGGCCACCTATGCGGCACTCATGGGCTTGGGCCTAACTTGGTGTGGTGGCACTGAGACCAATGAAGCGGAGGTGCTGCTCCCAGCTTGGTCCCTGGTGGTCACCGCTGCTGCAGGCGGGGTTTTTTTTCCCAAAAAAAGTGTGGTTCGGCACACCAGTCTCCTTGGTAAGTGACGCCTTCTTACTGGCAGTGGCAGTGGCAACTTTCTTGGTAGAGGAGCTAAGGTCACCTTTCTTTGGGCCCATCTTCTTCAGATGTCAGAACAGCAGGATGCAGTTGCACGAGTTGCAGAGTTGTCTGTGGCCACCACACATGACGTCACGTGACGTTGTGCACACAACGCAGCAGGACTTCTTCCTGGCACTACAACAAGTGATGATGATGAGGATGATTCCTGGTTCTCAGTCTTTGTGCACCTAAAAGCAAAGAAGCCAGAGGAACATCAGTTAAATAAATGTTGTGCTTCAAATTAATACTATTGCAACTGGGCATTTATTATTATTAACACAACACACCCAAAAACGGAAAGACGCAAAATAAAAAATGCAATTCTAATCAAAAATGGATGTTTAAATTAATAGAAGAGAGACCACACAGAGAGAGTTGTTTCATGCACCCATTCATAACCCTAGGCCTACTGGCCCGCAAGCTTGCCTGCCTATGCCGAAAACTGCCTGGCCTCAATATGCCCACCCACATGGCCAGGTCCTGGACCAGGCCCCAACAACACCCAAAAAATCAAAATACATACAAAAATCACCACAATCCAATGCCATCCATGCTCTAAATCATGTTTAAATTCAAGAGACCCCACAGAAAGACTTGGTCCATGCACCACTTAGTACCCCTGGGCATAATGGATGAAAACAAGGCAGACTGGGTGCAGGCCTATGGCACAAAGCACACTGCCTGGCTTCGAAATGGCCCCTAGACCCCCACCCACATGGAGAGGCCCTGAACCAGGCCCCAAAATGGCCTCCACCCACATGGCCAGGCCCTGGACCAGGCCCCAACAACACCCAAAAAATCGAAATACACACAAAAATCACCACAATCCAATGCCAACCTTACCCTAAATGATGTTTAAATTCAAGAGACCCCACAGAAAGACTTGGTCCATGCACCACTTAGTACCCCTGGGCATAATGGATGAAAACAAGGCAGACTGGGTGCAGGCCTATGGCACAAAGCACACTGCCTGGCTTCGAAATGGCCCCTAGACCCCCACCCACATGGAGAGGCCCTGAACCAGGCCCCAAAATGGCCTCCACCCACATGGCCAGGCCCTGGACCAGGCCCCAACAACACCCAAAAAATCGAAATACACACAAAAATCACCACAATCCAATGCCAACCTTACCCTAAATGATGTTTAAATTCAAGAGACCCCACAGAAAGACTTGGTCCATGCACCACTGAGTAGTACACCTGGGCATAATGGATAAAAGCAAGTTAGACTGGGTCGAGGCCTATGGCACAAAAGACACTGCCTGGATTCAAAATGGCCCCTAGCCCCCCACCTACATGGCCTGGCCAGGCCCTGGACCAGGCCTCAAAATGGCCCCCATCCACATGGCCAGTCCCTGGACCAGGCCCATACAACACCCAAAAGACCCCACAGAAAAACTTGGTCCATGCACCACTGAGTAGTACCCCTGGGCATAATGGATGAAAGCAAGGCAGACTAGGTGAAGGCCTATGGCACAAAGGACACTGCCTGGCTTAAAAGTGGCCCCTAGACCCCCATTCACATGACCAGTCCCTGGACCAGGCCTCAAAATGGCACCCACCCACATGGCCAGGCCATGGACCAGGCCTCAAAATGGCCCCCACCCGCATGGACAGGCCCTGAATCAGGACCCAACAACACCCAAAAAATCCAAATACACACAGAAATCACCTCAATCCAATGCCATCCATGCCCTAAATGATGTTTCTTTAAATTCCAGAGAACCCACAGAAAGACGTGGCCCATGCACCACTGAGTACCCCAGGGCATAATGGATGAAAGCAAGGCAAACTGGGTGCAGGCCTTTGGCACAAAGCACACTACCTGGCATCAAAATGGCCCCTATACCCCCACCCACATGGCCAGGCCCTGGACCAGGCCTCAAAATGGCCCCCACCCACATGGCCAGGCCATGGAACAGGCCCCCACAACACCCAAAAAATCAAAATACATACATAAATCACCCCAAACCAATGCCATCCACGCCCTAAATGATGTTTAAATTCAAGAGACCCCACAGAAAGACTTGGTCCATGCACCACTGACTACCCCTGAACCTATAGGCTAGTGTGGCTTTAACACGCACCCCAACATTTTAAAATAACGTCCACATATAACAGTGAGCTATTCAATTCCATGCCATCCATACCGTAAATGATATTTAAGTTAAACAAAATTCACAGAAACAGTTGTATCATGCACCCATGACTAACACTGGGCCTACTGGATACTGTGGCTACCCACAATATATTTTTTTTAAATTGTGAAAAAGTTTATAAATTGTATTTGCAGCAACTACAATGACCCAAACAAACAACACCAACGTACTTGTAACATCTCAAATCCAAAAGTGATCCAAACAAAAAGTCCTCAAATACAAATATCCAGCAGCAGCCACAAAGAGTAATTCTTAAAGCTCCAGATCCAAATGAAAAGTGACCAGGAAATGGACAAAGCACTGGGAGGAGCCTGCTGGACAGGAACAGGAAGTTAGAGACTCTGGGTCACTTCTTTCCTCCCAACCCCCTAAAAATGGACTCCTTGCACAAAAAAGTGGAGACAAATGTCAATCTGAGGAGTTATTCTGATCCAAATCATCATTTTCAGAAGGTTTATGCTGCCAGCGATAGATTTCTTGTGCGGAATTGCAATTTTTGCGACTTCGGGAAAGCGAGCTGTTCAAATCTCCCGCCGGATGTCCGCTGCGCGTCGCATCTACGTATTCGCTATTGTTTATTCTTGCAATGCGTGATCGCGGGCCCTTATGATGTTTTCACGTTCTGAAAGTCTCGCAGTGCAAGATGGCGTGACTCCATGACGTACTCACGGTCGAAAGGTCTTGTGTGATCACGCCATGACGTACTCGCGGTCGAAAAGTATCGCGCAATCATGCAACAAGATCGAAAATGGCGCAGCGCACTCAAACCGGGAGGAAAACAACTCGACGAACTCAGAATCACGATAAGTCAATGCCGCGCACGTGAGATTGTATTTTTGAAGCGCGACCAAGAAAAAAAAATCCGCCAACCTACGAATTGCGAATTCTTTGATAATTTCATCATTTAGCAAAATTGTCTCTGCAGTTTACACAACAACTGACAAAGTAATACAGATATTCACACAGTTTAGTCACTATCCAATATATTTAGGGAGACAATATAAATTAGTCAAGTAAACAGTCAATCACACTGCTACTAAATCCTCCATCTAGATATTTATATATCCACTGATTCTTCAATGCAGATTGGTGTATATTTAATACACATTTAAATAACAGACCAAACTTCATTCACTGAATGATGTCATCAGTGATGTCATTTGAGATGTCATCAGTGATGTCACTGACCAGGTCATGAATGATGTAATATGTGACATCATCACCAGTGGATTGCGGGCGCGAGAGTTACAGTTAGTAGAACTAACTATAACTGAGGAATTTCAATGGTTTTGTATGAGTGAAATGTCCAGCTAACAACAACACCCCTGAAACCCATGTTTTTTTTCAATGATTATATAAGATTTCAAAGTACTCCAGAAGTTGCAGAGATTTTATAAGTTTTATCAAAGTATCATAAGCACCACCTCCACCACCACGTATGTTTCAGGCGAGAAATGGCCTTTGTCATGGTTACAATCTACACCCAGTTTGATGCATTTTGGGATTTGTATTTAGCTACAGGTTCAATCAATCATATTTTTCTGCACTGAGAACGTCTTTTTACATGTGTACATTTTCATAGTATATTCACCTTTGTATTAGCAATTTATCAATTGATTTATACTCTATTTAATCTCGGCTTTTACCAAAGTTCATAATACCTTATGTTGTATAGGTATATCTACACACATAGATCATGGGACTAGCGCCCAGAAATTAAGGGAACAAAATATTTACATTTGTTTATAAATGTACATGTAATTCCTTGTCCCCATTAAGCCCAAAATGGGCCTTAGTTGTAAACCTAATTTTCAGGCGTGACTCCAATCTACTGATGTCCGATTGCCGCTTCTTTTGTTGTATGGGACTGTTGCAATGCCAAAGTATTTTATGTTTTCTCAATTGATTCTGTGTAGGGTATATTATCAAGCCCTTTATGCTGCTTTAGCTGCAGTTTCCTGCCACCAAAGGGGCGGTAATGTTATCGCCCGTTCTTGATAATATGGCCCTTGGAGTGCATGATATCAACTTAGACAATGAAGACACACTAAAATCTTCATGGCAAAAAGATCTTGACATGACGTTTCAAACCCTTGTGAACTCCCATGTTGACTTTAGGCATCTCCTCCTTACTAGCCTTCCAAAAACATTCTTTACTTCCTGATGTATGCATAGACTCTGCAGCACGCCTCATTTTAAACATAGAGAAGCATTACAAAAGCCTGTGGGTCTGGCATTCTTTTGGCTTTGTAATTTTCTTTTGCTTTGTCATGATGTACACACTTATTGTTGTGTGGAGTCTGCTGGCCGCTCACCACTATTACAAATTTTGGGATAAAAGCAAAAATAATTTATGGTCTCCAAAAGTATGCAATGTCATGGTAGTCCCTGGCACTGGGGGGACTACTTTGAGGGTTCATGTGCTTCATGTGATAGAGCAGAGTGTTTGTCCCTCACAATGATGTTAGACAGGGATGTATGACATTACAATGCATGCTTATACATCGCAGGCTTTTACAACGCTGTTTGTACAACGCATACCATTACAACGCATAGTGCTTTGGGGCGCTGGATAGTGAATAGTTTAATTTACTATTCCAACTCCAGTCCCCGTGGATAGTAGGGAAGGTGTTGGATAGTACATTAAACCTATTCCCTATCCTAGAGCGCCCCCCAGCGCAATGCGTTGTAATGGTTTGCATTGTAAAAGTTGCGTCGTAAAGGCACTGCGTGGTAAAAGTTGCGTTGTAAAGGATGTTTCCCGTTAGACAGTAGCTAACATGTTTGTAAAATCAAAGGGTCTTGGTTAGCTCCAGACCAACAAATAAAGGAGACCATATCACCTTTTTTGTTTCTTCTCTAAAATGGCTCCCCGTGAAGCACTCAGTATGTATAATTTAATAACATATTTAGCCTTCCTATCTACCCTTACCTGTTGCTGTTGGGGGCATTGTGCGTTGCCGCAGGACCGGCCAGGCTGTTCTGAAGTGCCGCCACCTTCGTTGCACGAGGCGGCTGAGGCCCCAATACCCAGCGCGCCCGGGGTCGCGCACAGAGAGGACGTCACAGCCAAGCGCCTGGGCGGAACAGGCTGAGCTGGGCCACCCCCCTTTCATCAAGACCATCGCGTTTCCAAAGGACTTGGGTCAGTGTATCTAAATCTGAACTCTAAATAAAGTTGTATTTTCTTTTTAATATTTGTGATCAGAATATTTGTCAAGGGCCATTGCAATTAGTTCACGCAGAAAAAGGGGGGGGGGGCGCTGATATTGTTAGTGCAATAGCGAAAAAAAGGAAGGCAGGTGGCATTCCAGCTACCTCACATCAGGCTAGTAAGGTGCCAAAAGCCAGAGGTCCATGAGGACGGAAAGGTTGTGTGCAAGAGGTTGTTGTCCCAAGTTTACCTAATCCAATAAGTGTTGAAACACAAGATTCTCTCAGGCAGGTGCAATGTGACCTGGAATAGTAGCAAAACTTGAAGTAAAATTACTGTCTCTACTCAAACCTATCTCCACTAAACTTGCAGAAATAGACTGTAGATTGAGTAAAATTGAGAACCAGTGACTCTCTCCTCAATACATTCCGGTTGGTGGTGGGCCAAATGGGTCCAGTAATCAGATTAGGGAACAAGTTATTGCGCCAAACGAGACGCCAGGGGTGCCTGGTAGAGGCTGCAATACTGGTATTCAAGCTTCTCCAGTAGTGAGAGGCAGTAAATCTGTCCCACATGTCAATGAGAGGCGAAGGCCTGATCTAAGTTAGTTTATATGTTTAGGAGTTGACCAGGGAGTACACCAACAACAAAATAGAGTCAATCAGTTTAATTTACACCCAGAGGCCACTCCTTACACGTCATCCTGTCAAACTTACCCCCACGGCGATCTGGAATGGAGGAACATTGGACCTCCCTTAGGAACAAAGCTCTCCATCATCTGGTTAATTTACCAGCGCTTAGCAGTTGTTTATTTAGAGAATTTAAAATGACGCACAGGATTGCCTGGATAGGGGATAGGGGATTCAGTTAAAACTAGCACATGTGAATGCGTGATATTACATTTTGGATCCCCGCAAATTGTTAAATTGATTCTAGAGAGGGCTGGAACTAGGAACCTAAGTGGGGTTGGTATCAGTATTTTACCCTTAGGCATTTTCTACCGAAACACATCACCATCATTAAGAGGCAGGGTCGAGCCAATAGAGAGAACACAAACCCAGGGTACTTATGAGTTTACTGTACCCACCCACAATAGATTTGAGACATTCACAAGACTAGAAGAGATTGATTGACTGGGCCCTTCAGGACCAACGAAGACCATTATAGATACTGGGTCGGCCACCAATAAGGACATATTAGTGTCAGGTATTCCTATAAGGGAAATTCATGCAGGGACGAAGATACTCAGTTAGAATATTGCTGGGTTAAAGAATAAGTCTGAGGATGCTAGGTGGAGGGCTTGTCTAACTGAGTCCGATATTACTGGGTTACAGGAAACTTGGGACATCAATAATTTGTTTGATTTGGATGGTTATACAACTTACTGGTCACCTGCAACAGCTTCTTCTATGGGGAGGGCGAAGGGTGGTTTATTGACGCTGATTTCCTTGAAAATTGCTGGTACTCATACCAAATTGGAGACAGGTTCACCCCACTTTTTGGCAGTGTCCACTGATGCTGGCAACTGGCTTATTGTAAATGTTTATAATTCCTTTGATAGAACTATTGTTTTGGGTAATTTCGATGTACATTGATGTTATGAAAATTGCCATGTTCTGGATAGTTTAGGACCAGTTGACCAATAAGATACCCATTTTGAACATTCATAACAGGGAATCTACTTGGAGGAACTGGTGGCAGAAAATCACCTGATTTATCCGATGTCAACTGATGGGGGTTTGACAGTCCCAACCTTTAAGGGTAATGGCATTAAGGTCAATTATTGATTACATTTTTATTAGTGCTGTATTTATTAATTGGGTAAGTGGGTATACTGTATCCTGGTCTACGTTTAGTGACCATAATCCTGTTACACTGACCTTGGTGGATGACTTAAAAAAACTTGGTAAAACTAATAGAACGGTGGGCACATCAGATATACGCAAGACACAAAAAACACACACTGGGGGTCTAAAACTGGGCCTAGTGTGCTCCAGACAACAGAGGCACACTGCTAACCAAGTCAGTGGGCGTTGCTGAGGCTATAGAACATTTAGCCTACTCATTGAGTGCCAAACAGAGTAAACCATATAACGGGATTCACTACAAATATTGAATAGACCCATACAGAGAAAGATTGGATGTCCATCAACGTCAGATGTAGATCATATATTCTCATTTGGTTGTCTGGAGCACACTAGGCCCAGTTTTAGACCCCCAGTGTGTGTTTTTTGTTTCCTGCATTTACTGAGTGGGGGACTTCACCCTGGGTAGGTCTTTAAATATTTTCCCTCTGACCCTCCTTCCCCGTTGTGTTTAGCAAATCAGATATACGGCTCAGAGACCAAGCCCATAGAATAAAATGGTGTCGGGTGGTACCCCAGGATTTCCATGCTAATCTACTGGCTACGCCGGTCATGAGATGTCTATCTGCATGAATGAAGGTAATGGGGATGAGGATGTTTTGGTGGCTTATACTAAAATTTGTACCCAGATCGCTTCGGATCTTAAACGACCAAGTAAATGTCTGGATAAAGTAGGGGAGAGATGGTTTGACCATAATTGTTCAGTAGCCCACCGGAAGCTGTTGGCTGCTTTAAAATCTAATCCATTAGATAAGCCAACAATAGCTGCACTAAGGAAAACCTATAAATTGGCCCTAATAAACAGGAAAAAGGATATAAAAAAGGAGGCCTGGAATGAGTTATTATCCACTGATGTCATTAAAGATAGTGTCAAATTTTGGGAAGTGGTTAATAAGTCCTTCTATCATGAGTCTCTTAATAGTCCGCTTGACTGTGGCATCCAGGAGCAGGCCTGGTATAATCATTTTTAACTAGTATATGATGGGGAAGACATTTGTGTCAATCCCGATTTCAAGACTGGGGCGTACACCTTATCTTTTTTAGAGTTAGAGGTGTCAGAGGCAATAAAACAGATGACGAGTAATAAGGCCCCAGGACCGGATGGTGTGCCGGCTGATCTTTTTAAATCGGATATCAAGACATGGTCTAAAATATTGTACAATGTTTTTAACAAGGCCTGTCAATCGGGCCTACCTAACACGTGGTCAGAGTCCGTAATAGTTCCTATTTTTAAAAAAGGTAATAGAGGGGATCCTACTTGTTATCGCCCGATCTCCCTCATTGATTCCGCAGTCAAGGTGCTCGGAAGGGTGGTGCTCAGTCAACTCACGGGGTGGCTTGAGGAAAGGAAAACACTCTCAGATCTGCAATATGGTTTGAGGAAGGGTAGGGGCACGTCAGATCAATGCCTCAACTTACACCTACTGATTGGGAAATAGTCAGTTGCCAAGAAGGGAGCACTCTTTTTGGCATTTATGGACCTTTCCTCGGCCTTTGACCGAGTGAGTAGGTCCAAATTATGGGTTATGCTCCAGATATTAGGAGGTGACAAAAATATTGTTTATTTCCTTGCAGACCTGCATAGGGTTTTTTCTGCCACCGTGAGAGACGACCAGATGGTCAGTTGTACTGGAGGAATACGTATTACCAATGGTTTCAGGCAGGGGTGCATTTTGGTCCCCTTACTTTCACTCTTTATATAAATAATTTGGACTCTGTATTATGTGAAGCCTGTAAAGATATTCCGCGTATTGGGAAACGCCTGATCCCGGAACTCCTTTATGTGGATGATGCCCCCCGTTTAGCACGGACTGCAGTGGGGTTACAACTACTTTTAAATTCTTTTGCGGCCTTTATGAAATCCCTAGACCTTAGTGTCAACTTCTCCAAGTCCCACATAATGACAATTGGTTGCAAAACCAAAAGGGTTAAAACCTTTCACTACGAGGGGAATGTATTGTCTAGGGTCTCTACCTTCCCGTATTTAGGAATTATATTTGACGACCAAGGCTCTTGGACACCACAAATTCTAGCAAAAATAAATATCTTGGCCAGATCGACGTCTGCTGTTTTGGGCTTTGCACGTAATTTGGGGGCTAGACCCATGCAAGCCCTTCTGAAAATTTACAGAGCAAAATGTGTCTCCCTCGCAATGTATGGTGCTTACATTTGGGGAATTAGGAATGTGAAAGCAATTCAGGTTGTTGAAGATACATTTTTTAGAAATATTTTATCTGTCCCACAATCTACAGCTGGCTATATTGTTCATCAGGAGTGTGGAGCTGGTTTTGTGGAGGACTCCATAGCCATGGCACCCCTTTTAAAATGGATCCTGACCTGGTTGAATCCGGAACTAGAGCTAAACCAGGAAATCTTTAAAGACTGCTTAGCACTTGACCATGGAAATCATATCCCCTGGCTCAGATATGTTTATAATTTGACAGTGAGATTGGGCCGACCTGAGATATACAACTCGCCGAAAAGCTGTTGAAGGGGGACGTCAAATGGGTTAAGGCGCCATATCTTTTAATGGCTGCCATGGCTAGAGAAGATAGGGAGTTGGCAAAGCCGACAGTAAAAGCTCACCAATTGCGGAAAACCACCCTGACTATTGAACCATATTTGATTATCGTGACAAACCCCAATCATCGATTCCTACTGGTTAGATTCAGGCTGAAACAAGTTCATTTCCTCCTTGCAGAATCAACAGTTTGGAAAAGGGTGGAAGAGCTGGGGGTTTGTTCATGTGATGATTTCTCCGCACAGGACACAATGCACTTTATTTTCTTCTGTGAGCACTTTACTGAACTTCGAAGTGTTTTATCCTCCCAATTCTAGCTAACAAAGGCTTCTTGCAAGGTAAGGCAGCTCTCCTTTAATTGCAGTTGTTATCAAACGCGTGGGACATGTTTTATGTTGCTAGTTTCCCTACTGCGGCCGTTAAAATCAAGAGGAAAAAAAAGATAGGTATAATGAAATTTACCCAAAATGAATTGATTATATGTATTGTGTATTTAAAATTCTTGTATATTGTCAATATATTGTATATTTATTTATGGTTTTATAATTCCTTGGTATAACATTTTTTAGTGTGCTTTTATGGTTTTAATATAAACCGAATAAAGTATTTTTGACTGACTAACTGACTGACTATTACTTAGAGAGACCTGAAGCTAAAATCGTACCTACTCATACCCAGCATTGCAGGGGGTCCTCGAATAGTGAGAAGCCAGAAGTCTGTCTGATGTGAAGCGCATAACTCAGCAGAATGTGCACCCTGCATGAGCCTTCTAAAAACACCCTTCAAGGACTACTTGCTGACAAAGCATTGAGATACATAGTTAACATACAATCACCTTTAGTTTCTTTACAAACATAGGGTGGACTCCTACTCCTCCACCAATGGTGATTTACAGGTAAAAGTCTGCCACATTCTGTTTATATTAAATTTAAATTGTGTTCTTATAACTCTGTATTAAATTGAAACATGTTGCTCCTCAAACACTGCAAATCCTGCTGAATCCTGCGGGCCTAAAAGTTGAAATAAATAAAGGGAAAAGCATGTTTCAGGTATCTGAGGTTGTCATGTTAAATGGTGGCCTAATCATATGGGTCTCTTGTTTTCCGATCTTGCCCATTCCTCTGTTTCAGTAGCTTCTTCCATGGTCATGGTGGCCCTCTGCTTCCTTTCCAGTTTCAATAATTTCAACATTTCAAAACATTTATTTTTCTATTTGCAGAATGAAAGCTGATCTGGCAAGTGTGTTTGTCTGCACACTGCTGCTTGTCATGGACCTAGCAGTGATAGGTAATGTAAATATCCATTATTAGACACTATTGAGTTTATTTGCAATGTACAAAGCTGCATTTTTATTGTTATCTTCATATTATATTTCCCTTGTCACAAGACCATTGAATAAGTCCATGAGCACTTGCATCTCTGTTGGACTTTCTCTCCACAGTGCTCTCCTAGGAAACACCTGGTTCCTCTCCTAGACACTGAAAGACTAGATTAATTTTGCTCTTCAGAAAATAAGAATATTCTGCAGTATGTTCTGAAATTATTGTACCATGGAATATCAAGGCTAGGAATATGGGGATACATTAATATCCTTGACAGAATATTGAGGGACAAAATAAGGTAAGTGGTTACACTTTTTATAGCCCACCTCAGCCTTAAAGTGACAGTGTGGGAGATGTAGTGTATTGAAAACAATTGTTTTCAATACACTACATCTCCCACAATGCCACTTTAAGGCTGAGGCGGGCTATACAAAGTGTAAGTAAAGAAAGACTGACTGACCATGAGAAAAGCAGTGGAAGGCTGAAACATTTTGGTGGAGTGCGATATGAGGTATAAATCAAGCAAAAAGCCTGCTCAGAGTGGCACGTCATTTGTTGTACAAAATTGAATTATGGCCCCCTGCTTCCTTTGGCTTTCCGTTCTTCCCTTTCTGTCCCTTTTCCCCTCTCTTCCTTTCCAAATCTCTTGGATACATCATATTGCTTGATTGCAAATGGAGGGGTAAGAGGTCATCACAGCATTAGGAAGGCAAATGTATACTTTTTTCTCTTTTTTTTCTCTCTTTCTTCGATATTTAAGGAATCGAATGGCAAGCAAACTAGGAAATACATTTTTTTTTAAAAGAAGAGATAAATATAATAACATTTGAAAAACTATTAGATTTGGCACTCACTTTGCAGGGGCTAGGGTAGGGTAGGAGGTACCACCAGCCGGATCTGTTCCGGTTAGATAGTACAAGGGTTCCTCAGGGGAGGGGGGCATGGTTGGGACACTGGGGTGTAGGGGTTTGGGTTAAAAAAAATTCTCTTCCTCATTTTCAGATTGGTTCCTTATAGTTTTTTTTTTAATATAGTTATGGTAGCTGCTTCTCTCTGGGCAGTTGTTTTAGGTGGTTGAGGTGGTTTTCTCCCTATAGCCAGTTTTATAGGAGGAAATATGACACATGAGTAATCTCAAGATTCTCTCCTGGAATGTTAATGGCCTGCGCACCAAAGCAAGGGCGAATAGGATCATACAATACCTGCGTGACATGGTTGTGCAGGTCATTATACTCCAGGAGACACATCTAATTGAGGCTGAGATACTCGATCTTGTGAAAAAGATTAGGTGGATGGACATATCGGTATCAACCTCCCAATCACTAAACATAAGGGGTGTGTCTAGTTTGTTTAAAAAATCTATTAGCACAAGAATAATAACCCAGAAGGTAGACCCCGGAGGTAGATGGGCGATTACCACAGTAGATGTTGGTGGTGCACACCTGACTTTTGTGGGTTTTTATGGACCCAACCAGGACGACCCTGCAGCTTTGGAGCTCCTATTTTCACATCTCTTGCATTTTACTGAGCCTATTATTATAGCTGGGGACTTTAATATTGTGCTAGACCCCGTTTTAGACAAGCCCCCGAGTAGTAGACAGCGGATACCGTCTAAATCCACAGCGTTTCTGCGCAGTTGTATCAACCAATATGGCTATGTCGATATTTGGCGGGTAAGAGCAGGCAAACAATCTGTTTTTTCTTTTCGCAACTACAAATACCACCACCAATCTAGAATTGACTATATTTTGATAAGTCGCGACGTGGTTGATTCAGTCAAAGACATTCGCTATCTTCCCTCCCACCTGTCAGACCACTCTTCTGTTTTTCTGGAACTCGCAGGAGTAATTAGACCATCTCCTAGATCTTGGTCTTTTGACCGGTCCCTTCTTTCTTCAACAGAAGATGTGCTTTTTATTAGATCTGAAGCTCTTGAGTTTATGCAAGTAAATATTGGTACTGCAGAACCCTGCATGGTATGGGATGCGTTTAAGTGCTGTCTTCGAGGCATAATTAAGAGTAAGGTTGTATATCGGAGGAGACAGTATGTACAAGAAGTTGCACCCATTGAAGCAGAACTTCTTGCAACGCAAACTGAAATTGATGCCAGTTGCGTAGTTTCTAATACCAACCGTTTATTACTACAATCTAAATTGCTTGCTCTTAAAGAAAACCTGTCTTCCGTGTTAAATCAACGCATTTTACAAAAATGGGAAGCGAGTAAATTAGCTCACTTCGAATATGGAGAAGGGGCCGGGAAGTTACTGGCCTGGAAGTAAAAATCCGACCGGGCACGTAACATCATTGATTCCGTTACAACTAGTCAAGGAACCGCCTCCTCAGACATAGATATTAGAACTTCCTTTAAAGAATTTTTTCAAAACATCTATCAGGAAGATAAGAACATCAACTCTGAAGATATAGAGAGGTGGCTAGATGGTATCACCCTTCCAAGACTATCTCAAGAACAAAGTGTCTTTTTGGAAAGGGAGGTCACCAAAAAGGAGGTAGAGATGGCCATACGGGACAGCAAGGGGGGCAAAGCTGCAGGGTCAGATGGCCTGCCAGCAGAAATATACAAGAGTCTGGCAGAGGATATATCTCCCTTCCTTGGAATCTTATTTAATCGGATTTTACGGGAGGGGCCTTTCCATCATCTTCTTGGAGTAGTGCATCCATTACACCTATCTTAAAACCGGGTAAACCTGCTTCCAACTGTGGCTCTTACCGCCCCATATCAATATTGAATGCCGATTATAAAATATTCGCATCTCTATTGGCAAAGAGGTTGGGCCTGGTTGTCCCCGAAATCTTGCATCCTAACCAGAAGGGTTTGTTAGGGGTTGCCAATTCTTCGAGTTAACCTATGACTTAATAGGTGCCATTGACATGGCGACCTCAGATAATGCTCCGTTGGCCATTCTCACGTTAGACGTCACCAAGGCTTTCGACAGGGTCAACTGGTAGTACCAGTCGGGGGCCTTGGCCAAGTTCAGTGTGGGTGAGGGGTTCCGTAGAGCAGTGAAATTGTTGTACCACAGTCCAACTGCACATGTACTTGTCAATGTGGGTTTGTCCGAACCTTTCACCGTCACTAGAGGAACTCGACAGGGCTGCCCTCTATCTCCCCTGCTATTCGACCTCTATATTGAGCCCTTCGCTCAAAAATTACGAGAGGATAACAACATCAAGCCTTTTATATATAGAGATTGGGAGAAGAAGGTCGCGCTGTATGCGGACGATGTCATGATTATGACATCCGAGATCAGCACCGCGTTTCCGGCAGCTATTAGGCTAGCAGTGGAATTTGGAGAAGTCTCCGGATACGAGGTAAATGCTTCGAAGACAGAAATAATGGTATGGAACGACGACGTTAGTGGCTTCAATGAACAACTTAGTACCAGCTTGCGTTATTTAGGGTTGAATATTCTTAAAGACATCAATCTGATTGCGTCTTCAAACTTCTCTGTAGTTGCGAAAGTATGCCGGAAATTAATGGGAGCCTGGATGCATCTTCCCCTTTCCTTACTAGGCAGAGTAAACCTGGTAAAAATGTCCATCCTGCCGAAAGTTTTTTTTTTATTTAAACAATTCCTCTTTGCTTTCACTCTTTTTTGTTGGCCAAGTTACAGGGCGAGATAACTTCATTCATTTGGAAAAATAAAAATCCAATGATAGTTTGGAAAAAGATTAGAAGTCGTAGGGAGAAGGGGGGCATGGCCGGTCCAGATTTGCAGATCAACGTGTGGGCATTCCAGCTATCCCATGCGCATATGCTCCTATAAACACCCACAGGAGAGGGCATAGGGAGTATGTTTGAAGCACTATTGAAGGGCGAAGGATTTGGGCAGTCTGGATTTTTGTTTAAGTTTGGCAACCCCAAATTCTTTAAAAAGGTTAAATTGAACGTGCTACAGGGCTTGGCAAGAACTTGTGCTAAGATAAGATCTTTAACACAACTGGGGTATTACTCTAGTAGAGCACCAATATGGGATCTTCCGGGGGCCCCAGGATGGGTGGGTGACATTTTGGCAATCCCACTCAGAGAAGCTGGGATAGCAGTTTGGGGAGACCTCATTGTGGAAGGGACTCTGCTCCCTTGGGAAGACCTAGCTTGTAAAGTTGGGCCCAACTTCTCAAGATTAAAATATTTACACATTTCTAGTTGGGCTCAAGCTTTAAGAACACAAGCTACATGCCTCACTAAGTTTCCAATAGGGGGAGGTAGCTATCTTGAATCCCTTCTAGTAGATCAATCACCTGTAAAAAAAGAAGTTTCCATCTGGTACACATTAATAATGGATGAAATCGATGGGGAATTTTATCTCCCAGAGCAACTGTGGGGCAACTTGATGCCTGATCTTAATGTAAACGATCTCTGAACTATGTCCTACAAGGTGTTATGGGACTTAGTTAAGCAGGCTTTGCTTTGTAGGAACCATCTGTTCACCCTGCACAGGGCATACTACTCTCCACAAAATATTTCAAAATTTACTTCAGGGGGCCCTGTGGCATGTGCACGGTGTGGTCTCATAGAGGCCCCGGACTCACATATGTTCTTTGAGTGTCCTCAGTTAACTTCTTTTTGGGATTCAATAAGCAGCAAGCTCTCGACCGCCATGGGATGCACAGTAGTGATAGATCTGCCTCTCGCAATTTTTGGAATAGTGGATCAGACTCGTAGCACTGCAAAGAATCTCCTGTTTTATTCCATCCTGGTGGCCCGTAGAGAAATATGAAAATGATGGAAAGAGTCTTCTGCGCCTACATTTCATGATTGGTACACAGCGCTCCTACAGATTTCAAAATTGGATCTAGCCAGGGCAGGGAAAGGGAAACAAGACAAGAGAGTATTCTGGCACCTACTTGACTGGTCTCATTGAACATACTGTTTTTTTTTCCCAGTTCCGATGATTATGTTGCCATGGTACTGTTGAAGCTCAGTAATTAACTGCAAAAGTAAAAAGATCAATGACAACAGTAAAATAAACAATTCGCTCTCAGCATGTTTAGGTTGGCAAGATTTATTGGGAACCCAATTAGAAATAATCACAATGCAATATACGTGCACACGGAGACCTCAGCAAAGCTCACTGAGTGCCCAATTGGTATGACAGTGCAGAGACATTTTATAGGTATAAGCCCCCACAGGATGGGCATCATAGCATACGTAATCTGGATCAGGCTATGACCTGCTGGACCAATCAGTGAAATGCACATGTGGTGTGATACCCTTTTAAGGCTCGAAGGGTGCCTATACCCTAATGTTACTGCCCACGTGACATCTACAAGAGCAGATTTGGGTTTTTCCCTAAAGGTGAAATCTGTGTCTCTGGTGTACGTGGACTTGGCACGTAGGCCTGCAGGTCATGTCGACATGATTTACTGAAAGTGTGGCGTGTTGCAATAGCGAGCTGGAAGCTGGCAAGTTTGTTTTCGGAAGCCTTGCGTTGCTTGCACGTTGCAGCTGACTGATATACAGAATGGAGCGTGCGACCATTTTGTGGATTTCAGCTTGTGTCTTTCATTAGTAGTTCAAAGAAGACTATCGGCCTGAAATCATATATATTTGGTATCATGGAAATGTCCGCTTCGTCATCCCCAAATCTGATACCAAATCATATGTTTAATTAGAAGTCATCCATCCTCATCATCATCATCTCCTTTCCCTCATCCTCATCCTCATTCTTATGGGTGTGGTGTGGTGGACCACCTTTCCTGAATATGCAGTTAGCGCAGGAGCTGGAAATTGCTGCACAACAAGATGGGCATATTTTTATCAGGATGCACAGTGTCAAAAGGGCTGCTACCACTATTATGACTGCCTCAAGTATCCAAGAGCCCCAGCTGGTGAACCAATTCATAATATTTTCCCATAATTCTCCTGTGTGTATTCCATGGGCCTCATCCTTGATATCTTTTATCTTTTTTATTGCTTTATTTATATTCCCACTGTTGTCAGGGATGAATACACAGCATTGGCTCTGGGCAAGGGGAGATGCTGGGGAAGATGCCTCATGAAGGAGGGAACAGACTCCTCCTTCCTTGGCTAGAATGATATCGAGCGCAATTCTGTTCTGAATTACGACAGCCCTCACAGAGGTAATTTCTTCTGTTATATTTCCCAAGGCATCAGTGGTAGAGTCCGCTAGATCCTCAATCATCTTGGATAACTGATGTATCCTTTCTGAGGTATAGATGTTTCCTACCACCGGGATCATTGACCCAATACCTGTTAACATGTGGTCTACCCATGCAGCTGTTCTCTTGGCCCTAACTAGTGTCAACTGTTCCTTTTCCGCTGGCACTAGTTTTGTGAAGTGGGTCATTTGAGGGATAATGGATGCAAGGTAACAACTACCATACCATCCTGGAGGTAGGTAGAAGTATGCCCATGGACCACAGACAAAGAAAAGGCCCCTGTAACCTACCAGACCTGGTGATGGCTCATCACGACTCCTAACTCGAGTTAGTCTGGTTGTGTGGTTACAGTTGCTCGTTCCCATGTAAATCTGGGGAACTGCCTTGGTGGGTAGTATGCCTTTTATCCTGTTTATCCTGTCCTCACAATCAAATAATCCCTGCTTTCCTTTTGTGAGTTCATCAAAGGTGCACTCAAATGAAACACACTCCTTCCAGTTTTCTTTGGACAGCAGTTCTGAAATAGTGCATGTTCTTGTTGATCCCTTTGGCAAGGCTGGTATCCTTTCTGGTGTTACCATTTCATCCTTGAGGATGCATGATGGGGCTGACACTTCCCCTACCCTGAACCTTGGTATTCTCAGGTTGCCTGCCTCAATGTCATCCCAGCCCGTTCTGCCCCTCCATTCCTTATTTCGAGAAGTCTTGTCAAATTCTTTTAGCATCTCTAAGTCTCCCTTATTTGGCCGCATATTCATACAAGGGATCCTCTTAGGTCTTACAGGGGGGCCTGTTGTTCTTCTGCTATAGCTATAGCCATTCCTACCGCTGGGATCAGTAGTCACTGTTTCAGATGAAGCAGACACTTCAGATGAGGTCATTCCTATCGATACTGACGCAGACATGTTGTGTTGACTTTGTAACATGCCACGCAATAGGACACAGCCTACATATTTGGATACCGGCAGCACATGGTATTTTAAACTATGTGTGGCATCTGTGGGTAGGTGGGTGCAGACATAGCAATCTGATATATTTAAAATTGTCACATACAGTTTCAGCATTTCAATGTACTGGTTTCCTTCATATGTATCCCACAATCTTTCTCGATCCCCTTTATTCGCATCCACCCCCATATCAGTATTGTTCATTGTTATATTCTGTTCATAGTCTTTAGGGGATTTTGTTGGCTCTGGTCCATCGCTACCATCCCCCACTCTTCCATTAAGATGTGGTATTTCAAGCTCAGCAGAATACGTTATTATAATGGCTGTAACTATAATTGCAGGCGTTGGTACTAATATTGCAAGAATTACTGCTCTCCAGGTACATGTGGGTCTGTCAGTGGACTGCATGATTCTGTACAAAACTTTCCCTTTCCTGTACTATACAGTCTTCTTGTGAATAGGCCCTAAATGTATTCTCCTTTCTCTTGGCGCTATGCTAGCTGGCCCTTAGAGTCAAGCAGTTAACCACTGTTTTTCTCTTGTATTTAATGTCACGAATGAGCCTAGGACCAATGACCTCTGTTGCAAAAACGGCACAATGGAGAATGTTCAAAAGTTTGGAAAATGCTGGAACCCGTACTTTCTATTGCACAAATGGCACCATTCAGAATGTCAAAACGTAAATCTGTTAATTCTTGTCCAGGGACCTCCTCTGGGCCCGTGGGAAAGGCAATCTCATAAAAAACTAATTTTATCAGTTCACTGAAAAATATGGGTTGTGGGACAAATAGTGTTAGCGTTGCAGGTATGTCTCTTCCTGGACACAAAATAGTTAATTCTATCCTGGACCTTTGTCCGCAGGCTTGTATTGACACAGATCGAAGCCTGTTTGTTCTGAGCCCCTGCATTCAGGCAGCCGTTCTTTAATTATTAATCCACTTCTTCAGCTTGCTGTCTGCGGGAGCGACGGTCATATTCTCTGCGAGGCCCTGCTGCCTGAGTCGGTGTGATCCGTTCTCCGTCCGTTACTTTCTTTGTGTGTGACGCGTGGATCCACGAAGCTATGCCGTCACACTTCACAGCTGTGGCCGTCGTGAGGATGACCTGCCTTGGCCCCTTCCATCTCGGCTGCAAGCAATTTCTTCGTGTGTGGGCCTTCACCCAGATCCAGTCACCAGCTTTTAGATCATGGGCTGGTGGCGTCGTGGCAGCTGGGAGTGACGTCAGCACCTGGCAGTGAAGGTAACGTAAGACATGGGTTAGCTCTTTACAGTAACACAACAATAAGTCGTCCATTACTGACAGGGGGGCTGTTGACATGTGGCCTGGTATTTGCATGGGTCGGCCAAACACTATTTCGTGGGGACTTAACTTTGTCACTCTGTCAGGTGTACATCTCATTGCTAGAAGCGCTAGAGGCAGCGCATCTACCCATGAGAGGTCAGTTGACGCACAGATCTTGGCAATCTTATTTTTCAGAACTCCATTCTTCCGTTCGACAGCCCCTGCCGCCGGCGGGTGATAGGCACAATGGAGCCTTTGTTTTATCGCCAATCCTTTGCACAGCCCCTTGATAACGTTGGAAATGAACGCAGGTCCGTTATCAGAGGCGAGAAGGGAAGGTACCCCAAATCTAGGCAATAGCTCCTTAAGTAGACACTTGGCCACACTCTGTGCATCACAGTGCTTGGTGGGGTAGGCCTCTGTCCACTTGCTAAACATACAAACGATGACCAAGACGAATCTATATGACTGGGTGGGGGGCATGTCTATAAAATCTAGCTGGAGGCTTTCAAATGGTCCATGGGGGGGTGGGAAGTGGCCAGGCGCAGTTGGGGTACCCTTTCCAGTGTTGTACTGCGCACAGACAGAACACTGCTTGCACAGCCTCTCTGCTGTCTGGCGGAATTTTGTGTTGTACCAACACTGGGAGAATAACCTGACCATACCATCACGCCCCACGTGTGACGGTCCATGGAACAATCTACTCATTGAAGGGAGCATGATGGAAGGCAGGCACATCCTGCCATTGGGTCCTACCCATAGCCCCTCTTTTGTTTTTGTGCATCCCTGTTGCCTCCACTCCTCTTTCTCATTGTCAGCTGCATCCTTCTGAATACGTATTGGATCAAAATGCAGAGAACCCTTATCCTCTTGTGTGTCTGTCCTGTGGTCTACTAGTTGTACCATAGCTTGCTCGCAGCCTGTAAGCGCTATTCTCTTCGCTTCTTGGTCAATGAAAGCATTGCCTCTGGAGATGGGGTCTTTTGATGAAGTGTGGGCAGCACATTTTATTATAGCTACTTTGAAAGGTAATAGCAGCGCTTTGAGGAGGTCACAAATCAATTGTGCATGCTGTATCTGCTGACCTGCTGATGTAAGGAACCCCCTCATTGCCCATAACTGGCCGAAGTCGTGGACCACCCCAAAGGCGTATTGGCTGTCGGTGTATATATTTACTTTCTTTCCTTCAGCCCATGCACATGCTCTGGTAAGTGCCACGAGTTCAGCGGCCTGCGCACTTTTTGCTGCTGTCAGTCTTCCCCCTTCCAATAATCTAGTCGCTGTGCCCACCGCATAGGATGCTTGTAGTGTTCCTGTGTCATCTCTTAAGCATGATCCATCTACAAACAAATCTCCCTGTGCATCTGGGAGCGGTGTATCTTTCAGGTCTGGGCGTATTTTAGTATGCCTATCTATTGCCAGAGCACAATCATGAAAGGAATCATCTGAATCAAAATCCTCCAGCTCATGCTCTGTAGGGAGCAAGCATGCGGGGTTCAAAGTGGTACATCTCTTGATAATAATGTGTGGTGTCAAGAGTACTAACTCATACCTGGTGAGGCGTGCATTTGTTAGGTGTTGTGTCTTGGTAGATGTCAGAAGGGTATCCACGGCATGTGGAACGTGTAGTACTAATGTGTGTCCTAATACTAAGTTGTCTGATTGTTCCACAGCAAGGGCCGCAGCTGCCACTGCTTTAAGACACGGTGGGAGAACTGAAGCCACTGGGTCTAGCGTGGCAGAGTAATATGCCACGGGGCGGTAGAAGGCTCCGTGTTTCTGGGCCAAGACCCCCAGAGAACACGAATTATTTTCGTGACAGAACATGTGAAATTCTTTGCTATAATCTGGTATTCCTAATGCTGGTGCGTCCTTTAATCCTCTTTTTAGCTCATTGAAGGCTGTCTCACATTCTTGTGACCATGGTACAATATTAGGTATGTCTTTGTGTGTTAGGGCCTGCAGTGGTTTTGCAATGAGAGAGAAGTTTGGTATCCAGTGACGACAGTATCCTGCAACCCCCAGGAACGCCCTGACCTCCTTCTGAGTGCGGGGTCTGGGAAAATGTGTTATTGTCGATATTCTGTCTGGCAAAAGTTTTCTCGTTCCTTCTGTTAACTCATGGCCTAAGTACTTCACAGAGGTGAGGCAAAACTGTAACTTCTTTGGGGATACTTTGTATCCCTTTAGTGCTAAGTGGCATAGGACAGCGATGGTGTCCTTCACACAAGCCTCCTTTGAAGGCGAGGCCAATAGCAAATCGTCAATATACTGGATAAGTGTGGACCCCTCCTTCAGTACCAGGGAGTCTAAATCTGTTTTTAAGGCATGTGTGAAGATGGATGGTGACTCTGTGTAGCCCTGCACCAGCCTTGTCCAACAATACCTCTTTTGTCTGAAAGTAAAGGAGAAGAGGTGTTGGCTGTCAGGGTGCAAGGGAATGGTAAAGAAGGCGGAGCTAAGGTCCATGACGGTGAAGGTGTTTGCGGTCACTGGTACATTAGATAATATTGTTGCTGGGTTTGGGACCACTGGGAAAGATGGCAACACTATTTTGTTCAATTCTCTCAGGTCCTGAGTGAATCGATAGACAGGGTCCCCAGGGGCCCCGTTCGGGCCCTTGGGGGCCTTATTACTTTTTTTTATCGGAAGGATTGGTGAATTACATTGGCTGTATTGAATCTCCCTTAGGATTCCTTGCTTCAGTAGGTCTTTTATTACTGGTGCGATGCCCTCCTCCCCTTCCTTTGAGATCTTGTATTGTGGCACTCTTGGGAGAACTGCCCCTGGCTTCAATTTTATTTGCACCGGTGGGTAGTTCAATACCTGCCCTACGTCATTGGCGCTTGTTGCCCAGACCTCCGGCGGCACACAATTGCGTAGTTCTAGTGGTATTTGGAGGTCAGTGCTGGCAGGAGTGCATTTCATAAAGGCTTGTATCATTAAACCGTTTGCCTTGCTCTCTAAAAAGACCCCTGTTGGTGAGCAGTGTATGGTGCATTGTAATTTGCATAACAGATCTCTCCCCAGCAAATTCACGGGGCAAAACCTGCTAAGAATAAATTGGTGGTGCACTGTTATCGTGCCTACTACAAACTGTAGTGGCTCCTTAAGGTATTCTGTAATCGGTTGGCCAGTCATGCCTACTGCGGTTATCGTAGTCCTAGAAAGTGGAGCCTCGGGCGTTGTTAGTGCCTTCAGCATTGATCTTTGAGCCCCTGTGTCAATTAGAAATGGAACAACCCTGCCCAATACCTCTCCCTCTACATATGGTCCGGATTGATCTACTGCTATTGCTGGTGCTATTATCACGCAGTTTCCCACTTTCAGGCATCCCTAGAATGATGCTTGGGGTGGGGGTGGGGGCCAGTCATTCATTACTGGAGTCCATCCCTCCCCCCCTGCCCATTGCTGCTGAGTCTCATTTTCATGTGGTGTGTTGTCTCGGTACTCTGTGTGCCGAGTGTAGTTGGCGTGCTGGTGTCTGCCCTCTTGCCCGGTGTTCTGTTTGTACCTACTGTCCTCATTTCTTTTCTTTAATATTGGACAATCCGCTTTCCAATGGTTAGGGTCCTTGCAATAGAAACATGCTGTTCCTTGGGGTGGCAGGGAGGTTGATCTGCGGGGTAAGGAAGGTGTCCTACCGGTCTGCTGTCTTCCTACGCCTCGCCCCCCTCCTCTGCTCTTTTCTCTACCTCGGTTGTTGCTATAAAACCGTTCTTGTGCTACCATTAACCTCACTTTGTCTTTCTTTAACTTTTCTGTCTCCATTGCCTGCGCGCTAGCCTGAAAATCTGCGCAGTATTTAGCCGCCGATAGCACTTTTTCAATTTTCTCCTCCTGCCAGCAGACAAAAGAGGTTTGCAGGTGTGTCCTGATGGGTGGTGCAAGGCCTTGTACGAATGTAGTTACCAGGGCTGGCATTGCATCTCCCATCGGATCTTTCAATCCACTGTTCTGCCTATATACTTGCAGGAGGCGGTCAAAGTATGCATTCACGCTTTCATCTTTCTCCTGTTTGGTACTTGTAATTTTGCTCCAATCAACCCTATCTTCAGGTACCTTTTCCTTCAAGTGTTCCACTACTTTTTTATATAACTCCTCTACTTCTTGGCCTGGCTTCCCTCCTTTCCCCCGCTTTGGTTCAGCATCTGGCCACTCAATCTTTCTTTTACAATCTTCCCAAAGATCTTTTGGGATTATTATGTTAAATAGCGTGTTGAGATCGCTCCACAGTAACCCTCCTAATGCTGTCATTCTGCTAAGTTCTTCATACCACCTCCTTGGTTCCTCTCTTAAACGGGGAAAATCTCTGCTAAATGCGCTAATGTCTTGTCTTGACCATGGGACGTAAACATATGCTAAATCCTCTGGCGCGCTGCCAGGTGGTGGCGGTATCTCTCGTAGGGGCATGATAAGTGGTGGGACTTCTGTTGTGTTGGCTGTGGCTGTGGCGATGGAGTGGGCAAGAGAGTGGGCCACGTCAAGTACTGCACATGTGTGTATTAGCTGTTTCCACTGTTGTAATTTGTCTATGGCATATTTAAGCGTTTCCTGCAGCTTGGACTCCTCCCATGTTATTAAGTCTGAGTCTGTGAATCCGAACTTCCCAACTTCCCAGTCATATTTTTCTGGTAGTTGGGCACGACTACCTGCAGCTGTCTGGGTGTCGGCTTGCTTAGCATATACTAAGTGGGCCTTGGGTGCTTTGTTCATTAACTCTGCTCGTGCTAAGGACCGCGTTTTCTCTAAGTACCTCCTATGCTGTGTTTGTATAAAGGAGTCCACAGTTAGTGAGCCGTCCACAAGCCGCTGTAGTAGTGCTTGACAATTTAAAGAATCGCTTTTTAGCATCAATTTTGGTGAATTTGGGTTTGATGCTGAAGCTCCTCCAACCGTTCCTCCCACACTGCCTCTTCTTTTGTTCTCTGGAGCTGGCTCTGCTTCTGTCAAACACTGCTCTAGTGTGGAAATATCATGTTCTGTGTGATGGACATATGTAAATGCATCCCATATTAGCGAGTGCCACTGTTGTTTGCTGAATGAGTCATCCAGTGATTCATCCTCAAATAATTGCTGCCATGGTCTGTCTATTAGTTTAGGTATTTTAACCGCTTTTTTAATGCATTTATTTAGAACCCTGTGTTTCTTCTCGTTGCAATCTGAAGCGGCTCTAACCGCTATTTCTCTCATCAATTTCAGCGTAGCCAGGTCTTGGATAGACTCCAATTCTAGTTTTGCAACCTTATCTTTCAGCGCTCTGTGTACAAAGGTTATTGCTGCGTCTCGTTCCCCGGGAGTTAGCTCAGTGTGTTCTGGCTCAGGTACATGCAGCGGTGAATCACCACCCATGCATCCCAAGAGAATATCTTCTAATACTTGGTCATCTTCTCCTGCCCCACCTTCCACTTTCTCTTCTTTTTTAATTTGTACACATGGGAATGCGCCTATTGTATCTAATTGCTCTTTTCTCCATCTGCCCTCCAATTTTGCCTGTAATATTTGTTTTTTCATTTCCATAAGTTCGCTGTGGACCTTAGATTTGACTGCGCTTGTTGACCGTATATCGCTTAACACAGAGTCCCAATTATGGTACGCCTCCCATTCTAAACTTCTAATCTTCTTTCCTTTCATATTTAGCATCTGGCGCAAGTATGACAATTTTGCCATGTCATATGTGCCAATACATGGGAATTGGAGATCCGGGTTTTTAGATGTGAGATCGTGCCACTTGTGTGTGTACGTAATTGAGCTTAAGCCTCTTTTTATGGCCACATTATATGCAGGTGAGTTCTTGGGTGGGGCTGGCTGAGCCGTATCTAAATTCTTTTTACTGTTTCTGTTACCCATTGTTGTGTTGTTTTATAGACAGGATTGAGTGTGTTCTGTGTAGCAGCTAGTCCTAAACGCTGTACAAATAACTGTTCACGTATACCAGACAGGTGGGTTGCAGGGTGGACTTTAGCACAGTAACATGTGATACAATAGGTTGACAGAAATGCTTCATATATATTTCAGCCACACAGTATTTGCAAGATTGCAACAAGAAAGCAATACAT
This sequence comes from Lissotriton helveticus, assembly GCF_964261635.1. Taxonomy (NCBI): domain Eukaryota; kingdom Metazoa; phylum Chordata; class Amphibia; order Caudata; family Salamandridae; genus Lissotriton; species Lissotriton helveticus. Next base: position 1,999,838,817 of record NC_136067.1, read on the forward strand.
CAATCGCCCCAACAGTTCATGTAGTGCCAATTCACCAAAGCTATTTCACAAGGAAGAAAGAAGCCAGATCCTGGTTGTATATTGGGCCTTGATGGCCTCTGAAATAAGTAAGATAGGAAAACAGACCCTGTCTATGCCACAGGGTGCTGACATTCAACAATAGAGCGATAGTGGTGAATTGCTTCGTGCAGTTCAGACAATCACATAAACATCTAAGACAAATTCTGGGGATCCTACGCGGCAGCGCTGTAGAAAAAACCTTCTGTGCAGAGAATGTGTGTGAGTTTGCTGTACTTAGTCCCAAAAGGAGTAAGGGGGATACTAGAAACCCTTTTTAGTTTTGGAATTCTAGAGAGGTACCCTTCAATCGGTCTTTACAGCCAGTCCCCTATTAGAGGCCAGAGAGTATTATGGACGGGGTGCCTATTTGGCGAAGCTGGTTAATGGGTGTGTGATGTAAAGGTCTTTTATCAGATCTCTGTCAGGTAGCGTTGTAATACCCAGAATAGACGACTAAGCTGGCCGAGGAAGTCTAGAACCTGGTACAAAGTGAAAAACACCCCACGTACCTAACAGTATTTGGCCACTAAATAAGCCAAACACATCACAAGGACACAATAAAAGAATGCAATGAACCCTAAAATTATTGAAAACAGAAATACTGGTGTACCAAGCGTCACACCCCCCTCTTCGTGCCGAGAAATATCCTGAGGCACGAACCTAGAACCACTCTGGTGCCTAGCAGGACGTCTCCAGGGGGAGGGTGGAGGCTGAATCCAGGCAGGGCGACGGGCGTTAGCCAAAGAACCAGGAGCGCCTGGAGCGTTCCTCATAAATGCCCAAATATTAGGCCAGCGGCGCGCGGTCGATGGTGCAGGACCCAAGTCAGAGCTCATCAGAACAAATAAAATAAAATCACAATCAACAAATGCACAGTAGAAACAAAATCTAGCAGCCAACCTGGCCACCCGTATCGCGATACCTAACAGGCACAAACACTATGTGCCAAACTGGGGAGCAAAACTGCCACGCCCTAAAACGGCGAGCTACCTGCTACCACCCACAGGGGAGCAAAAACTGCCACAGCTCACAATGAGGGGCCAACTGCTACAACCCAATACCGGAGGGTTAAAGTCCCCTCCCAAGTGTACTCACCGGGCTTCGTCCAGTCTGTTAGAGCATACCGACGTCCGCTGCACCTACTGGGAATGGTCTGGCGAGGGTATCCCGCAACCCAGCGGCCGGTGACTCTCTGCGGCGGGAGGGGGGGGGGGTTTGCAGACCTTCGCCCTCAATGGCTGGCCCAGGGCCCACTGACGTGAAATCACCAAAGAGTTACTGCCGGCCAGGAATCCTGCAGAAGCTTGCCGTCACCAGCCAGCTAGGGAACGCAGGGGACCAAGGCCAGACCCTATAGGAGAGAAAAAAAAATGTATGTGAGAAAAGGCAGCGGACTTCAGGTAGCAATGACAGAGGCAAACACACGCCCGTTACACAAAAACCCAGAAAGATCAACAGCACCGAGAGCCGGAGAAAAGTAGAGAGAGAAAAAGCTAGACGGGAGCTACCTCCTGGGTCGTGTGGTGGCAAAAACAAACGTAAACCATCAGAGCCAGGACCAGCAGAACGAAGAAAGTTATCAGAAAAGGGACCACGAAAGACATGGAGTCTGAACAAGCCTTGTAAATATCCCCAGGACACAGGCACACCTCGTCAGACATATAGAGTCAAGAAGAAAAAAATGTCAGGAGAGGTAAGTACCCAACACAAGCGTGCCGAGAGCGAACAGGGCAGGACACTACCAAAGACAACGGAGAGGCCACAAACAGGTCATCCACCGGATCCGGCCCCCTCCAGCTACCAACCAGGTCGGGGAGAGATAAACAAACAGAACGTTATCACCTCAAAACCCCTCCCCTAGAAGGGTGCCAAAAGGGTCCGATCACCAGTGTCCGCTCCGTCGGTGTGGCCAGTCAGTCGTAATGGGCCCGCAGCATTATTCTCCACCAAATGTTGAAGCTCAGTAATTAACTGCAAAAGTAAAAAGATCAATGACAACAGTAAAATAAACAATTCGCTCTCAGCATGTTTAGGTTGGCAAGATTTATTGGGAACCCAATTAGAAATAATCACAATGCAATATACGTGCACACGGAGACCTCAGCAAAGCTCACTGAGTGCCCAATTGGTATGACAGTGCAGAGACATTTTATAGGTATAAGCCCCCACAGGATGGGCATCATAGCATACGTAATCTGGATCAGGCTATGACCTGCTGGACCAATCAGTGAAATGCACATGTGGTGTGATACCCTTTTAAGGCTCGAAGGGTGCCTATACCCTAATGTTACTGCCCACGTGACATCTACAAGAGCAGATTTGGGTTTTTCCCTAAAGGTGAAATCTGTGTCTCTGGTGTACGTGGACTTGGCACGTAGGCCTGCAGGTCATGTCGACATGATTTACTGAAAGTGTGGCGTGTTGCAATAGCGAGCTGGAAGCTGGCAAGTTTGTTTTCGGAAGCCTTGCGTTGCTTGCACGTTGCAGCTGACTGATATACAGAATGGAGCGTGCGACCATTTTGTGGATTTCAGCTTGTGTCTTTCATTAGTAGTTCAAAGAAGACTATCGGCCTGAAATCATATATATTTGGTATCATGGAAATGTCCGCTTCGTCAGTACAACCTCCCTGCTACTTCATCTGGCCGCTCTCTCTCTTCCGTTCGGTATACGGTTTGTTGATAGCAATCGAGGTAACCAGTGATTGGTCAACATCTGCCAACTGGACAACAGGGGTTAAACTAGAGGGGAGCCAGCCATTGCTGTTGGGATCTGGTACCCACAATTCGACCTCCCTACCAGTCTTGACTGAGGCAGCACAGCGGCACCCTCTCTTATTCTTTCTCTTGTTTAAGTTGTCAGTAGTTTGGAACCATGGCAGTATATGAGGATAAAAAAGAAAAATAAAATTATTATGGCCAGGAACCGGCCCCTATGCTGTGCACCCACTGGGAAGTGCTTCAAATTAACGAGGATCACTTTGTGTAAATATATATATATATATATATATATATATATATTCATTGAAAAAATAAAAATAGGTTTCAGAGGTGGTATAGTTAGCTAGACATTCCACTCATAAAAAAACCTTTGAAATTCCTCTGTTATAGTTAGTGGTACTAACTGTAACTCTCACACCCACAATCCACTGGTGATTGTGTCACATATTACATCATTTATGACATGGTCAGTGACATCACTGATGACATCACTGATCACATCTCAAATTACATCACTGATGACATCATCCAGTGAATGTGGTTTGGTTTGTTATTTAAATATTTATTATATGTACACCAATCCGCATTGAAGAATCAGTGGATATATAAATATCTGGATGGAGGATTTAGTAGCAGTGTGAATGATGGTTTACTTGAGTAATTTATAGTGTCTCACTATATATATTGGATTGGATATCTGGATTGGATATCTGTATTACTTTGTCAGTTGTTGTGTAAACTGCTGCGCCAGTTCGTTACTGGCTATGTGAAAATCTATATTGGTTATTGATTAGTTAACTGATTATTTGTATGGGAGAGTTTATGTATTTGTGGTTTGGTGGGGGATCTTTGACTGCCCAAAGATATGTGAATAGTTAATTCAGTATGTAGATGAGGTTAAGACTACGTATTATAATAGGTGTTTGGGTGAGTGAATATCTTTATGGGTGTGGTGATGAGCAAATATATTTCTCAATGGTACATGTCCAACAAAGTAGAAATAAATAAAAGGCATTGTATGTGACAGTTGTATATAAATACGTATACATAAAACTCACTCATTGATTGCATGAGTGACTGTATATAAACAACTGTATACTTGTAATAGTGATTTCATAAGACACTCAGTATGAGTTACTTTCTATATGAATAAATAAAGTGCTATTTTTATAAGTGTATAGCTGAGTAAATGTAAATAGGATACATTTTCTGCAAAAGTAAGTATAACTGAATAGGATGTGTGCTGGTGTGTAATGTCGATATAGGTTTATATGTGTATTTGATAATGTTCTATTGATCATAGACAACATCTAGGAGTGAATCTATAGGTATTTGATTAGATGTGTGTGGAGATCTAGGAATCAATGTGTGGGTTTTTTAGATACTTGTATTGCTGTGTCAATAGATTCAAATAGGGTACTCTGTATTTTGTAGTGAGTGATGAAAGGTTATACTGGTGTATGATGAGGTGTATCTAGTTGTCACCTGGATTTTTCACTTATCCTGAAGAACTAAAAAAGTGAATGCCCCGAAAGTCATTTGTACTATATGTGGCACTGTGCTCTCAAGAGGAAATCCATCAAAAAAGTACTCATTTTCAATTCATACTATGATAAGGCATGTGAGACAAGTGCACCCTGTGCAATTTTCACAGGCATCTACAAGAGCTCTGGCGACACAAATACCACCAGCTGTGGCTGGCACTTCATCTGGAGGACGACCTGCATCTCCATCCACTGCAGCGATGGACTTAAGACCATTCTTCACAAAAGTTCACATGAGATGCAACAAATGTTTTCAAATTATTGTGTACGGCGAGCAGAGCCTCACTCTGATCGAGCAGAGAATTAACGAACATCATTGCTCCGAGACAAGATAAATTTTTCCAAACTTTACATTTATTTTGTTCCCGTTGAACAGTTTTCTGGTTGAAGATTTCTGTCCCAGTTTGAAAATACAAAAAAAATATAAAACTTTAAAAAATAAATAAAAGAACAAAACAAAAAAAAAAGTTCTTTTCAGAACTAACTCATTTTTCCAAAAAGAGCTATGGGGCATATTAACAAGATGTGCGTTAAAAAACGCACATCGCATATTTGACTATCGTCGGATTTTTTTGCCGTGTTAGCGCGTTATTATCAACGCGGAACACATAGGCGATAGTGAATCCTGTGATAGCCGGCGATAGTGAACATTAGCGCGTTAAAAGAAGCGTTGTTTTTGTTAATATGGGGGGGTGGATTCAGCTTTATGATCTACACCCCCATGTTGACAATGCCTAACGCCTAACGGCGTTTGGAGACCTGTGATGAACAAGTTTAATCCAGGTCTTTTCCTCCGAACGCCTGTGTTGGTGATAGGCAATTCCCACCTCCAACCACATTTTGCATGTGGTTGAACGTGGGAACGCCTACTTTGCATGTCATTAGCGATGTTTCTTGCTGACATGCAAAGTTGGCTTGTGGCAGGCGTTGCAATGCCCTTTTTAATAAGCCGCTGTAAGTATCGCTGCTTTCTCTGCGAATTCTGCCAAGAAAGCGGCGATACTTCAGGTTGTTAATATCATCTTTCTTTTGAATGAATGTGTAGTGTATAATTGAGTAAATGAAATTAATGACAAAAATGTAGTAAGGGACTAGGCAAATGATTGAGGTAAAGGAAGTATATTGACTGTAGAAAGTGAAGTAAAAGAGTGACTAAAAGAAGGGGGCTACTGTACGTTACATGGCGCATCTCTGCAAATCATCATGAATGCGCCAAGTGAACTACGACAAAAAAAAACCCCCGTGCGCCACCATTGATGTGTCACATTTACAATGTGGCGTACCATGGGGCAAAAACAGCACACGTGCGTGATGCATCTATGCCGTAAAGGGGTCGCATTGTTGGAGTTGCATCGCATAAGCAATGTAGCTCCCGCAATGCACCTGGCGGGCCCATTCAACTAATGCTGCAAGCCTTACGCCTACTTCAAGCAGGCACAGGGTTTTATCATAGCATTGACCTAGAAGTGATTCAGTGAAACCTTCTAGATTTCACACAGCCAGTTTTAGCAAGCGTTCCTGCACAGGAACGTCCCCCCCTGCACCAGAACGCCTCCTTAAGGCGCAGGTCTTTACAACGTGACACATGTCCCAGATGCATCAGGTTGTAAATAGTCCGCACGATAGCGCATCTGTTACACGACTGCTGCATCACAAAAGTGACGCAATGATAGCACAAAAGACGCATAATGGGCTTGTTAATGTGCCGCAACATTTCTAAAGATAGGGTAGTGAATTAAGGGAAATTAAAAATTATGAGAAGAGCAGTATGGAAATGAAAGTAAAAGTGAAGGAGTCACAAAAGGAGACTGAGAATGGACATATGGAAGGACAGTAAGGTACAAAAAGAGAGATATATAGAGTACGGTTACGGGAGTGAAAGTAAATCAAATGGAAAGATAATGAAGAAAGAGGATTTGAGAATGATAAAAAGGAGGTAAGTGAAAGTGAAAAGTGGGAAGTAAGTGATTTAAAAATTGAGTAAGGGAATGAAGGGACTTAGAAAAGCGTAGAGAGGGAATGGAACAGAGACACAGATTTATATTACCCAACACATCTTTGCAAAATAGCAGAGATGCGCCTGAAAAGGTGCGACACACAAGTTAATTCTTGGACCAGTCATAATGTACCACATTTACAAAATGGTGCACCATTGCGCAGGAATAAACAAATGCGTGTGATATTTAGGGCTGAAAGTTCGCACAGTGTTGAAATTGTGTTCCATGCACAACGCAACTCCAGCACTTTTCAAACTTGCTCTATCTGTAACATGGTATATCAACCTTTACAGTTGCTTCAATAGGTGCAATGTTTTTGATACATCAGCGTTGCTGAAATGACTCGGTGCAATCTTGTAGATTTCACTGAATCACTTTTCAAGGGGATTCTTGTGACACAACAGCTACTGCTCCATGGAAATCGCACATGAAACCTGACACTGGTTTCATGTGCTGCACGGTTTTAGAACGTGATGTATTTGCCTGCACTATGTTGCTTCTTTTGCGCTGCCACTCCTAAAAAAACTGACGCACAAGCAGTACAAAAGAGGTGCAATGGCCTTCTAAATCTGCGCCTAAGGAATTAAAGTAAGTAAGGGACTAAGAGAGAAAAGGGTAGTTAAACAAGCTCAGTGAGGCAGAAAAAACAGTATTAATAATGATTAAAAGACTGTAAACAAGATAGAAGGGAAATAATGGGAATAAGTAAAGGAAAGTAAAGGAAAGTAAAAAAAAGTTAAGGAAGGTAAATAAGAGATAGATTTAACAATGAGCAAGAGAGAAACAGAAGTAAGAGAATGATGAAAAAGTTTTTTCGGTTGTTATACTTACCTTTCAAATAATAGCAAAGTAATAGTAAATTTCTTTAAAAAAACATACTATCTGTGGAAAAAAAGAAAAAATAGAGTTATAATCTACATTTCATAAAACAAAAGAAAGTAGGAGTGCAGGAAACAGAAAGTGAGGGAGAGAGAGTGAGAGACAGAATGTGTAGTGTATAAATCAATGACTAAGATAATTAAGTGAAAGAGAGAATGGCACTGAAGGAATGACTATGTATAGCAAAGTATGGAGAGGGAGGAAAGGAGAGTATCATAAGTGAAGGAAGGTGAAAGAAACAGTGTCTAAAACAAAGAGACTAAGGGTAGGGGAATGAGTTAAGGAGATTGATAAAATAAGGGAAGGACACTAAGAGAAACAGAGTGAGGAAGGGTAAGTGACATAAGGTTAACAGGGCAGAAACAGGGAAAGACTGTAAGGGACGGATAAACAGAAATAAAGCACAGTAAAGAGAGTGAAGTATAGATTAAAGTATTGGAAATGAGGATAAGTGATGGGAGTAATGGAACAAGGATTATGGTAGGGTAAGAGAAGAGCATTAAGGTTGAGGAAACAGGCGTGATAGAGGGTGCATAAAGGTGACTGAGCATGAGACAACGGCAGTAAGAAAGTGAAGAGATACAGAGAGTGAAGGAAATAGTGACAGAAAAGGACTCAGGGAAGGAGCAATGAAAGGTTAATGACAAAATGTGGATGAGTTAAAGGGAGTGAGCGTAAGAGAAGAGCACTGACAAAGAAAGGGGATGAAAGGAGTAAGGGTAAGTGAGGGAAGTATAGGGACAAAGAGAAGTAAAAAACTAAAACGTTTTTGTCATCAGTCGTACTTACCTGATAAATGTAATATCTGTGGAAGACAAAAAGCAAATCAGTTATAATAAATTTTCCTGAATACAATATGTTATTTGGTTTATTTTTGCTGTTCTCAGAATATATTGATTTTCACTATAAGCAGTGAGTTCAATACTACTCATCATATCACAGTGGGCAAAAAAAACCACAATCAAAATGATTGTGTTGAAAAAACCCATACAAGATTTGAAAACATAATGTATATATTTGAAAAAAACATGTCTTAAATGTTATTCTCTAATTCGCAATTTCTTATGTAAGAGCACTACATGTTCAACGATCACAAACTAATAAAACAATATCACTTATTTTTAAATACCTGTCAATAAACTTCCGTACCAGCATGTTCAAACAAACATTTATCTCAAGTAGTCATTTTGTTCTCCCATAGTTTTCCGCGTGGCCAAATAGTATGAGTAAAGTCCTTATTTTCAAACAACATTTATCTCAATTAGTCATTTTGTTCTCTCATACTTTTCCGCATGGCCAAATAGTATGAGTAAAGTCCTTATTTCCCAAATTACTTAATTGTACTCTTAACCATTCTTTTCCCGAACTTTACAATCAAAACTTGCAATGTGTTCTGTACCATCAAATATTACTTAAACCTGTACCTGATACTATCACTATGCCAAATACAAATTTCATTTTTAAATTTGGTCACCGTCATTCACATGATACTTCTGAATAACAGAATATATTTTCTTAACAGCAGTAATCTTCCTACACCAACTAATTTTACTGAAATTTGGGTTGCAAAAACACCAGATAAGAATTTGTTAAGTCAAAAGGCAAACGTTTCTTAAAAGTCAATTGACTATCATTGCAGTGTGTCCACCCTGTTGGAGATTTCAAATGAGCTGTGTAATGTCCTGATGTTGTTGAAGAACCATCATGAAAGATAATTGCTACAGTTACACATGTTCATCTAGAAATTGATATTTGAGAAGCCACAACATTTTTAATTGAAGTTGTCAATTTTGTTCCATCAGCTCTGCATCGTTGGAACATTAAAATTACATACTGTCCATATTTTTGGATAAATAATGTTGATAATATTTCTGAGTTACATTGAGAACAGAGCATGTTTTGATGCGCACCTCTAACTAGACTATTGAAAGACACTGCTTTGCAGTCTGGTAATGTTAAATATATAAATCTTTCAGTGTCTATGTCAGTACTACTTGAAAATGAACAATTGTCGCAGTTATGTTGCCATTTATAAGAAAGGCCAAAAAGACTATCAATATCTACACCTTCATCTTCTAAAACTGTAAGCATATTCATAATAAATTCCTGACTATCTTGCTGAATATTCTGAGAAAATTGATTTAGTCCAGCACATATGTCTAAAACATTTCGAAGTGCTGAAACACTTGCTATTTCACTATTATCACTGCTACATTTTTCAAACACAGAATTTAATGAACAACGAAATGTTTGTTCCTGATTTTCTACAATCTGTTGCTGTAAAGTTTTAAGAAAAAAACAACATTAACCACTACATTTGCATAGCAGTTGACACCAGAACTGTTTTCAAATTTAAATCCAACAATCTCTTCAGTAGTAACCTTTTTCTTTCTGCTACCAATCACAGGTTCATCTATTTTTTTTCGTTTCTCTAACACTTCACTACATTTTTCCTCATATCTCCTTTTTCGACCTACCACACACTTTTCAATTACAGGATATTGAGGTAAACTTGGAGCATATTCTCTTCTTAACCTGTTATACTCCTTCACACAATTTAGATCTGCACTAACACAGTACTTCCAATATTTACCAAAGCACTATCTACACTTAAACCTTGAGATTTATGAATAGTCACTGCATATGGCAAACAAATAGGAAATTGTTTGCGACGGACATATAAGTCTTTCACAAGCAAAAATCGAGTTGAACAACGACTGAATTGTTGAACTTCCTCAATTCCATCAAATTTGATTCGTAAAAATTCAATCTCATCTCTATTTGGGTAATTCACAAAACCAACAACATTACCCATTGCTCCATTCACCAAACCTCTTTCCACATTTAAATATCTTCGTAAAATAATACGACAATTTAAACATACATACAGATTCTTTTCTAAGCAGTTTTAGATATAGATTTCTGTAGAGAATCCAATTTTAACTTCAACTTTTCTGACAAAATAATAGTACTTCCTTCATGCTCTATTCTATCTTTAGCTTCCAGTTTCTTAATTTCTTGATTTTCTAACTTCAACATTTTTTCATTGAACATTGAACATTCTTGTAGAGTTGGCATCAAGCATATAACTGACTTATCTTCTGCCTCTTTAGTATATATTTTCTCGGCCACATTATTTTCATTTGGAAACAAATTGGAAAGAAATCGTATTTGTAAAGTTTCTTTCGCATGTTCACTTAGTCTTCCAATTCTTATATCTTGAAGAATATTTCCATATTTAGCATCCTTTGCCTGTCGCATATTTTGAATCAGTTCAGTATATTTGAAATGCGACCATATATTAACATTTCCAATACTTCCCAGGCACTTTCTGGTGTCTTCATGTGTAACAATTTTGAATACAGGTTGTCCTTTTACAGGAGTCAGCTGCAGTAGATCTCCAAAAACTATGACATGTTTGCCTCCAAATAACACATCATACTCTGTTTTAATAATCTGTTGCATTCTTAAATGCACAAAAGCAAGCATTAAATTTGATACCGTGCTTACCTCATCAATAATGAGAAGTTTAATTTTTTTAAGGACTCTAGAAACTTCACAACAAGCTTCTCCAGATAGCTTGTGGTATTGTAATGTATTTTCATGTTCAACTGGGAGCATCAATTAACAATGTAAAGTAATCCCTTTAATGTTGTGTGCTGCCAACCCAGTTGGAGCAGTAACAACACAAGAGACTGATGACTCAGTTCTTTGCTGTAGATATGTGGCTATTCCTTTAATTAGAACATTTTTACCAGTTCCAGCTTCTCCACTCACATATAGTCGTACAGGTTGAAATGTCATACATGAGCATTCTTTTTTCTCATGACGAAAACCATGCTCTATCTGCTCTGTCACTTCATCATATATTTGTTTTTGCTCAAGATTAAGTTGTTTTTACAATTCTTCTAGGTTTATTACATCTTCTTGAGCTTGTTCCATTGCTCTTTCCACCTCATCCATGACATTGGCTGCTTCATTTTCGATAATTGGTTGTCCTAGTGGATCTTGACTCAACGAAGCAGAACTCTGACTATCTTGAGAACTGTCTCTAGCAATCTCTGCTGCAATTGTTGCTTCTTGCTCTATTTCATCGTTTAACATGTGCAGATAATTACTAAAAACAGGACATTCTATACTATTTTTAGATGCGTTGAATGAATCTTCATAACTGTCAAAGTCACCAAGTGGGAGAGGTGTGGCGCCGCGGCCAGGGCGACTGACGCTGGAATCTGGGGATCAGGGTTCGATCCCCGGCTCCGGCGGCAGGTTAGCCCAGCACCATGTGACTCTGGGCAATAGCTCGCTTAATCTTCCCGACGGCCCCCAGCGCCTAGAGACCCTTACGGGTGATTGTGCGCTTTACAAATGTGGACTTTACTTTACTTTACCAAGTAGTTCCTCTTCTTTACGCCATGGTTTAAATAGTTGCAAAAGAGCTAAGTAGTAAAATTCTCTTTTGTCAGGAGTTTCGGAACTCAGTTTTCGGTGATTAATCAAATGTCCTTTTCTTTGTTTAACCAGACATCCTTCATATCCAATCACAGCATATACACCTTTATCGATATTCTCAGTAATATTCCTTTTAAAAGTGTAGTTTTGTAGTATTTCATACAGACAAATGTTTTCAAGCAGATTACTTCTATTTGAATAGTATGTATCCAACATGTTTGTCTTCAGAATGTCTGTACTGTTTCGTTCTTTTTCTGCTAAGTATTCAATTTCTTGAACAGGTTTCAAAACTCGGTTTCGTGTTCCTGCAAGACCTAAACTCACCTATAGGATTGTTCTAGATTTTGCATAAAGACTTGCTGATGATAATCAATCACAACATTCATATGCTCCAATTTCTTGATGAGATAACATCTTCAAACTGTAGGTATACAATTTTCTACTTAGGCTCTTTTCATGAGAAATGTCTTCCCACATATCCTTAAGTTCCGTCTTTTCAGACTTGGTGATGTAAGATGTTACATATCGAGCCACAGCAATAGAGTTGTCTGCAACATATTGAATATCCATGTTAGCATTCCACATGGACAAAATTACTGGGTTATAGTCATTTATGTATTTGGACTCTTCCCTTCTTCTTAAATTGTAGGTATTTTTGGGTGATCTTCTTGTGATAGTATGTCGCAAATATGACATAAAATTGTTCACTCTTCATTTTGAAATTACTGGTCGTGGAAATCCAAAGCGACATTTGGTATAGAATGTATCCTTTGATTTGAATTTTCGCCGACAATATTTGCCACAACGATGGCTTTGAAATCGTAACACTTTTCCTCTTAAATCCTTATCAGTTGTACTTTTAGGTATATCACATGTTGCATATTCTTCAATGAAAGATAGTACAGTGTCATCTGAGTCTGTTCCAAATTTGGGAGCATCTTTGATCCATAATAGCATAAGAATATGAGGAGCACCTCTCGCTTGAAACTCTTTTCTCCAAAAGAAATCCAGAACTTCACCAATAGGTGGATTTTTCTTGTTTGTAATAAAAGACATCATAGCTTCAAATCTATGCTTAAAATATCTGCAAACATTAACCGGATCCAATGAACACAGTTCTCCAGGTGTCTTATACTCTATATTTTCTATGTTTGCATTTGCCTCCCGAAGAAATTCAAGTAAATCTTCCCAAGCATAATCAGCACAGCTTAGAGTGAAAAAACATGTAGGTGCTCCTAAGTTTCTTAGCATGCATTTCAAATCTCCATGACGACGGTAGCAATACTCGTTAGTACCATGCTGACATGCCATTAGATTAATTAGGTGAGAATCCAAAACAGTGTCTTTCTGTTGCACTTTATCCATAAATTACTTTGCTGAAACATTTTGCAGATGTACTCCACTTTTTAGGATATGGTTCACTGCATAAGAAAGTCCCGATAAGTCACTCTCAAACAGAAGATGAAACAAATATGGAATACATTGACGAAATCTTGGATCTTCTGCATATAATCTTGTTGTCCGGTATTCAGATGCAGGAATCGTGCACCTTGACCTGTTGGAAATAACTGTGGGAAACAACGAGCTTCCAAGCTTTCTTCCAATGCACTAATGGGACTTCCTTTTGCTTTTTTCATCTGAAATAATTCAATAGAATTCCCCATTGCTTCTTTGGAATGCAGTGGATGAACACTGTAATGTTCATACATTTCTTCACTTCTGGACACATACACTCTTTCAATTTGTCCAACAGACAAATCATTATCCTCTTCTTCATTTATTTCCTCTTCTCCTACGTATACATTTTTATAATATTTATTGTTTTTGACCAAATACAACGTTGCCTTTTTGACTTTTCTAACATCCACTAAATCTTGCCAGATATTCTTACTCTTTGTAGGCACACCATTAACTAGAATAACTAGAGGTTCCTCTTCTACATTTTCAACACCAATTGTCTCAATGTTTTTTTTTAAATCAAGAGGCAAATATACAACTCTACCCTTTAATCCTCTTTGTAAATCTGAAGGATTTAATTTCCATGTCTTGAATCAGAAAAGTCTCATAGGTATTTAAATCCTTCAGTTTAGATGGAATATTTATCAACTCAAGATTATTATGTACAACTCTAGCAGGCATTCTATTTTCATTTAATTTATTATAACAATATTTACAAATACGTTGATCAAAACCCAAATCAAAACAGTTTTCTACCAACAAATAAGTTGCAAAATCTTTCCACACACTATTATTTTCCTTTTCATTTTTTAAATATAAATCAACTAACCTAGTTTGATTTTTGTAATGAGTGCGACGACAACACACACAAGGAAAATTGGGTTTTTCACCTGCAATGACCTTAAACTTTGTTATTTCCTGTTCAAAATGTTCTGTATTAAAATTCTGATCATTTTCTACCACATTTCCTTCTATTATTGTATCAGTTTCTGCACGGTCTTCTTCTGGACCAAAGTAACTAACCTCAATTTCTTCACAGATGTTCTTAACATCTAATTCAGATCCATGCAAAAGAGCACTATTTAACTGTTTGAGCTTAAGTGCAGGACTTTTTGCATAATACAACCTTCTCACTAATTTCCTTGCTTCGGTATGATGCACTGCTAACATCCTGAAATAGTGAAAAACACTCTGACATTCTTTTTTAGAAAGACAAGCCAGAGAATGCCATTGCAGACCTGTTTTTTCTCTCAATCTACAAGGGTCTAGTTCTTGGAACATTTTAACTTATTGTTTAAGACTTTTCTTAGCATACTTACGTAAGAAATTGCTAAATAAATCAATTGATTCCTGTCATACACTGCAAATACTACTACAATTCCAAGTGTAGACAGGAGCCTTAGGACGTCTCCCTAAAACCTTATCAGCTATCACCTCTTCTGTATTTCTAGGCACAATTTTCTCTTTTTGAATAGGACAACCGTCCTTCACCTCATATGCTCGACCACTGGTGTCAACTGCATGCAACACATCATTACTTTGAAAGTAACTCTCTTCAATAAAAAATGGCTCACAACTTGAACTATGCATCCATTTTCCAGAAAAAACATCACAAAAATGAGTCCGATTAATTACTCTTTTCCATTTACTCTTAGCTTTTAAAACTTTGATTGCCTTATTCAATGTATTTATTCTATTAATTACTAAAACAAATAACTTTTTTTGTCTCAAATGTAAGTTCCACAATATCCTCAATATATATTTTTTTCTTATAAAAAGCAGATTTCCTATTAAATGTTTTCCTTTTTTAATAAATTCGAAACTACTCTATTATAAAACATACGCTTCCTGATTTCCGCAAACTGATTAGTACGTCTTTTACTATACACATTTTCTTCAACACAGACTTAGGAAACATTTTTCTTTTTTCTCTGAAATCTCCTTGTAGATACTGACAACTGTTTTTCCGTTTCCACATTATCCAATTTTTTTTTTCCTTTGAGATAATTTTTTTTAAAAATCCTTGCTTGTCTTACCAGGAGCATTCTTGTTTTTATCCGTCCTTTGTTCATCACGTAATTCTTCTAAATATTTTCTCTTAGAATTATATGTCCGTTTATAGTGCTTTCTTTTTTCATTTTTGGTCGGCATATTGATTTTTGTTTCTGTTCAAAATTACAATCTGTTGTGAGAAAAGACAAAAAATGTTATAGACCTCTACTAACATATAACATAGAAATTATAACCACTAAATAACAGCCGCGGGCCGTGGAAAGAGTTACGGTGGGGCAGGGAGGCGGGGAGGGGGAGGCGCGGGGTTGGAGGGTGCTAAAAACAGGCATATGGATCATTGCAGGTAAGTACACAATTTAATTAATAAAACAAAATTTGTAGCGCGCACTGCATGGCAAAAAGCAATGCTGTGCTTGGTACAAATTTTGTTTTATTAATTAAATTGTGTACTTATCTGCAATAATCCATATGCCTGTTTTTAGCACCCTCCACTCCGCCACTCCCCCTCCCCGCCTTCCTACCCCACCGTAACTCCCTCCACAGTCCGCGGCTGCTGAATAATGTAAACAGTGGTTTACTTTATAAGTAAAATAAAGGCAAAGCAACAGTATTTGAACAGAGTAGGAAATCATATAGTGAGTGCTGTTTCTGACTTTATGACAGTGCATTGCTCTGTCAACATTATAGACGTATTTGCTGACAATAGTATTTCAGGCTTAAGAACAGAACAGTGATTTTCAGCCGGTGTAGGGGATCATAGTGTAATTAATCTTTCTGACCATAATCTCTAACATTGTTCATCCAAACATTTATTCTCATTTTCATTGAGTAAATCAACGATCAATACTACAAGATGACTGACTCCAAAAATGTTTTATTATAAATTATACATTTATTCATTTAACATTTCATATTCTAATAACACTTGCAACATAACTTCTTCTGCAATTTCGTTTTCATCACAATGAAAATGTGGTCTTCTCCTTCCAAAACTTCTACCATTTCCAGAAAAGCACTATCCAAAGTCTCATCCATGAAATTGTTATTTTCAGTTTCATTTTCCTCTGAAATAAGTCCCTCATTAACTTCCTCCAATAAATCACTTGAGATCTCAACTGTAAACCAACGTTTTCTTCATGGTTTTCCATTCCACCAATTAGATTATGATGTTGGTCCTTTCAAAAAAATATAAAGACTAAATTAAAACTTTTCCATGAATAGATAACTAAAAACTACCTATACTAATTTTATAAGTATATATATTACCATACTTTTAAACATATTAACTACACACATTAATGTACCACCCTCCTCTTCTTTGAAAACAGACTCACAGTGTGATCCTACACACATAACACTATCCCTTGCAATTTATTTAAATAACTACTGCAGTCAAACGGGGTCTTACTGTGAGTTTTCTTTATGGGTTTTCTGGACTGTAGAACTATTGAAAGACTCTATAATTTTTTTCTTGGGATGGATTTTCTGAGTTTAGCACAATAAAGTGCTATTCAAACTGTATACAGACTGAAGGTGAGACTCACAATGTACAAAAGAAAATTCACTAAATAGATTACTACTTGCCACAAAGACAGTTGCTTTTACCTTTGAACAGCACACTCTGCATCTAAATTGCACAGCATGTACACAATGTCATGCTAAGCATGAGCAACCGTATCATAATAGACCTCTGCAAATCCATATAAAAGGGTGCAGACAGATACTACAGGCACAGATATAGAAAGATGGTGCCCATGACAAAAATAAAATAACGCAGGTAGATAGTAAACTGTTACAGTCAGAGAATAGATGATGCACTGCTGCAAGTTAAACAACAGATGGAGCAGTACATAGTACAGACAGACACAGACATGGTTGATTGCATGTAACATACTGGTCATGTGTATAACATCACACTGCAAGTTAAGTTTGATTTTAAATTAATGTGGGTGAATAATTTGCTTAGTTGATATGTTTTAAAATCATGATTGGAAGACAATTACGCTTCAGGATATGTACTGTTAGAGAATCTTAGGCAGCATGTCTCTTAGCCCTCTTTGTTGCCAAAAAGTCTCTATACTGTGGAATAAAGATCCAGGATGTGCAGTTGAAATGAAAAAGGAATGTTATTTCTTGCTTACATGTATATGGTCTGTTTTTTGCCAGTAGACACGGTGAGATGGTATGAGCACAGACAGAGATAGTGCAAGCAGACTCACATATGGTACACACAAATGATAAAATGGTACAACAAAGAAAAAATGCTAGAAACAGACACTGAAATGTTACATACAGAGGCTATATTAAGCACACAGAGACGCACATAGAGAAGACAGAGAGAAAACAGTACATCCAGAGACTGCGAAACTACAAACAGACAGGGAAAAGATTTATCATGGTAAGACTGTATAAAACATCCCATGAAAAGATGCTGCCAAGATACAGTAAAATAGTAAATAGTAGGACAACATACATAAATAGTGCAAGCAGATACAGACATGCTACACATAAAATATGAAATGGTAGAACACAAGAGAAATAGTGCAAACATTGACAAAAATGTTGCTTATTATTGTAATCTGCACAAAAATAGATCCCCTTTACAAATTTGCAACTCACCTTTATAAATGGTTTTGAAGGTTCAAAACTCCATCAATTATACTCCAGATTCTTGGATTTCAGCAGGAAACACTAAGAAAAACAAAAAAAACTCAAATTGTATTACCATATTACACACATGTTTATTACGCAGCATAGAGCCTGTCTGACAAGTAACACGCCTAACAGACATGCTGCCTACAAATTTCTACCATTACATATTCTAAAGGCTAACTAACTTCAAGAAATAATTTTTAAACACATCAAATATGCAAATTATTCACGCAGATTGATTTAAAATCAATCTTGACTTACAGTGTGATCTTAGGCACATGCCCAGGATGCTACATCCAATCTTTATGATAAATACAGTTAAAGAATCTTATGCAGCATGTCTGTTAGGCGTCTTACTTGCCAAAATGAATCACCATGGATCACCAAGATCAGACTGTGAGTTAAGCTTGTTTTTAAATAAATTTGGGTGAATAATTTCCTTACTAGATTTATATTTAGATTCTGCTAATTAGGATGATTTCTTTTCTTTCCAACATTTTGGCAATCACTACTTGCACAAAACTAATGACACAGGGGAAGGGAGAGGAAGGAAAGGAGGGAAAGGGGAGACAAGAAGGAGAAGGAGGGCAGGACGGAGAGAGAGGGCAGGAGTGAGAGAGACAGATGGAGAGAGCGAAAGAGGCCAAAAGGGAGAGACAGGGCTGGAGAGAGAGAGAGATGCAGAGGGAGGACAGGAGTGACAGAGACAGATGGAGAGGGAGAAAGAAGACAGGAGGGAGAAAGAGGGCAGGAGGGAGAGGGAGGGCAGGATGGAGACACAGAACAGGAGAGAGAGAGAAGCAGGAGTGAGAGAGAGATACTAAGGGAGGGCAGAAGTGAGAAAGACAGATGGAGAGGGAGAAAGAGTACAGGAGGGAGAGAGAAGGCAAGAGACAGAGACAGGGCTGAAGGAACAGAGAGATGAAGATGGAAAGGGAGGGAGAGGGTAGGAGAGACAGAGAAGGCATGAGGGTGATGGAGAACAGGAGGGAGATGGAGAGGGACGACAGCAGGGAAACAGGGCAGTAAGCAGAGAGAGGGCAGGAGCGAGAGACACATGGAGAGGCAGGGCAGGAGGGAAAGAGAGATGGAGAGTGGGAGGGAGGGCAGGAGGGAGACAGAGATAGGACAGGAGAGAGAAAGGAGAGGAGGGAGATGGAGGACAGCAGGCAGAGACAGATGGAGAGGCAGCGCAGGAAGGAGACAGAGATGAGGAGGGAGAGGGAAGGCAAGAGAGAGAGAGAGGCCAGAAGGGAGAGGGAGGGCTGGAGGGACAGAGAGGGTAGGAGGGACGGCAGGAGAAAGAGGGAGGGCATGAGGGACAGTGAGGGCAGGATGAAGAGGGAGGGAGGGACAGCGACGACAGCATAGAGAGGGAGTGCAGGAGGGAGAGGAAGAGTAAGAGGGACAGACTGGGCAGGATGGAGAGAGAGGGCAGGATAGAGAGAGAGGGAGAGGAAGAGCAGGAGAGAGAGACATATGTAGAGAGAGGTCACGACGAAGAGAGACATGGAGAGAAAGGGAAGGAGGGAGATAGATGTATATATACTGGGCCTGGTAGCTCAGTGGATGAAGGCGTCTGCTGCAGGAACCTATGATGAACCTCATAGTCACAATTTTTCGTTTCACTTTAGCCTCGCTCCCTTCCTCTCTCACCCCGCCCTCACCATTGCAGCCCTCGGTCAGAAACCACACTGTAAATTTGGCCCCCAAGAGAAAGTTTGTAAGTACCCATGAAAACTAACCG
Organism: Lissotriton helveticus; assembly: GCF_964261635.1. NCBI lineage: Eukaryota > Metazoa > Chordata > Amphibia > Caudata > Salamandridae > Lissotriton > Lissotriton helveticus. Next base: position 1,999,858,339 of record NC_136067.1, read on the forward strand.
ACGAGGTTCACTTAAATGATTTCATCAAAGGGCCCGGCTAACGGTAGATCTAAAAGACAGTTGTGGACAACAGCATTAATACCCTTTCCTCCCGAATTCACGCATTAGATAATATTGTTTCATCTGTTGTTCAAAAAGTACATCATGAAGTATCTGCTTCATACCATGGTCAAAATCAATTGCGTTCTGTTATGCAGTTTGAGTGGACCTTGCAGACGCTGAAGCATGGAAAACTGCCTTGGACCTATGTTAATGTCTGCTCTCTGTTTCCACCCTTTAATTTCACTAAGAAACAATGTTTGCTTTCCATGAGACACGCTTCTTTTTCGATGTTGCACATTAAACGCCCACAGGCTTTGACCTTTTTAGTTCCAAAAGCCACAGCTGCAATGTGCCTAATCCATGGATTAATTACTCTACCTTTTGCGTTCTTTCAGTTTTGAAATTGCATGAAGTATTTTGCCATAGGCAGATACGAGCGGCTCAGTACCTCCTACTTGCATGAAGTCTAGTCGCTCCCTTTCACTTATAGATGCCTTAAGGACCGGAAAGAGGTATATCTGAATAGAAATGAGTGTACAGAAACACCAGATCACTCGTTGATGTGTAGACACATCCAATTACATGGTTTATGTAAGCAAGACCGCCCTAATGTAGCATGTGTTTTCAAAAGGTACACCGGTGCCTGCTATAGTCCCGACTTTTACCTTACAGGTTAACGGGAGTTATTTACTTTTAAACAATGAGGATTGCTATGAGTTATTGAACGGCATAACTTACGTTGTAACAGTCACTGAGCATGTCCTTTCATGTAAGAATGTGCTTTATCCACCCCCGCATGAGAACCTTGATGTTTCCATCTGGCCGAAAATTCCGGCCTTGAATTCAAAGTGCAGTAAGATGAGCTGAATAAAAGCCTTATTGTCACAAAAAAGGAGTTACCCTGACATCTGCTAACAAACATTTCCCTTCACTTGCCTAACACTCGCACAGAAGTCTATGCTTTATAAAATACTGAACTTCCAATACATGTAGGTCAGCTGATTCACACAATCTTTAACGCATCCTCCAGTTCGGGGCTGACTCATTGTTTTTAAAGTACTGAGCAGTGGTTTAGTGACTTCTTTGCTGAAAATATTTGGACTCATTCCTGCTTACCTTCACTCCATATTCTACAGTCTATTTGGTGGACTTCCTGTTTTGCTGGCACTGGCTGCTTGTTTTTTGTTACTATTTTGTTTATTACAAAATGGATGTCCGTCCTATCTTCGCAAACGAGCTGGAGCACTAAGGACTGTTTCGCCACAGGATGCTTGAGTACTACAGTCTGCTGCCACTTGCCACTTTGAGTACATCATATGGATTATCATTTCGATTTTCCTATTTCACCTGTGTCCTGCATGTATTTCATTGCCTGAGCTGTCAAGTCAAGTCAAGTCAGAAAATTTATATAGCGCGCTACATACCCAGAGGGTCTCAAGGCGCTTGAAGAAGGGTGGGGAGTTATTGGTCGAATATCCAAGTTTTAAGTTGTTTTCTGAATGCTGGGTGGTTTTGAGTGAGGCGAAGGTGAGTGGGAAGTGAGTTCCAGGTTTTAGCTGCCAGGTAGGAGAAGGATCTTCCTCCCATGGTGGTTTTGTTGATGCGAGGTACAACAGCAAGGGCTTGGTTGGAGGAGCGTAGCTGGCGGGAGGGGGTGTAGAAGGAAAGTCGTGTGTTGAGGCATTCGGGTCCAAGTTCGTAAAGTGCTTTGTGAGCGTGGGTTAGGAGGCGGAATGTTATCCTCTTATTAACGGGGAGCCAGTGGAGGTTTTTCAGGTGACTAGAAATGTGGTCTTTAATCGGGATGTCTAGTATGAGTCTGGCTGATGCGTTCTGGATGCGTTGGAGTTTTTTCTGATTTTTTGCGGTGGTACCGGCGTAAAGGGTGTTTCCGTAGTCCAGGCGGCTCGTGACCAGTGCGTGGGTGACCGTTTTTCTAGTTTCGGTGGGAATCCAGCAAAATGTTTTTTTGAGCATGCGAAGAATGTTGAAGCAAGATGATGAAACGGCGTTGACTTGTCTGTTCATCGAGAGTGAGGAGTCCAGGATGACGCCCAGGTTCCTTGCGTGGTACGTCGCGATGGGTGCTTTTCCGAGGGCCTCTGGCCACCAAGAGTCATCCCAGGCGGAGGGGGAGGTACCTAAGATAAGGACTTCTGTTTTGTCTGAGTTCAGTTTCAGACGGCTGTGTTTCATCCACTCGGCTACTTCTTTCATTCCTTCATGTAAGTTGGTTTTGGCGGTGTTCGGGTCATTGGTGAGTGAGAGGATCAGTTGGGTGTCATCAGCGTAGGAGATGATGTTGAGGTTGTGTTGGCGTGCGATGGTCGCGAGGGGGCTCATGTATACGTTGAAGAGGGTGGGGCTGAGTGAAGATCCTTGTGGCACGCCGCAAATGACTTCAGTGGCCTCTGCTTTGAATGGTGGAAGGCGGACTCTCTGAGTTCTTCCGGTAAGGAACGAGGAGATCCATTCCAGTGCTTTTCCTTGGATTCCGATGTTTCTGAGGCGTTGTAGCAGGGTGCTATGACAGACTGTGTCGAAGGCTGCGGAGAGGTCAAGGAGGATGAGGGCGACTGTGTCTCCATTGTCCAGTAGAGTGCGAATGTCGTCTGTAGCTGCGATGAGTGCGGTCTCAGTGCTGTGTTTTGCTCGGAATCCGGACTGTGAGGAGTCGAGGGATTTGATGTGGGAGAGAGCGGTGATTTCATGTGGGCCCTGGATTTGTGTCTCTGCAATTCGGTATCTCCTAAAGTCGATTATAATCATCTCATGAATTGCTTTGTTCTGATGGAGGGATTATGGCCTTTGCAGCGATGCAAGTAGTTCTGGGTTGTTGGAATATATTCGCAGTGGCGCAAGATTTCTTGGCACCATGCTTCATTGAAAACCCACCGAGTTGTCCTCTGATGGTACTAGAGGCTCCGGTAATTGAAGAGCATGTATGTTCTTTTCATCTATTGAATTGGATGGCTGAGTTATTTTCGGATGATAACAGTGACTTCCTTTTAGAAGCGGTTGCTGCTTATTTTGCGTACTCACTTTTAGGTTGACACCTATTCAAGCCATTGATGTCATAATGTTTTTTCTTCTCTCACTATTTTTCCGAACTTTTATGTATTTTTTTTATATAAGCAGACCTATTGGCTTTACTAACAATGGATATTACAATTTCATGCTGGTGAGATTTACATTTTTTATGTGGACACATTTTTTTTTCCTCAACTACGATTTCGAACTGACCATTTTATTGATTTAAATAATTGAGTCGCTTATCTTATCTTATGTTATCTGATACGTGCTCGAATTAAAGGAGGGTAATATATTGATAGATGTCGCCTGATTACTGTATTAAGTTAGCATAAGCTTTTTATGAGTTTAACCGCCATTTTTCCTTTCTACTGCTTTTTACGCACGACACACATCTCCTGCTTTCCTTTTCAGCCTAGTGTAATGTTTTCGGTTCATACCACAATAATATGTTCTTACACTGATATCAGCCTTGCTTGGCGACCTCTATTTGTACAGCGAGTGCTGAAAGCTTCAAAGATATCTCAATACAGTACTTGTTATGAGCACTGATTTTGCCACGTCCCTACAGATAACATACATGTAGCTGCAACCAAGTTCTGCCTTTAGGCACGTTTTATATTGCCTTGCACAACAGCATACAAACACACTTGATAATGCTTCGCATGCAGAGAGCTGCTGCTAATGATGTCATCCCTAACAAGTAGGATTTTGAGTTATGGGTCCGCTCTACTAAAACTCAAAATAGACCTTCTTAGATATAATATAATATTCTACCTAGGAAGGGTCACAATTAGGTTTTGTTAAACCCTATTCATTTAGCATCATACTATCCTTGTACCGTTTGTGTTCTATGGACAAGTGACTATCCTGATTACTTTGTCTCTTATAATATTTTTGCTTGTATTACGTAAGATACTGCGCTTCAGAGCACTGCATTAGTGAATAAACAATTCAAATATGCATGTGTCCTCTTTTACTCCTTCTTCTGCACTAAAATTATTGTATAACAAAACAGTATTCATGTGTTTCACGTAACCTGAGGTATGCTAAGTTCATGTAGTGGTTTGTCTAAGCCTGAGGTACACGTAGTACGGCCCGCGGGCCGGTAGCGGCCCAGCAAGCCTTCTTTGACAGCCCACGGATACAGGGTCACTAAGAGGTGAAATACGAGAAACGCTCTGCTCTGTAGGGCCGAGGGAGCGGTAAATGTCAGAGTGGAGATTCAGTGCCGCTTCAACAAAGCTTGTCTGAATGGTCTTTTAAAGACTTGCCAAGTTCTTTCCTACGGCTATCTTTGTGTGCGCGCTGAGGAAGCTGTCTCAGCCCCAACTGAAAGCAGAAACAGACAAATACACACACAGTGAGATAACAGAGGAGAACGGAGACGGAGAGCAGAAGGGAGAGACACATGGAGACAGATGGCCGGAGAGAGAATGACGGCAGGAGGGAGAGAGAGATACACCGAGAGGACAGGAGGGAGAGACATCTACGTATGCTGTGTCTGGTAGCTCAGTGTATGAAGGCATCTGCTGCAGGTACCTGTGTACAACCTCATGGTCACAACTTTTCATTTTCCTTTACCCCGCCACCTCCCCCTCTCACCCCGCCCCATCACTGCAGCCCTCGGCCACAAACCACACTGTAAATTTTGCCCCCGAGAGATAGTTTGTGAGTACCCTAAGCACTGCGATTTTATGATGACCAATATGTCACTGATTGCTAGTCTAGTGGAAGATTTTTGGGTACTAAGGTGACTTTTGGGACATCGTAATTCACTGAGGTTCCATGCCTCTATGCACAGTTCTGTCAGAGCACGGAATCCCTTCAACAGTCTGTTACACCTCTTAGTTGCCAAAAGGAATCACCATGTATATTTTGAGAAGTATGACGCGTAACAGACATGCTGGCTAAGATTGTCAACCAGTACATTTCATATAGCATAAATAACTTCAACAAATGATTTTTTAAAACATCAACTAAGCAAATTATTCACCCAGGTTCATTTAAAATCAATCTTGACTCACAGTTTAATCTAACACACATGATCACGATGTTACATGCAATCTACCATGTCTCTCTCTAACTACACTATATGTGTCTCTGCTTATATCATCTCACTGTCTTTACTAGGAAAAAATAGACCATATATATGTATGGAAGAAAAAACTTTCCTTTCTCATTTCAACAGCACACCCTGGATCTTCTCGCAACTAAGAGACCTAACAAACATGCTGCCTAAGATTCTCAACGGTGATGTATCAAGCCCTGATCTATTGACTGGGTATGAGTCTTGATTAATTCAGATATTCTGTCCATCACCACCCCCTTTTCTGAATCATTTTTGGCCACTACAGGTGTGGCAGGGTATGCTCAGACATGAGTCCCTTGCTCACTGCATCACTAGGATTCAAGCAAGCCGGGCCGACGACGGCTGAAATGCCAGAAACCGGTCCCCGGAAGCGTGTCTCCTTTCCAGTGAAGAATTGGCTTGGTAGTTTGGTCTGCCCTGTTCCCATGAGGCATGGGGTCAGACTAATTTGCATATAGCCAGGTTCTGAACTGGGGTGATGCAGTGAGCTAAAAAACCGTGATGGATCAAGCCCTGATCTATTGAGTGGGTATGAGTGTCTTCATTAATTCAGATATTCTGTCCATCACCACCCCCTTTTCTGAATCGCCTAAGATTCTCTAGCACTACAACTCTAAGCCCAACTAACTTCAACAAATAACTTTTTAACACATCAATTAAGCAAATTATTCAGCCACATTCATTTAAAATCAATCTTGACTCACAGTGTGATCTTAGACACATGACCACAATGTCACATATAATCTACCATCTCTGTCTCTGCCTGCACTATGTGTATCTCTGCTCATACCATCTCTCCATCTCTGCATCTTCTTTACAGATTACAGAAAATACGCTTCCAAATCAGTGAAATAATTACTGTCTGCTTTATACACATTTTATATACCATTTATTCAGGATACCAAAAATGGTTGCAAAAGTACAAAGTTACAGTTGAAGGAAAGAAAGTAAGGAAAGAGAATAAGGAAAGAGAACTGACAGCAGGCGCTCAACGCCCATTGAACTCACAGGGCTTCAGCCCCCCTCCCCATCGTGTGTGGCAGCCTGGACTGAGACAGATCCCGGGCACACACAGAGCCGCACGCGAACGTTTCACACGTCTTTGAAGTAGCAATTGAATGTTTACTAGGCTTTGTAGTTCTTTCACCCTTTCTAAGAGTCCCTGCAGCTTCACTCTACCTACTGATTAAAGGTTCAACCCCCCCTAAATTTTTTGTTAGCCCTCCCCGAAAGTTAACTCTAGTTGCGCCTCTGACTGACATTGCATAAAAAGAACTAACAGTGAGGGATTACATAACACAATGAGTGAAGAGCACTGACAGTAATGAAACATATTAACAGAAATTTAAAACTAGTAAGTGAGAGGAAATAACTTATACAAAGAGTGAGGAAACGAAAAGGAAGAGTAGTACAAAGAAAAGAAAACAGTGCCAGAGAGAAAAATGAGGACAGTCAGAGACTGTGAGGGAGTGAAACAGTTATAGTCACTAAAGCATAATTTAAGGTAAAACACAGTGAAAAAGAATTAGAGACTCACCTTTAACAATGCTTTATTAGTTGTAGAAAAGTGGTAGTCACAAACCAGATTTTCGTATGCATAAACTCTGAATAATGCTTATATCACTGCAACCAAGGAATAATGGCACAGATTTCCTCTCAATGCACACTCATATTTGTCTATATAACCAATCATATTTGTTCCCGCACAAATTCAAAATTAAACGAACATTTCAGTTGGTTGTCCCTTTTAATATTTTGAAAGTCACATAAACTTCACCCTTCACCCTCTGCCTTCTCTCGTTGTTACCATGGTAACACCTCATTCTGCACCTGGCTGAAGACACAGGTCAAAAGTTCATGTCTCAATGTTCCAAAGCAAACCAACAAGGCTGATTAACCTCCAAACACACATGCTTATCCACTGCTTTGTTACTTTTCTTTTTTTTCCCACAACCAATACCTTTTTTCGTTTTACAAAAACATTAACATGCAACCTAATCATCAATCTTGAATTGTAAGAATCAACCAATCATTTGTACTTTTTCAAGTGCACCAAACGTCATCCACTTTTTTATCAAAACTCTCAGCTTCTAACTGCCATTTCACTTCCAGAACCCATCTGATTACTACCGGATCTGCCCTGAAAATGATGAAAGTGTGGCTTGTAGGACACAGTTATATTTACTGGAGTGAAAGATATTCAGCAAGCAGAGGTACTTCCAACCTTGATTTACCAAATGTGGATATTACGTGGATTGGCCAGAGAGGATTGAGATGTCACCAATTGATACCATTGGTGAAAACCTTTATGCATCTTCCACAACCGGACCTCATAATTGTGCACTGTTGTGGAAATGATTTAGGCACATTGACTGGGGTAGGTCTGGAAATGCTTTTAAAGGACACCTTTCGGCAATTGATGCCACTTTTTCCTCAAACTGCCTTTGTGTATTCGAATATATGCCAAAGACAGAAATGGAATTGGTCCAATCAACATTGTCCACAGATTGAGGAAGCAAGGAAACATGTAAATAAATCTGTTTCTGCTTTCCTCAGAGAGTATAGCATGGGTTCTATATACCACAACAACTTGCGTTACAACATGCAAGGCATCTACAGGAGAGATGGTGTTCATTTCACGGATGAGGGGAATATATTCTTCCTCTGTAACATGAGACTCTGCATCTGTACTTACTTGTAGGTACAAAAAACACCCAATTAACACAACGGCTATTTTTAGAGCCAACTTACATGTAAACACTCAAACTTGTAATTGAACTTCATGTTTTTTAATTTTTTTTGGTCACCGTGCGCGACCGGGTGCGCGCACCCTGCAACTTTTTATTGAAAAAAAGGAGTTTCTTTTTCGCTTTGGGGGTCCTTAATGAACCCCCTTTGAAAACTTAGGAGGTCAGGGAGTCTCCACCCTGCCCCCTTTCCACGGTCTCTGCTATAGTTTTTCACACTCTTGTAAATAGCACTGCACAAGCCATTGTGCGCACCCCGCAACTTTTTTGTAAAAAAAATGAGTTTTTTTTCGCTTTGGGGGTCCTTAATGAACCCCTGAGAAAACCTAGGAGGTCAGGGAGTCTCCACCCTTCCCTTCTTTCTACGCTCTCCGCTATAGTTTTTCACACTCTTGTAAATAGCAGTGCACGAACCAGTGCGCGCACCCCGCAACTTTAAAAAAAAAAAGAAATTTCTTTTTAGCTTTGGGGGTCCATACTGCACCCCCTGAAAAAACCGATGGGGCCAAAGACTCTCTACCTTGTCCCCTTTCCAAGTTCTGACCATTTGTTCTCTACAATATATTCACTCGCACTGACAAAATGGCGGTCAACACTTCCTGATTTCCTCCGAATCGAATGTTGACAGACATAAAACAGCAAATCAGAACTCCGCTCGCACACAGCCGCACTAGTTTTCTCAGCCCCCACTTGACGAATCCCCCCCAAACTTTAAAGGAAGCAGCGGAGTGGGCCATCTTCTTTGAGAAATTCGCAAACATTCGTCCACCAACGCCAAAGTTATTCCCAATAGAATGTTGCGGATTTCCTATGGAAACTAGGTCCTAACTATAACTACCTACTGGCGACCGCCAGTAGGTAATATTACCTACTGGCGATAGCCAGTAGGTATATATAGTTAGGATTGTTTTCCATAGGGAAATCGAAACATTCTATTGGGAATAACTTTGGCACCGGTTGAGGTATCTGCCTGAAAATTTCCTTAACTTTGCCTCGCCGCGCTCCGCTCCTTCCCTGAAAGTTTTGGGGGAATCCGTTAAGCGAGGGCCGAGTAAAAAGGGGGTCCCAAACGTGTTTTACCCATGTTAATTTCCATAGGGCGGTTGGACTCATAGTTCGTCCTCTCCCATTGGAGTACTGCACTGGCCCTTCCTCCTTGGCCGCTGAGTGCGCTGTTCCTGTTTCAGACTCCATGCCGGGTTTTGTGTTTCCACGTAGCGGGGGCAAAATACAGTGACTTGCCCACTCGAACACCCTTGCTGGAATGCGACAGGGTGTGTATATATGTATGCTTATTACCTACTGTCGGTAGCCAGTAGGTATATATAGTTAGGATTGTTTTCCATAGGGAAATCGCAACATTCTATTGGGAATAACTTTGGCGCCGGTTGAGGAATCTGCCTGAAATTTTCCTCAAATTTGCCTTGCGGATCTCCGCTCCTTCCCCAAAAGTTTAGGGGGGATTCGTCAATCGGGGGCCGAGATAAAAGGGGGTCCCAAAACGTGTTTTCCCAATGTTAATTTCCATAGGGCGGTTGGACTCACTTTTAGCTCGAACGGCTGAATGGTTTTCTACCAAACTTGGCAAAATTGTAGGGACTGGTAGCCCGATGTGCCTTTGCTATGTCTCAAGATATGTGCTCCAGTGGATTTTGAGTAATTTAGGTTCAAAAATATATATATATCTATAGCAGCTTACCCGTGAGCTTACCCGTGCGCTTACGGTATGCGTACCGTACGCGTACCGTACGCGCACCAGCTGCATGCTGATTGGCTGCCACTGTCTGTCAACACTCTAAAACAGAAATTGTGGGCAGCCATCTTGTTTATTACATGCGGGAGCGTAGGGGATTCAAGTAAACATGTCGTCCCCCTCTCTCTGTATATGTCACAATGCTATACCTGTTACTTATGGTGATGTGGTTATCCTTGGTTAAGCCCTCCTATATCTCCATTAGGATGGGGACATTGCCATCTCTACAGGCTAATGTTTCTAGACCAGGTACATCACTTTCTGACTATTTACAACAGAGAACACTGTTTCCCCATCTATCTCTACCAATCTCTACCTCACCTGCCACCCACATCTAGTGAGAAAAGCACAGGTAGGGGGGGTTTAGACACAGTAGTTAGATGAGGATCAAGATAAGAAAAACGTGAGGAAAAGAGTGGTGTCGCCTCACGGGAGTATCACCATGGAGGCTCTGCAGGAAGGTACTCGCCTGCCGCCTAGGTTCTCATCATCAGCATGCACCACTCGAATAGAAATTGTGAAGTGTCAAAAGAAAAAAGAATAAGGGTGGGTGAAAGTGCTTGGGGAGCAGTGCCTGCATATACACCCAGATATGTGTATAGCAAGATTGAACCCCACTACGTTAAAAAGTGAGCTAATACTCGCTGGCCTTCTCCACTTTATTCTCGGCTGCTAGTCTGCTCGTGTTAAAATGCCGACATGTTTCATTGCCTATTAGAAAACTCACAACAATGTTTTCGCTTGCCAAGATCAAATTTACCTTCAAGTGTCCGGGACCTCGATGGGGGCTACTTTCGGCCCGAGCCTGGCGTGTATATACGTCGGCCAATTTGAGAGGTACCATATCAACCACGAAACCAACCTCTTCCAGAGGAACATTATCCTCTGGAAGAGGTATATAGATGACGTCCTGTGCATCTGGCAGGGCACAGAAAATCGACTGATGGAATTCCTCCACTGGATAAACAGCTTAGACCCTAGTTTAAAATTCACGTGGACCAAGAGCCAAACATCGGCTACATACGTTGACCTTGACATCCATGTAATAAACAATAAACTGGTCACAGGAGTTCATCAAAAGCCCACTGACAAGAACTCACTGCTACATTACAAATCTTACCACCCACGTGCTCTACGTGATAATTTACCCATAGGCCAATTCTTAAGATATCGTAGAAACTGTTCAACCACGGAAGACTTCACGGAACAGGCGCAAGGACTAGCTGTTGAATTAGGGGAACGAGAATACCCTAAGAAGATCATCCGCCAAGCCCAGAAACGGGCACTAAACACTCCACGTACAGCGTTACTGGAACGGACAGTTAAAGAAAATACGGAATGTATCCCAGTGGTAACAACATTTGGACCCTTGTCAACCCAGCTACGCCAGATCATTAGACACCATTGGCACCTTCTTAGTACCAAGAATATGACAATGCCACAACCCAGATTTGCGTTTAAACGGTCAACGAGTTTTCACGACCGATTGGTGCATACACGTCCCAAACCAACACCCAAAGAGTCCAGCCTTCCCAATGGGCATCATCCTTGCGGGGGATGTTCGGTGTGTGATTTGACAAATACCACCAAAACCGTAACTCTGAGGAACAACCAGACATGGTACCTAAACAAATTCAGTAATTGTAATTCCACACACGTAATATACAGAATAACATGTCCATGTCTATTGCATTACATAGGTCTAACGTCACACAAGGTAAAAATCTGAATCCAAGAGCACTTAAGCACCCTGCGAGCTGGCAAACTAACTACTAAATCAGTCCAGCATTACAAAACAATGCAACACAACCCGAGACAAATACGATGGGTGGTGCTGGAAAAAGTACAAGGAGACCAGTTCAATATTGAACGGAGATTGAGCACCAGGGAAGCACGCTGGATATATCAGGAATGCTCAGATCAAGTGGGTTTGAATGATTACATTGAATGGGGCAAAGTAGACACCTAATTCGGTCATACAATCAGGTACCCAGAGTAAACACATGTCTATGGTAGTGGTTACCGGAAAATGTGCAGTATAAATATATGATATGTCATACACTGTATGGACTGATCATAGATAAGCATCACCACAGAGCGCAGTGCAGACCGAGTTTTATAGATATATATAAAAAAAGACCCTTGTTTTATAAAACCACCTTTTCATAAAACCAACATTTTCTCTAAAAAAAACAGAGAATGCAGCATATTGTGAAAGATATCATATCTATGACCAGTATCAATAGCCACAGGAGCTTAGTCAATAAAAATAACAATAGGCATAACTACATGTGATTAAGAACACAGAGAATGAGGATATAAATAAGCGCACAAACACGGGGATCACATGTGTCTAGACCCACTAGGAAAAAGATGTACACAGGCAGCGCTGTGACTCCCGTTGGTCTTGACAACTGGCCACATGACCGATTAAGTTGGTATCATACCTAGAAAGGACACACATTAAAATAATTTTTGGATAAACAATAATGCGTGAAAAATTCCTACAGTATAACACACGAAAGAGTGAACTTAACTCATTATACCATTATACTAACACCCTACAAGATGGCGGCCACATTAGGGGTCTGAGAGGGGTGGAGCCACGAACGCGACACGGCGTTCAACAATCTTACGAACATTCATAAGCCCACACATTCAAGCGGAGGGTGCTGCCGAGACAACGCCCTGACAAAGCCTACTCCGGTAAGACCGTAGATGTAACGAGACGGGTTAAAGGGGAGATGACATGTGACAGCTTTGTGCCCTAAGCAAAACGAGATACCAGTGGGAAAGGATTGCTTTAAATGAAAATAACAGCGAGAAGCATTACCCAGCATGGCTGTAGAACCATTTTCGTAAAAAGGTTGTTTAATATATGTCAAAATCGAGATACTAGTGGGAAAGGATTGCTTCAAATGAAAATAACAGCGAGAAACATTACCCAGCACGGCTGTAGAACCATTTTCGTAAAAAGGTTGTTTAATATATGTCAAAATCGTTTGACAATACACCCATGAGGCACTGGGAGATCAAACCACGCGTTAGTTTACATGAGGGGTAGAAAAGCAGACACTCATGGACCAAGTGATTTTAAACACATATGTAACTTAAGGCATTTACAGGTATTCACAACTCTACACGCCTATAACAACAGAGATTCAAGTATCTAAATTGAAATGCTTAAGATGAAAATAGGTATCAAATATGGGGTGAAGTAAAACAAGAATGCCCTGCAGACATCATGCAGACAAAAGTACCAATCCAAATAGGAAAGAATGACTAACCATATACTTTATATGATGCAGAAACTGACGTGAGCAGTTGGGAAGAACACACACGAATTGGTGACGCAGAAACCATTGAAAGGGAGGTATAGGTATGCCCTCCTACATAGGAGAAACGGTAAATGATTCACTATATACCGAGAGGGGCAATCTTAGGTGCCCAAGGAAGAACACACAACTTACTGTGGAGTGCAACAGCCGTTTTACTTTAACCAATACAGCGAACACTGTTTTTTTTTTTATATTCACAGAAATACCAATGAATGGGTGTAGGGTGAAGATATACAAGCCCTGAAGAAATTGCCGTGAGTTTTCTAATAGGCAATGAAACATGTCGGCATTTTAACACGAGCAGACTAGCAGCCGAGAATAAAGTGGAGAAGGCCAGCGAGTATTAGCTCACTTTTTAACGTAGTGGGGTTCAATCTTGCTATACACATATCTGGGTATATATGCAGCCACTGCTACCCAAGCACTTTCACCCACCCTTATTCTTTTTTCTTTTGACACTTCACAATTTCTGTTCGAGTGGTGCACGCTGATGATGAGAACCTAAGCGGCAGGCGAGTACCTTCCTGTAGAGCCTCCATGGTGATACTCCCGCGAGGCGACACCACCCTTTTCCTCACGTTTTTCTTATCTTGATCCTCATCTAACTACTGTGTCTAAACCCCCCCTACCTGTGCTTTTCTCACTAGATGTGGGTGGCAGGTGAGGTAGAGATTGGTAGAGATAGATGGGCAAACAGTGTTCTCTGTTGTAAATAGTCAGAAAGTGATGTTATGTTATGTTATGTTAAGGAATCTTGTATAGCGCATGGCTACCCCAGCAACGGGGCGTCCCAGCGCTTGCGGACATGCCTACCACTAATGCGACAGAGGGTGTATTAGATGGATGCAAACAACCAAGTTTTTATAAGTTTGCGGAATAACAGATGATTTGAGGTGGCTCGAGCTTTTAAGGGAATGGAATTCCAAAGTTTAGGGGCCAAATACCTGAAGGAGCGGCCACCAGCTCTGCTCCTCCGTATCTTAATGGTACGTGCTAAGAAAAGGTCCGCTGAGCGAAGTGCGCGCGTAGGGGTATAAAAGGAGCATAGTCCTTGAAGAGTTTGGGGGCCGGCGCTATACAAGATTTTATGGGTAAGACAGAGGGTTTTGAATTGAATGCGTTGCTTTATGGGCAACCAATGTAATCGCCGTAGAAAAGGGGAAGTGTGACAGGTTTTGGGCAGAGCAAACAAAACACGAGCAGCGGCATTTTGCGCTCTTTGCATCCTATTTATTGTAGTTGTGTTGGAGCCTAGCATGAGAGAATTGCAATAGTCCAGGTGAGAAAGGACTGACGCCTGGACTATGAGTTGACGAGTTGGGGGTTCGAAGAACCCCAAGATGGGTCTGAGAGAGCGCAGGCACCCGCAGCAGATGCCCGACACTTTTTTGGCAATGGGAGTCCAAATTGAGCGAGTTGTCAAGCATCACTCCTAGATTTTTTACCAGCTCCTTGGGTATGGGAGCTGGTCCCAGCGCAGGAGGCCACCAGTGCTCATCCCATGTCTGTGTGCCATTGCCAATCAGAAGTACCTCTGTTTTGGAGGAGTTTAATTGAAGACAGTTGTTATATAGCCATTTAGAAATGGCCAAAATGTCTTCTTGAAACTTCATTTGGTCTGTCACATTGTTGTTGGAGAAGTTAAAGATAAGTTGTGTATCGTCCGCATATGATATTAATTGTATCTTACGTTCCCGGGCCATCACGGCCAGGGGGCGGACATACACATTAAACAATGTGGGACTGAGCGCAGACCCCTGAGGCACCCCACATTCAAGGGGGAGCCTACTGGATGAGTACGGGGGGCGTGCACCTGGAAGGAACGGTCAGATAGGAACGACACGAACCAATCCAGGGCCGTTTCCCTGACTCCGATCTCCCACAGTCTCTCAAGCAATATCTTGTGGAAGACCGTGTCGAAAGCCACACTCAAATCGAGCAGAATCAAAATGGAGGTTGCGCCCATATCCAATGAAGCGTTTAGATGTTCTGTAGCTGTTAGCAAGGCCGATTCCGTGCTATGGTTCGCACGGAACCCATTTTGGGACTCATCCAAGATCCCATTGGACTCCAGGTAGGTAGTCAAGGTGTGGTTGACATGTGCTTCTGCCACTTTTGCAAGGTAGGGAAGCAGTGATATGGGGCGGTAGCTGTCAGGCCGGGAGATGTCTAAAGATGGTTTCTTCAAGAGAGGCACCACTTTGGCATGCTTCCATGATTTAGGGATCGAGGCTAGCTGAAAGGACTTATTGATCAGGTCTCGTCCAGCCTGCAGGGCGGAATCACGTAGAGATCTGAACAGTTCAGGTTTAATAGGGTCGTCTGGGGATCTTGATTTTACTCTAAGTGTAAGTTGTTCCATCTCTGTCCACTCTAAAGATGGTATAATAGAGAGGGAGTGAGAGAGAATAGCTTGATCACTAGTAGGATTGGAAAGCCCCAGGGGGCCATCTAGTTGTAGTGAGTCGTATATCCCTTTGACCTTATTAATAAAGAAGCAGGATAGTTCCTCACACTGTGTATCTGACACTATCGGGTTGCCCATGCCGTCCGGGGCCTTGGTCATTTCTTTTACCAGGGAGAAGATAGTTTTGGAGCGGTTGGTACTAGACGTGATCAGATCAGTGTAGTATGTGGCTTTGTTTTTTCTTATAAGTTTGTGGTATGCTTTAGTGGCTGGCCTAAACTCGCTTTTGGCCAGCGGGTCGTACGAACGTCTCCAAATACGTTCTAGCCGTTTACATTGTTTTTTGGTATCAGCAAGCATCTCCGAGTACCAAGGATGAGAGTAGTCTCGTTTGGGCCTTGAGCATTTTATGGGGATGAGATGATCCAGAGAGGTGTTTATCCACTCTCTGTATGCAGAGTCTGCCTCCTCCATATTGTTCGACCAAACAGGGCGTGACTGGATCAGTTTGATTTCTAATACAGCATTATCTAGGCTATTCCAGGGGCGCCTCCATATGGGAGGGGGAGGATTCTCCTTGCCGCTTACTCGAGTCTCAACTGAAACAGAGACCAAGAAGTGATCGGTCCAGCTGAGAGGACTAGGGGGTTCAGCCGTGGCTTCCTCTATGTTGGTAAAGACAGGATCCAAAAAGTGGCCTGCCTGATGAGAGGGACCCACAATCATATATCAAATTTTCTCATATGTCCGCTGATGTACCTGGGCAGCCATCTTGTGCCTCGGTAGAGTGAGGTACAGGAAAGCAGAAAAACAAATGTGTAGAACTCAAAAAGGGGGCAGGGTAGAAGCCCCCTGACCCCGTAGACCTGCTCAGGGGGTCCCACAAGGACCCCCAAGGCCCCCCAAAAAAATAAAACAATTTAAAGTCACGGGGTACGCGTACCGTACGCGTACCCCGCGACTTTTTTAAAAAAAAGTTTTTATTTTTTTTGCCTTGGGGGGCCTTGGGGGACCCCCTGAGCAGGCCTAGGGGGTCAGGGTGCTTCTACTCTGGCCCTTTTGCGAGTTTCACACCTTTGTTTCACTTCTTTCTTGTGTCTTGGTTCTAACAAGGCACACGATGGCTGCCAACACTTCCTGGTTTTGAGTGTTGACAGACAGTGGCAGCCAATCAGCATGCCTTACCGAGAAAGCTGCATGGTCATTGGCTGTCAACACTTCTAACCAGGAGGTGTTGGCATCCATCTTGTGCTAGTGTTGACAGACAGTGACAGCCAATCAGCATGCCTTCCTGAGAAAGCTGCATGCTCATTGGCTGTCAACACTTCTAACCAGGAAGTGCTGGCATCCATCTTGGGTCACAAGAAAGCAGAAAAACAAACGTGTAGAACACAAAAAGGGGGCAGGGTAGAAACACCCTGACCCCTTAGGGCTGCTCAGGGGGTCCCACTAGGATATTAATATATTTAAACGTTATCCGCTAATAGAATTAGCACTGAAAAAACCATAGGTTTCAGGACTTATAGAGTTAGGAATTAGCATATAAAAAACCTTTGAAATTCACTGAAAAAACCATAGGTTTCAGGCCTTATATAGTTAGGAATTAGCATTTAAAAAAACTTTGCAAATTCACTGAAAAAACCATAGGTTTCAGGCCTTATATAGTTAGGAATTAGCATTTAAAAAACCTTGCAAATTCACTGAAAAAACCATAGGTTTCAGGCCTTATATAGTTAGGAATTAGCATTTAAAAAACCTTGCAAATTTACTGAAAAAAACATAGGTTTCAGGCTTTATATAGTTAGGAATTAGGCACAAGAAAGCAGAAAAACAAACATGTAGAACACAAAAAGGGGGCAGGGTAGAAACACCCTGACCCCTTAGGGCTGCTCAGGTGGTCCCACTAGGATATTAATATATTTAAACGTTATCCGCTAATAGAATTAGCATTTAAAAAACCTTGCAAATTCACTGAAAAAACCATAGGTTTCAGGCCTTATATAGTTAGGAATTAGCATTTAAAAAACCTTTGAAATTCACTGAAAAAACCATAGGTTCCAGGCCTTATATAGTTAGGAATTAGCATTTAAAAAACCTTGCAAATTCACTGAAAAAACCATAGGTTTCAGGCCTTATATAGTTAGGAATTAGCATTTAAAAAACCTTTGAAATTCACCCAAAAAACTATAAGTTTCAGTGGTGTTATAGTTAGCTGGACATTTTACTCATAAAAAACCATTGAAATTGCTCCTATATAGTTAGTTGTACTAACTATATTTCGCGCACCCGCAATCCACTGCTGATGATGTCACATATTAGATCATTCATGACATGGTCAGTGACATCACTTTTGACATATCAAATGACATCACTGATGACATCACTGATGACATCATCCAGTGAATATGGTTTGCTTCGTTATTTAAATATGCATTATATATATATATAGCAATTTACATTGAAGAATGAGTGGATATATATAAATAAATATTTGGATGGAGGATTTAGTAGCAGTGTAATTGACTGTTTACTTGACCAATTTATAATGTCTCACTAAATATAGTGGATAGTGACTAAACCGTGTGAATATCTGTATCACTTTGTCAGTTGTTGTGTAAACTGATTCTACAGTTGGTTACTAGCTATGTGAAAGTCTATATTAGTTATTGATTAGTTCACTGAGTGCGCAAAATATAGTTAGTACAACTAACTATATAGGAGCAATTTCAATGGTTTTGTATGAGTAAAATGTCCAGCTAACTATAACACCACTAAAACTTATAGTTTTTTGAGTGAATTTCAAAGGTTTTTTAAATGCTAATTCCTAACTATATAAGGCCTGAAGCCTATGTTTTTCAGTGAATATATATATATATATATATATATATATATATATATATATATATATAAATATATATATATATATATTAGTATATATATTAGCTGCCCTTCATGTCCCTAAAACTGCAACCTAAAGCTTTCACAGCCCTGTATTACTACAGCTACAACCCTACACTGAATGTACAACAAACATTCATATTCGCAGAAATGCGTAATGTCCACCATCTTTTATGAATGAATATAGGGTCAGTGATACCCCGTACCTTCCATGATGGCCATGTTGTGGGACCTTACAGACATAATGACACATTTGCGTTGAAGACAACTACAACTATGACACACGAATAAGTTGATTTCTCATATACCTCACGACGCAACCACGCCCATAGCTCCGGAGTCATCGTTCACAGCCTCACGCAGCACTGGCATACGTCAGTCCAGCCCACTCCGTGTACGCTACCAGGAAAACACAGCAACACTACATGGCCCAGATTTCCATGGTAGTGATTTCTTAGTTCCAGGTCTAGTTGTCAAAACGGCACACACACACTCCCTCATGGCTGGTATACACCCACACCACACCCATCCCAAATGCTGTAATGGCCCATCCTGGTGGTTTGGACGCCGCATGTAGGTCCAGACTACCAAACAGGGAGTCCACCACCACGTGCGTGGCCTCTTTGGTCACTGATTTAGTGGTACCACAATGACTGAACGGGTGAGGAACATGCGATGATGATGGGTGCACAAGTATGTCCTTTGCTATAGAGATATCAAGACTCAGCACCAAATATGAGACTTCTTGGTGGCAGAGCGGGACAGCATGATGTAGAAGGTATCCTGTCCGCGAAAAGGTGAGCAGTGAGGCCTGGGTGCACACCGGAGGGAGTAGAAGGGGTACAGCAGACTGTATAGAAAAAGGCAACGCAGCAATTTAGGCGTACGCAGTCGTATATACCGTATATTATTGCATTTGTATTTATTTTTCCTATAGCTGGAATAGTCAGTCAAAAGTCCGTCGCTCGTGATGATTGCAACCACATGTATCACTGCGCACCTCGTTTTCACAACCAGATGGAAAACATTACTACTCTACTAATTCTTTATAAAACAAACCCCCTTAAACAAGTTGGAACTGTACAAATTGTTGTATTTTTAATGCAGGAGAGAAGGTGTGTGAAAGGCGATGTTATTCTACTCCACATTAAGATAGTGACAATTACCAATCATAACATCTTTCTTTTACTATATTTTAAATGTAGAGCTTCCTGGTGCACATAGTGGAAGACACACCGGTGGTAGAAAGGTGCGCTGCAAATATTCTTTTAAGTAACTCTCCCACTTCCTCTTTCCTTTAAAAAAAATGGCACACAATCTTATCTTCCTTTTTATCTAACATGTTGTGTTTCACAAATTGGCGTTCCCCCCAACACCTCCACAGCTCAACGTTTGAGGATTCTGTGATGATGTGTGGCCATCATAAAAACGCATAAGAATGCTGCTTCGACACATGGTGGACCCTCTTTGAATCATGCCTATGGCACAAGGTGATTAAAGAAACTTGTTTCCAAAGCATCGAGAAGTCACCTGTGGGCGGAGAGAGTGGATAGTGTGCAGCAGCTTGACTGCGTAGGCATGTACAATTACCTCCGGGCAGTGGGAGTGCATAGGTTGGAAATGTCTGGTTGCACAAGAAAGGGCACTCACCTCCCGACACCAGGAGTCAATGGGGTGTAACAGTCTGTGTATGCAGTAATGAGAACTCTCTGCTATGCAGTGGGAGTGCATGGGGTATATTACACCTCCTTCAAGTGCAAGTTGATGTATTACAGTATCCTGAGTGTCCAAAGGCATAACGCAGAAATATACTTGTGCAGTTGTATGTACTCTGCTATTACTAACTCTATACTATCTTTCATATCACTAAACTTGAGGGTGCATTATTAACCGGCACGTGCTTGGACACAAACCGGAGGCAAAAAGGTGAGCTACAAAGATTTTCTCCAGTATCAACACTACCACACCTGCTCCATCTATCACTTTCTCTCTCTCACACTTCAATGTCGTTTTTTCTCTCTTTCTCTCTCTCGCTCTCTCTTACATTGTTTATTTTTCTTTTAAAGTTATGGACGCTGCTGTCCACTCTGCAGATAAATAATTCAAGGCTGAATTTAATACAGTCTGCAGTGTAGAACCAATGCAGAACTCAAGTTGTAAGCTCTGTTGAACACAGTGTTTACAAAAGGTAAGCAGAGCAGCCAAGATACACAATGCCTCCAATTAAACGTGTTGCAAATAAATGATAGTGTCCTGCATAATGACGTGATCTCTCACCTAATTCTGTCTCATCTCTGAATGATTTTAAAGACCTGCTAGACCATACTGTAGATCTGGCCCAGCAGGACTTCCCTACAGACACCTCTTCAACGCGGGCCTATGAGAAGGGTGGGATGTATCAGGCACACAGCACACGTGCGAATAGCAATATTGCCAAGTGTTATGTTAATTTGTGATCTTTGACATAATTCAGTCACATAGATCTAATTTTAAAGACTTATTTTCATTTTTCGCTTTGCAGGTGATCTACTCTCCTACCATTGGAGTCCATCTCACATTGTATTTATTATACTGTTATTTTAAAGTTACATTTTTATTTATTTATTTTTGTTATAATAAAAGTTAATTTAAAAAACTGAGTGTATACGTCTTCTTTTTCTGACAATATTTCACTATTATTTAGTGTAATAATCATATGCTTTGAGAAGATTTAACAATACAAATGTACAAACGATGTTTATAACTACAGATAAATACAGCGATAATTCATGTTCGCAAGTGAAAAGCTTGTTAATATAAGACTGTGGACTTAACATATCAATCCACCTCTCGCATAAAAAATGCGGACGTCTACTTCAGAATAGATGTTAGGATCTGACATAAACCGCAATTAGCAGAGTTTTGCTATCGGTCCTCAAATCCAGGGCCGCCTTGTAAATACAACGCTGTTGTCATACCTCCCTCTTCCTTTTTATATTGTCATAGGAACACCTACCTTGCCACTGAAAATGCCTACATTCCAACTCATTGGAGATACAAGGCGAGCCCCTTAGGAAACTGGCTGCTAACATGCATTAATGCATCATAGCGTTGCCTAGTAAATAGGGCGATATCATTGTCATCATATTTTTGGCTTCTTTTAAAAAATTGCGGTGAAATGGCACTTGTTGCCAATTCACTCCACTATTGTAGAGAAATGACGTAATCTGCATGTGCCTGAAAACGTACTCTAAATATGGTGCCCATGTAAATTGCTGATATAGTTTTGTATCACCCTAAAAAAATCGAACAATAGCACACACTTATAAATTGACACTTTTTTTGCAGTATTGTAATGAACAAGTTTGTACGTTCGGATTTATAGAATTATAGAATGAGAGAGAGAAACTTATATAATCAAAGTTTTTGTTACTGGCAGAGGTAAGATGGTTGCATACACTGTTTACAGCACAATATAATGTGGTATGTTGCAGGAGTAGCATTTTACAAACATAATAAAAAGACAGACACACATAGATAGTTGATAGACACAATGGGACTACAGGTCCCATCATGCTTCACAAACTGACGTACTATACGCAAAGGCAATTGCATGAATATAATTAGTGATGAGGGCGTGGCTTGGATGCCGAGGGGAATGGCAGCGTGAGCCCGGAGCTCCGCACCCGATCCCCACTGACATCCTGCAAATAGCACGAAAACCGACGTGCGAGAAGGTATCCTTGAGGCACGGAACGTCGGAGGAGCGACAGAACCCCAGGGGCCGGGTTTACCGCAACTCCGGCGATAATACACTGAGGTAGCGAAGGGATAACCACTCGGGACGATCTGGCCCCAAAATGGCGGACGGCATCCAGAGCCAGAGCAGCCAATAATCGAGGGCGAGCGGCAGCCCCTCTGGACGCATTGGAGGGAGTAACGGTGCTACCCGGGGCCCCCCCCGTTTATTGCCAATGACGGGAGCCGAGACTGGGACCCCTGAAGGCGGAGGAAGACTCGCCCGCTGACCGGCTGCCTCCATCACGGGTGAGCACAAGATGGCCGCCACCCCGCGAGTCGGAGAGTGAGGGGGTCACGGCGCACATAGGCGGAGAGAGAGGACCAGGACCACAGCGGACAGCATACATTCTGCACGGGGGCTGCCTGCCAGGTAGGCGGCTCCTCTGCCCATGCGGAAAGCGGAGCTCCCGGTGACCCGAAGCCGGCGTGTAGTGTGCCTGACCAGGCTGCGGGAGGATGGGCAGAGGACGGCGATAACGAGGTGAGGAGCGACTTTCGCCGTCGCCCCAGGATTGTGGGGCCAGGGACACTGAGCAGCGCTGAGACTGCACGCGCTGTTGGGAGCAGGGGAGGCAAGCGCTCTGGCCGACCTGGGAGTGCAGAGAGCCCTGGTGCGAGGACTGATTAGTGGCTGCCTTGGAGTTCAGACGCCGGCGGCACGGACAGTTGCGGCGCGGGCTAGGGAACGCACATAAGGAGGAGAGCCCACCGTGGGGATTCACCCTGCATAAAGGGAACCGGAAGCGGCGGTAATTGCAGGAGGGCCCTGAGACTGCGGCGGAGGACCCTAAAACGGGGTTTTAACACTGGAGCCCAGACAGTGATAGCGATTGGAGGCCCGCGAAGCAGGGAGCTCTGCATTTAAACCGGGAGCAAGAGGGGAGATACAGAGATAACCTGGGGCCACGCTGCGCACTGGAGGTGAGCGGAGGAGAAACTGCGTGGTGTCTGGGGATCCACGGAACCCTGGGGGAGCGACTACCTGAAAAGTGCCAAAGGCCTGAATGGTGCACTGGGGCTGGTCGGACCTAGAAGCGGAGACCTGCATGAGCCTGGGCTATAGGTGGCCTCTCTGAACTGGAGGCTAGGATAAGGAGGTGCTGTACGACGATTGGGGCATTGAATGCTGCCCGAAACCTATGAGCTGAGGTGAACTGGCAACGGCCCGAAGAGCATCGGTCTAGCGGCCTGGTTTGCCTGAAGGGTGCGGCTGCTAGGAGCACATTGCTCGACGGAGTGCAGTGAAAGGACCCCCCTCCTCGAATAACGGGGGGGAAGCGACCGGCTGGCAGAAAGCAAAATATTGGGAAGCTTAAGGGGAGAGTGGAGGGGGCTGCCGGATCTGAGGCGCCGGATGGCTCAGTGCAGAGCCCTACGGACTTGCAACAACTACAAGACCGTATCCTGGAAGCCATAACGGCCACGAAAGACGCTTTGAGGCAGGATATAGCTCAGGTGGCGACAGGATTGGGACTACTATGTCAAAAATGCAGAGGTTACCCTACAAGAGGTGGTCCCAGAGCATAAGTCCATGGAGGGACGATTGGTAGACGCACTTGACCGGATACAAGCACTGGAACGGCGGGCGGAGGACGCTGAAAACCGCAGTAGGTGCAATAATGTACGACTGGTGGGTCTGCTGGAGAAAAAGGAAGGCGATGATATGGTGGGATACCTTGAGAACTGGTTGCGAACAGAAGTGGCGCCGGAGGGTCTTTCTCCTTTCTTCACACTGGAATGAGCGCACCGGGTACTGGCCAGACCTCCTAAGCCAGGTCTGCCGCCCCGTCCAGTGGTAATAAAACTGTTGCACTATAAGGACAGAGACTGGATGTTGCAAAGAGCCAGGGATGTGGGCCCATTTCAAGTAGATAACAACAACGTAACACTGTTCCCTGACTTTACCTTTGAAACGCAGAAACTGAGGGCCTCCTTTTTGTCACTCAAGCGAGAACTGCGGACGGAGGGTATATAATACTCGATCCTCTTCCCAGCCAAGCTTAGAGTGGTGGTAGATGATAAGACGCTCTTCTTTCCTACATCGGCAGATGCCTGGGCGTAGTGGGACACTTACAAGGCCGTGACGGAAGGGGCACGATTCAGAGCTGAAGAGGAGAAGCGTAAACAGTCAGTGAGGAAATCGCAGAGACTCCGGAGACATCGACAGAGGTCTAGGAAACCAACGGAATCACAAACGGAAGAGGAGAGGAGAGCAGCGCTGCAAGCAGTGGTGGATTTATCAGGAACAGTGAGTACCCGAACACGGGGGGGATCGGACTCAGAGGGCCGTGCTACGGGCTCGGAAATGGACTTATCCGAACTTGGTGGCGCCAAGGGCCCAGTGGTGGCACCGCAGACATCGGAGGAGATTTTCAAAGCTTGAAGAAGGAGGTGAACAGAACTGGCTATATGTGGTGCCTGGGGAACCGGCACCTACTGATGCTGAGGAATACAACAAGGCAGTACGGATGATCGTGAGTGTTGATGGGGGGGATTGCAGGGCGGGGGGACTTGGACCGTGGTAAACGCCCTCGGAGTCGAGTTACGCCCTGCTGGCCCATAAGGCCACCGTAGTGAAGACTGAGGAATAGACGAGTAGCTGTGGGGTTAGCTAGCACTTTCTAAAGTTTGGATGGGAGCTACTCTTGCGAAGTTAGGTCCTGTTCTGGGGGAAAGATGCCGAGAGTAGTTGGGAGGCTCGAGGTAAGGGATATGGGGAGGGAAGGGCTACTGTTTGGGTATTGGGGATGGGATGGGCTGGGGGGGGCCGCCACATACGCCTGGAGGCGAACTTATGCAATTTCATGTTGGTTAATACGGGACAATGGCTAATACATGAACAGTGAGATGTGTAACCTGGAATGTGAGGGGGTTACATACTATGGCAAGGAGACACAAGATTCATGCTTACTTGGTCCACAGAGGGGTCCAGATTGCACTATTGCAGGAAACGCATTTGACAAAACAGGAGGGCATTGCACTACAGCGGAGGTGGAGAGGGCAATTGTTCAACACCACGTACTCTGCATTCGTAAGGGGAGCGTTGGTATGGATTTGGGCGGGGGTTCCCTTCCAAATGATTAGGCATACAAAAGACCCAGAGGGCAGATTTGTGGCGGTAGAGGGGAAACTTAAGGGCCGAGATATAGTGCTGTGTAGCGTGTACGCACCAAATGTCGACCAGTCGGCTTTCTTCACAAGGCTCTCCGGGATGCTGGCGAGCTACTTAGCTGGCCCCGTAATAATAGGAGGAGACTTTAACTCAGTGGTAGATGCTACACTGGATAGGTCCCACCCACCGCTGGGGGCATCCCCGGTGCTTCGACTAGCGAAGCAAAGGCTTGAGTGGCAGGAGAGATGGAAGATCGAAGACGCTTGGAGAGTGCAACATCCGACAGTGAGAGATTACTCGTATTATTCTAGCCTGCATGACCTCCATGTTCGTCTTGATACCTTTTTGTGCTCCCCGCTCGTGATCTAGTAGAGAAGTGTGGCTCACTGGTTAGAGGAGGCAGACCTGGAAGCAGAGGTCAGCCCGGGACCAGGGTTCAATTCCTGGCTCGGCGGGGTCTTGAGTCCTAAAATGTCCATGGACTCGACAATTCTCGCTCCGGTGCCTACTTGATTCACGGGTT
Organism: Lissotriton helveticus; assembly: GCF_964261635.1. Classification (NCBI taxonomy): domain Eukaryota; kingdom Metazoa; phylum Chordata; class Amphibia; order Caudata; family Salamandridae; genus Lissotriton; species Lissotriton helveticus. Next base: position 1,999,884,061 of record NC_136067.1, read on the forward strand.
CACACTCTGCGACTCTGGGCAATAGCTTGCTTAATCTCCACAACGGCCCCTCGCGGCAGGATGCCTGGCTTTCACCTTGCGGATACGCTGCCGGGATTATCTCACAGGGGAATACCAGGACGGGTTCCCTAAGCAAGCGCTTAGAAACCGCTTGGTTATTTGCGCTATATAAATTCCTGTACATCTCCACCGTGGCAAACACCGAGTACCTGAGTCGCACGTTGTCTGATCATAATCCCTTGCTAATAACACTAAATTGGATGACCGAGATCTCGCGAGTCCCGATGTGGCAACTACGGCCAGATACACTAGACAACCTACTGTCTAGAGAGGCGCTGGGAGAGAGGATTACGCATTATTTTGAGGAAAAGAATGGCACCACGGCATCCAGGGCGATGGAGTGGAATGCCTTCAAGGTTGTTATTAGAAGCCACTGTATAGGGAAGTGCACAGGGGTGCGAAAGGCTCAGTTAGATGATTTGGATAAGGCATAAAGGGCATTGTGAAAGGCTGAGCAGGCGCATCCTAACCACCCTGAGTTACAGAGTGCTGACTGTGAGGCCAAGGAAGTAGTGGCGGTCGAAATGGAACGACTTCGAAGTTTCGACCACAAGACCTATTTGACGAGGGCACATGCCGAGGGGGACAAGGCTGGGACACTGCTTGCTTGGCTGGCGAACCCCACGAGACGCAGCCACCCGATCTTGGCTATCGAGGGGGAGGAGGGCTAACTATGCTGCACCCAAACAGAAATAGTGGATAGAATCCAATCGTACTATAGCACACTTTATGAAAGCGCGCTAGAAGGATGTGAGAGCGAAATTGACACCTTCCTAGAGGGGCTGCAATTACGGCAGCTAGACCGAGAACAGGCGGAAGCCCTGGGAAGGGACATTACATTGGGGGAGATCAGGAAGGCTTTGAAGCAGATGGCACGGAACAAAACCCCGGGCTTGGACAGATTGCCCATAGAATTTTACAGTAAGTACATAGAGCAACTTGCTCCGCGGCTCCAAACGGTGTATAATGAAGCCAAGACTAAAGGCAGATTACTTCAATCCACGTGCGAAGCATTAATGATCCCGCTACTGAAGCCGGGAAGGGAAAGCGATAGTCCAGCGTCCTACCGGCCGTTGTCCATGCTCACAACGGACTAAAAAATCCTGAGTACCATATTGGCGACCAGACTGTTGTAGCATATCCATAGGGATCAATCTGGCTTAATCCCCACGCGAAACACCACAATCAATATACGTAGGCTGATACGATTAATGGGCGACCCACTGCCAGGTGCGCGAATGCCCCTGGTATTATCTATTGATATCGAGAAGGCGTTGGATAGTTTAGAATGGGAATATCTGTACAGGATTCGTATGATATTCACTTCAAGTAAATGGGGTGTGCACCGCTCCTTTGTGGTTTATATGCTACTTAGGCCGTGCTCTGGGGTATAATGGAGTTAATGCAATTTACACTGTACAATAGCTACTTTTCCTACAAAGATAAATGGTTCAGTCAATTGAATGGAACATCGATGGGAAATTGTGCCGCACCGGCGTATGCCAATTTGTTTATGACGTCATTTGAAGACCAACATATTTACAATGATGATGAATGGGTGAGGAACCTCCTTATGTTTGTGAGGTTCATTGACGACATCTTTTTAAGATGGAAAGGGACAGAAGAGTCATTAAAACAAAAGTTAGAAGCCTTGGACACTAAAAATCACAAAATTGGGTTCACTTGGACCATAAGTAAGGAAATAATACAATTTTTGGACGTAGAGATCTCCAAAGCAGGAACAACCTTCATCACTAACATACATCGTAAATCAACTGACAGAAATAACCTATTGCAATACCAAAGCCATCATCTTCAATCATTGAAAACGCATCTACCATACTCCCAGTTTCTTAGAGTGAAAAGGTTGGTCTCTGAAGAAAATACATGTCAACAACAATTAAACATCATGGCTGCAAGATTTGAAGCTCGAGGTTGCCCACAAAACATCATCAGAGAATCAAGGGTAAGAACAGAGAGTAAAACCAGATCGGAGTTGTTAACAGCGACACCCAAAACCAAAGAACAAAGAATCACATGCGTCAGCAAGTACTCTAGCGTAAGCACAAACTTCAAAAAAATAATTCGAAAAAATTGGCAAATGGTTCAATTGGAACCGGATTTCAAAGGAATATTCCAACAGGAACCACTGTTCGCATTTACTAGAGGAAAAAACATAGGAGAACTATTAAAAACCCCTAAAGAGATGCCAAAAAAAGTACATTTAGAGGCACAGTACCATGTTTGAATTGTGCTAATTGTCATAATATAATGAAGGGTACCAGTATTACTCACCCGATGAAAGGTCATAAAATTCCGTTGAATCTTAATGCCACATGTGACACTACTAACATTGTATATTTGCTGAAATGCCCTTGTGGACAGGGATATGTGGGCCATACAGAACGGAAACTTAAGACTCGCCTGAATGAGCACAAAAGTAACATAAGAACAGGTCAATTAAAATCCACAGTGGCCGTACATTTTATGGACAAAAAACATAACATCAGCCAATTGAGGGCTTGTGTGTTAGAAATAGTACCAAAAAAAGATGGTCCGCTGAATAAGAAAATCCTCCTACAAAGGGAAAACTATTGGATTTATCATTTATGCAGCTTGAAACCCAATGGGCTCAATGAAAGAATGGAGTTTATTTGTTACCTATAATAGACAATTGCTTTTGTAACAATTAATTGAATATGTGTAATTATATCTGTCACATCACACAACTGCACAAATGATTATGTAATTGCACTAGAATTAACCATGTGGATAGCGCAGGACCCGTGAGATTGAGCGCGATTAGCGAATGTAACGTAGTAGAGGAAAAATTCTCGCATTTGATAAAGTTAAGGTTGAGTAGTTTTTTTTAAAAAACCCGGCACTTCTTGAAGGTGCGCATGCGTAAGAATCGTGTTTGAATTAACAGCGCAGCACGGAGCGGAGACGCTGCTTGTAACGGAAACTAATCTTGTTTTAACTAAGGTGAGACATGGAGTTAGGGTATATCCCTAACCGACAGATAGAACGGGGAACGTAGCATGTGAACGCCTAAGCGGGCAGCGGCAAGCGCGTAAAGATACATGAGCTAACGGTTAGAACACGGAGGTTAAGCCTTTTACGAGTGTCACACACGAGGAAACGCTTGGAAATAATAACAGCTAGGATCGAGCTACTTAATTTCTTAACTTGATGGGTACAAAGTATATGATGAACTAATATTCTTTTTTGAATTTAGAGAGAGAGATGAAAACTTTTGATTACAAATAATGTTATGTGTTTAATTTTCAGGCGTTTCCCTGATGAAGGTGCCTAGTGCACCGAAATGCATTGGAATAACTTGTATTTACGACTAATATGAATTGATTGGAACTTAAAGCGAATGAATTGGTGAAAATAAGAATTAAAGATCACCAAATTAAACCACAGAACGAACGATATTGTTTATTATTGCTGGGATTCAGCGTTTGAAGCTTGTGCCTAGGGTGACACTCCTGTGATGGAACAGGGGTGCGACCAGTAGAATATCTGTACAGGGTCATGAAGCAATTTGGCCTTGGAGAACGTTACATAGGCTGGACGAGGGTGTTGTATGCGTCGGCAATGGTACGAGTGCGGGTGGGCTCCCTTTTATCGCACCAATATCGGGTGTGCCGCGGCACGAGGCAGGGCTGCTCGTTGTCCCCCCTGTTGTTTGCTTTGGCTATCGAGCCATTTGCGGCTTGTACTCCAGAATGCTGCGTGAAACTTTGCAACCTCTAACAACACTGAAGACCAAGTGGGAATTAGACCTCCAAATGGAGATCCCAGATACCACTTGGGCGCAAATAATAAGGCGAGCAAGAAAGAGCACAAGAAGTGCTCGCTTTCAACTGATACACTTTTATATCCTCCATAGAGCCTATTTAACACCAGGGAAAATAGGGAAGTATTTTGGAGTGGAGAACGCGGCATGCCCCAGATGTACAATGGCAGAGGCGGACCTGGGCCATATGCTATGGGACTGCCTGCACATACAGGGCTATTGGAAGGAGATTGGCGAGACTTTAAACGAAGTAACGGACAGAGAACTGCAATATACCAAGGCTATTGGGGTGCTACATTGGTTTCCGCACACACCCAAGAATAGAGTCACAAGTAAATTTATCGATATGGGTTTGATCCTAGCCAAGAGGGAAATAACTAGAAACTGGAAATCAAAAAAGGGACCCACGCACAGGAGGTGGATTAATGAGCTTCTCAAATGGGCGGCGAGCGAAAGTACGCTCAGGTTTCAGCTGGCTCGTCGCAATTCTGCTGACAGGGCGGTGGAGGCGGCAACGGCATCGGAGACGTTGGTGCAGGCATTGCGAGACAGCATATTGGAGGAGGAGGAAGAAGTTTCCAACTGAGGGGCCCAGTTCCCACAGACACACCAGGTGCACTTTCTCCATAGTTAATCAATCACTCCTGATAGCTTTCACACATACACACTAACAGTGAGCTCGGGCGTAGGTGGGGGCAGGCGGAGGAGGGTGGGGGAGGGAGGTAGGGAGTTCAGAAGTTTGGGGGGAGGAGAAGCATGGGAGGCAAGGGAGAGGGGGAAAAATGAGCCAAAGCAGACTGGAGACATCCTCATATAGGTAAACACTAACGTCCAGAGGTTGGTGTGAATGTTGATCCATCGTTTGACGCCGCCCGACCTCAGGGTTGTGGGCTTAAAGGCCATGTATATCTAACAACTGAACGAGAAATACACACTGACGTTGGCAGTGCAAGATGTTTTATAACTGTATGCAATATATCTCAGTCCTGCCATAAAAAAAGTAAAAAAAAAATGAATATAATTAGTGATGTGAGCGTCCTGAGCACATCCAGGACTGCCTGTGAAAAAGAGGCGTGACAGCCTCGAAACGCGTTGGTGAAATAAAAAGAATAATTGCCAGAATGCAATGCTAGCTGCCATGTACACTGGTGTCTCCTGTGAATGCGTCTTCAAAAAGCTTTCGGGCACCTTGTTCTCAACATGATTACACACCTGTCCCTGCCGTGGAAGACACAACTAGTGAAGCTGCATGGTGGGAACGATATCCATGCCTAAATTGCAGCACAGAAGAAGTGGCTTAATGGGCCAGCGGACACACTGGTGGGCCCACTGAGGGTAATAAGTGTTCTCAAGTTAGATGTGCCAGAACCTACTAAAGGACAACTACCGCTCCACACTGGGACTACAGGTCCATCATGCTTCATAAACTGGTGTACTATACGCAAAGGACATTGCATGAATATAGTGATGGGAGCCTCCTGAGCACATCCAGAACTTGGAGAACCGGGTTTTTATGGACCCAGTGGTGCCAGGGGAAAACACCTGAAATCTCCTAGATTCAGCTGTCTCAGAGTTACAGAAATGCGGCAACTTCTTGGTGACATCAAAGTTCAAATTTATTGGCTGCAACCAGTAACAGAGGTCCACGAAGTACAGTGGCTGTATATTCCTAGGAGACTGCTCAATTTTACAAAGTCAGTCAACCCTTTTTATACGAAATATTACGCTTCAGGCAAACATTCCTTCTTACAGTAAACCAATCCCATGTGTACAATAAAAGCATTGCATGACAAGCCCACATTTCTTTGTCCAGCCCACCATCAATGACTTGGCAAAACCCAACATTCTTCATCAGATAGATGGTTGGACCCCTAATAAAAACGGGAACCTCCTCATCGTAAAGCAGGTCATAAAGCAAGGAGCAGAGACAGGTGTGTGTAAGATTAGATAGAGTTGTGTGCAATAAAGGGTTTATGGTAGGCTGTGCCTTGATCTCAATCTTGGTCGGCCACTGGGAAAGGAACTAGCCTAACAGGTTTGGCTCCGGGCACCGTCGCACAACTAGCGAAGCTGCATGGTAGGAACTATATCCATGCCTAAATTGTGGCACAGAAGATGTTGCTTAATGGTCCAGTGGACATACTGGTGGGCCCACTGAGGGTAATAAATGTACTCAAGTTGGATGTGCCAGAACCTACTAAAGGACAACTACTGCTCTACACTGGGACTACAGGACCCATCATGGTTCACAAACTGACTTACTATACGCAAAGGACATTGCATGAATATTATTAGTGATGTGAGCCTCCTGAGCACATCCGGAACTGCCTGTGAAAAAGAGGCGTGACAGCTTCGAAACGCATTGGTGAATCAAACAAAATCATTACCGGAATGCAATGCTGGCTGCCGTGTACACTGGTGTCTCCTGTGAGTGCTTCTTCGAAAAAGCTTTCTGGCACCTTGTTCTCAATATTTATATATATTGTATATATGTATCTGTATATATTCAAAATGGTCTCTATTTTGCCAGGGCTCCGACTCTTCAGGGCGGGCGCTTAACGAACAAGAATGGAGAATCCTCTTAAGGTAAGTTCACACAAAGATTAGAGCCCCACTCCGTCTCACTGGCAAGCTGACTTTATTCATCTAATGACAATGCAGCAGTCTGAACACTCTTTAAATCTTCACACATTTCGGCGCGAACCGCCTTGTTCACAGGTGAGTGTTATTAATGTCCATTTGACCAAAAGCAACCAACTACATGCCCCAGATGGCATCAAATTCATATATCCATAGCGTACACTGGTGTATGTCCCAAAATTCACTTGCCATAGTCCGTGATGCATGCTGCTAAAATTGTATCTGTACAGTGCGTAAAACTGCTGCCTCGCTTTTTAGTTTGCTTGACATGCAGAATATATAGATATATATTACCTACTGGCGGTCGCCAGTAGGTATATATAGTTAGGATTTTTTCACTATGGGATTTTTGAAAATTCTATGTCTAATAACTTTGGCGTTTGTGGACGGAATTGGCTGAAATTTTCAGGAAAATGGAACATTTTGTTTCTGAGCAGCCATTGAACATTTGGGGGGGGTTTGTCAAGGGGGGGGCTGAGAAAAAAGGGGGGTCCCAAAACGTGTTTTTCCCATGTTAATTTCCATAGGGCGGTGGACTCACTTTTAGCCCGAACGGCTGAATGGATTTGCACGAAACTTGGCAAAATTGTAGGGACTGTTAGCCCGATGTGCCTTTGCTAGGTCTCAAGATATGTGCTCCAGTGGATTTTGAGAAATTAACGTTCAAAAAAAGATATATATCTGTAAGCGCGCTCCGGGCAGCGCTCCGGTTCGCGTACTTGACGCGTAACGGAACTTCGCGAAGCGAAGCTGATTGGCTCTCCGGTGTCTGTCAACATTCTAAACAGTCCGGAGCGGCCGCCATTTTGTCTCTCGGTAGGATCGAGAGACAATAGGAGGCCAAAACAAAGGGGGAAATGACCATAAGGGGGCATAGTAGATCCTACCTGACCCCCTAGGTTTGATGTGGAGGCTTTAAAAGGGCCCCGCGGGGCAAAAAAAAAAAAAAAAAAGTGTTTTTTTTGCGTGGGGAGCGCCCGGTTCGCGAACCGGGAAGCGGTCCGGGGAGCGTACTATAAGGAAAAAAGAATGATAGATTTTTCAAATATTGTATGTTAATTGATTGTTTGTTTTGTTGATTTTTTTTATTTCTTTATTTTTTAAGCAATTATTTATTATTGTGATTGTGTTTCAAAATTTAATAAAATGTCTAACATTTCACTGTCTGAAATGTTGTTATTTTCATTGAACATAGCTTGTAATGTTTGAGTGTTTAAAATGTCCTCATTTTCAAGGAGGACATCTACTGATTGCACACATTGCAGTAGTTCTTTGTCCCAAGTTTTATCCATAAATTCAATGTCATTTGGATCAATGATTTCTTGGTTGGTCTCTTCAAGGACAATTTCAAATGAAACTTTCTGTTCGCCTTCCATTTTGCCTGAAATTTGCATAAAAAAAATATATATTAGTAGAGATAGGGCACTGTTGGGATTAATTTTAGATAGGCAGTTTTTAACAGTGAATTTATCTTTGGGCAGTGTATAGTATCAGGGTGAAAGTAGGAATATAAAAAAGTGTATGTGATTTAACGTAAGTAATTTCATAATTATACAAGAGACGCCTAACTCCATCCATAACTATAACAGAGAAGTCTATCTAAATCTATAACTACTACAGAGGGATAGTATATAACTATCAGAAAAAGTTTACCATATTAACTTAAAGTGCACAATATACTTCAGTTTGTAAAATAACAACTTACCTTTAAAAAGAATTTGAAGTTATTAGTGAAAATTCTATTGAAATGTACACCAGGAAGTAGTAGTCAAAATGGCTATGTTTCCTTCTCTTCCTTTATATATATTCAGGTACATAACCAATCAAATGTCAGGTAAAAAAAATAGAAAATGAAAGTAACATTTTAATTGGTTGTCAATTCCAACACTTCAGATGTGTTTTGTGAAGTAATTTACCTCAGGGTATTTAGAGAGGTCTACAGGCTAAATGGCTAAATGGAATTCCAACCAAATTTGTGAAAATGGTAGGGATTGGTATGTAGTATGAGCAAATCTATATTTGGTAAAAGTGTCTCTAGGGTTTCTTCTGTAAATTACTTTCCCACCTTTTTTAATGGAGCGCTTCCCGGGGAACCGGCAGCGTTACGGGAGTCCACCATTTTGTGTTTCGGTCGAATTAAAATACAAGATGGAGGGCAAATAATGTTCAGAATGGGTGAAAGGGGGCAAGGTAGACGTATCTTGACCCCCTAGGTTTTCTGAGGGTGGCTGAGGAGGCCCATATGTGCGGAAAAAAAACATTTTTTTTTAAAAATTTCGCACGGTTAGCTTCCGGTTCCGGTTCGCGTACCGGGTAGCGCTCCGGGGAGCGTACTTTGTTGAAAATTAGTGAAAAAAGTTAGAGTAAAATAATAATTGTGAGTGATCAGATGTAGGGTAGCTCTGAGAAGAGCTTTTGGGTTTATGGTACATTTAGGTACTTATAAGTAGGTACCAATGCATAGTCTTAAATTCAGGATGAAAACTCTGTTCCCTTCATCTGAGAAGTGAACTCCATCTCCTCTGTAGATATCTTGAATGTAGTAACGCAAGTTATTGTTGTAGATGCATCCCATTCCATGGTCTCTCATGTAAGCTGAAACAGATTTGTTTACATGCTTCCTCGATTTCTCAATTTGTGGACAAAATTGGTTCGACCACCTCCATTTTTGTCTTTGGCATATATTTGAATATACCAAGGCAGTTTGAGGAAAAAGTGCCATCAATTGCTCAAAGGTGTCCTTTAAAAGCATTTCCAGACCTACACCAGTCAAAGTGCCCAAGTCATTACCTCCACAGTGCAAAATTAACAGGTCAGGTTTAGGCAAATGCATAAAGGTTTTCACCAATGGTATCAATTGGTGACATTTTAATCCTCTGTGGCCAAACCACTTAATTTCCACATCTTGTAAATTGAGGTTAGGTAAATTTCTGTTATCAGCATACCTCTGAGCCCAGTAGATGTAACTATGTCCAACAATCCAGACAGAAAACATGGTGAGAGGAGGTTCTGCTGCAGTCAGATGAAGTGTGGCAATGAAATGGGAGTTGAAAAAATAAGAGTTTAAAATGAATAAAACTGTGGAGTTTCTGTGTTAATGAAGCAGTAGCAGTGATTGGTGGATTTTGATTGCTGAAAACAGAAAGTTAGGGTGCATGGATGAGTTCTTTGAAAGATGTAATTTGAATGGTCAAAAAAAAATCATTTTATGAAAGATTGCACTGGATATGCAGGTGTACTGAGAGTTCAGAGTTCAATTGAAACATTGTTGTGTGAACTTGCAAACATGAGAGGTCTTTCAGGAGGTGGTTGCTATGCAAAAAAGGCAGAGAGGGCAGAGGGGGGAAGGGTGTTGATTTGAAAAAAGTGAGGGAAGAGTTTTGATTGTGTGACATGAGAGATATGTGTGATGAGTTACAGCATTTCTGTGCTTTTCATAGCTGCAGACTCTGGAGTGCATACCTTTTGCTCTGCTAAAGACAAATTGGTGTGTTTCTGAGACTGTTTTGAAACTCATAAAGTATTTGCTAAGGTGAGAAAAGATTCATTTAATTTAGATAGACAATAGTATGCTTTAGGGAGAAAAATATGAAGAAAGTTCTGTATTTAAAATGTTGCTTTGTGTCAAGTGTTTTACAAATAGATTTTGTTTCTTTGAGTTACATAGCCATGTTAAAAGTGACCCTTAAAAAAACGCTTTCATGTGTCTTAGGGCAATGTAAGTCATTTCCCGATGAATGTAGGTATATAATTGATTTATATGATGTGTTTAAAATCGTTTTTTGAAAAATATTAGGTTTCTTGATATGTACTGCTAGAGCTTCATAGGTTGCTTGGGGCATATCTATAAGGCATTTGAGTCTCTCTGATGTTATTTTTCCCATTTTAATTTAAAACCTTTCCTCGTGGAGCAAGGTCCTTGTAAATATGCTCCCATCTGTGCTTGGCAAATTTAGATTTTAATTCTTTGACTAACATAGCCATGTTCAAAGTGACGCAGAAATGGTGCAAGGGCCTTAAAAAAACGCTTTCATGTGTCTTAGGCCATTTAAAGTCATTTCCCCTTGAATGTAGGTATGTAATTGATTTAGATGTTGTGTTTAAAAACGATTTTTGAAATTAATTAGTTTACTTGATATGTAGTGCTAGAGTTTCATAGGTTGCTTGGGGTATATTTAAAAGGCATTTGAGTCTCTCTGATGTAATTTTTCTCATTTTAATTAAAGACCTTTCCCCGTGGTGCAAGGTCCTTGTAAATACGCCCCCATCTGTGCTTGGCAAATTTAGATTTTAATTCTTTGACTATCATAGCCATGTTAAAAGTGACCCAAAAATGGTGCAAGGACCTTAAAAAAACGCTTTCATGTGTCTTAGGCCATTTTAAGTCATTTCGCCTTGAATGTATTTGAATAACTGCTTTACTTGATGTGTTTAAAAACGTTTATTGAAGTCATTTAAGTTTCTTGATATGTACTGCTAGAGTTTCATAGGTTGCTTGGGGTACATTTAAAAGGCATTTGAGTCCCTTTGATGTTATTTCTCCCATTTTAATTAAAGACATTTCCTCGTGGTGGAAGGTCCTTGTAAATACACACCCATGTGTGCTTGGCAAATTTAGATTTTGATTATTTAACTTACATAGCCATGTATGCCTCTTTTGCATCACTGTGCGTAATTTTTGTGACGCAGCGGCGGTGCAAAAGATTTGCTATGTGGCGACATATTTACAACTTGATGCATCTAGGCAGATGTGTCATGCTGTAAAGTCCCGTGCCACATGCAACCGATGCAGCAGTGATGCAAAAGATGCACCATGTTGCAAGACAGGCCTCATTTCATCTGCAACAAAATAAGAAGCTGAATCTTTTGTAAATGTCAAAATTGTTGTATACACTGCTCAACTTATGTGTACTCTTTGATATGCTAGAGTCCATCTGCACTATGAGATACCTAAGCAAAGGAAACACAGGTGATGTGATTGTGAAATGAGGAAAAGAAACTCCACATTTTTCAATTACATCACCTATGTTTCCTAAGTTTACGAATGACATTGTGGAGATGAGGTTTAGGTCTGTCCACGGACACAGAAGAGGTCTGGCCTTTGTTCAAGAGTGAAGTGGACATGACTTACTTCATTGGTAGGTCTTCACATGTATTATCTCCTCTATACTCTTCAACAAGCGTAAATGTAATCTGCAACCCTGAGTAGGTCTTACCTTAAACAAACCTCTGGATAGGCCACACCTTAATGTCATCCTGAATCAATCATTTAACATGTTAGGGACAGATTTATGATAGGTGTATGACTCTTTTGCGTCACTGTGCGTCACTTTTGTGACGCAGCGGCGGTGCAAAAGATTTGCTATGTGGCGACATATTTACAACTTGATGCATCTAGGCAGATGTGTCATGCTGTAAAGTCCCGTGCCACATGAAACCGATGCAGCAGTGATGTAAAACATGCACCATGTTGCAAGACAGGCCTCATTTCATCTCCAACAAGATAAGAAGCTGAATCTTCTGTAAATGTGAAAATTGTTGTATACACTGCTCAACTTATGTGTATTGTTTCATATGCTAGAGTCCATCTGCACTATGAGATACCTAAGCAAAGAAAACACAGGTGATGTGATTGTGAAATGAGGAAAAGAAACTCCACATTTTTCAATTACATCACCTGTGTTTCCTAAGTTTACGAATGACATTGTGCAGATGAGGTTTAGGTCTGTCCACGGACACAGAAGAGGTCTGGCCTTTGTTCAAGAGTGAAGTGGACATGACTTACTTTATTGGTAGGCCTTCACATATATTATCTCCTCTGTACTCTTCAACAAGCGTAAATCTCATCTGCAACCCTGAGTAGGCCTCACCTCAAACAAACCTCTGGATAGGCCACACTTTATCGTAATCTTGAATCAATCATTTAAAATGTTAGGGTCAATTTATGATAGGTGTATGTCTCTTTTGCGTCACTGTGCGTCACTTTTGTGACGCAGCGGCGGTGCAAAAGATTTGCTATGTGGCGACATATTTACAACTTGATGCACCTAGGCAGATGTGTCATGCTGTAAAGTCCCGTGCCACATGAAACCAATGCAGCAGTGATGGAAAAGATGCACCATGTTGCAAGACAGGCCTCATTTCATCTCCAACAAGATAAGAAGCTGAATCTTATGTAAATGTCAAAATTGTTGTATACACTGCTCAGCTTATGTGTACTCTTTGGTATGCTAGAGTCCATCTGCACTATGAGATACCTAAGCAAAGGAAACACAGGTGATGTGATTGTGAAATGAGGAAAAGAAACTCCACATTTTTCAATTACATCACCTGTGTTTCCTAAGTTTATGAATGACATTGTGCAGATGAGGTTTATGTCTGTCCACGGACACAGAAGAGGTCTGGCCTTTGTTCAAGATTGAAGTGGACATGACTTACTTTATTGGTAGGCCTTCACATATATTATCTCCTCTGTACTCTACAACAAGCGTAAATCTCATCTGCAACCCTGAGTAGGCCTCACCTCAAACAAACCTCTGGATAGGCCACACTTTATCGTAATCTTGAATCAATCATTTAAAATGTTAGGGTCAGATTTATGATAGGTGTATGTCTCTTTTGCGTCACTGTGCGTCACTTTTGTGACGCAGCGGCGGTGTAAAAGATTTGCTTTGTGGCGACATATTTACAACTTGATGCATCTAGGCAGATGTGTCATGCTGTAAAGTCCCGTGCCACATGAAACCGATGCAGCAGTGATGGAAAAGATGCACCATGTTGCAAGACAGGCCTCATTTCATCTCCAACAAGATAAGAAGCTGAATCTTATGTAAATGTCGAAATTGTTGTATACACTGCTGAGCTTATGTGTACTCTTTGGTATGCTAGAGTCCATCTGCACTATGAGATACCTAAGCAAAGGAAACACAGGTGATGTGATTGTGAAATGAGGAAAAGAAACTCCACATTTTTCAATTAGGGTCTGTCCACGGACACAGAAGAGGTCTGGCCTTTGTTCAAGAGTGAAGTGGGCATGACTTACTTCATTGGTAGGCCTTTACATATATTATCTCCTCTGTACTCTTCAACAAGTGTAAATCTCATCTGCAACCCTGAGTAGGCCTCACCTCAAACAAACCTCTGGATAGGCCACACCTTATCGTCATCCTGAATCAACCATTTAAAATGTTAGGGTCAGATTTATGATAGGTGTATGTCTCTTTTGCGTCACTGTGCGTCACTTTTGTGACGCAGCGGCGGTGCAAAAGATTTGCTATGTGGCGACATATTTACAACTTGATGCATCTAGGCAGATGTGTCATGCTGTAAAGTCCCGTGCCACATGAAACCGATGCAGCAGTGATGTAAAACATGCACCATGTTGCAAGACAGGCCTCATTTCATCTCCAACACGATAAGAAGCTGAATCTTCTGTAAATGTCAAAATTGTTGTATACACTGCTCAGCTTATGTGTACTCTTTCATATGCTAGAGTCCATCTGCACTATGAGATACCTAAGCAAAGGAAACACAGGTGATGTGATTGTGAAATGAGGAAAAGAAACTCCACATTTTTCAATTACATCACCTGTGTTTCCTAAGTTTACGAATGACATTGTGCAGATGAAGTTTAGGTCTGTCCATGGACACAGAAAAGGTCTGGCCTTTGTTCAAGAGTGAAGTGGATATGACTTACTTCATTGGTAGGCCTTCACATGTATTATCTCCTCTGTACTCTTCAACAAGCGTAAATGTAATTTGCAACTCTGAATAGGCCTCACCTCAAACAAACCTCTGGACAGGCCACACTTTATCGTAATCTTGAATCAATCATTTAAAATGTTAGGGACAGATTTATGATAGGTGTATGTCTCTTTTGCGTCACTGTGCGTCACTTTTGTGACGCAGCGGCGGTGCAAAAGATTTGCTATGTGGCGACATATTTACAACTTGATGCATCTAGGCAGATGTGTCATGCTGTAAAGTCCTGTGCCACATGAAACCTGCGTCAGTTTTCATATAGGTGTTTTGTTGCAAGGTATGCATTAATTTGCATGAAAGCCCTGTAAAACTAACACAGTGAAATTTAGAAGATTTCACTGAGTCAGCTTTATAGCATTGCTGAATCAAATCCTTACGCCTGTTTGAAACAGGCATAAGAAGTAATGCACCATGCAATGTGAGGCTTCCTCCTGTGCATTGCAGTAGACATGTCGCGCTTATGACGTGATTCCTGCAATGTGCTGCTTTTGCGGCACAGATGCGTGACGCATCTGTGCTGTTTTTGCTCAATGGTGCTCCACATTGTAAATGCGGCACACTATGGGTGGCAGAGCAGCGGTGCACATTAACTGGTGCATCCGTGGGGATGCGCCACTTAGCATAAATCTGCCCCTGTACATTTAAGTATGAGCAGGGGACACAGAGTCGGTGAGGCTTATCCAAGGTTAAGAAGAGATGAGTCCTGTTCACTGAAAACTTGGACATAGGCCTCACCTCCTCAGCATCGCTGGACATGGCTAAATAATAGCTGCAAAATGTTACTCTTGTTAAACAAATTTACTATTATAATCTCTGAGATTTGTCTCTTACTCTGCAACATCTCATTGTTGTTCTCTTTCTTTAAAGATAACGACAACATCAACATGAGTGACAATCAGCAATCAGTTGATCTCGACCTCATCATTGAACTTGTAATTGAAACGTCAGTGGAAGTAGATCCCTTGGATGATTTAAATCCTGAGGATGATGAAGCACATGATGAGGATGCTGATTTGTCAGAATTGTATGACATAGGGTGGGAAGCTGACCTGCTTGAGCCTATGGAACTATAAACATTTATTTTTAAAATTTACAATAAATGAAAAGTAAAAATGTAAAATGTTTAATTTTAAATTAAACACACCTTCAAAAACAGGTTATGTGTAGTGTCTTCAATAAAATATTAAAATATGCTCATAAAATTAGATCAGATTCACATATAAAACAGGACAGGTAAAATGAAGAAGAATTCCATTTCTTTTCTGCTATTGGTGTATTCTAAATTTGCCAAAGCACTAAAAAATATTATATGTAAAAATGTCAAGTAGTGTGTTAAGTTTTTGATGACTGTTATTGATTTACTGTTTGGTAATAGTGGTTAATAACATTTTTTATTATATTTTACCACAGATTCAACTGCAGATCATTTAAAATTTTGAGAATGCCAACTAAGGATAGAATGAGAAAGGCTTCAAAATGTCAAAGACAGCAGGTTCATCATTTACTGCAGCAGTCCTCTACAATAAAAAATCGTCAAGTCACCAAGAAAGCACCGGGTAAGACCACGAAAACATTCATAAGAAACATTTCTAGAAAAAAAAATAGTACTACAGAAAATGTTTTTGTCCAGAAAAAGAGAAGCAATTTAAACGGAAAGGAAAGGCCAATCAAAAATGTTACTGCTAGAGCAAGAGATAACTCTGTGCATGATAGTAGAAGGAAACAACAGTTTAGGGACATTCGTAAACGAATGTTCCGCAACAGGATAATTGGCAATTTGTTAAAAAATATTAAGAAAGGTCAACAGAAAGTGGTTTTTTATAAGAGAATAAAAAAAGTTGAGAAAGTTATTGATCAGGCATTTGAAATTAAACGAAAGTTATTTATTTTGATAATCAATAGAATTAGGAAGCTAAACAAGGCAATTTATGATTTCAAAAGAAATAGTACATGGAAGAGAATAGTTAATCGTAGTAATTTTTGTGAAGTTTTTTTCCGGAGAATGGATGCATAGTTCAAGTTGTGAGGCATTTTTTAAATGAGGAGAGTTATTTCCAGGATAATGATTTGGTGCATGCAGTTGACACCAGCGGTCGAGCTTATGAGGTGAAAGATGATTGTCCAGTTGAAAAAGAAAAACTTGTGACAACAGAGGCAGAAGAGATGTTAGGTAATGAGGTTTTAGGAAGACGTCCTAAGGGACCTGTGTACACCTGGAAGTGTAGTAGTATTTGCAGTGTGCGACAATTTGCTTTTTGATTTTGTACGGACATTTAATAAGAAAAGTTTGAAGCAGATAATGAAGTTGTTGCAAGAATTAGATCCTTGCAGAGTGAGAGAAGTGACAGGTTTGCATGGTCATTCACTGGCTTGTCATTCCAGGAGAGTATGCCAGAGTGTTTTTCATCATTTCAGGATGCTAGCAGTGCATCATAATAAAGTGAGGAAATTAGTTAGAATGTTGTATTATGCTAAGAGTCCAGCAGTTATGCTTAAACAATTATGCGCTGCTCTTTTGCATGGTTCTGAAATAGATGTGAAGAATATGTGTGAAGAAATTGAGTTTTGTTACTTTGGAAGTTGAAATTGACCCAGAAGAAGAGGGTAATGTGGAAGATAGTGTACAGGTTTCCAGTACAGATCATTTTCAGAAGGAAATTGCCACGTTTCAGGTGAAATCAAGTGAGAGGCCTAATTTCACTTGTGTGTGTTGTCGACGCACTTATTATAAGAATCAGACTAAGTTAGTGGATTTATATGCAAAAAGTGAAAGGGAAAATAATAGTGAATGGAAGGATTTCGCTACATACTTGATGGTAGAAAATTGTTTTGATTTGGGATCGGATCAACGTGTGTGTACTTATTGTTGTAATAAATTAAATCAAAACCAGATGCCTGCTAGAGCGGTTCATAATAATCTGGAATTGGTTGAGATTCCTTCTGAATTGAAGGATTTAAATACTTATGAATCTATTTTGATTCAAAGTATCCATCCCTTTCAGGCTATTTTAAGAATGGAGCCAAAGACAGGGAAATTGCCTCCATCAGATTTACAGAGAAGATTAAAGGGAAGAGTTGTTTATTTGCCTCTAGATTTGAAAAAAAACATTAACACAATTGGAGTAGAAAAAGTGGAAGAGGAACCTCTGGTTAGCTTAGTTAATGGGGTTCCGACAAAGAATAAAAAAATATGGCAAGATTTAGTGGATGTTAGGAAAGTCAAAAAGGCAACATTGTATTTGAAAAAAAATAATAAGTACTATAAGAATGTATATGTTGCAGAAGAGGAAGTAAGTGAGGAAGAGGATAGCGATTTGTGTGCTGGTCAAATTGAGAAAGTAGAACCCTCTAAAAGTGAAGAAATATATGAACATTATAGTGTTCATCCTTTGCATTCCAAGGAAGTCATGGGGAATGCTATTGAGTTGTTTCAAATGAAACACGCCAAAGGGAGTCCCATTAGTGTCTGGGAGGAAAGTTTGGAAGCTCAGTGTTTCCCACAGATATTTCCAACAGGTCAAGGAGGAAGATATGATGAGCGACCTCATCAAATTCCTGCTTCTGAATACCGGACTTTACGATTGTATGCAGAAGATGCTAGGTTTCGACAATGCATTCCCTATTTGTTTCATCTCCTGTTTGAAAGCGATCTGTCTGGACTGTCATATGCAGTGAACCACATCTTGAAAAGTGGTATACAGATG
This sequence comes from Lissotriton helveticus, assembly GCF_964261635.1. Taxonomy (NCBI): domain Eukaryota; kingdom Metazoa; phylum Chordata; class Amphibia; order Caudata; family Salamandridae; genus Lissotriton; species Lissotriton helveticus. Next base: position 1,999,902,031 of record NC_136067.1, read on the forward strand.
CAAAACATCTCGGCAAGTGACTTTATGGATAAAGTCAATGTCCAAGACAGTATTTTGGATTGTCACCTGATTAATCTCATGGCGTGTCAGCGTGGTACTAATGAGTACTGGTACCGTCGTCATGGTGATTTAAAATGTATGATGAGGAACTTAGGAACTCCCACATGGTTCCTCACTCTGAGCTGTGCCGAGTATTGCTGGGAAGACTTACTTGAATTTCTACGAGAGGCAAATGGAAACATCGAAAACATCGAATTCAAGACACCCGGAGAACTGTGCTCTTTGGATCCAGTGAATGTATGCAGGTACTTCAATCATAGATTTGAAGCTATGATGTCTTTCATCATGAATAAGAAGAATCCACCTCTTGGAGAGGTGTTGGATTTCTTCTGGAGAAAGGAGTACCAAGCAAGAGGTGCTCCTCATATACATATGCTGCTGTGGATCAAGGATGCACCTAAATTTGGAACAGATCCAGAAGACTTAGTGATGAGTTTCATAGAACAGTATTCTACATGTGCTGTTCCAAACGCAAAGGAGGACAAAAGCCTAAGAGAACAAGTTCTACGCTTCCAAAGCCATCGTTGCGGAAAGTACTGTTGTCGTAAATTCAGAAACAAGGACAAGTTCTACACCAAATGTCGTTTCGCCTTTCCACGACCGGTGATTTCTAAAGGAAGAGTGAACAGTTTGATGTCTTCGCTGCGACATAATGTGATGAAGAAATCACCTAAAAACACATACAATTTGAAGAAGAACGAAGAGTCCAAGTACATCAACGACTACAACCCAGTGATTTTGTCCATGTGGAATGCTAACATGGATATACAGTTTGTGGCTGATAACTGTATGGATGTGGCTTGGTATGTGACATCTTACATCACCAAAAAAGAAAAGACAGAATTGAAGGATATGTGGGAGGACATTTCCCATGAAAAGAGCCTCAGTAAGAAGTTGTACAGTTTCAGTCTGAAGATGTTGTCGCATCGAGAAATCGGAGCTTACGAATGTTCTGACCGGTTGTCTTCAGCAAGTCTCTATGCCAAATCTAGGAGTATCGTTTGGGCGAGTCTTGGTCTTGCTGCAACGCGTAATCGAGTTCTGAAACCTGTGCGGGAAATTGAGTATTTGGCGGTAAAGGAGCCAAACAGTACCGACATTTTGAAGACCAACATGTTGGATACATATTATCCAAATCGAAGCAGTCACCTCGAGAATGTTTGTCTGTATGAGGTTCTACAAAATTACATATTCAAGAGGAACCTCAAAGAAGATATTGATAAAGGAGTGTATGCTGTAATTGGAAGTGAGGGATGTCTGGTCAAGCAAAGAAAATGCCACTTGGAAAACCATCGAAAATTGAGTGGCGAATCTCCTGAAAAAAAGGAGTTTTTCTATTTAGCACTTTTGCAACTTTTCAAGCCTTGGCGTGCAGAAGAGGAACTGCTTGGAGATTTCCTCTGTTACGAAGACTCTTTCACTGCCGCCAAGGAGACCATAGAATGTCCTGCTTTTCCCAAATATGTAGAAATGTTGAATGCGGAAATCGAGCAGGAAGCAACGATTGCAGCCGAGATTGCCAGAGACAGTTCTCAGGACAGTCAGAGTTCTGTTTCATTGAGTCAGGATCCACTAGGAGGACCTGTTATCGAAAATGAAGCTGCCACTGCCATGAATGAAGTGGAAAGAGCCATGGCACATGCTCAGGAGGATGCGGTTAACTTAGAAGACTTGGAAAGACAACTCAACGTTGAGCAGAGGAAAATATATGACGAAGTTACCAAGCAAATTGATCAAGGATTAAGTCATGAGAAGAAAGAGTGCTCATGTACGTCGTTGAAGCCTGTCCGACTGTACGTGAGTGGAGAAGCGGGAACTGGAAAGAGTTTCCTCATTAAAGCAATTTCATGTTATTTGAAGGAAAGGACTGAGTCATCGCTGTCTTGTGTTGTCACCGCTCCAACTGGACTGGCAGCACATAACATTAAAGGTATTCCTTTGCATCGTCTACTGATGCTGCCAGTGGAGCATGATAACAAATTACAATACCACAAGTTATCTGGAGATGCTTGTTGTGAAGTTTCAAGAGTCTTGAGGAAAATGAAACTTCTTATCATTGACGAAGTAAGCATGGTTTCCAATGTCATGCTTGCCTTTGTGCATTTGAGAATGCAAGAAGTTCTTAAAACAGAGTATGATGTGTTATTTGGTGGCAAACACATCATTGTTTTCGGAGATCTTCTGCAGCTGACACCAGTGAAAGGACAACCTGTGTTCAAAATGCTCACGCATGAAGATACCAGGAAGTGCCTAGGGAGCATTGGCAACGTCAATATATGGTTAAACTTCAATTATGCTGAACTGCATGAAAATATGCGTCAGGCGAAGGATGAAGTTTACAAGAATATTCTACAAGATGTTAGAATTGGAAAAGTGACCGAGCATGGGAAACAAGCTTTACATGCACGATTACTGTCAAATTTATATCTAGAACAAGACGTTGTGCCTGAGAATATTTTTCAGAAAATTACTGAGAAGAAATCTGGAATATGTTTGATGCCAACTCTTGCAGAATGTGCCATCTTCAACAACAAAATGTTGCATTTAGAAAACCAAGAGATTGTGAAACTGGAAGCTATTGACAGAGTAGAGCATATGGGATCAACAATTATTTTGTCTGAGAATTTGAAAACAAAATTGGATTCATTATAGAAGACTATATCTAAAACTGCAGGTTTTGAAAAGACTCTGAATGTGTGCTTAAATTGCCATATAATTTTAAGAAGGAATTTACATGTTGAAAGAGGTCTGGTAAATGGATCAATGGGTAATGTTGTTGATTTTGTGAAATACAGAAATAGAGATGGAATTGAATTTTTAAAAATTAAATTTGATGGCATTGAGGAAGTACAGCTAATTGGTCGTTGTTCTGCTAGATTTTTGCTTGTAAAAGACTTATATGTTCGCCGTAAGCAGTTTCCTGTTTGCTTGGCATATGCGGTGACAATCCATAAATCACAAGGTTTAAGTGTAGACAGTGCATTGGTGAATATTGGCAGTTCTGTGTTCAAGGAGGGTATGGCATATGTGGCATTGTCACGAGTTAGAACTTTATCGGGATTGTACTTGATTGAGTGTGATGTCACAAACATTTGTGCGGATCTAGATTGTGTTAAGGAATACAATAGGTTAAGAAGAGAGTATGCGCCACATTTGCCTCAATATCCTTTGTTTAAGAAACGTGTGGTAGGCCGGAAACGAAGAAATGTGACCAATACTAGGGAGGTTGTAGCAAAAAGACGAAAAGTTGATGAACCTGAAATTATAAGCAGAAAGAAAAAGGATTCTGTTGAAGATGTTGTTGGTTTTCAATTTGAAAACAGTTCTGGTGTCAACTGCTATGCTAATGTAGTGGTTAATGTTTTGTTTTCTCTAGAAAATGTAAAAGAAGAGATTGTGGTCAATTCGGATCACAGATTTTGCAGTTTGTTGAATTCTGTGTTAGAGAAATGTAGCACTGATAGAACAAAAATAGAAAGTGTGTCTGAAATTCAAAATCTGTTAGACAGATGTTCAGGTCAAACACAATTCTCTCAAAATATTCAGCAAGATTGTCAGGAGTTTTTAATGTATATGCTTGATGTATTGGAAGCGCAAGGTGTAGATGTAGATCACCTGTTTGGGCTTTCTTATCAATTGCAGCATGACTGCGAGAACTGTAGGGTATCAAGTACTACTAGTGTAGACTCAGAAAGATTTATATATTTAACTTTGCCAGACAGTAAATCAGTGTCCTTTAATAAGCTAGTAAAAGCAGCTGATCACAACATGGAGTGTAGCCAATGTAAGTCTGAAATGTTGTCAACATTATTTATTCGAACATATGGCCAGTATGTCATTTTAATGTTCCAACGATGTAGGCCTGATGGAACAAAATTGACAACTTTAATTAAAAATGTTGTTGCTTCGCAGTTGTCAATATCAGGAAGGACTTTTGTAACTGCAGCAATTATATATCATGATGGTCCTTCAATAACATCAGGACATTACACAGCTTATTTAAAGTCTAGAAACGGCTGGTCATTCTGCAACGATTTTGTTTTAACCTTTAAAAAAAAATTGCCGTATGACCTTAAAAATTCTTACCTGGTGTTTTTAAAACCAAAATTTTAGGGAAGGAATCTCAGGAAGTGCTCTGAGGAATTTCAAGAGGTTCTAATGGCTCCTACACGATTTGGCCTTGAGGATAAGTGTAGTACAGAGACATAAGTTATTTTTGAGTTTTAAATAGTTCCTGGAAAAAAAGAAGATTTTCTTATAGAAAGTGGTGGGCAGAGATTAGTTGAAGGACAACAGAGTATTTCCCAAAGCAAACGGTGTTCTTACCATAACACTTGACGTCATGGAAAAATAACTGCACTTTGAATGAGTTCAGAAAAACTGTTTCTTTTTATAAGCTAATTCAAGCAGCCAATCAAGACATGGAGTAGAGGGAATGTAAGTCTGCAATGCTGTCTAGATTATTTGTCCAAACTTTTGATTATAATGTCATTTTAAAAATCCAACTATATAAACCTGATGAAAGTAAGTCTTCAACTTTAATTACAAATGTTGTGGCTACACAGTCATTGATTTTAGGAAGAACATTTGTAACTGCAGCTATTATATGGCATGATGGTCATTTGACAGATCCGCTTATTACACAGCTTAAAATGTAAAAAAAGCTGGTGTTTCAGAAATTATTCACATTTGACTACGATACAATGTTGCCTTTTTACTTAAAAATATTCTTACTTTCTGTTTTCAGAAAAGAGAATTTAGGGTAGGTAACTGGTGTATAATGATTCTAGGGGTTGATATAATTTTATCTACTGTTTTATATTTCTTTGTGATTAAAAGTGATGTAGAGAATTAAATAATTGTAGTAGTCATAGAGGTAGTGTAAGTCTGCTTCATAGTAAGCACTATCAGTGTCATAGGAAATGTAGAACATGAGTGAGCAAGAAGGGTAAGATATTACTAGTCCAGGATTGTGAAAGTGATCTTGAACGTTTTCTTTCTGAAAGTTGCGGAAATACAAAATGACGGGATTTGCTTACAAGAATTCCAAGAGTTATAAATGCCTCTTACATGATTTGGCCTTGTGGAAACGTGTGGTAGAGAGCGAGAAGTCATTTATTGTATGTAACATATTTGTCAAAACGATGGAGCTTTTCTTTCAGAAAGTGGCGGGCTGAAAATAAAAACAGCACAAGCGAGTGTAAGCTGTTCATAGGACATCCTTCGACGTCATGGAAAGTAAGTTACTTTTGAGGAGTTCTGATTTCTGATTGGTTATGTTATATGGGTTTTTTAAACACAATCATTTTGATTGTGTTTTTTTTTCCCCGCTGTTATATGATGAATACCTTCAAGTCACTGTTTTTAGTGAAATTTGATACATTCTGAGAACAGCAAAAATAAACCATTTAACATGTATAATTAATTCTGTACTGTTTGTATTTATGATGTACATTTAGAACTGTGTAGGAGGCATGGAGAAGCTGAGGCTTCCGTAAGTGTCAAAGTTGTTGCATGCAGTGCTGCACTTCTGCGTACTCTTTCATATGCTGGACTACATCTGCACAATGAGATACCTAACCAAAGGAAATACAAGTGATGTGATTGTGAAATGAGCAAAAGAAATTGCACGTTTTTGAAATACATTACCTGTGTTTCCTAACATTACGAATCACATTGTGCAGATGAAGTTTAGACCTGTCCTGGGAAACAGAGGAAGTCTGAACTTTATTGGTTGGCCTGCACATGTATTATCTCCTCTGTACTCTTGAACAAGCCTAAATTTGATCTGCAACCCTGAGTAGGCCTCACCTGAAACAAACGTCTGGATAGGACACACCTTATTGCCATCCTGAAACAATCATTTAAAATGTTAGGAACAGTTTTATGATGATTGTGCACCTCTTTTGTGCTGCCATTGCGTCACTTTTGTGAGACAACAGCAGTGCAAAAGATGCACCATGTTCCAAGATAGGCCTCACTTCATCTGTATCAAGATACTGTTAGTTTAAAATGTATATCTTTAGGACTGTGTAGGGGGCCTGGAGAAGCAGAAGCTTCTGTAAGTGTCAAAGTTGTTGAAAAACTGTTTGTCCTTCAATCTTTTCCCTTGTCTTTTCTAATTTTTAAATACATGTTTTAATATTTTTCAAATGTTTGTTATCTCTTTCACAGATTGAAAGTATAAAAATAACAAGTGACTAAGTTAACGACAATTATAAGGTAAATGTTTTGTACTCTTTTCGTTACATTCCTATCACATTTAACTTCTATTAGTTTCACTGCTTCATTTCTTTAACCTTCACTTTCCTGCCTTTGCTACTTCCCTCATTCCTTTCTCTATTACTTACTTACTCTACTCCTTCCACTCTTTTTCTCAGTCCCTTTTTTCTCATAGTTCCTCACTCTTGTTCACTAACTCCGTCTCTATTACTCTCACTGTCTCTGACTGATCACTCTTTCACTACTTGTTCATTATGCTTTCTCTGTGTAGTTGAAGCACAGTAAGGGGCATATTATCAACACAGCCAATTAAATTATCACTGCTTTTATCGGCAGAAAACTGCTGCAAAAGCGGCTTTAGCGGCAGTTTTCTGCCGCAAAAGCGGCTTTAGCGGCAGATTTCTGCCAATAAAAGCAGTGACATTTTTATCGCCTATGTTGATAATATGCCCCTATGTTATTTAGATTTCTTTGGTGTTTCAATCATTCTTTTTCTGTTACTTCTTCTCTCTGTTATTCCAATGTTTTAATCTTAATTTGATCATTCAGTCACATTCTCTAAGAAACTCTTGTTTGTTATTCTTCTACTCTCCTTTTTTTCCTCACTTCTTTATCTATTTTGTTTTTCACAATTATACCCTCTTAAATCTTTTCTTCAGTAAATAGATCTATTAAACAGTATCTCTACTTTACTCCCTATAGCTGTCTTTCTTTTAACATAACTGTCTGTTTCCTTCCCTTATACTTACTCTTCTTTTTTTTGGTTCGCTCCCGGTTCGCGTACCGGAGCGCGAACCGGGAAGCGAACTAAGAGAAATAGAGGTTGGCAGAGTTCCAAATATTCTACCATTTTTTTTATAACGGGGAGGTAGTTCTGAAAATAACTTTTTTTTTATTGTTTTTGTTGATTTATATTTTTTTTATTATTTTTCTGAACATTTTTTTACTTTTTTTGTATTTTCTGAACGGTTTTATATTTTTTTTGTTTTTTTTGGGGGGGAAACGAAAACGATTCATTGTAAAGGGCTCAACAGGAGCAACAAAAAAAAAAGAATTTATTCTCTGGGGCGTTTCGGACAATCATGATTGTCGATAGCTCTGTTGATCAGAGTGATGCTACTTTCTCTGTAGCAAATGAATTGGTTACAACGCACACACACTTGTTTCACTTCCCCGAACCTCATTTGTATATTTGGGACCATCTCCCTCGCCTCTGGTCCTGTCACTTCCTGTACAACTGATCTTCTTGCCATAGAAGGGGGATTATCTTGCTCGTCACGTAACTGCGCAGCACTGTAGTTGATATGATGCCACCTACTCATATGGCGATGCATTGTGTAATTTCCGTAACTGTACTTCTTCTCGGTCCCTCTGGATAGTCTATCTTTACATATAAGGCAAGTTACGTACCGTGCATTGACTTTTTTTTGGCCCTGGGGATATGTAAAAAATTGCCAAATATAATTTTCTTTCACATGAGACCTCCTGGGCTCCTCACGTAAAAAATGCCTCTCTTCCTGCTCTTCCTCTTCTTCCTCTTCTTCCTCTTCTTGCTGAATGATAACTTCAGCAGGTGGTCCTCTCTTCCTTGGATGTGGTGGAGGTGGTGGGGAAGAACCAGCTGAAGCTACTAATGAAGCCATTGCTCAGTGATCACAAAGGGTCTTTCTCTCACAAAGATGAAAGTCAGAGTGAGGAAAGAAGGAGGGGTTTTCATCATTTGGGAAAAACAATAGTTCTAAACCAATGAAAAGTGTTACTTTTAGGTCACATGACCTAGTCTTACATCATTATGAAACTAAAAGTCAAATGAACCAATGAAAGGTGTTATTAACAAGTCACATGACCTGTTGTGTTTACGTTACGCGCTTTGGGCCGCGTCCCGGATCGCTTCCGGAAAGCTGAGCTTCGCGCCTCGTTCGCGTACCGGTTCACTTCCGGGTACGCTAACGCGGCGTGTCATATGACGTTTCACGCGACAACGCGACACGTCACGCTGACGCGACGCGTCACGATGTTGTTTTCTAACGCGGCAGTTGCGCAAACGGAACGTTTACCGGTTTGCGGACCGGGTCGCGGCACCAAATTGAGCTAACGGGAAGCTACCCGGTTCACGAACCGGGAGCGAACCAAAACATAATAATTAAAAAAAAATTATTAATAAACATATAAAATATATTTTTTGATTTGAGAAGAATACATTTTACAGCTATAGATATTAGCTTTTAAAAAACCATTGAAATTCACTGAAAAAACCATAGGTTATAGACCATATATAGTTAGGAATTAGCATTTACAAAACCTTGAAAATTCACTGAAAAAACCATGGGTTATAGACCATATATAGTTAGGAATTAGCATTTACAAAACCTTATTTTACTCACACAAAACCATTGAAATTCCATATATAGTTAGTTGCACTAACTATATATCGCGCACCCGCAATCCACTGCTGATCATGTCACATATTACATCATTCATGACATGGTCAGTGACATCACTGATGACGTCACTGATGACATCTCAAATGACATCACTGATGACATCACTGATGACATCTCAAATGACATCACTGATGACATCTCAAATGACATCACTGATGACATCACTGATGACATTACTGATGCCATCTCAAATGACATCACTGATGACATCACTGATGACATCTCATTTGACATCACTGATGACATCACTGATGCCATTATTCATGTGATAAAACGATGAACCTCTTCAGACTCTAATATAACCTTAGATACACTCAGTGTAAACAGACACTCACAGACTGTCACTCATCCATGGAGTTACTTACACACCTAGTCAGTCATGCAAAGAATCAATCACACCTGCATTTCCTCAACTATACAGTTATACACACCTTACTTATTCAATCATATACTAACACATATTTACTCTCTTATACAATCCCTGATACAAGTTCACAATGATCCATACAGCCACTCACACATTCACTGGCTCTTATGCACAGTTATTTATATATGTCAACTCTCACATGTACTGTGTTTTACATATGTACTTACTTTGACATGTAGCACTGAGATATCCATTCACTCACCAATACACTCATGCACACAGTCAACCGCCCATACAGCTGTTTCCACATGCACCTTTGAACCCATACATCTAGTGAATCAACTGCTCACACATCTATGCACAGAGTCATACACCTCCCAGACACCCACACACACACTCAGTCTCCCATACAAATACATGGGCAACCAATCAATAACCCATATAGTTACTCATATAGCTACTGATCAACACATGCAGCAGTTTACAGAACAAAAGATATAATGATGCACAAATTAAGACAGTTTAGTCACTAACCCATGCACTCAGTGAGACACATTTAATCACTCACTCATACAGTCAGTCATGCACCTACTAAATCCTTCATCCAGACACTTATAAATCCACTCATTATTCAATATGTAATACATATTTTAACTTTACAGAAACATACAGTCACTGGATGTTGTCATCAGTGATGTCATCAGTGATGTCATTTGAGATGTCATCAGTGATGTCATCAGTGATGTCACTGACCATGTCATGAATGATGTAATATGTGACATGATCAGCAGTGGATTGCGGGTGCGCGATATATAGTTAGTGCAACTAACTATATATGGAATTTCAATGGTTTTGTGTGAGTAAAATAAGGTTTTGTAAATGCTAATTCCTAACTATATATGGTCTATAACCCATGGTTTTTTCAGTGAATATATTACCTACTGGCGGTCGCCAGTAGGTATATATAGTTAGGATTTTTTCTCTATGGGTTTTTTGAAAATTCTATGTCTAATAACTTTGCCGTTTGTGGACGGAATTGGCTGAAATTTTCAGGAAAATGGCACATTTTTTTTCTGAGCAGCCTTTGAAAATTTGGGGGGGGTTTGTCAAGGGGGGGCCGAGAAAAAAGGGGGGTCCCAAAACGCGTTTTTCCCATGTTAATTTCCATAGGGCGGTTGGCCTCACTTTTAGCCCGAACGGCTGAATGGATTTGCACGAAACTTGGCAAAATTGTAGGGACTGGTAGCCCGATGTGACTTTTGTAGGTCTCAATATATGTGCTCCAGTGGATTTTGAGAAATTAACGTTTAAAAAAAGATATATATCTGTAAGCGCGGACCAGGCAGCGGTCTGGTTCGCGGACTTTTCGCGCAACGGAGCTTTGTGAAGCGAAGCTGATTGGTTCTCCGGCGTCTGTCAACATTCCAAACAGTCCGTAGCGGCCGCCATCTTGTCTCTCGGTAGGATCGAGAGACAAGAGGAGGCGAAAGCGAAGGGGCAAATGACCATAAGGGGGAATAGTAGATCCTCGCTGACCCCCTAGGTTTGATGTGGAGGTTTTAAAAGGGCCCCGCGGGGCAAAAAAAATAATAATAATAATAATCGAACGGCTGAATGGATTTGCACGAAACTTGGCAAAATTGTAGGGACTGGTAGCCCGATGTGCCTTTGCTAGGTCTCAATATATGTGCTCCAGTGGATTTTGAGAAATTAACGTTCAAAAAAAGATATATATCTGTAACAGCGGACCGGGCAGCGGCGCAGGACGCGTACTTTTCGCGCAACGGAGCTTTGTGAAGCGAAGCTGATTGGTTCTCTGGCGTCTGTCAACATTCCAAAAAGTCCGTAGCGGCCGCCATCTTGTCTCTCGGTAGGATCGAGAGACAAGAGGAGGCCAAAACAAAGGGGCAAATAACCATAAGGGGGCATAGTAGATCCTCCCTGACCCCCTAGGTTTAATGTGGAGGCTTTAAAAGGGCCCCGCGGGGCAAAAAAAAAAAAAAATTTTTTTGTTTTTTTGCGTGGGTAGCGCCCGGTCCGGGAACCGGGAAGCTTTCTGGGCAGCGTACTGCAATGAAAAATGAATGATAGACTTTTCAAATGCTGTATGTTAATTGATTGTTGGTTTTGTTGATTATTTTTTATTTTTTTTTATTTTTTAAGCATTGTTTATTGTGTTTCATAATTTATTAAACTTTCTAACGCGGCGCGTCATATGACGCATTACGCAGGTCCAGAATATAGTCAAAATGTCTCCACCAACCAGCGGTCGGAACACAACCCCTTTCAGCAGGCTAAATAGTTCTGTTAAATGACAACAGAAGGGACAGGCAACAAGAACCATCAGTCAAAGAGGGGAGGGCAAGTTCTTCTCTACCGGGTCACGTTGGGGCGCTACCGGAACTGATCGAATTGGTAGTCTACAGTGTTTCTGGATGTTTCAGACTGAAGCTGGCGTTAGCATGAGAGCACCACCATTTCGTAGCTCCGTCGTGGCCATTCCACGAGCAATCATGCTAGGCGCTCCCCACCAGAAGCCTGCGGGAGTCGGGGGCCCGAAGACTTTTGTAGAATCTTCAAGGATGAGGGGACGCTTTCGAGAATGGAGCCCAAGCTCTAGCAGACAAGCGTCCGAGTTCCAAGGTGTCGCAGGCCCATTTTAGTGGACCACGCCCAAATCTGAAGAGATGGCCGCCATTTTGAGAGTCCTGTGGCAGCCGCCTATCGCTGCACCGCAAGAGCGGGAGCAACTCAAGTACATGGTGAGCGAGACGCTGTAGTCGAAAGAGCGGGCGGTAAACAGCTGAATAGCGGAAGAGGCACAGTGTAGCAAAAGCGGGCTGAATGGCAACTGAAACGGAAAAGGGGTGCCCCACTACAGCGTGTCTTTAGGTGAAACGGATTGTGGGACAAGGTGAAGAATGGAAGAGTCACCAAAAGGAAAAAAGTTCCGCTTGACCCCGGGAGCCGGCCACCTATGTCGGGGGCGATCTCAGGCCACACCAGGGCAACACGACTTGGGGAGGGGGCCGGAGCCAAGCGCCCCCTCCGAGTCCGCGACATGACACCGTCCCTCGGGGGCCTCCGTCAAGCGGTTCAGGGTGGCACCGCATCACAACAGCCCCCACTTACTTTAAGAATAGTGAAGATGAAGCAATTGCAAATAGGCTTCAGACAATGTTACAAGCACTCCTCAAAACTTTGAACTTTCAGAGTGCATGAGTTGGGACAGCGAGGGGTGATTTGGTTTCTCTGACTGTTTTTCTGGTCTCTCACCACTGGCATATTTTAACGTTTTCTTGTTTCTAGGACATTAATAGGTTTTATCATTACGTTATGTTATCGTTTCTTTGTTTGTTGTTTAATAAAAGTTCATGTTCATCAGTGGCCTACTGATTTTCGTTTTCCTATTCTTTTCTTTCCAGGTTGTTTCACGCTAAAGTTTCTGTTAACAGGATACAGTGATCACTTCGTTATTTTTGCATATGTCCTTTTCACTAGGGGTGCTCTCTGGTCGGGCCAGATGACCTATCTCTAGTAAATGGTCCGGGTGAAACAGGTGCATCAATCAGTGGGGAGTAGATAGGCATGACAGATTACAACGGGGGAGAAAGGTCCGCATTACGTACCCTTTCACTACTTGCAAAGATTTTCCTACGTTTATTTGCAAACCGGGAATACTTCCAAAAAGAACTAATTCCCAAACAGTCAATGTTCGGACAATCAATCAATCAATGAGGAATGAAATAGGTACGACGTGTTAAAGGCTTGCGTTACCTACCCTTCACTATCTGCAAAGGGAGAGAGAATATTCCTATTCTTCCTCGTTTGCAGGCAGAGAAGATCCTTAAGAGAACCAACTTCGAACAATTCAATGCTCGATTCAAACAATCAACAAGGGGTACTGTGAACACAAATGAACGCCGCTTATGTACATACACATTGCTATTTTCAACAGGTTGTTCCTAATGTTTCTATTTTAGCGAGGTCAAAAAGAGATCCCATTAGTGGCCTACTGATTTTGCTCGATTCCTTTTGTTTTTTTACACGATTTTTCGCTATCTGCAAAGACTAAACAGAGTATTGCGACTCTGTGCTTGTTTGTAAATAGAGAATGAACCAAAGAGAACAATCAATCAAATGGAGAGAGAAGCAGGCACGACGGATTACAACGGGGGCAAAGGCCTGCGTTAACTAACCTTCACTATCTGCAAAGAGAGAGTACTCCTAATAGAAATGAGGGGTGGGGAGCAGCATTCAAAGCAGATCAGTGTGCATAAACACGAAAATGTTTTTACTTACCACGTACTCGACATTCGACAGTTTATGATATTTGCTATTAAAAAACCATTGAAATTCACTGAAAAAACCATAGGTTATAGACCATATATAGTTAGGAATTAGCATTTACAAAACCTTGAAAATTCACTGAAAAAACCATAGGTTATACACCATATATAGTTAGGAATTAGCATTTAAAAAACCTTATTTTACTCACACAAAACCATTGAAATTCCATATATAGTTAGTTGCACTAACTATATATCGCGCACCCGCAATCCACTGCTGATCATGTCACATATTACATCATTCATGACATGGTCAGTGACATCACTGATGACATCACTGATGACATCTCAAATGACATCACTGATGACATCAATGATGACATCTCATTTGACATCATTCTTGTGCTAATACGATAAACCTCTTAGATACACTCCGTGTATACAGACACTCACACACTGTCACTCATCCATGGAGTTACTCACACACCTAGTCAGTCATGCAAAGAAACAATCTCACCTCCATTTCTTCAACTATACAGTTATACACGCCTTACTTATTCAAACATATACTAACACATATTTACTCTCTTATACAATCCCTGATACAAGTTCACAATGATCCATACAACCACTCACACATTCAGTGGCTCTTATGCACAGTTATTTATATATGCCAACTCTCACATGTACTGTGTTTTACATATGTACTTACTATGACATGTAGCATTGAGATATCCATTCACTCATCAATACACTCATGCACACAGTCAACTGCCCATGTAGCTGTTTCCACATGCACTCTTGAACTCATACACCTAGTGAATCAACTGCTCACACATCTATGCACAGAGTCACACACCTCCCAGCCACCCCTACACAAACTCAATCTCCCATACAAATACTTGGGCAACCAATCAATAACACATATAGCCTCTCGTATAGCTAATGATCAACACATGCAGCAGTTTATATCACAACAGACATAATAATGCACAAATTAAGACAGTTTAGTCAGTAACCCATGCATTCAGTGAGACACATTTAATCACTCACTCATACAGTCAGTCACGCACCTACTCAATACTTCATCCAGACACTTACACATCCACTCATTCTTCAATATGTAAGACATATTTTAACTTTACAGAAACATACAGTCACTGGATGTTGTCATCGGTGATGTCATCAGTGATGTCATTTGAGATGTCATCAGTGATGTCATCAGTGATGTCACTGACCATGTCATGAATGATGTAATATGTGACATGATCAGCAGTGGATTGCGGGTGCGCGATATATAGTTAGTGCAACTAACTATATATGGAATTTCAATGGTTTTGTGTGAGTAAAATAAGGTTTTTTAAATGCTAATTCCTAACTATATATGGTGTATAACCTATGGTTTTTTCAGTGAATATATATATATATATATATATATATATATATATATTCACTGAAAAAACCATAGGTTTTACACACGTTATAGTTAGGAAGTAGCATTTACAAAACCTATGAAATTCACTGAAAAAACCATAGGTTTGACACCAGTTATAGTTAGCTGGAAATTTTACTGATATAAAACCAATGAAATTCCACGTTATAGTTAGTTGGACTCACTATAACTTGCGCGTGTAATGCACTGCTGATGACGTCACATATTACATCACTCATGACATCACTGATGACACCATCCAGTGAATGTGTGTCTTTCTGAAAAATAAATATGTGTTATATATGTATATATTATTGAATATCTTAGTGAATACATATATTACTGAGTAATGCTTAAATATTTAAATATATGTATTAGTGTTTCACTTTGTGTATAAGTGGCTGCATGGGTTGATGATTAGGTACATGTGTATGTATATAGGTTATTAGATGTTTTTCTTAGTATCAGTATGAGTGTTTGCATGGTTTGGTGGGGGTATTACTTACTACATAGATGCAAGAATGACTGAGTCTCTGTTTGTATGTGTTTTGAAGTACATGTGCACGACTGTATGGGTGGATTAGTGTGCATATGTCTGTGTTAGTGAGTGAATGACTGTCTTATTAGTGTCTTTATCAGTAACTACATATGTTTTAATGTAGTATATGTGAATATTGATGTATATAAGTGACTATATGTGAGAGTGAGGGATTGTAAGAGTTCCTGTTTAAATTAGTATGTGTTTCTATAAGTGATTTTTTAAGAGAGTAAGTATGTGTAAGTTTCCTTAGAAGTAAAGTGGTAGTGTGTTGATAGCTGTTTATGCAAATAAATGGATGTTCAATACTTTATTTGCATGTGTGAGTATGTGTGTGAATAACTTTTGGATGACTGTCGGTGTGTAACAGGATGTGTACGTGTATCACTACATATGATTAGTGAATATATGTATGACTGACTATATAGAACTGTTGGTGAATTAGTGCATGTGTATATAGATGGTGGAATTATTGAATTGGTTGTTGTAACTGGTATGGGTATCTCCATTTTTTTGAACATTTTAGTTTCTATTTTTGAATATGCGTTCCAAGGGTTAGATTACAGTGAAAGGAGGTCTGTCACTGTGTCACAAGGATGGTGTCATCAGTGATGTCATGAGTGATGTAATATGTGACGTCATCAGCAGTGCATTATACGCGCAAGTTATAGTGAGTCCAACTAACTATAACGTGGAATTTCATTGGTTTTATATCAGTAAAATTTCCAGCTATCTATAACTGGTGTCAAACCTATGGTTTTTTCAGTGAATTTCATAGGTTTTGTAAATGCTACTTCCTAACTATAACGTGTGTAAAACCTATGGTTTTTTCAGTGAATTTCATTGGTTTTTAAAATGCTAATTCAGAAATATCTCGTGTATACAACCTATACTTTTGTCAATAAAGTTCTGGCAATATTTTTTTCAGAAACAAGCCGTTTTCTTCACTGTTCAAGTTGCATAGAGACTCCTTGTAAAGCGATACAGAATTAGAAAGTCTGTACCTTGCCTTTTTTTCAACGCATTAAAATTTGCCTGTACATAAAAATAGCCTTTCTAAACTTTCGTGCACGACCCGGTGTG
The DNA here is from genome assembly GCF_964261635.1 of Lissotriton helveticus. NCBI lineage: Eukaryota > Metazoa > Chordata > Amphibia > Caudata > Salamandridae > Lissotriton > Lissotriton helveticus. The sequence goes on from NC_136067.1 coordinate 1,999,918,466, forward strand.
CGCACTCTCGGCAACAGTTCTCAATAAAATGGATAGCGCATTTCCAGGCTTTCGTGCGCGACCGACTGCGCGCACCCGCCTATATATTTCGTGAAAACTTTGCAATCTGAACTTATTGAATTTCTTCATAGACCCATCAAAGAACTTATAATACGTCAAAGAGACTAAACCTAGGCTTCTTTTTTAATATTATGAAAATTTTCATTAAATGGAGCCAAATGTCTTTTTAAACTTTCGTGTGTGACCGAATGAACACACCTTGGTATTTTAAAAAAAAATATAAAAGGTTTTATACTTTAACAATTGTATGCTTGAATCGAGCTCAGAAGATATATTAAATCCGGATATGTTTGGATTTACTCCTTTTCATGTTTTGAAACTTCGCTGAATTAGACCGCTACTTCCAAATGGCGTACATGACCAGATACTATCACCGCGTGCACGTCCTGAGACGCGCATGTGAAGTCATGTGACTTGAAAACAACACTTCCAATTGGTTCTTAGTAGTTTCTATTCTGCAATTTACACGGAGCACTCCACCCACTTCTCTCACTATCTTTTCTACTCTCAAAAGAGAACAACGTTCAACACCCTTCGGAAGGCTTTGCTGAAATGGCTGCCGCCCCGCATTCATCTTCCGAATCTGAAGGAAAGGAGCGACTACCTTTAAAAAGAAAAAAGGAATCTTTTATTTGGCAATTTTTCACTTATCCTGAAGAACAAAAGAAAGTGAATGCACCAAAAGTTACCTGCACGATATGCAATTCGGTTCTCTCAAGAGGAAATCCAAGAAAAAAATATTCCTTATCCATACATACCATGGTGCGGCATGTCAAACAAGTGCACCCTGTGGAATTTGCACAGGCATGGACAAGAGCCCTGGCCACGCTATTACCATTAGAGGTGGCCAGCACATCTTCTGGTGGACGACCTGTATCTCCATCGAGTGCTGTGATGGACTTGAGACCATATCTTGCAAAGGTGCACATGAAATGCAACGAGTGTGGAGAAATTCTTCTGTACGGAGAGCAGAGCCTCATTCTTACTAAACTAAAAATTGAGAGTCATAAATGCCCCGAGAAAAGATAAATTTCTTCATTTCATTTTGATCCTGTGTCACACATGAAAATGTTGTTGCAAGTTAAAAAAATCAAAAACTGCATGACACTGTTCCTGTCAAGGTAGTATAGCTGGCAGCCTAGGGGTGGAGGACCGTTGTGCAAATACCCCGGGGAGGACTCTGGATATGCTTGGTCCCTGAGATTCTAAGATGTCACTGCCTTCCACAAATGGCATAAGTCCTGGATGTTCGGTGCCATACTTGAGGGTTTGACCTAAAGACACGTCCTGCGGTGCCCTGGTCCAAAATCAAACAACATAACACTTTTCAGAACTAACTCATTGTACCAAAAACAGCTCCAGAAGCATATTATAAAGGGGGTTTATCACCCCTTTTTTGGCTTTCGTTCGTGCGCGACCGTGTGCGCGCACCCGCCTATATATTTCGGGAAAACTTCGCGATTGCAACTTATTAAATTTCTTCATAGACCCATCAAAGAACTTATACTACGTCAAAGACAGTAAACCTATGCTTCTTTTTTATTATTATGAAAATTTTCATTAAATGGAGCCGAATGTCTTTTTAAACTTTCCTGTGTGACCGAATGTACATACCTTGGTATTTAAAAAAAATAAATAAAAGGTTTTATACTTTAACAATTGTATGCTTGATTCCAGCTCAGAAGATATATTAAATCCGGATATATTTGGATTTACTCCTTTTCACGTTTTGAAACTTCGCTGAATTAGACCGCTACTTCCAAATGGCGTACGTGACCAGATACTATCACTGCGTACACGTCCTGAGACGAGCATGTGAAGTCATGTGACTTCACAACAACACTTCCAATTGGTTCTTAGTAGTTTCTATTCTGCAATTTACACGAAGCACTCCACCCACTTCTCTCACATCTCTACCCTGTTATCTGCAATTGTGAACATCAAAAGGAGCTGCGCTACGCCCCTGTAAGAGGCCTCACTCCCACTGCTGCAACGGCTTGGCAGTCCTCCAGATGCACAGGAACAGCCCCTCCGATCCATTGAAGTTCTTTGTCGTGAGAGGCCTCACTCCCACTGCTGCAACGGCTTGGCAGTCCTCCAGATGCACAGGAACAGCCCCTCTGATCCATTGAAGTTCTGTGTCGGTCTCAATACCACTTACGAAATGAAAATAAGCACTGAAGAATATTTATGCTGTAGCAGGAGGAGTACTACATGCTTGCAGAATGCATTCTATTACCTATAAAAAAGTGAAACACCCACGCTACAATTATATAGAATACTTCCTCTAAAGAAGCCTGTGAATAACTTTCGAACATCAGGTTAACCTTTTTTTACTCTCTCATCATTGTTAAAGATAAGTATTTACAATACTATTCTAAACAATGCCATGATTTTTCCTTTTTAATTTGAAAAATCTTGCAATCTTTCACAAACCCAATACTCATGGCTTCTTTTTCGTGACAAAAATCTTGCAATATTACATACCTACATAGAATAACAGAAAAAACATAAAACTACAAAGGCCAAACAGTCTACTAAATGCGGATTTGTAACCTATGGGGCAGATTCATGTTAACTACTTCATACCCAGATATGCACCAGTTAATGTGCACCACAGTATGGTAGTGCTCCGTTACCCATGGTGTGCCACATTTGAAATGTGGCGCACCATGGTACAAAAACACCATACATGCGTAACACATCTGTGCTCAAAAACTAATACATTGCTAGAGTTGCATTGCAACTGTGATGCAGCTCCAGCAAGGCTCACCAATGCACTATATTCACAATGCTGCCTCAATACCTACGCCTGCTTCAAGCACATGCACAGTTTTGAAACAGCATGGGCCTGAAAGTCACTGAGTGAAATATCATACATTACAGTCAGCCACTTTCAAGACGCATTCCTTCAGAGGAACACTTACCGGTTATTAGAGGTAGATCGTCCGACTCCACCGGAGGAGACCCCTAATAAAAAAGACATATATAAAATGCGGACTAGCCGCTGTATCATGCTAGCAAACTTTAACTTAAAAATCGTTAGAAAAAACAAAAGGAATCGAGCAAAATCAGTAGGCCACTGATAGGATCTCTTTTTCACCTCGCTAAAATAGAAACATTAGGAACAACCCCTCATGAGAAATATGAAACTAGTGAGAGAAACCGAGCTCGACGCCATGATGGCTGCAAGATAGCTCGGCTCCGCCGCCCAACCCGCTCAAAATACGACAAACCCTATACAAATATTATAAATAAATACAACACACCAGCAAAGTAACAGGGTAAAACGTTTTATTAAATAACTATTTACATGGCAGCCTGCTGCAACATGTAAACAACACTTCCAATTGGTTCTTACTAGTTTCTATTCTGGAATTTACACGCAGCACTCCACCCACTTCTCTCACTATCTTTTCTACTCTCAAGAGAGAACAACGTCCTACATTTTTCGGAAGACTTTGGTGAAATGGCTACCGTATCTCATTCATCTTCCGAATCTGAACAAAATGATCGACTACCTTTAAGAAGAAAAAAAGAATCTTTCATCTGGCAATTTTTCACTTATCCTGAAGATCAAAAGAAAGTAAATGCACCAAAAGTAACCTGCACGATATGTGACTCGTTTCTCTCAAGAGGAAATCCAACAAAAAAATATTCCTTTTCCATACATACCATGGTGCGGCATGTCAAACAAGAGCACCCTGTGCAATTTGCAGAGGGATTGACAAAAGCCCTGGCCACGCTATTACCATTAGAGGTGGCCAGCACATTTTTTGATCGACGACCTGTATCTCCATCGAGTGCAGAGATGGACTTGAGATATTTAACTATATATGGTCTATAACCTATGGTTTTTTCAGTGAATTTGCTCCGCCGCCCACCCCGCCCAAAATAACGAGAAACCCTATGCAAATATTATAAATATATACAACACACCAACAAAGTAACAGGGTAAAACGTTTAATTAAATAACTATTTACATGGCAGCCTGCTGCAACATCGATCCAAATGCATGTTTTTTTCAGTGAAATTCCTCCGCCGCCCACCCCGCCCAAAATAACGAGAAACCCTATGCAAATATTATAAATATATACAACACACTAACAAAGTAACAGGGTAAAACGTTTAATTAAATAAGTATTTACATGGCAGCCTGCTGCAACATCGATCCAAATGCATGACACTGTTCCTGTCAAGGTAGCATAGCTGGCGGCCTAGGGGTGGAGGACCGTTGTGCAAATACCCCGGGGAGGACTCTGGATATGCTTGGTCCCTGAGATTCTTCGATGTCACTGCCTTCCATAAATGTCATAAGTCCTGGATGTTGGGTGCCATAGTTGAGGGTTTCACCTAAAGACACGTCCTGCAGTGCCCTGGTCCAACCATCATATATACCTGCGCCAGTAGACGGCGTGGGGTGCACTGGAAGGGAGAGGCGGCGCGAACGAGCCTCCCCCACCTCCCCAGGTGGAGGTTTCTCAGCTACACCCCTAAAGACACGTCCTGCGGTGCCCTGGTCCAACCATCACATATACCTGCGCCAGGAGACGGCATGGGGTACACTGGAAGGGAGAGGCGGCGCGAACGAGCCTCCCCCACCTCCCCAGGTGGAGGTTTCTCAGCTGCACCCCAGCACTTCACTCGACATAGGCGGCCAGCTCCCGGGGTCCGGCGGAACTTTTAGCCTTTTGGTGACTCTTCCATTCTGGACCTTGTCCCACAATCCGTTTGACCTGAAGACACTTCCTGCGGTGCCCTGGTCCAACCATCACATATACCTGCGCCAGGAGACGGTGTGGGGTGCACTGGAAGGGAGAGGCGGCGCGAACGAGCCTCCCCCACCTCCCCAGGTGGAGGTTTCTCAGCTGCACCCCAGCGCTTCACTCGACAAGATGAGTTGCGCCCACTCCTGCGGCACAGTGCCTCGCTCGGCCAGCTGAATTACGCCTGCTCTTGCTATTACAGTGTCTCACCCACCATCCGGCTGAATTGCACCCACTCTTCCGGTACAGCGACAGGCGGCTGCCACGGAGCTCAGGAAATGGCGGTCGGCTCCACAGACTTGGGCCTGGCCTGCAAGGATGGCTCTGGACAACCCTGGAACTCGGACGCTTGACTGCTACGGCATGGGCCCCATTCCCAAAAGCGTCCCATCAGCCTTGAAGATTCTACAAGAGTCACCGGGGCCCCCGACTCCCGCAGAGTTCCGGTGGGGAGCTTCTGCCATGATTGCTCGCAGAATGGCCACGACGTAGCCACGGGGTGCTCTCATGCTGACGCCAGCTTCAGTCTGAAACTTCCAGAAACACTGTAGACTACCAATTCAATCAGTTCCGGTGCAGCCCCAACGACGTATCGCGTTGTTGCATAATGCGTCATATGACACGCTGCGTTAGCGCACCCGGAAGTGCTCCGGTGCGCGAGGCGCGAAGCGCAGCTTCCCGGAAGCAATCCGGGGCGCAGCGCGGAGCGCGTAACGTAAGCATAACAGGTCATGTGACTTGTTAATAAAACTTTTCATTGGTTTAGAAATATTTTTTGTCCCAAATGATGAAAACCCCTCCTTGTTTCCTCTTGACTCCTGCCCCCTCCCCAAGTCTTGCTCGGCCAGCTGAGTTTCGCCCACTCGTGCAGCCTACGACATGGATACGCCGGGGCGTTATGGATCAGTATGAGCAAATATACACTTGGGGATTCACAAGCAACAACAAGCCTTTGTATTTGGGGCTCTAAATCAACAACAGTGAGAGAACAGAACCGCACTAATCACTCAGAGGCTACGTTTAAACGTAACATCATCACCCCAAAGGTACATCACCTTACACACACATGCACTCTGATCTCCGTGGCCTCAGTCAAGCATCAATAGTATGATTTTCATAGGTGAGTCTAGGTTCATGGATTTCCATCCACAGACTAAAAGCCTGGAGTGAGAGTGAAAAAACCATAACTAAGTAAGAAGGAAGACAGAAACAGAATCTTCCTCTGCAACATCCGGCTCTGCATCGCTACTTACTTATAAATGCAGAAAAAACTCAATTAACACAAGGGCTCTTTTCAGAGCCACCTTATATCAAAGCACTCAAACTTCTGATTTATTTCCATTTTCACACTCTTCTAAATAAGTGTGCGCGCCCGAGTGCGCGCACCCCGCAACTTTAAAAAAAAAAAATATATATATATTTTCGCCTTTAAGGACCATACTGCACACCCTGAGAAAACCTACGCAGCAAAACAATCTCTACCTTCTCCCCTTTCCATGTTCCAACGCTTTCAAATGAACAATATATTTACTCGCAGTGACAAAATGGCGGTCAACACTTCCTAATTTCCTTCAAATCGAACGTTAGCACACGTCACGCAGCAAAAAAAAAATTCCGCTCGCGCGCAGCCGCTGGAGTGCTCGCACCCGTGCGCGCTTACAGATATATAATTGACTTTAACTTTAATTTTCTCAGCAACTACTGAACGGATTTACACCATTCCAAAAAAAGCGTAATCTGCGAGCCGGACTCTACAGTTTTGCCAAATTTCTTATAAACCCATTCAGCCGTTCGACCTGTAGCCGTGTCTAAACGTCCTATGGAAAATAACATGGAGAAAACACGTTTTGGGACCCCCCTTTTATCTCAGCCCCCGCTTCACCAATCCCCCCCAAACTTTCCGGGAAGGAACGCAGCGGACCGAGCCATCTTCTTTGAGAAATTCGCAAAGATTCATCCACCAGAGCCAAAGGTAATCCAAATAGAATGTTGAGGATTTCCTATGGAAACTAGGTCCTAACAATAACTACCTACTGGCGACCGCCAGTAGGTAATATATATATATATATATATATAAATATATATATATATATATATTACCTACTGGCGGTCGCCAGTAGGTATATATAGTTAGGATTTTTTCTCTATGGGTTTTTTGAAAATTCTATGTCTAATAACTTTGCCGTTTGTGGACGGAATTGGCTGAAATTTTCAGGAAAATGGCACATTTTGTTTCTGAGCAGCCTTTGAAAATTTGGGGGGGGTTCATCAAGGGGGGGCCGAGAAAAAAGGGGGGTCCCAAAACGTGTTTTTAACATTGAGTTTTCCATAGGGCGGTTGGCCTCACTTTTAGCCCGAACGGCTGAATGGATTTGCACGAAACTTGGTAAAATTGTAGGGACTGGTAGCCCGATGTGTCTTTTGTAGGTCTCAATATATGTGCTCCAGTGAATTTTGAGAAATTAACGTTTAAAAAAAGATATATATCTGTAACAGCGGACCGGGCAGCGTCCCAGGACGCGTACTTTTCGCGCAACGGAGCTTTGTGAAGCGAAGCTGATTGGTTCTCTGGCGTCTGTCAACATTCCAAAAAGTCCGTAGCGGCCGCCATCTTGTCTCTCGGTAGGATCGAGAGACAAGAGGAGGCCAAAGCGAAGGGGCAAATGACCATAAGGGGGAATAGTAGATCCTCGCTGACCCCCTACGTTTGATGTGGAGGTTTTAAAAGGGCCCCGCGGGGCAAAAAAAACCCAAAATAATAATAATCGAACGGCTGAATGGATTTGCACGAAACTTGGCAAAATATTAGGGACTGGTAGCCCGATGTGCCTTTGCTAGGTCTCAATATATGTGCTCCAGTGGATTTTGAGAAATTAACGTTAAAAAAAAGATATATATCTGTAACAGCGCACCGCTTCGCGTACTTTTCGCGTTACGGAGCTTTGCGAAGCGAAGCTGATTGGCTCTCCGGTGTCTGTAAACATTCCAAACAGTACGTAGCGGCTGCCATCTTGTCTCTCGGTAGGATCGAGAGACAAGAGGAGGCCAAAGCGAAGGGGCAAATGACCATAAGGGGGCATAGTAGATCCTCGCTGACCCCCTAGGTTTGATGTGGAGGTTTTAAAAGGGCCCCGCGGGGCAAAAAAAAATAATAATAATAATAATCGAACGGCTGAATGGATTTGCACGAAACTTGGTAAAATATTAGGGACTGGTAGCCCGATGTGCCTTTGCTATGTCTCAATATATGTGCTTCAGTGCATTTTGAGAAATTAACGTTCAAAAACAAGATATATATCTGTAACAGCGCTCCGCTTCGCGGAGATAAAATTATATCTGTATTACCTAGCTGTTGCTAACACCAGTTAGCGACGGCTAGTAGGAGATAGCGACCATCTTGGGTCCCACTTTGCATGTGAGTGATATTTATCACTAATGACATGCAAAGTGGGCATGCCAAGATGTTAGCGACTGGAAACAGTCGCTAACATCGCTATCTCCTATTATCAACTTTTGGAAATATTCGAGATAAGCGCGAATATCTCCAAAAAGTAACAGCTGCCCTGAGCAGTTCTTAGCCATGTTATCCAATGGGAGGTGGATAACATGGCTAAGAGCATTAGCTCGGTAATGCATGAATATCGCTGAGTTTTCAGCGATATTAATGCATTGCGGTCGTTTTTTATCGTATTTGCGATAAACCTTGATAATAGCAAAGTTTATCTGCGATAATTTCTGACGGTAAAAAAATCTTTGCAATGCATCGTTAGGGATAAATATCGCTTAACTTTGGTAATATGCCCCAACGTCTGTTAACGTTCGATTCGAAGGAAATCAGGAAGTGTTGAAAAACATTGTCTGCGCCATCTTGTCTTTTTTCAAATGCCACACTTTTGTCGTGCACGGCAGCCATTTTAGATGCCTTTACCAGACCCACTCTGTGCACGCTGTCGATCCTTAGCATGGCTCCCCACCCTCGCAAGCATCTCACCCAGGCAGTGGTCACCCCCGCTCTCTGTCTTATGCATGGGTAATAAACCTCCCCCCATCTGCGCTGCTCTTCCCTGAGAATCACACCCTGTGCCCGCCCGACACCTCCCTTTCGCCCTATTCACTACCGCACCCTCTGACACTCCTTTTCCTCTGTGTCCGATTGTCCAGGCCGGTCCTAGGCTATCAGCTAGCCCTGCAGATGTAGTTTATGGCCACAGCTGTAAAGAATCACCCCTCTTCAAAGGAGTTATAGTAGATCAAGGCCCACACTCGATGAGATCCGTCACAGCAGAAGCGTTGCTATTATCTGAAAACCATCCTGTATTGTGATTGGGGAGGGGACCGAGCGTGAAGCGGAAGATTCCAGGGATGACTCTTTGTACATCAAAGTTTTTACAATTATGTGTCACATTAAAAATATATAGCACTCCGACAAAGTAGTAAGATTATAAAACTTTAATAATTTATAAATATATACAAGAAAACAAAAATAGTAATAACATATAAACATTTTTAGGGAAAAACAACGAAGTAGCGGTCGGCTGTGCGAATAGTCCCAACGCAGCACAACGTCCAGATTTCCGGCGGGGGGTGGGTCATCAGTAGCAAACTGTTGTGCGAATAGTTCCAAGGCAGCAGAACGCGCCGAAATCTAGATGACACGAAAGTGATGTCTAGTAAGTTGCCACCCAGCAAATAACGGCGTGGGGCGTCGCGGGGGGTGGGTCATCAGTAGCAAACTGTTGTGCGAATAGTTCCAAGGCAGCAGAACGATGGCACCAAGGTGATGTCCAGTAAGTTGCCGCACTGGTTTTGGTATCCTACAATGCTGCTCCGAATAACGGCGTGGGGCGCCCCGGGGGAGGCGGCGTGAACGGGCCTCTCCAGGTGGAGTCTCATCTGTTTTAGTGGGGCGCCCCTTTACCGTTTCAGTTGCCATTCCGTCCGCTTTTGGTCCACTGTGTCAAAATCCGCCATTCAGCTGAGTTGCGCCCACTCTTGCGGTGCAGCGATAGGCGGCTGCCACAGGACTCTCAAAATGGCGGCAGGCTCTTTCCTTTTTGGGCGTGGTCCACTGAAATGGCCCTGGGACACCTTGGAAATCGGACGCTTGTCTGCTAGGTCTTGGACCCCATTCTCGAAAGCGTCCCCTCCGCCTTGAGAATTCATCAAAAGTTTTGGGGGCCCCGACTCCTGCAGGCTTCTGGTGGGGAGCGGCTGCCATGATTGCTCGCGGAATGACCACGACGGAGCTACGAGATGGTGGTGCTCTCATGCTGACGCCAGTTTAGTCTGAAACATCCAGAAACAAGGTGGGGCTTTCATCGTTTGGGGGGAAAAAAAAGTTTTCATCCAATGAAAAGTGTTGTTTTTAGGTCATATGATCAAGTCTTCCATCATTAGGAAACCAAAAGTAAAATGAACTAATGAAAAGTTTTATAAACAAGTCACATGACCTGTTATGCGGCATAGGGTATAAAATGCGGAGAAAATACGTTGGCACGTGAGGCGGCGTCAGTAGCGGACTGATGTGCGAATAGGCCGAAGGCAATACAACGCGCCAAGATCCGGATGGCACCGAGGTGGTGTCCAGCAAGTTGCAGCACTGGTGTGGCCATCCTACAATGCTGAAAGTCGGCGTGGGGCGCCCCGTTGGCCTGTGAGTTTGCGTCAGTAGTGGACCGATGTGCGAATAGGCCGAAGGCAGCACAACGCGCCAAGATCCGGATGGCACCGAGGTGGTGTCTAGTAAGTTGTCGCACTTCTGTGGCCATCCTACAATGTTGAAAGTCGGCGTGGGGCGCCCCGTTGGCCTGTGAGATGGCGTCAGTAGTGGACCGATGTGCGAATGGGGCCAAAGGCAGCGCAACAATATTTTCTGACTGACACCACAAGGCGCTGAGATGCCAAGATCCGGATGGCACCGAGGTGATGTCTAAGTTGCGGACTGATGTGCGAATGGGGCCAAAGGCAGCGTAACAATATTTTTTGTATGGAAGATACCACTAGGCGTTGAGATGCCAAGATTCGGATGGCACTGAGGTGATGTCTAGCAAGTTGCTGTACTGGTGTGGTCATCCTACAATGCTGAAACTCGGCGTGGGTCGCCCCATTAGCCTGTGAGATGGCGTCAGTAGCGGACCGATGTGCGAATAGGCCGAAGGCAGCACAACGCGCCAAGATCCGGATGTCACCGTGGTGGTTTCATAGTTGAGAGGCACTTCATCTGCAGTGGGGCGCCGAGATCTGGATGGCACCGAGGTGATGTCTAGCAAGTTGCTGTACTGGTGTGGTCATCCTACAATGCTGAAACTCGGCGTGGGTCGCCCCATTAGCCTGTGAGATGGCGTCAGTAGCGGACTGATGTGCGAATAGGCCGAAGGCAGCACAACGCGCCAAGATCTGGATGTCACCGTGGTGGTTTCATAGTTGAGAGGCACTTCATCTGCAGTGGGGCGCCGAGATCCGGATGGCACCGAGGTGATGTCTAGCAAGTTGCTGTACTGGTGTGGTTATTCTACAATGCTGAAAGTCGGCGTGGGGCGCCCCATTAGCCTGTGAGATGGCGTCAGTAGCGGACTGATGTGCGAATGGGGCCAAAGGCAGCGCAATAATATTTTCTGAAGAGAAGACACCAAAAGGTGCTGACATTCCAAGATCCGGATGGCACCGAGGTGGTGTCTAAGTTGCGGACTGATGTGCGAATGGGGCCAAAGGCAGCGTAACAATATTTTTTGTATGGAAGATACCACTAGGCGTTGAGATGCCAAGATTCGGATGGCACTGAGGTGATGTCTAGCAAGTTGCTGTACTGGTGTGGTCATCCTACAATGCTGAAACTCAGCGTGGGTCGCCCCATTAGCCTGTGAGATGGCGTCAGTAGCGGACCGATGTGCGAATAGGCCGAAGGCAGCACAACGCGCCAAGATCCGGATGTCACCGTGGTGGTTTCATAGTTGAGAGGCACTTCATCTGCAGTGGGGCGCCGAGATCCGGATGGCACCGAGGTGATGTCTAGCAAGTTGCTGTACTGGTGTGGTCATCCTACAATGCTGAAACTCGGCGTGGGTCGCCCCATTAGCCTGTGAGATGGCGTCAGTAGCGGACCGATGTGCGAATAGGCCGAAGGCAGCACAACGCGCCAAGATCCGGATGTCACCGTGGTGGTTTCATAGTTGAGAGGCACTTCATCTGCAGTGGGGCGCCGAGATCCGGATGGCACCGAGGTGATGTCTAGCAAGTTGCTGTACTGGTGTGGTTATTCTACAATGCTGAAAGTCGGCGTGGGGCGCCCCATTAGCCTGTGAGATGGCGTCAGTAGCGGGCTGATGTGCGAATGGGGCCAAAGGCAGCGCAATAATATTTTCTGAAGAGAAGACACCAAAAGGTGCTGACATTCCAAGATCCGGATGGCACCGAGGTGGTGTCTAGCAAGCTATGCAGTTGAGTTGTGTGCGCACTTGCGGCGAATAGGTCGAAGGCAGCATAACAATGTTTTCTGAATAGGAGACACCACAAGGCGTTGAGATTCGGTTACCACCGAGGTGATGTCTAGCAAGTTGCCGCACTGGTGTGGCCATCCTACAATACTGCTCCGAATAACGGCGTGGGGTGCCCGAAGGGGGGGGAGCCGGCGTGAATGGGCCTTCCTAGGTGGAGGCTCGTCTGCTGTAGTGGGGCGCCCCTTTACCGTTTCAGTTGCCATTCAGCTGAGTTTCGGCTGCTCTTGATGCTACAGCGACAGGCGGCTGCAAGAGGACTCTCAAAATGGCGGCCTGTTCTTTGGATTTGGGCCTGGTCCACTAAAATGGCCCTGGGACACCTTAGAACTCGGACGCTCGATTTTTTTTTCCTTTCCTGTACATGCAAAAAAAGGTAAATGCCCGGTACGTTACACGCTTCATCTGCCACGATGAACTCTCCAGAGGAACCGAAAAAAAATATAGTTGTGGTAACTATACCATGCATCGTCATATGGAGAGGTGGCACCAATTAATTATAGTGCTGCATAAAAGAGAGATTTGGAGGAGAACCCCTGACCTGCTAGTACATTCATCAAAGAAGTGGCACTGAGAGCTTCAGAGGCAAGGGAAACGGTCCCAAATATTTAGAAGAACTTTGGAAAGATTAAAATGACATGTTTAGATTGTGGCAAATTAATTTCATGTGGACAGATGAGTGTTACTCTAATAAATACAGCATATGAAGATCATCATAGTCGATGGTTGGTAGAGACATTTTGACTATATCCTGGACCTGCCCGTCCTCGCCCAAAATGGCGCCGGAATAAATGGGACTCGTAACTCCTTGTTGTGTACTGGTTGCAGAACCTTGAAATCACGAGATACGTATGCAGTTTTGAAGCACATGGCGGGCGGGGACGAGAATTGATTGAATATTTCGACATCCCTATTGATATTAAGTTCTGATGTGTTATTGATTACTGTACTGTTGAAAGTTCGAATTAACGTCACCCATGGTACTTGCCCGCAAATGTATATCTAGATAATTTTATTGTAACTGGCCCTGTCGTATTTTAATTATAAAATGTACGTCCACCGATTCCGTAACTGTTAGACACCTTAGTTCTTGCAACCTAATGGCTCGCCCGTTACGTTCCTCTACAGTGTAAATGTCTATTCATCATATACGATTACAGTTTGCTCTGTGGCAGGCCCACGTGGTTATAGGCTCGTATTTGTATAATGAAATTTTCACAATAAAGGTTTTTAAAAGAAAACATGGTAGTAGTATATACATTGGTAAAGTTTTTAATAATAGTGACTGTTTTAGAATCATTAAAAGGCAAGTGAAATAAAGCAGACCAATTACATGAAGGGTAAAAGGTATAATACGAAGGAACGCAGTAAAGATAAATGGTCAAGGGCTGTTGTGTTTTCTATTCCTGCAACATAAAGTGATCGATAAGAATCTCATATTCAGGCTTATCGGCGACTAAGACAGCAGGTCGACCCTCTTTTGCTCAACGGCTCCGTCATGGGACGAAGAAACGCTCTTTTTCTCGAAAAAAGAATATATTTTACTTGCAGGACAGTTGTAAAATTTCCGGGAAAGTACATTAGCCTGGAACATTATAACATATATTTAAGAAAAAATAATGTTCGGAAGTAATGAAAAGCGTAATTTTTAGGTCATATGACCAAGCCTTTCATCATTACAATAAGAAAAGTAAAATGAACCAATGAAAAGTTTTATTAACAAGTCACATGACTTGTTATGCTTACGTTACGCGCTGCGCGCCCCGGATGACTTCCGGATGCGCTAACGCGGCGCGTCATATGACGCATTACGCGACAACGCAGGTGCAGAATATAGTCAAAATGTCTCCACCAACCAGCGGTCGGAACACAACCCCTTTCAGCAGGCTAAATAGTTCTGTTAAATGACAACAGAAGGGACAGGCAACAAGAACCATCAGTCAAAGAGGGGAGGGCTAGTTCTTCTCTACCGGGTTACATTGGGGCGCTACCGGAACTGATCGAATTGGTAGTCTACAGTGTTTCTGGATGTTTCAGACTGAAGCTGGGGTTAGCATGAGAGCAGCACCATTTCGTAGCTCCGTCGTGGTCATTCCGCAACCAATCATGGCAGCCGTTCTTTATCGTTATTTTGGGCGGGGTGGGTGGCGGAGCCGAGCTGTTTTGCAGCCATCATTGTGTGGAGTTCAGTTCATCTCACTAGTTTTGTATTTGTCATGAGGGGTTGTTCCTAATGTTTCTATTTTAGCGAGGTCAAAAAGAAATCCCATTAGTGGCCTATTGATTTTGCTCGATTCCTTTTCTTTTTTTTTACACGATTTTTCGTTATCTGCAAAGACTAAACAGAGTATTGCGACTCTGTGTTTGTTTGTAAATAGAGAATGAACCAAAGAGAACTAATTCTAAAACAGTAAATACTTGGATAACAATCAATCAAATGGAGAGAGAAGCAGGCACGACGGATTACAATGGGGGCAAAGGCCTGCGTTAACTACCTTTCACTATCTGCAAAGAGAGAGTACTCCTAATAGAAATGAGGGGGGGGGGGCACCATTCAAAGCAGATCAGTGTGCATAAACACGAAAATGTTTTCACTTACCACGTACTTGACATTCGACAGCTTATGATATTTGCTATTAAAAAACCATTGAAATTCACTGAAAAAACCATAGGTTATAGACCATATATAGTTAGGAATTAGCATTTACAAAACCTTGAAAATTCACTGAAAAAACCATAGGTTATAGACCATATATAGTTAGGAATTAGCATTTAAAAAACCTTATTTTACTCACACAAAACCATTGAAATTCCATATATAGTTAGTTGCACTAACTATATATCGCGCACCCGCAATCCACTGCTGATCATGTCACATATTACATCATTCATGACATGGTCAGTGACATCACTGATGACATCACTGATGACATCTCAAATGACATCACTGATGACATCACTGATGACATCTCAAATGACATCACTGATGACATCACTGATGACATCTCAAATGACATCACTGATGACATCACTGATGACATCTCAAATGACATCACTGATGACATCACTGATGACATCATCCAGTGACTGTGTGTTTCTGTAAAGTTTAAATATGTTTGATATATTGAAGAATGAGTGGATGTATAAGTGTCTGGATGAAGGATTTAGTAGGTGCGTGACTGACTGTGAGTGAGTGAATAAATGTGTCGTACTAAATGCATGGGTTAGTGACTAAACAGTCTGAATGTGTGCATCAGTATGTCTGTTGTGATGTAAACTGCTGCATGTGTTGATCATTAGCTATACGAGAGGCTATATGTGTTATTGATTGGTTGTCCAAGTATTTGTATGGGAGATTGAGTTTGTGTGGGGGTGGCTGGGAGGTGTGTGACTCTGTGCATAGATGTGTCAGCAGTTGATTCACTAGGTGTATGAGTTCAAGAGTGCATGTGGAAACAGCTACATGGGCAGTTGACTGTGTGCATGAGTGTATTGATGAGTGAATGGATATCTCAATGCTACATGTCATAGTAAGTACATATGTAAAACACAGTACATGTGAGAGTTGGCATATATAATTAACTGTGCATGAGAGCCACTGAATGTGTGAGTGGCTGTATGGATCATTGTGAACTTGTATCAGGGATTGTGTAAGAGAGTAAATATGTGTTAGTATATGCTTGAATAAGTAAGGTGTGTATAACTGTATAGTTAAGGAAATGGAGGTGAGATTGTTTCTTTGCATGACTGACTAGGTGTGTGAGTAACTCCATGGATGAGTGACAGTGTGTGAGTGTCTGTATACACTGAGTGTATCTAAGGTTATATTAGAGTCTGAAGAGGTTTATCGTATTAGCACAAGAATGATGTCAAATGAGATGTCATCAGTGATGTCATCAGTGATGTCATTTGAGATGTCATCAGTGATGTCATCAGTGATGTCACTGACCATGTCATGAATGATGTAATATGTGACATGATCAGCAGTGGATTGCGGGTGCGCGATATATAGTTAGTGCAACTAACTATATATGGAATTTCAATGGTTTTGTGTGAGTAAAATAAGGTTTTTTAAATGCTAATTCCTAACTATATATGGTCTATAACCTATGTTTTTTTCAGTGAATATATATATATATTCACTGAAAAAACCATAGGTTATAGACCATATATAGTTAGGAATTACCATTTACAAAACCTTGAACATTCACTGAAAAAACCATAGGTTATAGACCATATATAGTTAGGAATTAGCATTTACAAAACCTTGAAAATTCACTGAAAAAACCATAGGTTATAGACCATATATAGTTAGGAATTAGCATTTACAAAACCTTATTTTACTCACACAAAACCATTGAAATTCCATATATAGTTAGTTGCACTAACTATATATCGCGCACCCGCAATCCACTGCTGATGATGTCACATATTACATCATTCATGACATGGTCAGTGACATCACTGATGACATCACTGATGACATCTCAAATGACATCACTGATGACATCACTGATGACATCTCATTTGACATCAATGATCACATCACTGATGATATCATTCATGTGACAATACAATGCATCTCCTCACACTTTAATATAACCTCTGTTACACCCAGTGTTAAATACAGAGTATAATTTTTGAAACCTTTGACACACCAATACTAGTTACTACATACGCACTCACTGATTCCTACGTCTACACACACATTCACTCATTCACCCATACATTCATTTATACATACAATCACTCATCTTTACAACACTATCATATGCACTCATACACCTATACAGACACTCACACTCTGCCACTCATCCATGGAATTACTCACACAACTAGTCAGTCCTGTAAAGAATCAATCACACTTCCATTTTCTCATCTATACAGTTAAACATAGAACACCTTACATTTTCAAACATATACTACACACATACTTACTCTCTTATACAATCACTGATACAAGTACAAATTGATCTGCACAGAGTCATACACCTCCCAGCCAGCCAAACACACACTCAGTCTCCCATACAAATACTTGGGCAATCAATCAATAACCCATATAGTTACTCATATAGCTACTGATCAACACATGCAGCAGTTTACAGAACAACAGACATAATGATGCACAAATTAAAAGATGGAAGAGGGTATAATTGTGAAAAACAAAATAGATAAGGAAGTGGAAGAAAAAAAGGAGAGTAGAAGAATAATAAACAAGAGTTTCTTAGAGAATGTGAGTGAATGTTCAAAATAAGATTAAAACATGTGGAATAACAGAGAGAAAAAACAGAAAGCAGAAAAGAAGAAGTAACAGAAAAGGAATGATTGAAACAGCAAAGAAATGTAAATAACATAGGGGCATATTATCAACATTGGTGATAAAATTATCGCTGCTTTTATCGGCAGAAATCTGCCGCTAAAGCCGCTTTTGCGGCAGTTTTCTGCCAATAAAAGCAGCGATAATTTTATTGCCTGTGTTGATAATATGCCCCTTAGTGTGCTTGAACTACAGGGAGAAAGCATAATCAACTATTAGTGAAAGAGTGATCAGTCAGAGACAGTGAGAGTAATAGAGACGGAGTGAGTGAACAGGAGTGAGGAACTATGAGAACAGAGAGACTGAGAAAAGGAGTGGAAGGAGTAGAGTAAGTAAGGAATGAGAGGAGTAGCAAAGGCAGGAAAGTGAGGGTTAAGGAAATGAAGCAGTGGAACTAATAGAAGTTAAATGTGATAGAAATGTAACGAAAAGAGTACAAAACATTTACCTTATAATTGTCGTTAACTTAGTCACTTGTTATTTTTATACTTTCAATCTGTGAAAGAAAGAACAAAAATTTGAAAAATATTAAAACATGTATTTAAAAATTAAAAAAGACAAGGGAAAAGATTGAAGGACAAACAGTTTTTCAACAACTTTGACACTTACAGAAGCCTCTGCTTCTCCATGCCCCCTACACAGTCCTAAAAATATACATTTTAAACTAACAGTATCTTGATGCAGATGAAGTGAGGCCTATCTTGCAACATGGTGCATCTTTTGCACTGCTGCTGCATCACATAAGTGATGCAACAGCGGCACAAAAGAGGCGCATGGCCATCATAAATTTGCCCCTAACATTTTAAATGATTGATTCAGGATGCCGATAAGGTGTGGCCTATCCAGGGGTTTGTTTGAGGTGAGGCCTACACAGGGTTACAGATGAAATTTAGACTTGTTGAAGAGTACAGAGGAGATAATACATGTCCATGCCTACCAATGAAGTGAGTCATGTCCACTGCACTCTTTAACAAAGGCCAGACCTCCTCTGTCTCCCTGGACAGGCCTAAACCTGATCTGCACAATGTGATTCGTAATGTTAGGAAACACAGGTGATGTAATTGAAAAAAGTGCAATTTCTTTTGCTCATTTCACAATCACATCACTTGTGTTTCCTTTGCTTAGGTATCTCATTGTGCAGATGTAGTCCAGCATATGAAAGAGTACGCAGAAGTGCAGCACTGCATGCAACAACTTTGACACTTACTGAAACCTCAGCTTCTGCATGCCCCCTACACAGTCCTAATTATATACATTTTAAACTGACAGTATCTTGTTGGAGATGAAGTGAGGCCTATCTTGCAACATGGTGCATCTTTTACACCGCTGCTGCGTCACAAAAGTGACGGAACAGCGGCGCAAAAGAGGAGCACGGCCATCATAAATCTGCCCTTAACATTTTAAATGATTGTTTCTAGATGCTGATAAGGTGTGGCCTATCCACAGATTTGTTTCAGGTGAGTCCTACTCAGGGTTGCAGATGAAATTTAGGCTTGTTGAAGAGTACAGAGAAGATAATACATGTGCAGGCCTACCAACGAAGTGAGTCATGTCCACTGCACTCTTGAACAAATGTCAGACCTCCTCTGTCTCCTGGAACAGGCCTAAACCTCATCTACACAATGTGATGTGTAATGTTAGGAAACACAGGTAATGTAATTGAAAAACGTGCAATTTTTTTTGCTCATTCCACAATCACATCACCTGTGTTTCCTTTGCTTAGGTATCTCATTGTGCAGATGTAGTCTATCACTGTATGCAACAACTTTAACACTTACAGAAGCCTCAGCTTCTCCATGCCTACTACACAGTTCTAAATGTATATCATAAATACAAAAAGTACAGAATTAATTATACATGTTAAATGGTTTATTTTTGCTGTTCTCAGAATTTATCAAATTTCACTAAAAACAGTGACTTGAAGGTATTCATCATATAACAGCGGGGAAAAAAAACCACAATCAAAATGATTGTGTTTAAAAAACCCATATCAATGGCATTGCCAAAGGCATTTCGAGACGGAGTTTACCTTCTCCCTCTATATACCTTTGGATTCCACAGCGATGCTTTTCAGTGCCCCCTGTGTGGGGTAATGTGGTGGATTGTTGCCTCTCTTTGTTTCTTTCCTCCCTATCTCTTTACTTCCTTGTTTTTTCATCTCTTTCTTTCTCAAAAATCTGAATAAATAAAAAAAAATTAAAAACCCATATAACATAACCAATCAGAAATCAGAACTCCTGAAAAGTAACTTACTTTCCATGACGTCGAAGGATATCCTATGAACAGCTTACACTCTGTTGTGCTGTTATTATTTTCAGCCCGCCACTTTCTGAAAGAAAAGCTCCATCGTTTTGACAAATATGTTACATACAATAAATGACTTCTTGCTCTCTACCGCACTTTTCCACAAGGCCAAATTGTGTAAGAGCCATTTATAACTCTTGGAATTCTTCTAAGCAAATCCCGTCATTTTGTATTTCCGCAACTTTCAGAAAGAAAACGTTCAAGATCACTTTCACAATCCTGTACTAGTAATATCTGACCCTTCTTGCTCACTCATGTTCCACATTTCCTATGACACTGATACTGCTTACTATGAAGCAGACTTAAACTACCTCTATGACTACTACAATTATTTAATTCTCTACATCACTTTTAATCACAAAGCAATTTAAAACAGTAGATAAAATTATATCAACCCCATGAATCATTATAGGCCAGTTACCTACCCTAAATTCTCTTTTCTGACAACAGAAAGTAAGAATATTTTTAAGTAAAAAGGCAACATTGTATCGTAGTCAAATGGGAATCATTTCCGAAACAGCAGCTTTTTTTATATTTTCAATAAGCTGTGTAATAAGCGGATCTTGTCAAAGGACCATCATGTCATATAATAGCTGCAGTTACAAATGTTCTTCCTAAAATCAACGACTGTGTAGCCACAACATTTGTAATTAAAGTTGAAGACTTACTTTCATCAGGTTTATATAGTTGGAATTTTAAAATGACATTATAACCAAAAGTTTGGTCAAATAATCTAGACAGCATTGCAGACTTACATTACCTCTACTCCATGTTTTGATTGGCTGCTTGAATTAGCTTATAAAAAGAAACAGTTTTTCTGAACTCATTCAAAGTGCAGTTATTTTTCCATGACGT
This sequence comes from Lissotriton helveticus, assembly GCF_964261635.1. NCBI lineage: Eukaryota > Metazoa > Chordata > Amphibia > Caudata > Salamandridae > Lissotriton > Lissotriton helveticus. The sequence continues at coordinate 1,999,939,261 of NC_136067.1, forward strand.
TAAGTGTTATGGTAAGAACACCGTTTGCTTTGGGAAATACTCTGTTGGTCTTTAACCCGTGCCCACCACTTTCTGTAAGAAAACCTTCTTTTTTTCCAGGAACTATTTAAAACTCAAAAATAATTTTTTACTCTGTACTACACTTATCCTCAAGGCCAAATAGTGTAGGAGCCATTAGAACCTCTTGAAATTCCTCAGAGCAAATCCCGAGATTCCTTCCCTAAAATTTTGGTTTTAAAAACACCAGGTAAGAATTTTTAAGGTCAAAAGGCAATTTTTTTTTTAAGTTAAAACAGAATCATTGCAGAATGACCAGCCGTTTCTAGACTTCAAATAAGCTGTGTAATGTCCTGATGTTGTTGAAGGACCGTCATGGTATATAATTGCTGCAGTTACAAAAGTCCTTCCTGATATTGACAACTGCGAAGCCACAACATTTTTAATTAAAGTTGTCAATTTTGTTCCATCAGGCCTACATCGTTGGAACATTAAAATGACATACTGGCCATATGTTCGTATAAATAATGTTGACAACATTTCAGACTTACATTGGCTACACTCCATGTTGTGATCAGCTGCTTTTACTAGCTTATTAAAGGACACTGATTTACTGTCTGGCAAAGTTAAATATATAAATTTTTCTGAGTCTACACTAGTAGTACTTGATACCCTACAGTTCTCGCAGTCATGCTGCCATTGATAAGAAAGCCCAAACAGGTGATCTACATCTACACCTTCATCATGCAATACATCAAGCATATACATTAAAAACTCCTGACAATCTTGCTGAATATTTTGAGAGAATTGTGTTTGACCTGAACATCTGTCTAACAGATTTCGAATTTCAGACACACTTTCTATTTTTGTTCTATCAGTGCTACATTTCTCTAACACAGAATTCAACAAACTGCAAAATCTTTTATCCGAATTGACCACAATCTCTTCTTTTACATTTTCTAGAGAAAACAAAACATTAACCACTACATTAGCATGGCAGTTGACACCAGAACTGTTTTCAAATTGAAAACCAACAACATCTTCAACAAAATCCTTTTTCTTTCTGCTTATAATTTCTGGTTCATCGACTTTTCGTCTTTTTGCTACAACCTCCCTACTATTGGTCACATTTCTTCGTTTCCGGCCTACCACACGTTTCTCAAACAAAGGATATTGAGGCAAATGTGGCGCATACTCTCTTCTTAACCTATTGTATTCTTTAACACAATCTAGATCCGCACAAATGTTTGTGACATCACACTCAATCAAGTACAATCCCGATAAAGTTCTAACTCGTGACAATGCCACATATGCCATACCCTCCTTGAACACAGAACTACCAATATTCACCAATGCACTGTCTACACTTAAACCTTGCGATTTATGGATTGTCACCGCATATGCCAAGCAAACAGGAAACTGCTTACGGCGAACATATAAGTCTTTTACAAGCAAAAACCTAGCAGAGCAATGACCAATTAGCTGTACTTCCTCAATGCCAACAAATTTAATTTTTAAAAATTCAATTCCATCTCTATTTCTGTATTTCACAAAATCAACAACATTACCCATTGATCCATTTACCAGACCTCTTTCAACATGTAAATTCCTTCTTAAAATTATACGGCAATTTAAGCACACATTCAGAGTCTTTTCAAAACCTGCAGTTTTAGATATAGTCTTCTCTAATGAATTCAATTTTGATTTCAAATTCTCAGACAAAATAATTGTTGATCCCATATGCTCTACTCTGTCAATAGCTTCCAGTTTCACAATCTCTTGGTTTTCTAAATACAACATTTTGTTGTTGAAGATGGCACATTCTGCAAGAGTTGGCATCAAACATATTCCAGATTTCTTCTCAGTGATTTTCTGAAAAATATTCGCAGGCACAACGTCTTGTTCTGGATACAAATTTGACAGTAATCGTGCATGTAAAGCTTCTTTCCCATGCTCGGTCACTTTTCCGATTCTAACATCTTGTAGAATATTCTTGTAATCTTCATCCTTCGCCTGACGCATATTTTCACGCAGTTCAGCATAATTGAAGTTTAACCATATATTAATGTTGCCATTGCTCCCTAGGCACTTCCTGGTATCTTCATGCGTGAGTATTTTGAACACAGGTTGTCCTTTCACTGGTGTCAGCTCCAGAAGATCACCGAAAACAATGATGTGTCTGCCACCAAATAACACATCATACTCTGTTTTGAGAACGTCTTGCATTCTCAAATGCACAAAGGCAAGCATGACATTGGAAACCATGCTTATTTCGTCAATGATAAGAAGTTTCATTTTCTTCAAGACTCTTGAAACTTCACAACAAGCATCTCCAGATAACTTGTGGTATTGTAATTTGTTATCATGCTCCACTGGCAGCATCAGTAGACGATGCAAAGTAATACCTTTAATGTTATGTGCTGCCAGTCCAGTTGGAGCGGTGACAACACAAGACAGCGATGACTCAGTCCTTTTCTGCAAATAACATGAAATTGCTTTAATGAGGAAACTTTTTCCAGTTCCCGCTTCTCCACTCACGTACAGTCGGACATGCTTCAACGACGTACATGAGCACTCTTTCTTCTCATGACTTAATCCATGATCAATTTGGTTGGTAACTTCATCATATATTTTCCTCTGCTCAACATTGAGTTGTCTTTCCAAGTCTTCTAAGTTAACCGCATCCTCCTGAGCATGTGCCATGGCTCTTTCCACTTCAATCATGGCAGTGGCAGCTTCATTTTTGATAACTGGTCCTCCTAGTGGATCTTGACTCAATGAAACAGAACTCTGACTGTCCTGAGAACTGTCTCTAGCAATCTTGGCTGCAATCGTTGCTTCCTGCTCGATTTCCGCATTCAACATTTCTAGATATTTGGGAAAAACAGGACATTCTATGGTCTCCTTGGCGGCATTGAAAGAGTCTTCGTAACAGAGGAAATCTCCAAGCAGTTCCTCTTCTGCACGCCAAGGCTTGAAAAGTTGCAAAAGTGCTAAATAGAAAAACTCTTTTTTTTCAGGAGATTCGCCACTCAATTTTCGATGGTTTACCAAGTGGCATTTTCTTTGCTTGACCAGACATCCCTCACTTCCAATTACAGCATACACTCCTTTATCAATATCTTCTTTGATGTTCCTCTTGAATATGTAATTTTGTAGAACCTCATACAGACAAACATTCTCGAGGGGACTGCTTCTATTTGGATAATATGTATCCAACATGTTGGTCTTCAAAATATCGGTACTGTTTGGCTCCTTTTCCGCCAAATACTCAATTTCCCGCACAGGTTTCAGAACTCGATTACGCGTTGCAGCAAGACCAAGACTCGCCCAAACGATACTCCTGGATTTGGCATAGAGACTTGCTGAAGACAACCGGTCAGAACATTCGTAAGCTCCGATTTCTCAATGTGACAACATCTTCAGACTGAAACTGTACAACTTCTTACTGAGGCTCTTTTCATGGGAAATGTCCTCCCACATATCCTACAATTCTGTCTTTTCTTTTTTGGTGATGTAAGATGTCACATACCGAGCCACAGCCATACAGTTATCAGCCACAAACTGTATATCCATGTTAGCATTCCACATGGACAAAATCACTGGGTTGTAGTCGTTGATGTACTTGGACTCTTCGTTCCTTTTCAAATTGTATGTGTTTTTAGGTGATTTCTTCATCACATTATGTCGCAGCGAAGACATCAAACTGTTCACTCTTCCTTTAGAAATCACCGGTTGTGGAAAGGCGAAACGACATTTGGTGTAGAACTTGTCCTTGTTTCTGAATTTACGACGACAGTACTTTCCACAACGATGGCTTTGGAAGCGTAAAACTTGTTCTCTTAGGCTTTTCTCTTCCTTTGCGTTTGGAACAGCACATGTAGAATACTGTTCTATGAAACTCATCACTAAGTCTTCTGGATCTGTTCCAAATGTAGGTGCGTCCTTGATCCACAGCAGCATATGTATATGAGGAGCACCTCTTGCTTGGTACTCCTTTCTCCAGAAGAAATCCAACACCTCTCCAAGAGTTGGATTTTTCTTGTTCATGATGAAAGACATCATAGCTTCAAATCTATGATTGAAGTACCTGCATACATTCACTGGATCCAAAGAGCACAGTTCTCCGGGTGTCTTGAATTCGATATTTTCAATGTTTCCATTTGCCTCTCGTAGAAATTCAAGTAAGTCTTCCCAGCCATACTCGGCACAGCTGAGAGTGAGGAACCATGTGGGAGTTCCTAAGTTCCTCAGCATACATTTTAAATCACCATGACGACGGTACCAGTACTCATTAGTACCACGCTGACACGCCATGAGATTAATCAGGTGAGAATCCAAAATACTGTCTTGCACATTGACTTTATCCATAAAGTCACTTGCCGAGATGTATACCACTTTTCAAGATGTGGTTCACTGCATATGACAGTCCAGACAGATCGCTTTCAAACAGGAGATGAAACAAATACGGAATGCATTGTCGAAACCTAGGATCTTCGGCATACAATCGTAAAGTCCGGTATTCAGAAGCAGGAATTTGATGAGGTCGCTCATCATATCTTCCTCCTTGACCTGTTGGAAATAGCTGTGGGAAACACCGAGCTTCCAAACTTTCCTCCCAAACACTAATGGGACTCCCTTTGGCTTGTTTCATTTGAAACAACTCAATAGCATTCCCCATGACTTCCTTGGAATGCAAATGATGAACACTATAATGTTCATTCATTTCTTCACTTTTAGAGGGTTCTACTTTCTCAATTTGACCACCACACAAATCACTATCCTCTTCTTCACTTACTTCCTCTTCTGCAACATATACATTCTTATAGTACTTATTGCTTTTTTTCAAATACAATGTTGCCTTTTTGACTTTCCTAACATCCACTAAATCTTGCCATATTTTCTTACTCTTTGTTGGAACCCCATTAACTAAGATAACCAGAGATTCCTCTTCCACTTTTTCTACTCCAATTGTATTAATGTTTTTCTTCAAATATAGAGGCAAATAAACAACTCTTCCCTTTAATCCTCTCTGTAAATCTGATGGAGGCAATTTCCCTGTCTTTGGCTCCATTCTTACAATAGCCTGAAAGGGATGGATACTTTGAATCAAAATAGATTCATAAGTATTTAAATCCTTCAATTCAGAAGGAATCTCAACCAATTCCAGATTATTATGAACCGCTCTAGTAGGCGTCCGGTTTTGATTTAATTTGTTACAACAATAAGTACACACACGTTGATCCAATCCCAAATCAAAACAATTTTCTACCATCAAGTATGTTGCGAAATCCTTCCATTCACTATTATTTTCCCTTTCACTTTTCACATATAAATCCACTAACTTAGTCTGATTCTTATAATAAGTGCGTCGACAACACACACAAGTGAAATTAGGCCTCTCACTTGATTTCACCTGAAACGTGGCAATTTCCTTCTGAAAATTATCTGTACTGGAAACCTGTACACTATCTTCCACATTACCCTCTTCTTCTGGGTCAATTTCAACATTCTCCTCTTTACTTCCAAAGTAACAAAACTCAATTTCTTCACAAATATTCTTCACATCTATTTCAGAACCATGCAAAAGAGCAGTCCATAATTGTTTAAGCATAATTGCTGGACTCTTAGCATAATACAACATTCTAACTAATTTCCTCACTTTATTATGATGCACTGCTAGCATCCTGAAATGATGAAAAACACTCCGGCATACTCTCCTGGAAAGACAAGCCAGTGAATGACCATGCAAACCTGTCACTTCTCTCACTCTGCAAGGATCTAATTCTTGCAACAACATCATTTTCTGCTTCAAACTTTTCTTATTAAATGTCCGTACAAAATCACAAAGCAAATTGATGGAATCCTGTCGCACACTGAAAATACTACTACACTTCCAGGTGTACACAGGTCCCTTAGGACGTCTTCCTAAAACCTCATTACCTAACACCTCTTCTGCCTCTGTTGTCACAATTTTTTCTTTTTCAACTGGACAACCATCTTTCACCTCATAAGCTCGACCACTGGTGTCAACTGCATGCACCAAATCATTATCCTGGAAATAACTCTCCTCATTAAAAAATGCCTCACAACTTGAACTATGCATCCATTCTCCTGAAAAAACTTCACAAAAATTACTACGATTAACTGTTCTCTTCCATCTACTATTTCTTTTGAAATCATAAATTGCCTTGTTTAGCTTCCTAATTCTATTGATTATCAAAATAAATAACTTTCGCTTAATTTCAAATGCCTGATCAATAACTTTCTCAATTTTTTTTTTCTCTTATAAAAACCCACTTTCTGCTGACCTTTCTTAATATTTTTTAACAAATTGCCAATTATCCTGTTGCGGAACATTCGTCTGCGAATGTCCCTAAACTGATTTTTCCTTCTACTACCATGCACAGAGTTATCTCCTGCTCTAGCAGTAACATTTTTGATTGGCCTTCCCTTTCCGTTTAAATTGCTTCTCTTTTTCTGGACTACAACATTTTCTGTAGTACTACTTTTTTTTCTACAAATGTTTCTTATGAATGATTTTGTTGTCTTACCCGGAGCTTTCTTGGTGACTTGACAAGTTTTTATTGTAGAGGACTGGTGCAATAATTTATTTAGCTGCTGTCTTTGACGTTTTGTAGCCTTTCGGTTTCGTTCTTTAGATGGCATTCTCTCCTTTTGAAATGATCTGCAGTTGAATCTGTGGTGAAATATAATTAAAAATGTTATTAACCACTATTAGCAAACAGTAAATCAATAACAGTTGTCAAAATTTAACACACTACTTGTCATTTTTACATAGAATAATTTTTAGTGCATTGGCAAATTTAGTATTCACAAATAGTAGCAAAGAAATGGAATGCTTCTACATTTGACCTGTGCTGTTTTATATGTGAATCTGAACTAATTTTATGAGCATATTTGACTATTTTATTAAAGACACTACACACAACCTGTTTTTGAACTTTTGTTTAATTTTAAATGAAACGGTTTACATGTTTACTTTTCATTTCCAGTAACTTTTAAAAATAAATGTTTATAGTTCCATAGGCTCTAGCAGGTCAGCTTCCCACCCTATGTCATACAATTCTGACAAATCGGCATCCTCATCATGTTCTTCATCATCCTCAGGATTTAAATCATCCAAGGGATCTACTTCCACTGACGTTTCAATGACAAGTTCAATGATAAGATCGAGATCAACTGATTGCTCATTATCACTCATGGTTGATGTTGTCGTTATCTTTAAAGAAAGAGAACAACAATGAGATGTTGCAGAGTAAGAGACAAATCTCAGAGACTATAATATTAAAATTGTTTAACAAGAGTAACATTTTGCAATTATTATTTAGCCATGTCCAGCGATGCTGAGGAGGTGAGGCCTATGTCCAAGTTTTCAGTGAACAGGACTCATCTGTTCTTAACCTTGGATAAGCCTCACCGACTCTGTTTACCCTGCTCGTACTTAAATGTAAAGGGGCAGATTTATGTTAACTGGCGCATCCCCAGGGATGCACCAGTTAACGTGCACCGCTGCGCTGCCACCCATGATGTGCCGCATTTACAATGTGGAGCACCATTGAGCAAAAACAGCACAGATGCGTCACGCATCTGTGCCGCAAAAGCAGCACATTGCAGGAATCACGTCGTAAACGCGACATGTCTACTGCAATGCACAGGAGCAAGCCACACATTGCATGGTGCATCACTCCTTATGCCTGTTTCAAACAGGCGTAAGGATTTGATTCAGCAATGCTATGAAGCTGACTCAGTGAAATCTTCTAAATTTCACTGTGTTAGTTTTACAGGGCTTTCATGCAAATGAATGCCCACCCTGCAACAAAACGTCTATATGAAACCTGACGCAGGTTTCATGTGGCACAGTACTTTACAGCATGACACATCTGCCTAGATGCATCAAGTTGTAAATATGTCGCAACATAGCGCATCTTTTGCGCCGTCGCTACGTCACAAAAGTGACGCACAGCGACGCAAAAGAGGCACACGGCTATCATAAATCTGTCACTAACATTTTAAATGATTGATTCAGGATGACGATAAGGTGTGGCCTATCCAGAGGTTTGTTTGAGGTGAGGCCTACTCAGGGTTGCAGATGAAATTTAGGCTTGTTGAAGAATACAGAGGAGATAATACATGTGCAGGCCTACCAATGAAGTGAGTCATGTCCACTGCACTCTTTAACAAAGGTCAGACCTCTTCTTTGTCCGTGAACAGGCCTAAACCTCATCTGCACAATGTGATTCGTAAAGTTAGGAAACACAGGTGATGTAATTGAAAAATGTGGAATTTCTTTTCCTCATTTCACAATCACATCACCTGTGTTTCCTTTGCTTAGGTATCTCATTGAGCAGATGGAGTCTAGCATATGAAAGAGTACACAGAAGTTGAGCACTGTATACAATAATTTTGACATTTACAGAAGATTCAGCTTTTCCATGCCCCCTACACATTCCTAAATGTTTACAGTTTAAACGGATGGTATGTTGTTGGAGATGAAGTGAGGCCTGTCTTGCAACATGGTGCATCTTTTGCATCACTGCTGCATTGGTTTCATGTGGCACAGGACTTTACAGCATGACACATCTGCCTAGATGCATCAAGTTGTAAATATGTCGCAACATAGCAAATCTTTTGCACCGCCGCTGCGTCACAAAAGTGACGCACAGCGGCGCAAAAGAGGCACACACCTATCATAAATCTGTCCCTAACAATTTAAATGATTGATTCAGGATGACGATAAGGTGTGGCCTATCCAGAGGTTTGTTTGAGGTGAGGCCTACTCAGGGTTGCAGATGAAATTTAGGCTTGTTGAAGAGTACAGAGGAGATAATACATGTGCAGGCCTACCAATGAAGTGAGTCATGTCCACTTCACTCTTGAACAAAGGCCAGACCTCTTCTGTGTCCGTGGACAGGCCTAAACCTCATCTGCACAATGTCATTCGTAAAGTTAGGAAACACAGGTGATGTAATTGAAAAATGTGGAATTTCTTTTCCTCATTTCACAATCACATCACCTGTGTTTCCTTTGCTTAGGTATCTCATAGTGCAGATGGAGTCTAGCATATCAAAGAGTACACAGAAGTTGAGCACTGTAAACAACAATTTTGACATTTACAGAAGATTCAGCTTCTTATCTTGTTGGAGATGAAGTGAGGCCTGTCTTGCAACATGGTGCATCTTTTGCATCACTGCTGCATCGGTTTCATATGGCACGGGACTTTACAGCATGACACATCTGCCTAGATGCATCAAGTTGTAAATATGTCGCCACATAGGAAATCTTTTGCACCGCCGCTGCGTCACAAAAGTGATGCACAGTGGCGCAAAAGAGGCATACACCTATCATAAATCTGTCCCTAACATTTTAAATGATTGATTCAGGATGACGATAAGGTGTGGCCTATCCAGAGGTTTGTTTGAGGTGAGGCCTACTCAGGGTTGCAGATGAAATTTACGCTTGTTGAAGAGTACAGAGGAGATAATACATGTGCAGGCCTACCAATGAAGTGAGTCATGTCCACTTCACTCTTGAACAAAGGCCAGATCTCTTCTGTGTCCGTGGACAGGCCTAAACCTCATCTGCACAATGTCATTCGTAAAGTTAGGAAACACAGGTGATGTAATTGAAAAATGTGGAATTTCTTTTCCTCATTTCACAATCACATCACCTGTGTTTCATTTGCTTAGGTATCTCATTGTGCAGATGGGGTCTAGCATATCAAAGACTACGCAGAAGTTGAGCACTGTATGGAACATGGCTATGTGACTCAAAGAATCAAAATCTAAATTTGCCAAGCACACATAGGGGTGTATTTACAATGACCTTCCACCACGGGGAAATGTCTTTAATTAAAATGGGAAAAATAACATCAAAGGGACTCAAACGCCTTTTAAATATACCCCAAGCAACCTATGAAACTCTAGCACTTCTTATCAAGAAACCTAATTGATTTCAAAAATCGTTTTTAAACACAGCATCTAAATCAATTATATACCTACATTCAAGGGGAAATGACTTAAAATGCCCTAAGACACATGAAAGCGTTTTTTTAAGGCCCTTGCACCATTTTTGGGTCACTTTTAACATGGCTATGTAACTCAAAGAATTAAAATCTAAATTTGCCAAGCACAGATGGGTGCATATTTACAAGGACCTTGCACCACGGGGAAAGGTCTTAAATTAAAATGGGAAAAATAACATCAGAGAGACTCAAAGGCCTTATAAATATGCCCCAAGCAACCTATGAAACTCTAGCACTACATATCCAGAAACCTAATTGATTTCAAAAAACGTTTTTAAACACATCATCTAAATCAATTATATACCTACATTCATCGGTAAATGACTTAAAATGCCCTAAGACACATAAAAGCGTTTTTTTAAGGCCCTTGCACCATTTTTGGGTCACTTTTAACATGGCTATGTAAGTCAAAGAATCAAAATCTAAATTTGCCAGGCACAGATGGGGGCGTATTTACAAGGACATTGCACCACAGGGAAAGGTCTTAAATTAAAATGGGAAAAATAACATCAGAGAGACTCAAAGGCCTTATAAATATGCCCCAAGCAACCTAGGAAACTCTAGCAGTACATATCCACAAATCTAATTGATTTCAAAAAACGTTTTTAAACACATCATGTAAAGCAATTATATACCTACATTCATCGGGAAGTGACTTAAAATGCCCTAAGACACATGAAATCGTTTTTTTAAGGCCCTTGCATCATTTTTGCGTTACTTTTAACATGGCTATGTGACTCAAAGAATCAAAATCTAAATTTGACAAGCACACATGGGGGCGTATTTACAAGGACCTTGCACCACAAGGAAATGTCTTAAAATAAATTGGGAAAAATTACATCAAATGAACTCAAAAGCCTTGTAAATATGCCCCAATCAACCTATTAAACTCTAGCAGTACATATCAAGAAACCTAATTGATTTCAAAAAACATTTTTAAATACATCATGTAAAGCAATTATTCAACCACATTCATGGGGAAGTGAGTTAAAACGCCCTAAGACACATGAAAGCGTATTTTTAAGGCCCTTGCACGATTTTTCCATCACATAAAACACTTGACACAAAGCAACATTTTAAATACACAACTTTCTTCATAATTTTCTCCCTAAAGCATACTATTCTCTATATAAATTAAATGAATCTTTTCTCACCTTAGCAAATACTTTATGAGTTTCAAAACAGTCTCAGACACACACCAATTTGTCTTCAGCAGAACAAAGGGTATGCACTCCAGAGGCTGCAACCATCAATGGCACAGAAATGCTGTAATTCATCACACATATCTCTCATGTCACCCAATCAAAACTCTTCCCTCACTTTTTTCAAATCAACACCCTTCCCCCCTCTGCCCTTTCTGCCTTTTTTGCATAGCAACCACCTCCTGAAAGACCTCTCATGTTTGCAACTTCACACAACAATGTTTCAATTGAACTCTGAACTCTCAGTACACCTGCGTATCCAGTGCAATCTTTCATAAAATGATTTTTTCTTGACCTTTCAAATTACATCTTTCAAAGAACTCATCCATGCACCCTAACTTTCTGTTTCCAGCAATCAAAATCCACCAATCACTGCTACTGATTCATTAGCACAGAAACTCCACAGTTTTTTTCATTATAAACTCTTATTTTTTCAACTGCCATTTCATTGCCACACTTCATCTGACTGCAGCAGAACCTTCTCTCACCATGTTTTCTGTCTGGATTGTTGGACATAGTTATATCCACTGGGCTCAAAGGTTTGCTGATAACAGAAATTTACACAACCTCAATTTACAAAATGTGGAAAATAAGTGGTTTGGCCACAGAGGATTAAAATGTCACCAATTGATACCATTGGTGAAAACCTTTTTACATTTGCCAAAACCTGACCTGTTAATTGTGCACTGTGGAGGAAATGACTTGGGCACTTTGACTGGGGTAGGTCTGGAAATGCTTTTAAAGGACACCTTTGAGCAATTGATGGCACTATTTCCTCAAACTGCCTTGGTATATTCAAATATATGCCAAAGACAGAAATGGAAGTGGTCCAACCAATTTTGTCCACAAATTGAGAAATCGAGGAAGCATGTAAATAAGTCTGTTTCAGCTTACATGAGAGACCATGGAATGGGCTCCATCTACAACAATAACTTGCGTTACTACATGCAAGATATCTACAGAGCAGATGGAGTTCACTTCTCAGATGAGGGGAACAGAATTTTCATCCTCAATTTAAGACTGTGCATTGGTACCTACTTGTAGGTACCTACATCAGCCACAGGTCCCAAAAGCTCTTTTCAGAGCTACCCTACATCTTATGACTCACAATTATTATTTTACTCAAATTTTTTTCACTAATTTTCACCAAAGTACGCTCCCCGGAGCGCTACCCGGTACGCGCACCGGACGCTAACCGCGCGAAAAGTTGAAAAAAAATGTTTTTTTTCGCACATATGGTCCTCCTCAGCTACCATCAGAAAACCTAGGGGGTCAGGATACGTCTACCGTGCCCCCTTCTACCCATTCTGAACATTATTTGCCCTCCATCTTGTATCTCAATTCTACCGAAACACCAAATGGAGGACTCCCGTAACGCTGCCGGTTCGCGTACCGGGGCGCGCACCGGGAAGCGCTCGCTCAAAAAAAGGTGGGAAAGTAATTCACAGAAAAACCACTGGAGACACTTTCACCAAATATAGATTAGCTCATACTACATACCAATCCCTACCATTTTCACAAATTTGATTGGAATTCCATTTAGCCATTTAGCCTGTAGACCTCTCTAAATACCCTGAGGTAAATTACTTCACAAAACACATCTGTAGTGTTGGAATTGACAACCAATTAAAATGTTACTTTCATTTTCTACTTTTTTTACCTGACATTTGATTGGTTATGTACCTGAATATATATAAAGAAAGAGAGAGAAACACAGCCATTTTGACTACCACCTCCTGAAGTAGATTTCAAGAAAATTTTCACTGAGAACTTAAACTGCTTTTTCAAAGGTAAGTTGTTATTTTGAAAACTGAAGTATATTGTGCACTTAAAGTTAATTTGGAAAACTTTTTCTGATAGTTTTATACTATCACTCTGTAATAGTTATAGATTTAGATAGACTTCTCTGTTATAGTTATGGATGGATTTAGGCTTCTCTTGTATAATTATGAATTTACTTAGGCTTCATCACATACACTTTTTTATATTTCTACTTCCAGTCTGATACCATACACTACCCAAAGATAAATTCACTGTTAAAAAATCCAAACTACCTGTCTGAACTTAAACCCAACAGTGCCCTAACTCTTCTGATATAGTTATTTTTTATGCAATTTAGAGCAAAATAATGGAAGGGGAGCACGAAAATATCAATGTTTCCTTCGACATTACATCTGAGGAGATTCTAAATGAAAATTTTTTAGATGAAAATGTTATGGATCAGTCTTTGGATGAACAATGTATTGAATGCTTAGAAGACATAGAAACATGCATGTTTGAGGAGATTCCAGATGATGTAATGCTGGAAGTTTTATTGAACTATGAAAATTCTGACCAATACATTTTTATTTAATAATTAAAAATTGTTTGAGCCATTATTCATTTTTATATCTAATTCATGAAGTACAACCAAAATAAATAAATTAAAAAAAAAACAAAAAAAACACAACAAAAAGAACAATCAATAAACATACAATATTTCAAAATATATCATAGTCTATCATTCTTTCTTCCTTATAGTACGCTCCCCAGACCGCTTCCCGGTGCGCGTACCGAGCGCTCCGGCAAAAAAAAAAAAAAAAAAAAGTATTTATTTTTTGCCCCGCGGGGCCCTTTTAAAGCCTCCACATCAAACCTAGAGGGTCAGGGAGGATCTTCTATGCCCCCTTTTGGTCATTTCCCCCTTTGTTTTGGCCTCCTCTTGTCTCTCGATCCTACCGAGAGACAAGATGGCGGCCGCTCCGGACTGTTTAGAATGTTGACAGACACCGGAGAGCCAATCAGCTTCGCTTCGCGAAGTTCCGTTACGCGTCAGGTACGCGAACCAGGGCGCTGCCCGGAGCGCGCTTACAGATACATATATTTTTTTTAACGTTAATTTCTCAAAATCCACTGGAGCACATATATTGAAACCTAGCAAAGGCCCATCGGGCTACCAGTCCCTACAATTTTGCCAAGTTTCGTGAAAATCCATTCTGCCGTTCGAGCTAAAAGTGAGGCCAACCGCCCTATGGAAAATTGCATGGGGAAAACACGTTTTGGGACCCCCCTTTTTTCTCGGCCCCCCCTTGACGAAACCCCCCCAAATTTTTGGGGGCTGCTCAGAAACAAAATGTGCCATTTTCCCAAAAATTTCAGCCAATTCCGTCCACAAACGCCAAAGTTATTAGACATAGAATTTTCAAAAATCCCATAGAGAAAAAATCCTAACTATATATACCTACTGGCGACCGCCAGTAGGTAATATATATATATATTCACTGAAAAAACCATAGGTTTCACACTAGTTATAGTTAGGAATTAGCATTTAAAAAACCTATTAAATTCAGTGAAAAAACCATAGGTTTCACACCAGTTATAGTCACTGACCATGTCATGAGTGATGTAATATGTGACGTCATCAGCAGTGCATTGCACGCGCAAGTTATAGTGAGTCCAACTAACTATAACGTGGGAATTTCAATGGTTTTATGCGAGTAAAATTTCCAGCTAACTATAACTGGTGTTAAACCTATGGTTTTTTCAGTGAATTTAATAGGTTTTTTAAATGCTAATTCCTAACTATAACTGGTGTGAAACCTTTGTTTTTTTCAGTGAATTTCAAAGGTTTTTTAATAGCAAATCTCTATAGGTATGAAATGTAATATTTTTGGTAATGAATTTTATATTGTATATTTATGTAATACTATTTTTTTAATGTTTTTTTTATTTTTTATTTATTTATTGATTTATTTTTACCCCGGAGCGCTCCAGGGGCGCGTACCGATGCGCTCACTGGTAAGCGCAGCAAAGCCGTGCCCCGTTGCGCGAACCGGTGAGCGTCCCGTTAGAGCTATTGTCACGAACGAAAACATCATCGTGACGTATCGCGTAGCCGCGTGATGCGTCTTATGACGTACGGCATAAACACACCCGGAAGCGCCCGAGCGCATACGATCGTGCTACTTAAGCGCCCCCGGGTGCGCCCTGACGAACTTACGCTACGCGCCCCCGGGCGCGCCCCGGGGCGCGTAGCGTAAACGTGTCGGGTCATGTGACCTGAAAATAACACTTTTCATTGGTTCAGATCAGTTTTGGTTTCCAAATGATTAAGGCCCGAGTCATGTGACCTGAACATAACACTTTTCATTGGTTCAGGACAGTTTTGTTTTCCAAATGATGAAAACCCCCACCTATTTTCCTCATTCTCACTTTGTACTTTGAGTGAGGAAGACCTGTTGAAAGACCTCTCTGTATCTATTTGTCTGAAAAATGGCTACAGTAGCAGCAGCAGCAGGAGCATCTGCACCCCCACCACCACCACCACAAGGACCACCACAACACCACATTGGTGGTGAAGAAGAGGAGGAGGAGGAGGAGAGGAGGACTTTCCTGCCTGAAGACAATCCCCCTTACAAACCAAAAGAGCACATTGTGTGGGAGTTTTTTTAATTCCCAAGAGGCCAGAAGGGTATGCTCAGACGTGAGTCCCTTGCTCATTGCACCATCAGGATTCAAGCAAGCCGGGCCGACGAAGGCTGTGATGCCAGAAACCGGTCCCCGGAAGCTTGTTTCCTTCCCAGTATAAGAATTGGCTTGGTAGTTTGGTTTGCCCTGTTCCCATCATGCACTGGGACAGGAACAGACTAATTTGCATATAGCCAGGTTCTGAGCTGGGATGGTGCAGTGAGCTAAAAAGCGGTGATGGATTAAAACCATGATCTCTTGACTTGGCAAGAGTATTCTGCATCATTCAGAAACTCTGTCCATCACCACCCCCTTTTCCAAAATCGATTTTATCCACACTATGTGTGGGAGGGTATGCTCAGACGTGAGTCCCTTGCTCATTGCACCATCAGGATTCAAGGAAGCCGGGCCGACGAAGGCTGTGATGCCAGAAACCGGTCCCCGGAAGCTTGTTTCCTTCCGAGTATAAGAATTGGCTTGGTAGTTTGGTTTGCCCTGTTCCCATCATGCACTGGTACAGGAACAGACTAATTTGCATATAGCCAGGTTCTGAGCTGGGATGGTGCAGTGAGCTAAAAAACGGTGATGGATTAAAACCATGATCTCTTGACTTGGCAAGAGTATTCTGCATCATTCAGAAACTCTGTCCATCACCACCCCCTTTTCCAAAATCGATTTTATCCACACTATGTGTGGGAGGGTATGCTCAGACGTGAGTCCCTTGCTCATTGCACCATCAAGATTCAAGCAAGCCGGGCCGACGAAGGCTGTGATGCCAGAAACCGGTCCCCGGAAGCTTGTTTCCTTCCCAGTATAAGAATTGGCTTGGTAGTTTGGTTTGCCCTGTTCCCATCATGCACTGGGACAGGAACAGACTAATTTGCATATAGCCAGGTTCTGAGCTGGGATGGTGCAGTGAGCTAAAAAACGGTGATGGATTAAAACCATGATCTCTTGACTTGGCAAGAGTATTCTGCATCATTCAGAAACTCTGTCCATCACCACCCCCTTTTCCAAAATCGATTTTATCCACACTATGTGTGGGAGGGTATGCTCAGACGTGAGTCCCTTGCTCATTGCATCATCAGGATTCAAGCAAGCCAGGCCGACGAAGGCTGTGATGCCAGAAACCGGTCCCCGGAAGCTGTTTCCTTCCCAGTATAAGAATTGGCTTGGTAGTTTGGTTTGCCCTGTTCCCATCATGCACTGGGACAGGAACAGACTAATTTGCATATAGCCAGGTTCTGAGCTGGGATGGTGCAGTGAGCTAAAACACAGTGATGGATTAAAACCATGATCTCTTGACTTGGCAAGAGTATTCTGCATCATTCAGAAACTCTGTCCATCACCACCCCCTTTTCCAAAATCGATTTTATCCACACTATGGGGCTCATTAGGATTGCGTTTTTTCCGCATCCTCTGGGCCGGCGGAATCCACCGCCGGCCCGGAGGATGCGGAAAAACCGCAGCGGACCGACCAAAGACCCACCGCCACATTAGGATGGCTGGTGGGTCCTGGTTTCCGTCCGCAGCTTTTCCGCCGCGGTTGGCTTACAACCGCTGCGGAAAAGCTGTAATATGGTGACGGTGTCTCTCAGACACCGTCCACCATATTAGGATGCACAAAAAGAAATGCTTTTACACGGCGGATATTCCGCCGTGTAAAAGCATACGGTGCTTCACTGCGGGGGCCTGATGCGGGCCCCCTGGGTGAAGGGGGGGTGGGGGGTGCACATGGGGGGTACCTATGGTACCCCCTGCATATGTATGCAGCAAGCGGCAGGCACCGCGCGGTGCCTGCTGCTTGCTGCATACATATGCAATGTATGCTTTTTTAACATTGCGGCGGGTGCAGCTTGAAGCTGCACCCGCCGCAATGTTAAATATCCAGGATGTGACCGCCAGGGTGGCGGTCACATCCTAATTTGCACGGAGGGACCGCCGCAGCCCATGCGGACGGTCCCTCCTACTCTAGGGTGGGGGACAGACGCAAGTCCGTCCGCCATCCTAATGAGCCCCTATGTGTGGGAGGGTATGCTCAGACGTGAGTCCCTTGCTCATTGCACCATCAAGATTCAAGCAAGCCGGGCCGACGAAGGCTGTGATGCCAGAAACCGGTCCCCGGAAGCTTGTTTCCTTCCCAGTATAAGAATTGGCTTGGTAGTTTGGTTTGCCCTGTTTCCATCATGCACTGGGACAGGAACAGACTAATTTGCATATAGCCAGGTTCTGAGCTGGGATGGTGCAGTGAGCTAAAAAACAGTGATGGATTAAAACCATGATCTCTTGACTTGGCAAGAGTATTCTGCATCATTCAGAAACTCTGTCCATCACCACCCCCTTTTCCAAAATCGATTTTATCCACACTATGTGTGGGAGGGTATGCTCAGACGTGAGTCCCTTGCTCATTGCATCATCAGGATTCAAGCAAGCCGGGCCGACGAAGGCTGTGATGCCAGAAACCGGTCCCCGGAAGCTTGTTTCCTTCCCAGTATAAGAATTGGCTTGGTAGTTTTGTTTGCCCTGTTCCCATCATGCACTGGGACAGGAACAGACTAATTTGCATATAGCCAGGTTCTGAGCTGAGATGGTGCAGTGAGCTAAAAAACGGTGATGGATTAAAACCATGATCTCTTGACTTGGCAAGAGTATTCTGCATCATTCAGAAACTCTGTCCATCACCACCCCCTTTTCCAAAATCGATTTTATCCACACTATGTGTGGGAGGGTATGCTCAGACGTGAGTCCCTTGCTCATTGCACCATCAAGATTCAAGCAAGCCGGGCCGACGAAGGCTGTGATGCCAGAAACCGGTCCCCGGAAGCTTGTTTCCTTCCCAGTATAAGAATTGGCTTGGTAGTTTGGTTTGCCCTGTTCCCATCATGCACTGGGACAGGAACAGACTAATTTGCATATAGCCAGGTTCTGAGCTGGGATGGTGCAGTGAGCTAAAAAACGGTGATGGATTAAAACCATGATCTCTTGACTTGGCAAGAGTATTCTGCATCATTCAGAAACTCTGTCCATCACCACCCCCTTTTCCAAAATCGATTTTATCCACACTATGTGTGGGAGGGTATGCTCAGACGTGAGTCCCTTGCTCATTGCACCATCAAGATTCAAGCAAGCCGGGCCGACGAAGGCTGTGATGCCAGAAACCAGTCCCCGGAAGCTTGTTTCCTTCCCAGTATAAGAATTGGCTTGGTAGTTTGGTTTGCCCTGTTCCCATCATGCACTGGGACAGGAACAGACTAATTTGCATATAGCCAGGTTCTGAGCTGGGATGGTGCAGTGAGCTAAAAAACGGTGATGGATTAAAACCATGATCTCTTGACTTGGCAAGAGTATTCTGCATCATTCAGAAACTCTGTCCATCACCACCCCCTTTTCCAAAATCGATTTTATCCACACTATGTGTGGGAGGGTATGCTCAGACGTGAGTCCCTTGCTCATTGCACCATCAAGATTCAAGCAAGTCGGGCCGACGAAGGCTGTGATGCCAGAAACCGGTCCCCGGAAGCTTGTTTCCTTCCCAGTATAAGAATTGGCTTGGTAGTTTGGTTTGCCCTGTTCCCATCATGCACTGGGACAGGAACAGACTAATTTGCATATAGCCAGGTTCTGAGCTGGGATGGTGCAGTGAGCTAAAAAACGGTGATGGATTAAAACCATGATCTCTTGACTTGGCAAGAGTATTCTGCATCATTCAGAAACTCTGTCCATCACCACCCCCTTTTCCAAAATCGATTTTATCCACACTATGTGTGGGAGGGTATGCTCAGACGTGAGTCCCTTGCTCATTGCACCATCAAGATTCAAGCAAGCCAGGCCGACGAAGGCTGTGATGCCAGAAACCGGTCCCCGGAAGCTTGTTTCCTTCCCAGTATAAGAATTGGCTTGGTAGTTTGGTTTGCCCTGTTCCCATCATGCACTGGGACAGGAACAGACTAATTTGCATATAGCCAGGTTCTGAGCTGGGATGGTGCAGTGAGCTAAAAAACGGTGACGGATTAAAACCATGATCTCTTGACTTGGCAAGAGTATTCTGCATCATTCAGAAACTCTGTCCATCACCACCCCCTTTTCCAAAATCGATTTTATCCACACTATGTGTGGGAGGGTATGCTAAGACGTGAGTCCCTTGCTCATTGCATCATCAGGATTCAAGCAAGCCGGGCCGACGAAGGCTGTGATGCCAGAAACCGGTCCCCGGAAGCTTGTTTCCTTCCCAGTATAAGAATTGGCTTGGTAGTTTGGTTTGCCCTGTTCCCATCATGCACTGGGACAGGAACAGACTAATTTGCATATAGCCAGGTTCTGAGCTGGGATGGTGCAGTGAGCTAAAAAACGGTGATGGATTAAAACCATGATCTCTTGACTTGGCAAGAGTATTCTGCATCATTCAGAAACTCTGTCCATCACCACCCCCTTTTCCAAAATCGATTTTATCCACACTATGTGTGGGAGGGTATGCTCAGACGTGAGTCCCTTGCTCATTGCACCATCAGGATTAAAGCAAGCTGGGCAGACGAAGGCTGTGATGTCAGAAACCGGTCCCCGGAAGCTTGTTTCCTTCCCAGTATAAGAATTGGCTTGGTAGTTTGGTTTGCCCTGTTCTCATCATGCACTGGGACAGGAACAGACTAATTTGCATATAGCCAGGTTCTGAGCTGGGATGGTGCAGTGAGCTAAAAAACGGTGATGGATTAAAACCATGATCTCTTGACTTGGCAAGAGTATTCTGCATCATTCAGAAACCCTGTCCATCACCACCCCCTTTTCCAAAATCGATTTTATCCACACTATGTGTGGGAGGGTATGCTCAGACGTGAGTCCCTTGCTCATTGCACCATCAGGATTCAAGCAAGCCGGGCCGACGAAGGCTGTGATGCCAGAAACCGGTCCGCGGAAGCTTGTTTCCTTCCCAGTATAAGAATTGGCTTGGTAGTTTGGTTTGCCCTGTTCCCATCATGCACTGGGACAGGAACAGACTAATTTGCATATAGCCAGGTTCTGAGCTGGGATGGTGCAGTGAGCTAAAAAACGGTGATGGATTAAAACCATGATCTCTTGACTTGGCAAGAGTATTCTGCATCATTCAGAAACTCTGTCATCACCACCCCCTTTTCCAAAATCGATTTTATCCACACTATGTGTGGGAGGGTATGCTCAGACGTGAGTCCCTTGCTCATTGCACCATCAGGATTCAAGCAAGCCAGGCTGACGAAGGCTGTGATGCCAGAAACCGGTCCCCGGAAGCTTGTTTCCTTCCCAGTATAAGAATTGGCTTGGTAGTTTGGTTTGCCCTGTTCCCATCATGCACTGGGACAGGAACAGACTAATTTGCATATAGCCAGGTTCTGAGCTGGGATGGTGCAGTGAGCTAAAAAACAGTGATGGATTAAAACCATGATCTCTTGACTTGGCAAGAGTATTCTGCATCTTTCAGAAACTCTGTCCATCACCACCCCCTTTTCCAAAATTGATGTCACCGACCATGTCATGAATGATGTAATATGTGACGTCATCAGCAGTGCATTGCACGCGCAAGTTATAGTGAGTCCAACTAACTATAACATGGGAATTTCAATGGTTTTATGCGAGTAAAATTTCCAGCTAACTATAACTGGTGTGAAACCTATGGTTTTTTCAGTGAATTTAATAGGTTTTTTTAAATGCTAATTCCTAACTATAACTGGTGTGAAACCTATGGTTTTTTCAGTGAATTTCAAAGGTTTTTTAATAGCAAATCTCTATAGGTATGAAATGTAATATTTTTGATAATGAATTTTATATTGTATATTTATGTAATACTATTTTTTTTATGTTTTTTTTATTTTTTATTTATTTATTTATTTATTTTTTACCCCGGAGCACTCCAGGGGCGCGTACCGATGCGCTCACCAGTAAGCGCAGCAAAGCTGTGCCCTGTTGCGCGAACTGGTGAGCGTCCCGTTAGAACTATTGTCGCGAACGAAAACATCATCGTGACGTATCGCGTAGCCGCGTTATGCGTCTTATGACGCACGGCATAAACACACCCGGAAGCGCCCGAGCGCATACGATCGTGCTACTTAAGCGCCCCCGGGTGTGCCCTGACGCGCTTACGCTACGCGCCCCCGGGCGCGCCCCGGGGCACGTAGCGTAAACGCGTCGGGTCATGTGACCTGAAAATAACACTTTTCATTGGTTCAGATCAGTTTTGGTTTCCAAATGATGAAGGCCCGAGTCATGTGACCTGAAAATAACACTTTTCATTGGTTCAGGACAGTTTTGTTTTCCAAATGATGAAAGCCCCCACCTATTTTCCTCATTCTCACTTTGTACTTTGAGTGAGGAAGACCTGTTGAAAGACCTCTCTGTATCTATTTGTCTGAAAAATGGCTACAGTAGCAGCAGCAGCAGGAGCATCTGCACCACCACCACCACCACCACAAGGACCACCACAACACCACATTGGTGGTGAAGAAGAGGAGGAGGAGGAGGAGAGGAGGACTTTCCTGCCTGAAGACAATCCCCCTTACAAATCAAAAGAGCACATTGTGTGGGAGTTTTTTAAATTCCCAAGAGGCCAGAAGAAAGTCAAGCAGCAAAAGTGACTTGTCTGATCTGTGGCTGTGAACTTTCCAGGGGGAACCCTAACAAAAACACTCTTTTGGCAACAACTCCATGATTCGGCACATGCAACGCCGGCACCCTAACAACTATGCTAGGGCAGAAGTCAGGAAACTGGCCAGAAACCCTCCCCAATCTTTTCCCAGCACCTCCCAAAGTGAACAACTCACTCCATCGGGTCCAGAGGCAAGGGAGATGATGCCAGGCATTCAATCAAAGTTTGCCGATTTTAAAATCATTTGCAAATTTTGTGGGAAGACAATTTGCTATGGTGAGCAAAGCATTAAACTTATCATCTGTGCTGGTGATAACCACAAGTGCCCGAAGAAACATTCATTTTTTCCTGTTTTTTTTTGCTCCAGTTGAGCCATTTACAATTTCCTGTTTTTTGTTTCTCTCCATAATAAATACAAAAAAATATAAAACTTTTCAGAAAAGCCAAACAAAGTAAAAAATGTTCAAAAAAAACTCTGTCATTCTTTTTTCTCCAGGGTACGCTCCCCGGTACGCGTACCGGGGCACGCACCCAAAATAAAAAAATAAATAAATAAAGGAGTGAGCATGAGGGAAGGACACAGAGAGAGTGATGTTAAGAGAAAGAGAGCTAGAGGGAGCAACACAGAGGGACTGTTTATTACATAGTAAAACAGAGAGAAGGTGTAATAGGGTGTAACCGAGAAAAGGAAAATGAATAAGAGAGCGAAAGAAGGGAAGAGAGAGGAAGAAGACTAAAGCAGAGGTACTGAGAAAATGTGAGTGGGTGTTGAAAGTAAAAGGAAGGACAGTAAAGGAAAGGGAATGAGGGGTAGTGACGGAACCGGAGTAAAGGAACAACGGTGAGGGAGGGTGAGAAAAGAGCAGTGAGTGTAAGTAAAGAGAGGTGAAAGACGGTAGATAAAATTGAATAAGGGGAGTGACAGAGAAAAGGACAGAGAGAGTAAAGGAAGGAGTGAGTGAAAGGGTCTGAGTGAAGCAGCAAAGAAAGGTAAGTGAGGGAGTGCGGGTGAGTTGTAGGGAGTGAGCATGACGAAAGAGTAGTGACAGAGTGAGGGGACAGAGACAGCGACGGTAAGAGAGACAGAGTGAGGGAACGGAAATGATGAACTGTGAGGACAGACAGACTGAGAGAAGGAGTCTGAGGTAACACACGTGACATCATTGTGAAAGGTTCAGAAACAGTGCGCAGGTTCAGAAACAGTGCGCAGGTCCTATGTACAAACATTCAATTTCACTACTGAAACCTCACAATTTTACAAAATACATTTCCTCTCTCTTGCAAACATTCCTACCAAGCATTATCAAAAAACATGACACAAACCAACAGCAAAGAAGCTCAATGTGCTTCCTAATCTGAGGTAACGCAGGTGACATCATTGTGAAAAGGTCAAATATATGTATTTAATCATGCATACACTATTTATTCCTTCTCAAAAATGTAAAAGTCATTGATTTGCCCCAAAATCGTTTTTTAAATAACATTTTAGAAACAGAGTGCAGGTCCTATGTACAAGCATTCAATTTCACTACTGAAACCTCACTATTTCACAAAAGACAAATCCTCTATCTTGCAAATGTTGATACCAAGCATTATCAAAAAGCATGACACAAACCAACAGCAAAGACGCTCAGTGTGCTTCCTAATCTGAGGTAACACAGGTGACATGATTGTGAAAGGTTCAAATATATTTAATTAATCACGCAGACACTATTTATTCCTTCTAAAAAATGTAAAAACCATTGATTTGTCCCAAAATCGTTTTTTAATAACATTTTAAAAACAGAGTGCAGGTCCTATGTACAAGCATTACATTTCACTACTGAAACCTTACTATTTTACAAAATACATTTCCTCTCTCTTGCAAACATTCCTACCAAGCATTTTCAAAAAGCATGACACAAACCAACAGCAAAGAAGCTCAGTGTGCTTCCTAATCTGAGGTAACACAGGTGACATGATTATGAAAGGTTCAAATATATTTATTTAATCATGCAGACACTATTTATTCCTTTGCAAAAATCTGTAAAAGCCATTGATTTGACCCAAAATCGTTTTTTGAATAACATTTTAGAAACAGAGCACAGGTCCTATGTACAATCATTCCATTTCAGTACTGAAAAGTCACTATTTCACAAAATACAAATCCTCTATCTTGCAAATGTTGATACCAAACATTATCAAAAAGCATGACACAAACCAACAGCAAGGAAGCTCAATGTGTTTCCTAATCTGAGGTAACACAGGTGACATCATTGTGAAATGTTCAAATATATTTATTTAATCATGCAGACACTATTTTTTCCTTCTCAAAAATGTAAAAGCCATTGATTTGCCCCAAACTCGTTTTTTGATTAACATTTTAGAAACAGAGCACAGGTCCTATGTACAAGCATTCAATTTCACTACTGAAACCCATTGATTTGCCCTAAAATCGTTTTTTAAATAACATTTTAGAAACAGAGCGCAGGTCCTATGTACAAGCATTCAATTTCACTACTGAAACCTCACAATTTCACAAAATACAAATCCTCTATCTTGCAAATTTTAAAACTAAGCATTATCAAAAAGCATGACACAAACCAACAGCAAAGAAGCTCAATGTGCTTCCTAATCTGAAGTCTCTATCTATATTAAATGAATCATAACTCACCTTTACAAATGCTTTGGGAGATTGAGAACAGTGTCAGATACACACACCAATATTTCTTTAGCAGAGCAAAAGGTATGGACTCCAGACACTGCAACCATGAATGGCACAGAACATCTCTAATTCTACACACATATCCCTCATGTTAACCAATCAAAACTCTTCCCTCTCTATTTTCAAACCAACACCCTTCCCCCCCTCAGCCCTTTCTACCTGTTACCATAGCAACTCCCTCCTCACTGACCTCTCAGGTTTAAAAGTTTATTCTACAATGTTGCAAATGAACTCAGCAAGGATGTTTGACCTCTCAATACACCAGCTTATCAGTTGCAATGTTTCTTTAAATGACTTTTTCTTAACCATTCAAATTACTTCTTTCACAGAACAGAACCATGCACCCTAACTTTCAGTTTTCAACTATCTGAATCCACCAATCTTTGCTTGTGATTCAAGAGCACTGAAACTCCACAGTTTTTTTTGCAAACTCCTACTGTTCCAACTGCCATTTTATTCCTACACTTCATCTGACTGCACCAGAACCTTCTCTCACCATGTATTCTGTCTGGATTATTGGACATAGCTACATCCACTGGGCTCAAAGGTATGCAGCTCTCAGAAATTTTCACAACCTTGATTTACCAAATGTGCACATCAAGTGGATTGGCCAAAGAGGATTGAGATGTCATCAATTGATATTATTGGTGAAAACCTTTCACCATCTGCCACACCCTGACCTTATAATTTTGCAGTGATGTCATGAGTGATGTCACTGACCATGTCATAAGTGATGTAATATGTGATGTCATCAGCAGTGCATTGCACGCGCAAGTTATAGTGAGTCCAACTAACTATAAAGTGGGAATTTCAATGGTTTTATGCGAGTAAATTTTCCAGCTAACTATAACTGGTGTGAAACCTATGGTTTTTTCAGTGAATTTAATAGGTTTTTTAAATGCTAATTCCTAACTATAACTGGTGTGAAACCTATGGTTTTTTCAGTGAATTTCATTGGTTTTTAAAAAGCAAATATCTATAGCTGTAAAATATATTCTTTTTTATAATGATTACTTTTTTTTCTATGTATGTAATACAATTTTTGAAAAGTTTAATATGTTATTTTTTCTGCCCATGTGCGCTTCCGTTTGCGCGCACCGAGCAGTGCCGCTTCGTGCAGCGCCCCGGTGCGCGTAACGGAGAGCGTCCATTAGCGCATTTCCCGCGATCAAAAACAACATCGTGACGCGTCGCGTAAGCGTGACGTATCGCGTAGCCGCGTGATGCGTCTCATGACGTGCCGCGTAACTGTGACGTATCGCGTTGCCGCGCAATACGTCTTATTTCGTGCTTCGTAAACGCACCCGGAAGCGCTCTACGGCGCGACCTAGAGCACGTAACGTAAGCGTGCGGGAGAGCGTAACGTAAGGGCAACTGGTCATGTGACTTGGAAATAACACTTTTCATTGGTTCAAAACTTTTTTTTTTCAAATGATGAAAGCCCCCACCTTTTTCCTCACTCTGACTTTCTACTTTGAGAGAGGAAGACATGTATCTGATTTTGACAAAGGCATCATTAGTAGCTGCAGCTGGTGGACCCCCTCCACCACCACAACCACCTAGAAAGGAAGGACCACCATCCCAGTTTCTTGTCCCTGAACAAGAAGAGGATGAGGAGGAAGAACAGGAGGAGGAGGAACAACCCAGGCAATTTTTGCCTGAAGAGCCAAGACAGAGGCACATAAAAGTGCATTTTATTTGGGACTTCTTCTCCCACCCTCCTGGGCAGAAGAAAGTGAATGCCCCTAAGGTGAAGTGCCTTATTTGCGGAGATATTCTTTCCAGTGGCAATTCCAAGAAGAAATATTCATTCGGTAATTATACTATGATGCGCCACATGCAAAGGTTGCATCCTAATAATCTTGCTCAAGCAGAGGTTCGTGCCATGGCGCAAAATCTGAAGAACCCACAGCCAAGCACCTCCTCTGCCGAAGTATCACATGCAGCACCTGAAGGACGGCAAATGGTGCCCAATGTTCAAAAAAATGTTGGCAGTATCAAAATTGTATGTGTCTTCTGTGGCAAGACGCTGTGCTATGGGGAACTAAGCGTGACCTTAATAAGCAATGCAGTGGAAAACCATCAATGTAACCAAAAGAAGAAGCAATAAATCTTTTTTTTTTTGCTCCTGTTGAGCCATTTGTAATTCCTTTTTTTGTTGTTCCCCCCAAAAAAACACCAAAAAAAGTATAAAAGTGTTCAAAAATTCAAAAAAAAAATGTTCAGAAAAATAATAAACAAAATATAAAACAACAAAAACATTAAAAAAAAGTTCTTTTCAGAACTACCTCCCATTTTTATAAAATTACTAAAATTTTTAGCACTCTTGACTTCATTTTTCTCATGGGTGCGCTTCCCGGTGCGCGCACCGGTGAGCGCCCCGTTAGCGCAATAAAAAAAGAACGGAAAAAAAAACAAGAGAAGGAGAGCATAAGAGAAAGAGAAAGAAAGAGTAATGTTAAGAGACAGACAGCTAGAGGGAGCAACACAGAGGTACTGTGTAATACATAGTAAAACAGTGTAAAAGATATAAGAAAGTGTAAGAGAGAAAATGAAAAAAATATAAGGCTGTGAAACAAAGAAAGAGAGAAGAAGAATACTAAAGCAGAGGCACATGAAGAATGTGAGTGGCTGTAAAGAGTAAAAGGAAAGAGAAAAAATGATGTACAAATAAAAGAATAACGGACCATATTTAAATAACACTGGTGAGGGAGAGAGAGAAAAAAGTAGTGTGCATAACTAAAGAGGGATGAAATAAGATGGATAAAATCGACTAAAGTTAAAACATGTGGATTGACAGAGAGAAAAAACAGAAAGAAGAAAAGAAGAAGTGACAGAAAGGGAATAATTGAAGCAGCAAAGAAATGTAAATAACGTAGTGTGATTGAACTTCAGGGAGAAAGCATAATGAACAAGTAGTGAAAGAGTGAAGAGACAGAGACAATTACAGTAAGAGAGACGGACTGAGTGAACGGGAGTGAGGAACTGTGAGAACAGAGGGACTGAGAAAAGGAGTGGAAGGAGTGCAGTAAGTAAATCACCCACACAACACAACAGCTACCCTACCTCAAAGCACTCTAAAATTTTATTTTACTGTTTCTCTTGGTTTTCCACTTGTTACGCTCCCCGGTGCGCTACCCATAGTATAAGTAAAGAGGGGTAAAAGAGGGAGAAAAATTGAATTAGGATAACACATGGGGAGTGACAAAGAGAGAGGACAAAGAGAGTAAAGGAAACAGTACCTGAATGGGCTTGAGGAAAACAGCAAAAAAAGATAAGTAATGCAGTGTGTGTGACTTACAGGGAGTCAGTGGGTGTAGGTCGGAGTGTGGGTGTGTAAGGTGTGTCTGTGGGTGTGGTTGTGTGGAGTGTTTTAGTGTGGGTAGAGGTGAGGGTGTGTGAAATATGTGTGTGAAGTGTATGAGTGTGGGGTGTATATGTGTTCGATGTATGTGTTTGTATGGAATGTGCTTGTGTTTTTGAGGAGTGTGTGTGGGAGGTTTTTTTTGTGTGTATGAGGTGTGCATGTGGTGTGTGTGTGGGGTGTATGTTACAGGTGTGTGTATGTGTTGGGAGGGGGATGAGGTATATGTGTAGGAGTAAGGTAAATAATTAAGAAAAAGAGAATGAGTGAAGAAGCAAAGGAAGGGAACAGAGGGTAAGTGAAGTAAAGAATAGGGATCAAAAGAAGTTGAATATGAGAGGGTAAATAGGGAAAGGGGAGTAAACATGGAGAATAAGAATAAGTGACAGAAGCAGAGTAAAAACACAGGAGTGAGGTAGATTGAGAAAATGTTCGTGACCTTAAAGCAAAGGGTGATAACAAACTACATTTTTTTAGTCATACTTACCATATAATTAATGTAACTTTAATTTTTTTTACTACAGTTGGTATCTCTGAAAGAGAGAAGAAAAAATAAGTTATAATTAGTAAAATATGTATTTTAAATAAAAGATACAAATGAAGAGGTTAAAAATCATAACACTCTATTTAGAAATAAAGTTAGAGTGAAGGACACAGAAAGCGAAATAAACTAAAGTAGAAGGACAAAAAGAGAGAAAAAGAAATAGAAGGAGAACAAATTACAAAGAGTAAGGCATATAGATTCACTGACAAAAAGAGAGAGAAGAACAGAGAAATTAACTGAAGGTAAGAAAGATACTAAAACAATGTGAGTTAGCAAAACTAAATCAGGAAACAGAAGAAGGTAAAAAGATAATGACTGAGACAGAAAACAGTCTAATTAAGGATGCATTTAGAAGAATGAGGAATAGAAGATAACTGAGAGTAAGTGAAGAACAGTCATAGAGTGAAAGAATGAAGGGAGACAGGATAATATACAACGATTGAAGGAAATGGACTGAGGAAGTTATAAGGTAGACACACTAAGAGAAAAACTGAGTGAGGTGGAGTACAATGAGTGAGAAAAGAAAATAAGTAAGTGAGCAAAAAAAAAGAAAGAGAGGAGAAGACGACTAAAACAGTGGTACTGAGAGAAAATAATTTGGTGATGAAAGTAAAGAGAAGGATATTGAAAGAAAGGAAATGATGGATAGTAACGGAACCAGAGTAAACGAAATGGGATGAAGAACGATGAGAGAGGAGCAGTGAAGTTGCTGTAAAAGAAGTGATAGAAGGTAGATAAACACAAGTGAAAATAACACAAGTAGAGTGAGGCACTGAGCACATAGAAGTAGTGAACGAAAAATAGAGAGAAGAGGTCAAAAGTAAGGAGCAAACAAAGATAAGCGAGGGAGAGTGGGTGTCAGAGAATGGGAAAACCATTTAATTAACACAATCCAAAGTATAGAATAACTTCTACAACATGTTACATAGTTTATTTTTGCTGTTCTCAGAATATATTGAATTTCACTTAAAACAGTGAGTTCAAATTACTCATCATATGACAGCGGGAAAAAAAAACACAATCTAAAAGATTGTGTTTTAAAAAAAAACTTATATACTGACAAATGACAAATGTACGCTAATCTTTGATTGACTTACTTTTCCTTGAGGCCAAATAGTATATCATGGAGGTCCTTTTCTCGTTGCAAAGTTCTTTGCTGTTCACTTAGAAATCCATTTCATCGACTTTCTACAAGAACAGCTCCAAGAACATCTGAAATATTTTCAAAATTTTCATATACTCCTTTTTTTCAGTCATGACTCTTTACTCATTCTTGCACCTTTCCATTTTGCCAAATAGTGTCAGATGTATGAGTATATATGAGTACTCCTCCCGTCTTCATAGGCCAATTACCTTTACCTAAATTTTGGCTGTAAAAACACTAGGTATGAATTTATAAAGCCAAAAGGCAAACGTTGTTTGAAAGTCAAATGAGTGTCGTTACATTGGGTCCAACCTTTAGAAGTTTTTAAATAGCATGTGTAATGCCCTGATGTTGTAGAAGGACCGTCATGAAAAATAATATCTACAGTTGCAAAGGTTCTTCCTGATATCGATAACTGAGAAGCCACAAAATTTTTAATAGAAGTTGTCAATTTAGTTCCATCAGGTCTACATCGTTGGAACATTAAAATGACATAGTGACCATAATTTTGTAGAAATAATGTGGACAGCATTGCAGACTTACATTGGGTACACACCATATTGTGATCCGCTGCTTTAACTAGATTATTAAAAGGGACTGATTTGCAGTCTGGTAAAGTCAAATATATAATTCTTTCAGAGTCTATTCTAGTAGTACTTGATGAAGCACAGTTATCACAGTCATGTTGCCATTGATAAGAAAGGCCAAATAGATTTTTTATATCTACTCCTTCATCTTGCAATACATCAAACATATACATTAAAAATTCCTGACAATCCTGCTGAATATTCTGTGAACATTGATTTTGACCTGAACATATATCTAGAAGATTTCTAATTTCTGAAACACTTTCTATTTTTGCCCTATCACTACTACATTTTTCTAACACAGAATTAAATAAACAGCACAATGTTTGTTCCCGATTTTCGACAATCTGTTTTTGTAAATTTTGAAGAAAAAAAACAACATTAACTACTACATTAGCATAGCAGTTGACACCAGAACTGTTTTCAAACTGAAATCCAACAACATCTTCATCAGAATCCTTTTTGCTTCTCTTTACAATTACACTTTTATCTACTTTATGCCTTTTTGCTGATACCTCACTGCAATTAGTCTCATTTCTTCTTTTTCGGCCTACCACACGAATTTCAATCAGAGGATATTGAGGCAAATGTGGAGCATACTCTCTTCTTAACCTAGTGTATTCTTTTACACAATCTAGATCTGCACAAATCTTTGTTTCATCACACTCAATCAAATACAATCCTGATAAAGTTCTGACTCGTGATAATGCCACATATGCCATACCCTCTTTAAACACAGAACTTCCAATGTTCACCAAAGCGCTATCTACACTTAAACCTTGAGACTTATGAATTGTCACCGCATATGCCAAACAAATAGGAAACTGTTTTCGGCGAACATATAAGTCTTTCACGAGCAAAAATCTAGCTGAACAACGACAAATTTGTTCTATTTCATCAATGCCATTAAATTTAATTTTTAAAATTTCAATTCCATCTCTATTTTTGTAATTCACAAAACCAACAACATAACCCATTGCTCCATTTACCAGACCTCTTTCAGCATTTAAATTCCTTCTTAAAATGACACAACAATTCAAACACACATTCAGAGTCTTTTCAAAACCAGCAGTTTTAGATATAGTCTTCTCTAATGAATCCAACTTTGATTTCAAATTTTCAGACCAAATAATTGTTGCTCCCATATGCTCTATTTTATCAGTAGCTTCCAGTTTCACTATCTCTTCATTTTCTAACTGTAACATTTTGTTGTTGAACATTGAACATTCTTTCAGAGTTGGCATCAAACATATGCCAGATTTCTTCTCGTTAATTTTCTTAAAAATGTTCTCTGGAAGAATGTTTTCATTTGGGTACAAATTTGAAATTAATCGTGCATGTAAAGCTTCTTTCCCTTGCTGACTTACTTTTCCGATCCTTACATCTTTTAGAATATTTTTATAATCTTCATCCTTTGCCTGCCGCATATTTTGAAGCAGTTCTGCATATTTAAAGTTTAACCATATATTAACGTTTCCAATGCTCCCTAAGCACTTCCTGGTATCTTCATGCGTGAGCATTTTGAACACAGGTTGTCCTTTTACTGGAGTCAACTGCAGAAGATCTCCAAAAACAATAATATCTTCTCCTCCAAATAAGACATCATAGTCTGTTCTAAGAATTTCTTGCATCCTCAAATGCACAAAAGCAAGCATTATATTTGACACCATGCTTACTTCATCAATGATAAGAAGTTTCATTTTCTTCAGGACTCTTGAAACTTCGGAACACGCATCTCCAGATAGCTTGTGATACTCCAATTTGTTATCATGCTCCACTGGCAGCATCAGTAAATGATGTAAAGTAATCCCTTTAATGTTATGTGCTGCCAGCCCAGTTGGAGCGGTAACAACACAAGACAGCGGTGATTCAGTCCTTTTCTGCAGATAAGTTGCAATGGCTTTAATCAGAAAACTTTTTCCAGTTCCCGCTTCTCCACTCACGTACAGTTGGACAGGCTTAAATGATGTACATGAGCACTCTTTTTCTCATGACTGAATCCATGTTCAATCTGTTCTGTTACTTCATCATATATCTGTTTCTGCTCAAGGTTTAGTTGTTTCACCAAATCTTCTAAGATAACTTCATCATCTTGAGCTTGTTCCATAGCTCTTTCCACCTCATCCATGGCAGTAGCAGCTTCATTTTGGATAGTTGGTCCTCCTAGTGGATTCTGACTCAATGAAGCAGAACTCTGACTGTCTTGAGAACTGTATCTAGCAATCTCTGCAGCAATTGTGGCTTCTTGCTCTATTTCTTCATTCAACATTTGCAGATAATTTGGAAAAACAGGACATTCTATGGTATCTTTGGTTGCATTAAAAGAATCTTCATAACAGAGAAAATCTCCAAGTAGTTCCTCTTCTGTACGCCATGGCTTAAAGAGTTGCAAAAGAGCTAAATAGTAAAATTCCCTTTTCTCTGGATTTTCGCAACTCAATTTTCGATGATTAATCAAATGGCCTTTTTTCTGTCTCACTAGACATCCTTCACACCCAATGATAGCATATATTCCATTGTTAATATCTTCTCTGATGGTTTTCTTATAAATATAGTTTTGCAGAACTTCATACAAACAAACATTCTCAAGATGACTACTTCTATTTGGATAGTATGTATCCAACATGTTGGTCTTCAAAATATCTGTACTTTCTGGTTCTTTCTCCGCCAAATACTCTATTTCTTGTACAGATTTCAAAACTCGGTTTCGTGTTGCAGCAAGACCTAGACTCACCCAAATGATGGTTCTAGATTTGGCATATAGACTTGCTGATGACAATCGATCAGAACATTCATATGCTCCAATTTCTCGATGCGACAACATCTTCAGACTGTAACTGTATAATTTCTTGCTTAGACTCTTTTCATGTGAAATGTCCTCCCACATTTCCTTCAGTTCTGTCTTTTCTTTTTTTGTGATGTAAGACGTCACATATCGAGCCACAGCAATAGAGTTGTCAGCAACAAACTGAATATCCATGTTAGCATTCCACATGGTGTACTTGGACTCTTCGTTTCTTTTTAAATTGTATGTATTTTTTGGTGATTTCCCGCGTCACAGTATGTCGCAGAGAAGACATCAAATTATTTACTCTTCCTTTAGAAATCACTGGTCGTAGAAACCCGAAACGACATTTTGTGTAGAACTTGTCCTTGTTTCTGAATTTTCGACGACAGTACTTTCCACAACGATGGGATTGAAAGCGTAAAACTTGTTGCCTTAAACTGTTTTCTTCGGTAGTTTTCGGAACAGCACATGTTAAATGCTCTTCAATGAAGCTCATCACTGTCTCATCCAAATCTGTTCCAAATTTGGGTGCATATTTAATCCACAACAACATGTGTATGTGAGGAGCACCTCTCGCTTGATACTCCTTTCTCCAAAAGAAATCCAAAACCTCTCCAAGGGGAGGATTTTTTTTGTTGGTAATAAAAGACCATATCTTGATTGAAATATCTGCATACATTCACTGGATCCAAAGAACACAGTTCTCCAGGTGTTTTGAATTCTATATTTTGTATATTTGCATTTGCCTCTCGTAGAAATTGAAGTAAGTCATCCCATGCATACTCGGCACAGCTAAGAGTGAGGAACCATGTAGGAGTTCCTAAGTTTCTTAGCATACATTTCAATTCCCCATGACGACGGTACCAATACTCGTTTGTACCACGCTGACATGCCATGAGATTGATTAGATGAGATTCCAAAATATTATCTTGAAGATTTAATTTCTCCACAAAGTCCCTCGCCGAAACATTTTGCAGATGTGCTCCACTTTTCAGTGGTTTACTGCATAAGAAAGCCCAGACAAGTCACTTTCATAAAGTAGATTAAACAAATAGGGAATGCATTGACGAAACCTTGGATCTTCAGCATATAATCTTACAGTTCGATATTCAGATGCAGGAATTTGAAGTGATCGATCGTCATATCGTCCACCTCGACCTGTTGGAAATAGCTGTGGAAAACAACGAGCTTCCAAACTTTCTTCCCATACACTAACGGGACTTCCTTTTGCTGCTTTCATTTGAAACAACTCAATTGCATTCCCCATTACTTCTTTGGAATGCAAAGGATGAACAGTATAATGTTCATATATTTCTTCACTTCTAGAGACATCAACTTTTTCAATTTGACCGACTGAACAATCACTGTCTTCATCTGCAGCTGTTTCCTCTGCTGCAACACATACATGTTTATAATACTCATTGTTTTTGACTAAATACAACGTTGCCTTTTTGACTTTCCTATCATCCACTAAATCTTGCCAGATTTTTTTACTCTTTGTCGGAACCCCATTAACTAGAATAACTAAAGGTTCCTCTTCTACTTTATCTATACCAATTGTATCAATATTTTTTTCGAAATCTAAAGGAAAATAAACAACTCTTCCCTTTAATCCTCTCTGCAAATCTGTAGGAGGCAATTTCCCTATCCTAGGCACCATGCGAACAATTGCCTGAAAAGGGTGGACACATTGAATCAAAATAGACTCATGTGTATTTAAATCCATCAATTCAGGGGGAATGTCTACCAACTCCAGATTATTTTGAACAGCTCTAGTAGGCATTCTGTTTTGATTCAATTTATCATAACAATATTTACAAATACGCTGATCAGAACTCAAATCAAAACAATTCTCCACCCACAAATAAGTTGCAAAATCTTTACACTCATAATATTCACCTTTTCACTTTTTATGTATAAATCAACTAATCTAGTTTGATGCTTATAATGACTTCGTCATCAACACACACAAGTAAAATTCGGCCTTTCACTTGATTTCACCTTAAACCTGGTAATTTCCTGCTCAAACTTTTCTGTACTTGAAATCTGTACATTGTTTTCCACATTATCTTGAATTGCTGTGTCAATTTCTACTCTATCCTCTTTTTTATCAAAATAACAAATCTCAATTTCTTCACAAATCTTCTTCACATCTAATTCAGTTCCATGCAAAAGAGCACTGTTTAATTGTTTAAGCTTAAGTGTTTTTTTTCATAATACAACATTCTCACTAATTTCCTCATTTTGGTATGATGCACTGCTAACATCCTAAAATGATGAAACACACTCTGACAGACTTTTCTAGAAAGACAAGCCAGTGAATGGCCTTGCAAACCTGTCTTTTCTCTCACTCTGCAAGGATCTAAGTCTTGCAACAACTTCACTTTCTGCTTTAGACTTTTCTTACTATATGTACGTAAGAAATTACAAAACAAATCAATTGATTCCTGTCGCACACTACAAATACGACTACACTTCCAAGTGTACACTGGACCCTTATTACGTCTCCTTAAAACTCCATCAGATAACACCTCTTCTGGTTCTCTAGGCACAAGTTTCTCTTTTTCAATCGGACAACCATCTTTCACTTCATACGCTCGACCATTGGTGTCAACTGCATGCACTAAATCATTCTCCTGGAAGTAACTCTCCTCATTAAAAAATGGCTCACAACTTGAACTGTGCATCCATTCTCCTGAAAAAACTTTACACAAATTAGTCCGATTAATTACTCTTTTCCATCTACTGTTTGATTTGAAAACATCAATTGTCTTGTTAAGTGTCCTAATTCTATTGATTATTAAAATAAATAACTTTTTCTTAACTTCAAAACCCTGATCAACAATCTTCTCTACACTTTTCTTTTTCTTATAAAAAGCAGCTTTCTGTTTTCCTTTCCTAATGTTTTTTAACAAATTTAAAACCACCCTATTGCGAAACTGATTCTGCCTTCTATTCCTATACATATTATTCTCTCCTGCTCCAATTTTAGGATTCTTTGAAGTTTTCTCCTTCCTTTTCAATTTTACTCTCTCATTTTCTTTTTCTACATACTGTCCATCATTTCTTTTAAAAGTACATATGTTCCGTAAGAAAGACTTAGTTCTCTTACCAGGAGCTTGGTTCCTGTTTTTTGAAGTATTTGTTGTGGAAGAGTGCTGTAATTCCGTTGCTGTTTTTGATTTTTCCCGGTTACGTTGTTTTCTTGTCCTTTCCCTCGTGGGGATCTTTGCTTACTCTTGAAATAACAATTTCAATCTGTGTTAAAGAAAAAAGTAGCACATTATAGACCACTATTACCAAACAACAAAGCAATGACAAAAAGCAAACGATCTATTCAAGGTTACAGATCAGGTGAGGATTCTCCAGGGGTGCACAAAAGGTGAGGCCAGTATTGAAGAGTATAGTGGAAGACAGCTCTGTCCACAAGTACAAAGAAGATGAGACCTGTGTATAAGTCCACTGCACTCTTATACTCACGCTTCATCACCTATGCTTCCCGAGAATGGCCTCTCTCCCACTACAGTCTTGATCATAAACCTCACCTCCTCTATCCCTCTGGACATGTCTCACCTCATCTGTACAATCTACTTCCTAATCTCAGGTAACACAGATGTCATAATTGATCCTCATTTATAAAGCCATGCGTCAGTTTTGCGCTACTGAAGCGTCACTTTTTGTGACGCATTGGCGTCATAAAACATATGCCTTGTTGCACCATATTTAAAAAGTGGCGCATGTAGGTAGATGCGTCATTTTTTAAACCTTTTGCACCACATTATACCTCTGTCAAATGTAATGTACAGGGAGGGGTAATTTCTCGTAATAATGACTCAGTAAAATCTATGAGATTTCACTGCGTCACTTTTAGGACACTGTTACATCAAAATCTTGCACCTGCCTCACAACAGGGATACGACTGAGGCAAACGCTTTCACATGGAGCTTCACAATTTTACAAAATAAAATTCCTCTATGCAAACAAACTCAATATGCTTCCTACACTGAGTTATCACAGGTAACATCATTGTAAAGAATCAAATTCACACCTGTGTCTAAAAGTGCAGACGGGAATAGGCTTCATGGAGCCTAGTCCACTGCACTCTTAGATACAAGCCTCACATCCTACGCTCCCCAGGAAAGCCCAAACATGTGCCTTGTTGCATCATATTTAAAAAGTGACGCATGTAGTTAGATGCGTCAATTTTTAAACCTCTGTGCCACAATATACTCAAAGATGTAAAAAACATGAATTTCCCCAAAATCGTTTTTGACATCACATTTAGGAAACACAGCACAGATCCTATGTACAAGCATCTGCCTCACAGCAGGGATAAGACTGAGGCAAAAGCTTTCACATGGAGCTTCACAATTTTACAAAATACAATTCCTCTATGCAAACAAACTCAATATGCTTCCTACACTGAGTTAACACAGGTAACATCATTGTAAAGAGTCAAATTGACACCTGTGTCTAAGAGTGCAGTCGGGGATAGGCTTCATGAAGCCTAGTCCACTGCACTCTTAGACACAAGCCTCACCACCTACGCTCCCCAGGAAAGCCCAAACATGTACCTTTTTGCACCATATTTAAAAAGTGACGCATGTGGTTAGATTTTTCACTTTTTAAACCTCTGTGCCACATTATACTCAAAGATGTAAAAAAACATTCATTTTCCCCAAAATAGCACAGATCCTATGTACAAGCATCTGCCTCACAGCAGGGATAAGACTGAGGCTAACGCTTTCACATGGAGCTTCACAATTTTATATAATACAATTCCTCTATGCAAACAAACTCAATATGCTTCCTACACTGAGTTACAACAGGTAACATCATTGTAAAGAGTCAAATTGACACCTGTGTCTAACAGTGAAGTCAGGGATAGGCTTCATGAAGCCTAGTCCACTGCACTCTTAGACACAAGCCTCACCACCTACGCTCCCCAGGAAAGCCCAAACATGTACCTTTTTGCACCATATTTAAAAAGTGACACATGTAATTAGATGCGCCACTTTTTAAACCTCTGCGCCACATTATACTCAAAAATTTAAAAACCAGGGATAAGACTGAGGCAAAAGCTTTCACATGAAGCTTCACAGTTTTACAAAATACAATTCCTCTATGCAAACAAACTGAATATGCTTCCTACACTGAGTTAACACAGGTAACATCATTGTAAAGAGTCAAATGTATTTCTTTAAACATGCACACATTCTGTATTCCTTTTAAAAAATGTAAAAGCCATTCATTTTTCCCAAAATCGTTTTTGACATCACATTTAAAAAACATAACACAGGTCCTATGTAGAAGCATTTCATGTCACTACTAAAACTTCACAATTTTACAAAATACAATTACTCTATGCAGTAAAAACTTTTTACTAAGCATTATCTAAAAGCATGACACAAAGCAACATTAAAAAAACACAATTTGCTTCCAAATCTTCTCCATAGAGTATACAAGTCTCTATGTATATTAAATGAATCATAACTCACCTTTACAAATGCTTTAGGAGATTCAGAACAGTGTCAGATACACACACCAATATTTCTTTAGCAGAGCAAAAGGTATGTTCTCCAGGCACTGCAAACCATAAAGGCACAGAAAACCTCTAATTCTACACACATATTGCTCATGGTAACCAATCAAAACTCTTCCCTCTGTATTTTCAAACCAACACCCTTCCCCCCCTCAGCCCTTTCTACCTGTTACCATAGCAACTCCCTCCTCACTGACCTGCCAGGGTTAAAAGTTTATTCTACAATGTTGCAAATCACCTCTGCAAGGATGTTTGACCTGCAAATAAACCAGCTTTCTGGTGTAAGGTTTCTTTAAATGACTTTTTTTTAACCATTCAAATTACTTGTTACACAGAACACAACCATGCACCCTAACTTTCAGTTTTTACCTATCTCATTCTACCAACCATTGCTTGTGATTCAAGAGCACTGAAACTCCACATTTTTTTTTTGCAAACTCCTATTGTTCCAACTGCCATTTCTTTTCCACACTTCATTTGACTGCACCAAAGTCTCCTCTCACCATGTATTCTGTCTGGATTATTGGACATTGCTATATCCACTGGGCTCAAAGGTATGCTAGTACCAGAACTTTTCACAACCTTGATATATCAAATGTGAACATCAAATGGATTGGCCACAGAGGATTAAAATGTCACCAATTGATTCCATTGGTGAAAACCTTTTTGCATTTGCCACACCCTGACCTGTTAATTGTGCACTGTGGAGGAAATGACTTGGGCACTTTGACTGGGGTAGGTCTGGAAATGCTTTTAAAGGACACCTTTGATCATTTGATGGCACTTTTTCCACAAACTGCCTTGGTATATTCCAATATATGCCAAAGACAGAAATGGAAGTGGTCCAATCAATTTTGTCCACAATTTGAGAAAGCACGGAAACATGTGAATAAATCTGTTTCTGCTTACATGAGAGACTATGGAATGGGTTCAATATACAATATTAACTTACGTTACAACATGGAAGATATCTACAGGGGAGATGGTGTGCACTTTTCAGATGAGGGGAATAGAATATTCCTCCTGAATTTAAGACTGTGCATTGGTACCTACTTGTAAGTACCTAAATCAGCCACAGAACCCAAAAGCCCTTTTCAGGGCTACCCTATCTCTTATCACTCCAAATGATTACCTTTTTCTAATTTTTTCACTATTTTTCACCATAGTACGCTCCCCGGTACGCTCCCCGGTGCGCGTACCGGGCGCTCCCCTGCGAAAAATTAAATTTTTTTTAGTTTTTTTTAGCCTATTTGGGCCTCCTAAGACCCCCTCACAAAACATAGAGGGTCAAGGAGTGCCTACGATGCCCCCTTATACCCATTCCCAACGTTGTTTGTCCTCCATTTTCTGTCTTAAATCTACCGAAAACAAAATGGAGGACTGCCGTAGCGCAGCCGGTAGGCGCTCTAAAAAAATGTTAAAAGTTAATTTACATAAAAACCACTGGAGACACTTTCACCAAATATAGAATAGCTCATACTATATACCAATCCCTACCATTTTCCCAAATTCGATGGAATTCCATTGAGCCATTTAGCCTGTAGACCTCTCTAAATACCCTGAGGTAAATTACTTCACAAAAACACATCTGAAGTGTTAGAATTTACAACCAATTAAAATGTTACTTTCATTTTCTACTTTTTTTTCCTGACATTTCATTGGTTATGTACATGAATATAAATGAAAAATGAGAGGGAAACACGGCATTTTGACTACAACTACCTGAGGTACATCTTGACAGGATTTTCGCATTTTAGCTTCTTCACCACTCTGTAAAGTAAGTTGATAATTTGTAAGGGGCACTTTAAGTTAATTTGTAAAAACGTTTTCTGATAGTTATTTACTGTCTCTCTAC
Organism: Lissotriton helveticus; assembly: GCF_964261635.1. Lineage (NCBI taxonomy): Eukaryota > Metazoa > Chordata > Amphibia > Caudata > Salamandridae > Lissotriton > Lissotriton helveticus. The sequence goes on from NC_136067.1 coordinate 1,999,980,089, forward strand.
TATAGTTATAGATAGAGATAGGCTCCTCTGTTATATTTATGGATTGACTTAGGCTTCTCTGCTATAATTATGAATTTACTTACACTTCTTCACAGGAAATTTTTTATATTTCTACTTCCTGCCTGTTACCATACACTGCCCAAAGTTAACTTCACTGTTAAAAAATCAAAACTACCTGTCTGAACTTAAACCCAACAGTGCCATATTTCTACTGATTTTTTTTAAAATGCAAATTTCAGCACAAAAATGGAAGGAGAACAGAACATTTCCTTTGAAATTGTCCTAGAGATGAACAAAGAAGAAATCATTGAACCCAATGACTTGGAATTCATGGATGAATCACGGGACCATGAACTTCTACAATGTGTAGAATCTGTGGATTTGTTAATTCAATATGAGGACGTTTCTGACAATCAAATGTTGGAAGTTATGTTCACTCAAAATGAGGACATTTCGGACAGTCAAATGATAGAAGTTATGTTTAATTTGGAAAACGAATCTGAAAAATAAATTTATATTTAATAATTCTAAAATTGTTTGAGGCATTATTCATTTTTATATGTAATTCTTAAACTAGTACTAAATTGATTAGAATGTAAAGTCAGACTTATAGTATACTGTGCAACTTATTTGTGTTACATATTAATTTTGCTCATAGATACTTCCTTTCTCCCACTATATTATCTCCAATGTGTATTTGACATCTCTTTTTCATCTCCTGCCTCCATGTTCTTTCTGTTTTCCTGACAGACTATGGTATGGATTCCATATACCACAATAACTTCTATAACAACATGCAAATTATCTACAGAGGAAACTGTGTACATTGAATTTAAGACTCTGCATTGGTACCTACATGTTGGTACTTAAATCACCCACACAATACAACAACTCTATTCAGAGATACCCTACCTCTAAGCACTTTAAATTATTATTTTAGTGTTTCACTGAGTTTTCCCCATGTGTGGGCGTGGGGGAGGTGTGTGTGGGAGATGTGCGGGGGGTGTCTGTGAGGTGTGTATGTGTGTGTGTGTGTCTGGGGGATGAGGTTTATAGGTGTGTGGGGTATGTGGGTGTGGGTGGGGATGTGGGTGTGTAAGGTGTGTGTGTGGGTGTAGGTGTGTGGGGTGTTTGGGTGTAGGTGGGTGTGTGAGGTGTGTGTGGGGTGTGTGTGGGTGTGGGAGTTATGTGTGTAGGATGTGTATGTATGTGTGGGATGTGTGGATGTGTCTGTGAGTTGTCTGTGTGTGTGGGGGGGATATGTGTGTGTGGGATGTGTGGGGTGTGTCTGTGAGATATCTGTGTGTGCATGTGTGTGTGTGTTGGAGGGGGGGTGAGGTGTGTGTTTGAGTGTGGGTGTGTGGGATGTGGGTGTGGGTGTGGATGTGTAAGGTGTCGATGTGGGGGTGTGGGGTGTTTGAGTGTGGGTGGAGGTGTGCGTGTGTGAGGTGTGTGTGGGGAGTGTGTGGGTGTGGGGGTGTGGGGTTGTGTGCGTGTGGGTGTGTGTGGGACATACTTGTAGGTACCGAAAACAGCCACAGAACCCAAAAGCTTTTTTCAGAGCTACCCTACCTGTAATCACTCAAAATGATTATTTTACACTATTATTTTCACTATTTTTCACCACAGTACGCTCCCTGGTACGCTCCCCGGTGCGCATACCGGGCGCTCCCCCCGCGAAAATCGGGACGCTTTTATGGCCCCCACATCAAACCTAGGGGGTCAGGGGGGGTGTACCCTGCCCCCTTTTGCTCATTTCCCCCTTTGATTTTTGCCACCTCTTGTGTCTCAATCCTACCAAGACACAAGATGGCGGCCGCTGCTGACTGTTTCGAATGTTTACAGACACCCGAGAACCAATCAGCTTGCCGTGCGCAAGTCGCGTCGCGCGCCCGGAGCGCTCCCCGATACGCGTACCGGGGCGCGGCTATAGATATATACATTTTTTTTAACCTAAATTACTCAAAATCCTCTGGAGCACATATCTTGAGACATAGCAAAGGCACATCGGGCTACCAGTCCCTACAATTTTGCCAAGTTTGGTGAAAATCCATTCAGCCGTTCGAGCTAAAAGTGCGACAGACTGCCCTATGGAAATTAACATGGGGAAAACACGTTTTGGGACCCCCCTTTTATCTAGGCCCCCGCTTGACGAATCCCCCCCAAACTTTCAGAGAAGGAGCGGAGAGCCGCGAGGCAAAGTTGCTGAAAAATTCAGGCAGATTCCTCAACCGGCGCCAAAGTTATTCCCAATAGAATGTTGCGATTTCCCTATGGAAATCAATCCTAACTATAACTACCTACTGGCGACCGCCAGTAGATAATATATATGTATATTCACTGAAAAAACCATAGGTTTAACACTCATTATAGTTAGGAATTAGCATTTAAAAAACCTTTGAAATTCACTGAAAAAACCATAGGTTTCACACCAGTTATAGTTAGCTGGACATTTTACTCATACAAAACCATTGAAATTCCCACTTTATAGTTAGTTGGACACACTATAACTCGCGCGCCCGCATGAGAACCTTGATGTTTCCATCTGGCCGAAAATTCCGGCCTTGAATTCAAAGTGCAGTAAGATGAGCTGAATAAAAGCCTTATTGTCACAAAAAGGAGTTACCCTGACATCTGCTGACAAACATTTCCCTTCACTTACCTAACACTCGCAAAGACGTCTATGCTTTATTAAATACTGACCTTCCTTTACATGTAGGTCAGCTGATTCAAACAATCTTTAACGCATCCTCCAGTTGGGGCTGGCTAATTTTTTTTAAAGTAGTGAGCAGTGGTTCAGTGACTTCTTTGCTGAACATATTTGGACTCATTCCTGCTTACATTCACTCCATATTCTACAGTCTATTTGGTGGACTTCCTGTGTTGCTGGCACTGGCTGCTCGTTTTTTGTTACTATTTTGTTTATTACAAAATGGATGTCCGTCCTATCTTCGCAAACGACCTGGAGCACTTAGGACTGTTTCGCCACAGGATGCTTGAGTACTACGGTCTGCTGCCACTTGCCACTTTGAGTACACCATATGGATTATCATTTCGATTTTCCTATTTCACCTGTGTCCAGCCTGTATTTCATTGCCTAAGCTGTGATTTCATGTGGGCCCTGGATTTGTGTCTCTGCAATTCGGTATCTCCTGAAGTCGATTATAATCATCTCATGAGTCCGTTACTTGCTCATGAATTGCTTTGTTCTGACGGAGGGATTATGGCATTTGCAGCGAAGCATGGAGTTCTGGGTTGTTGGAATATATTTGCAGCGGTGCAAGATTTCTTGGCACACAGCTTCATTGAAAACCCACTGAGTTGTCCTCTGATGGTACTAGAGGCTCCGGTAATTGAAGAGCATGTATGTTCTTTTCATCTATTGAATTGGATGGCTGAGTTGTTTTCGGATGATAACAGTGACTTCCTTTTAGAAGCGGTTGCTGCTTATTTCGCGTACTCAGTTTTAGGCTGACACCTATTCAAGCCATTGATGTCATAATGTTTTTTCTTCTCTGACTATTTTTCCGAACTTTTATGAACTTTTTTTTATATAAGCAGACCTATTGGCTTTACTAACAATGGACATTACAATTTCATGCTGGTGAGATTTTAATTTTTTATGTGGCCACATTTTTTTTTCCTCACCTACGATTTCGAACTGACCATTTTATTGAACTCTGATTTAAATAATTAAGTCACTTATCTTATCTTATGTTATCTGATACCTGCTCGAATCAAAGGAGGGTAATATATTGATAGATGTCGCATGATTACTGTATTAAGTTAGCATAAGCTTTTTATGAGTTTAAACGCCATTTTTCCTTTCTACTGCTTTTTGCGCACGACACACATCTCCTGCTTTCCTTTTCCGCCTAGTGTAATGTATTCGGTTCATACCACAATAATATGTTCTTACACTGATATCAGCCTTGCTTGGCAACCTCTATTTGTACAGCGAGTGCTGAAACCTTCAAGGATATCTCAATACAGTAGATGTTATGAGCACTGATTTTGCCACGTCACTACAGATAACATACATGCAGGTGCAACCAAGTTCTGCCTTTAGGCACGTTTTATATTACCTTGCACAACAGCATACAAACACACTTGATAATGCTTCGCATGCAGAGAGCTGGTTGCTAATGATGTCATCCCTAACCAGTAGGATCTTAAGTTATGGGTCCGCTCTGCTAAAACTCAAAATAGACCTTCTTAGATATAATATAATACTCTACCTAGGAAGGGTCACAATTAGGTTTTGTTAAACCCTATTCATTTAGCATCATACTATCCTTGTACCGTTTGTGTTCTATGGACTAGTGACTATGCTGATTACTTTGTCTCTTATAATATTTTTGCTTGTATTACGTAAGATACTGCGCTTCAGAGCACTGCATTAGTGAATAAACATTTCAAATATCCACGTGTCCTCTTTTACTCCTTCTTCTGCACTAAAATTATTGTATAACAAAACAGTATTCATGTGTTTCACGTAACCTGAGGTATACTAAGTTCATGTTGTGGTTTGTCTAAGCCTGAGGTACTCATATTACGGCCCGCGGGCCGGTAGCGGCCCGGCAAGCCTTCCTTGACAGCCCACGGATACAGGGTCACTAAGAGGTGAAATACGAGAAACCCTCTGCTCTGTAGGGCTGAGCCAGCGGTAATTTTCAGAGTGGAGATTCAGTGCCGCTTCAACAAAGCTTGTCTGAATGGTCTTTTAAAGACTTGCCAAGTTCTTTCCTACGGCTATCTGTGTGTGCGCGCTGAGGAAGCTGTCTCAGCTGGACTGAAAGCAGACACAGACAAATACACACACAGTGAGATAACAGAGGAGAACGGAGACGGAGAGCAGAAGGGAGAGACACATGGAGACAGATGGCGGGAGAGAGAATGACGGCAGGAGGGAGAGAGAGATACCAAGAGAGGACAGGAGGGAGAGACATCTATGTATGCTGTGTCTGGTAGCTCAGTGTATGAAGGCATCTGCTGCAGGGACCTGTGTACAACTTCATGGTCACAACTTTTCATTTTCCTTTACCCCACCACCTCCCCCTCTCACCCCTCCCCTATCACTGAGGCCCTCGGCCACAAACCACACTGTAAATTTTGCCCCCGAGAGATAGTTTGTGAGTACCCTAAGCATTGCGATTTTATGATGACCAATAAGTCACTGATTGCTAGTCTAGTGGAAGATTTTTGGGTGCTAAGGTGACTTTTGGGACATTGTAATTCACTGAGGTTCCATGCCTCTATGCACAGTTCTGTCAGAGCACGGAATCCCAGTGACAGTCTGTTAGACCTCTTAGTTGCCAAAAGGAATCACCATGTATCTTTTGAGAAGTATGACGCGTAACAGACATGCTGGCTAAGATTGTCAACCAGTACATTTCATATAGCATAACTAACTTCAACAAATGATTTTTTAATAAATTATTCACCCAGGTTCATTTAAAATAAATCTTGACTCACAGTTTCATCTAACACACATGACCACGATGTTACATGCAATCTACCATGTCTCTCTCTAACTACACTATATGTGTCTCTGCTTATATCATCTCACTGTATTTACTAGGGAAAAATAGACCATATATATGTATGGAAGAAAAAACATTCCTTTCTCATTTCAACAGCACACCCTGGAACTTCTCGCAACTGAGAGACCTAACAAACATGCTGCCTAAGATTCTCTAGCAGTACATATCATAAAGCCTAACTAACTTCAACAAATACCTTTTTAACACATCAATTAAGCAAATTATTCAGCCACATTCATTTAAAATCAATCTAGACTCACAGTGTGATCTTAGACACATGACCACAATGTCACATATAATCTACCATCTCTGTCTCTGCCTGCACTATGTGTATCTCTGCTCATACCATCTCTCCATCTCTGCACCATCTTTACAGATTACAGAAAAAAAGCTTCCAAATCAGTGAAATAATTACTGTCTGATTTATACACATTTTATATACCATTTATTCAGTATACCAAAAATGGTTGCAAAAGTACAAAGTAACAGTTGAAGGAAAGAAAGTAAGGAAAGAGATTAAGGAAAAAGAACTGACAGCAGGCGCTCAATGCCCATTGAACTCACAGGGCTTCAGCCCCCCTCCCCGTCGTGTGTGGCAGCCCGGACTGAGACAGATCCCGTGCACACACAGAGCCGCACGCAAACGTTTCACACGTCTTTGAAGGAGCATTTGAATGTTTACAAGGCCTTGCAGTTCTTTCACCCCTTCTAAGAGTCCCTGCAGCTTCACTCTACCTACTGATTAAAGGTTCAACCCCCCCCCTAAATTTTTTGTTAGCCCTCCCCTAAATTTAACTCTAGTTGCGCCTCTGATTGACAATGAATAAAAAGAACTAACAGTGAGGGATTACATAACACAATGAGTGAAGAGCACTGACAGTAATGAAACATATTAACAGAAATGTAAAACTAGTAAGTGAGAGGAAATAACTTATAAAAAGAGTGAGGAAACAAAAGGGAAGTGTAGTACAAAGAAAAGAAAACAGTGCCAGAGAGAAAAATGAGGACAGTCAGAGACTGTGAGGGAGTGAAACAGTTATAGTCACTAAAGCATGATTTAAGGTAAAACACAGTGAAAAAGAATTAGAGACTCACCTTTAACAATGCTTTATTAGTTGTAGAACAGTGGTAGTCACAAACCAGATTTTCGTATGCAGAAACTCTGAATAATGCTTCTATCACTGCAACCAAGGAATAATCACACAGATTTCCTCTCAATGCACACCCATATTTGTCTATATAACCAATCATATTTGTTCCCGCACAAATTCAAAATTAAACGAACATTTCAGTTGGTTGTCCCTTTCAATATTTTGAAAGTCACATAAACTTCACCCTTCACCCTCTGCCTTCTCTCGTTGTTACCATGGTAACACCTCATTCTGCACCTGGCTGAAGACACAGGTCAAAAGTTCATGTCTCAATGTTCCAAAGCAAACCAACAAGGCTGATTTACCGCCAAACACACCTGCTTATTCACTGCTCTGTTACTTTTATTTTTTTTTCCACAACCAATACCATTTTTCGTTTTACAAAAACATTAACATGCAACCTAGTCATCAATCTTGAATTGTAAGAATCAACCAATCATTTGTACTTTTTCAAGTGCACCAAACGTCATCAACTTTTTTATCAAAACTCTCAGCGTCTAACTGCCTTTTCACTTCCAGAACCCATCTGATTACTTCCGGATCTGCCTTGAAAATGATGAACGTGTGGCTTGTAGGACACAGTTATATTTACTGGAGTGAAAGATATTCAGCAAGCAGAGGTACTTCGAACCTTGATTTACCAAATGTGGATATTACGTGGATTGGCCAGAGAGGATTGAGATGTCACCAATTGATACCATTGGTGAAAACCTTTATGCATCTTCCACAACCGGACCTCATAATTGTGCACTGTGGTGGAAATGATTTAGGCACATTGACTGGGGTAGGTCTGAAAATGCTTTTAAAGGACACCTTTCGGCAATTGATGTAACTTTTTCCTCAAACTGCCTTTGTGTATTCCAATATATGCCAAAGACAGAAATGGAATTGGTCCAATCAACATTTTCCACAGATTGAGAAAGCAAGGAAACATGCAAATAAATCTGTTTCTGCATTCCTCAGAGAGTATAGCATGGGTTCTATATACCACAACAACTTGCGTTACAACATGCAAGGCATCTACAGGAGAGATGGTGTTCATTTCACGGATGAGGGGAATAGGGGAATAGAGTCTTCCTCTGTAACATGAGACTCTGCATCGGTACGTACTTGTAGGTACAAAAAGCACCCAATTAACACAACAGCTCATTTTAGAGCCAACTTACATGTAAACACTCAAACTTGTAATCAAACTCCATTTTTTTATCTTTTTTGGTCGCCGTGCGCGACTGAGTGCGCGCACCCCGCAACTTTTTTATAAAAAAAAAAGGAGTTTCTTTTTCGCTTTGGGGGTCCTTAATGAACCCTCTTTGAAAACTTAGGAGGTCAGGGAGTTTCCACCCTGCCCCCTTTCCACGGTCTCCGCTATAGTTTTTCACACTCTTGTAAATAGCACTACACGAGCCATTGCGCGCACCCCACAACTTTTTTATAAAAAAAGGAGTTTCTTTTTTGCTTTGAAGGTCCTTAATGAACCCCCTGAGAAAACCTAGGAGGTCAGGGAGTCTCCACCCTTCCCTTCTTTCCATGCTCTCCGCTATAGTTTTTCACACTCTTGTAAATAGCAGTGTACGAACCAGTGCGTGCACCCCGCAACTTAAAAAAAAAAAGAACATCTTTTTAGCTTTGGGGGTCCATACTGCACCACATGAGAAAACCGACGGGGCCAAAGACTCTCTACCTTGTCCCCTTTCCAAGTTCTGACCATTTGTTCTCTACAATATATTCACTCGCACTGACAAAATGGCGGTAAACACTTCCTGATTTCCTCCAAATCGAATGTTGACAGTCGTCAAACAGCAAATCAGAACTCCGCTTGCGCACAGCCGCACTAGTGCGAGCACCCATGCGCGCTTATAGATATATAATTGATTTCAACTTTAATTTTCTCAACAACTAATGGACGGATTTAAACCATTTAAACAAACGTGATCTGCGAGCCGTACTCTACCTTTTTGCCAAATTAATCATAATTCCATTCAGCCGTTCCGGCTGTAGCCGTGTCTAAACGTCCTATGGAAAATAACATGGGGAAAACATGTTTTGGGACCCCCCTTTTATCTCAGCCCCACTTGACGAATCCCCCCCAAACTTTCAAGGAAGGAGGGGAGCGGAGCGGGCCATCTTCTTTGAGAAATTCGAAACATTCGTCCACCAGCACCAAAGTTATTCCCAATAGAATGTTGCGGATTTCCTATGGAAACTAGGTCCTAACTATAACTACCTACTGGCGACCGCCAGTAGGTAATATATTACCTACTGGCGGTCGCCAGTAGGTATATATAGTTAGGATTTTTTCTCTATGGGTTTTTTGAAAATTCTATGTCTAATAACTTTGGCGTTTGTGGACGGAATTGGCTGAAATTTTCAGGAAAATGGCACATTTTGTTTCTGAGCAGCCCCTGAAAATTTTGGGGGGGTTCGTCAAGGGGGGGCCGAGAAAAAAGGGGGGTCCCAAAACGCGTTTTTCCCATGTTAATTTCCATAGGGCGGTTGGCCTCACTTTTAGCCCGAACGGCTGAATGGATTTGCACGAAACTTGGCAAAATTGTAGGGACTGGTAGCCCGATGTGCCTTTTGTAGGTCTCAATATATGTGCTTCAGTGGATTTTGAGAAATTAATGTTCAAAAAAAGATATATATCTGTAGCAGCGGACTGGGCAGCGCTCCGCTACGCGTACTTTTCGCGCAACGGAGCTTTTTGAAGCGAAGCTGATTGGTTCTCCGGCGTCTGTCAACATTCCAAACAGTCCGTAGCGGCCGCCATCTTGTCTCTCGGTAGGATCGAGAGACAAGAGGAGGCCAAAGCGAAGGGGCAAATGACCATAAGGGGGCATAGTACATTGTCGCTCACCCCCTAGGTTTGATGTGGAGGTTTTAAAAGGGCCCCGCGGGGCAAAAAAAAATAAACATAATAATAATCGAACAGCTGAATGGATTTGCACGAAACTTGGCAAAATTGTAGGGACTGGTAGCCCGATGTGCCTTTGCTAGATCTCAATATATGTGCTTCAGTGGATTTTGAGAAATTAATGTTCAAAAAAAGGTATATATCTGTAACAGCGGACTGGGCAGCGCTCCGCTACGCGTACTTTTCGCGCAACGGAGCTTTGTGAAGCGAAGCTGATTGGTTCTCCGGCGTCTGTCAACATTCCAAACAGTCCGTAGCGGCCGCCATCTTGTCTCTCGGTAGGATCGAGAGACAAGAGGAGGCCAAAGCGAAGGGGCAAATGACCATAAGGGGGCATAGTACATTGTCGCTCACCCCCTAGGTTTGATGTGGAGGTTTTAAAAGGGCCCCGCGGGGCAAAAAAAAATAAAAATAATAATAATCGAACAGCTGAATGGATTTGCACGAAACTTGGCAAAATTGTAGGGACTGGTAGCCCGATGTGCCTTTGCTAGATCTCAATATATGTGCTCCAGTGGATTTTGAGAAATTAACGTTCAAAAAAAGGTATATATCTGTAACAGCGCACCGCTTCGCGTACTTTTCGCGTTACGGAGCTTTGCGAAGCGAAGCTGATTGGCTCTCCGGTGTCTGTAAACATTCCAAACAGTCCGTAGCGGCCGCCATCGTGTCTCTCGGTAGGATCGAACAGCTGAATGGATTTGCACGAAACTTGGCAAAATTGTAGGGACTGGTAGCCCGATGTGCCTTTGCTAGGTCTCAATATATGTGCTTCAGTGCATTTTGAGAAATTAACGTTCAGAAACAAGATATATATCTGTAACAGCGCTCCGCTTCGCGGAGATAAAATTATATGTGTATTACCTAGCTGTTGCTAACACCAGTTAGCGACGGCTAGTAGAAGATAGCGACCATCTTGGGCCCCACTTTGCATGTGAGTGATATTTATCACTAATGACATGCAAAGTGGGCATGCCAAGATGTTAGCGACTGGAAACAGTCGCTAACATCGCTATCTCCTATTATCAACTTTTGGAAATATTCGAGATAAGGGCGAATATCTCCAAAAGCTACCACCTGCCCTGAGCAGTTCTTAGCCATGTTATCCAATGGGAGGTGGATAACATGGCTAAGAGCATTAGCTCGGTAATGCATGAATATCGCTGAGTTTTCAGCGATATTAATGCATTGCGGTCGTTTTTTATCGTATTTCCGATAAACCTTGATAATAGCAAGGTTTATCTGCGATAATTTCTGACGGTAAAAAAATCGTTGCTAAGCATCGTTAGGGATAAATATCGCTTAACTTTGGTAATATGCCCCAACGTCTGTTAACGTTCGATTCGAAGGAAATCAGGAAGTGTTGAAAAACATTGTCTGCGCCATCTTGTCTTTTTTCAAATGCCACACTTTTGTCGTGCACGGCAGCCATTTTAGATGCCTTGACCAGACCCACTCTGTGCACGCTGTCGATCCTTAGCATGGCTCCCCACCCTCGCAAGCATCTCCCCCAGGCAGTGGTCACCCCCGCTCTCTGTCTTATGCATGGGTAATAAACCTCCCCCATCTGCGCTGCTGTTCCCTGAGAATCACACCCTGTGCCCGCCCGACACCTCCCTTTCGCCCTATTCACTACCGCACCCTCTGACACTCCTTTTCCTCTGTGTCCGATTGTCCAGGCTGGTCCTAGGGTATCAGCTAGCCCTGCAGATGTAGTTTATGGCCACAGCTGTAAAGAATCACCCCTCTTCAAAGGAGTTATAGTAGATCAAGGCCCACACTTGATGAGATCCGTCACAGCAGAAGCGTTGCTATTATCTGAAAACCATCCTGTATTGTGATTGGGGAGGGGACCGAGCCTGAAGCGGAAGATTCCAGGGATGACTGTTTGTACATCAAAGTTTTTACAATTATGTGTCACATTAAAAATATATAGCACTCCGACAAAGTAGTAAGATTATAAAACTTTAATAATTTATAAATATATACAAGAAAACAAAAATAGTAATAACATATAAACATTTTTAGGGAAAAACAACGAAGTAGCGGTCGGCTGTGCGAATAGTCCCAACGCAGCACAACGTCCAGATTTCCGGCGTGGGGCGTCGCGGGGGGTGGGTCATCAGTAGCAAACTGTTGTGCGAATAGTTCCAAGGCAGCAGAACGCGCCGAAATCTAGATGACACGAAAGTGATGTCTAGTAAGTTGCCACCCAGCAAATAACGGCATAGGGCGTCGCGGGGGGTGGGTCATCAGTAGCAAACTGTTGCGCGAATAGTTCCAAGGCAGCAGAACGATGGCACCAAGGTGATGTCCAGTAAGTTGCCGCACTGGTTTTGGTATCCTACAATGCTGCTCCGAATAACGGCGTGGAGCGCCCCGGGGGAGGCGGCGTGAACGGGCCTCTCCAGGTGGAGTGTCATCTGTTGTAGTGGGGCGCCCCTTTACCGTTTCAGTTGCCATTCCGTCCGTTTTTGGTCCACTGTGTCAAAAGCCGCAATTCAGCTGAGTTGCGCCCACTCTTGCGGTGCAGCGATAGGCGGCTGTCACAGGACTCTCAAAATGGCGGCAGGCTGTTTCCTTTTTGGGCCTGGTCCACTGAAATGGCCCTGGGACACCTTGGAAATCGGACGCTTGTCTGCTAGGTCTTGGACCCCATTCTCGAAAGCGTCCCCTCCGCCTTGAGAATTCATCAAAAGTTTTGGGGGCTCCGACTCCTGCAGGCTTCTGGTGGGGAGCGGCTGCCATGATTGCTCGCGGAATGACCACGATGGAGCCACGAGATGGTGGTGCTTTCATGCTGACGCCAGCTTCAGTCTGAAACATCCAGAAACAAGGTGGGGCTTTCATCGTTTGGGAAAAAAAAAAAGTTTTCATCCTATGAAAAGTGTTGTTTTTAGGTCACATGATCAAGCCTTCCATCATTAGGAAACTAAAAGTAAAATGAACCAATGAAAAGTTTTATAAACAAGTCACATGACCTGTTATGCGGCATAGGGTATAAAATGCGGAGAAAATACGTTGGCACGTGAGGCGGCGTCAGTAGCGGACCGATGTGCGAATAGGCCGAAGGCAATACAACGCGCCAAGATCCGGATGGCACCGAGGTGGTGTCCAGCAAGTTGCAGCACTGGTGTGGCCATCCTACAATGGTGAAAGTCGGCGTGGGGCGCCCCGTTGGCCTGTGAGTTTGCGTCAGTAGCGGACCGATGTGCGAATAGGCCGAAGGCAGCACAACGCGCCAAGATCCGGATGGCACCGAGGTGGTGTCTAGTAAGTTGCCGCACTGGTGTGGCCATCCAACAATGCTGAAAGTCGGCGTGGGGCGCCCCGTTGGCCTGTGAGTTTGCGTCAGTAGCGGACCGATGTGCGAATAGGCCGAAGGCAGCACAACGCGCCAAGATCCGGATGGCACCGAGGTGGTGTCTAGTAAGTTGCCGCACTGGTGTGGCCATCCTACAATGCTGAAAGTCGGCGTGGGGCGCCCCGTTGGCCTGTGAGTTTGCGTCAGTAGCGGACCGATGTGCGAATAGGCCGAAGGCAGCACAACGCGCCAAGATCCGGATGGCACCGAGGTGGTGTCTAGTAACTTGCCGCACTGGTGTGGCCATCCTACAATGCTGAAAGTCGGCGTGGGGCGCCCCGTTGGCCTGTGAGATGGCGTCAGTAGGGGACCGATGTGCGAATGGGGCCAAAGGCAGCGCAACAATATTTTCTGATTTGAAGACACCACAAGGCGCTGAGATGCCAAGATCCGGATGGCACCGAGGTGGTGTCTAGCAAGTTGTGGCACTGGTGTGGCCATCGTACAATGGTAAAAGTCGGCGTGGGGCGCCCTGTTGGCCTGTGAGATGGTGTCAGTAGCGGACTGATGTGTGAATGGGGCCAAAGGCAGCGCAACAATATTTTCTACTATATTTTCGGAGTAGAAGACACCACAAGGCGCTGAGATGCCAAGATCCGGATGGCACCGAGGTGATGTGTAAGTTGCGGACCGATGTGCGAATGGGGCCAAAGGCAGCTCAACAATATTTTCTGAAGAGAATACACCACAAGGCGCTGAGATGCCAAGATCCGGATGGCACCGAGGTGATGTCTAAGTTGCGGACCGATGTGCGAATGGGGCCAAAGGTAGCGTAACAAGATTTTCTGTATGGAAGATACCACTAGGCGTTGAGATGCCAAGATTCGGATGGCACCGAGGTGATGTCTAGCAAGTTGTGCCACTGGTGTGGCCATCGTACAATGGTAAAAGTCGGCGTGGGGCGCCCTATTGGCCTGTGAGATGGTGTCAGTAGCGGACTGATGTGCGAATGGGGCCAAAGGCAGCGCAACAATATTTTCTGACTGACACCACAAGGCGCTGAGATGCCAAGATCCGGATGGCATCGAGGTGATGTCTAAGTTGCGGACTGATGTGCGAATGGGGCCAAAGGCAGCGTAACAATATTTTCTGTATGGAAGATACCACTAGGCGTTGAGATGCCAAGATTCGGATGGCACCGAGGTGATGTCTAGCAAGTTGGTGTGGTCATCCTACAATGCTGAAACTCGGCGTGGGTCACCCCATTAGCCTGTGAGATGGCGTCAGTAGCGGACCGATGTGCGAATAGGCCGAAGGCAGCACAACGCGCCAAGATCCGGATGTCACCGTGGTGGTTTCATAGTTGAGAGGCACTTCATCTGCAGTGGGGCGCCGAGATCCGGATGGCACCGAGGTGATGTCTAGCAAGTTGCTGTACTTGTGTGGTCATCCTACAATGCTGAAACTCGGCGTGGGTCGCCCCATTAGCCTGTGAGATGGCTGTTCTTTGGATTTGGGCCTGGTCCACTAAAATGGCCCTGGGACACCTTAGAACTCGGACGCTCGATTTTTTTTTCCTTTCCTGTACATGCAAAAAAAGGTAAATGCCCGGTATGTTACACGCTTCATCTGCCACGATGAACTCTCCAGAGGAACCGAAAAAAAATATAGTTGTGGTAACTATACCATGCATCGTCATATGGAGAGGTGGCACCAATTAATTATAGTGCTGCATAAAAGAGAGATTTGGAGGAGAACCCCTGACCTGCTAGTACATTCATTAAAGAAGTGGCACTGAGAGCTTCAGAGGCAAGGGAAACGGTCCCAAATATTTAGAAGAACTTTGGAAAGATTAAAATGACATGTTTAGATTGTGGTAAATTAATTTCATGTGGGCAGATGAGTGTTACTCTAATAAATACAGCATATGAACATCATCATAGTCGATGGTTGGTAGAGACATTTTGACTATATCCTGGACCTGCCCGTCCTCGCCCAAAATGGCGCTGGAATAAATGGGACTCGTAACTCCTTGTTGTGTACTGGTTGCACAACCTTGATATCACGAGATACGTATGCAGTTTTGAAGCACATGGCGGGCGGGGACGAGAATTGATTGAATATTTCGACATCCCTATTGATATTAAGTTCTGATGTGTTATTGATTACTGTACTGTTGAAAATTCGAATTAACGTCACCCATGGTACTTGCCCGCAAATGTATATCTAGATAATTTTATTGTAACTGGCCCTGTCGTATTTTAATTATAAAATGTACGTCCACCGATTCCGTAACTGTTAGACACCTTAGTTTTTGCAACCTAATGGCCCGCCCGTTACGTTCCTCTACAGTGTAAATGTCTATTCATCATATACGATTACAGTTTGCTCCGTGGCAGCCCCACGTGGTTATAGGCTCGTATTTGTATAATGACATTTTCACAATAAAGGTTTTTAAAAGAAAACATGGTAGTAGTGTATACATTGGTAAAGTTTTTAATAATAGTCACTGTTTTAGAATCATTAAAAGGCAAGTGAAATAAAGCAGACCAATTACATGAAGGGTAAAAGGTATAATACGAAGGAACGCAGTAAAGATAAATGGTCAAGGGCTGTTGTGTTTTCTATTCCTGCAACATAAAGTGATCGATAAGAATCTCATATTCAGGCGTATCGGCGACTAAGACAGCAGGTCGACCCTCTTTTGCTCAACGGCTCCGTCATGGGACGAAGAAACGCTCTTTTTCTCGAAAAAAGAATATATTTTACTTGCAGGACAGTTGTAAAATTTCCGGGAAAGTACATTAGCCTGGAACATTATAACATATATTTAAGAGAAAATAATGTTCGGAAGTAATTAAAAGCGTAATTTTTAGGTGATATGACCAAGGCTTTCATCATTAGAATAAGAAAAGTAAAATGAACCAATGAAAAGTTTTATTAACAAGTCACATGACTTGTTATGCTTACGTTACGCGCTGCGCGCCCCGGATGACTTCCGGATGCGCTAACGCGGCGCGTCATATGACGCATTACGCGACAACGCAGGTCCAGAATATAGTCAAAATGTCTCCACCAACCAGCGGTCGAAACACAACCCCTTTCAGCAGGCTAAATAGTTCTGTTAAATGACAACAGAAGGGACAGGCAACAAGAACCATCAGTCAAAGAGGGGAGGGCTAGTTCTTCTCTACCGGGTTACATTGGGGCGCTACCGGAACTGATCGAATTGGTAGTCTACAGTGTTTCTGGATGTTTCAGACCGAAGCTGGGGTTAGCATGAGAGCAGCACCATTTCGTAGCTCCGTTGTGGCCATTCCGCAACCAATCATGGCAGCCGCTCTTTAGCATTATTTTGGGCGGGGTGGGTGGCGGAGCCGAGCTGTTTTGCAGCCATCATTGTGTGGAGTTCAGTTCATCTCACTAGTTTTGTATTTGTCATGAGGGGTTGTTCCTAATGTTTCTATTTTAGCGAGGTCAAAAAGAGATCCCATTAGTGGCCTACTGATTTTGCTCGATTCCTTTTCTTTTTTTTTACACGATTTTTCGTTATCTGCGAAGACTAAACAGAGTATTGCGACTCTGTGTTTGTTTGTAAATAGAGAATGAACCAAAGAGAACTAATTCTAAAACAGTAAATACTTGGATAACAATCAATCAAATGGAGAGAGAAGCAGGCACGACGGATTACAACGGGGGCAAAGGCCTGCGTTAACTACCTTTCACTATCTGCAAAGAGAGAGTACTCCTAATAGAAATGAGGGGGGGGGGCACCATTCAAAGCAGATCAGTGTGCATAAACACGAAAATGTTTTCACTTACCACGTACTTGACATTCGACAGCTTATGATATTTGCTATTAAAAAACCATTGAAATTCACTGAAAAAACCATAGGTTATAGACCATATATAGTTAGGAATTAGCATTTACAAAACCTTGAAAATTCACTGAAAAAACCATAGGTTATAGACCATATATAGTTAGGAATTAGCATTTAAAAAACCTTATTTTACTCACACAAAACCATTGAAATTCCATATATAGTTAGTTGCACTAACTATATATTGCGCACCCGCAATCCACTGCTGATCATGTCACATATTACATCATTCATGACATGGTCAGTGACATCACTGATGACATCACTGATGACATCTCAAATGACATCACTGATGACATCACTGATGACATCTCATTTGACATCAATGACCACATCACTGATGATATCATTCATGTGACAATACAATGCATCTCCTCACATTTTAATATAACCTCTGTTTCACCCAGTGTTAAATACAGAGTATAATTTTTGAAACCATTGACACACCAATACTAGTTACTACATACGTACTCACTGATTCCTACGTCTACACACACATTCACTCATTCACCCATACAATCATTCATACATACAATCACTCATCTTTACAACACTATCATATGCACTCATACACCTATACAGACACTCACACTCTGCCACTCATCCATGGAGTTACTCACACACCTAGTCAGTCCTGTAAAGAATCAATCACACTTCCATTTTCTTGTCTATACAGTTAAACATAGAGCACCTTACATTTTCAAACATATAGTAACACATACTTACTTTCTTATACAATCATTGATACAAGTACACATTGATCTGCACAGAGTCACACACCTCCCAGCCAGCCACACACACACTCAGTCTCCCATACAAATACTTGGACAATCAATCAATAACCCATATAGTTAATCATATAGCTACTGATCAACACATGCAGTAGTTTACAGAACAACAGACATAATGATGCACAAATTAAGACAGTTTAGTCACTAACCCATGCACTCAGTGAGACACATTTAATCACTCACTCATACATTCAGTCATGCACCTACTAAATCCTTCGTCCAGACAGTTATACATCTACTCATTCTTCAATATCTAAAACATATTTAAACTTTACAGAAACACACAGTCACTGGATGATGTCATCAGTGATGTCATCAGTGATGTCATTTGAGATGTCATCAGTGATGTCATCAGTGATGTCACTGACCATGTCATGAATGATGTAATATGTGACATGATCAGCAGTGGATTGCGGGTGCGCAATATATAGTTAGTGCAACTAACTATATATGGAATTTCAATGGTTTTGTGTGAGTAAAATAAGGTTTTTTAAATGCTAATTCCTAACTATATATGGTCTATAACCTATGGTTTTTTCAGTGAATATATATATATATAGATTCACTGAAAAAACCATAGGTTATAGACCATATATAGTTAGGAATTAGCATTTACAAAACCTTGAAAATTCACTGAAAAAAACATAGGTTATAGACCATATATAGTTAGGAATTAGCATTTAAAAAACCTTATTTTACTCACACAAAACCATTGAAATTCCATATATAGTTAGTTGTACTAACTATATATCGCGCACCCGCAATCCACTGCCGATCATGTCACATATTACATCATTCATGACATGGTCAGTGACATCACCGATGACATCACTGATGACATCTCAAATGACATCACTGATGACATCACTGATGACATCTCAAATGACATCACTGATGACATCACTGATGACATCTCAAATGACATCACTGATGACATCACTGATGACAACATCCAGTGACTGTATTTTTCTGTAAAGTTAAAATATGTCTTGAGTGGATGTATAAGTGTCTGGATGAAGGATTTAGTAGGTGCATGACTGACTGTATGAGTGAGTGATTAAATGTGTCTCACTGAGTGCATGGGTTAGTGACTAAACTGTCTTAATTTGTGCATCATTATGTCTGTTGTTCTGAAAACTGCTGCATGTGTTGTTCAGTAGCTATATGAGTAACTATATGGGTTATTGATTGGTTGCCCAAGTATTTGTATGGGAGACTGAGTGTGTGTGTGGGTGGCTGGGAGGTGTATGACTCTGTGCATAGATGTGTGAGCAGTTGATTCACTAGATGTATGGGTTCAAAAGTGCATGTGGAAACAGCTGTATGGGCGGTTGACTGTGTGCATCAGTGTATTGGTGAGTGAATGGATATCTCAGTGCTACATGTCAAAGTAAGTACATATGTAAAACACAGTACATGTGAGACTTGACATATATAAATAACTGTGCATAAGAGCCAGTGAATGTGTGAGTGGCTGTATGCATCATTGTGAACTTGTATCCAGGATTGTATAAGAGAGTAAATATGTTTTAGTATATGTTTGAATAAGTAAGGTGTGTATAACTGTATAGTTGGGAAAATGGAGGTGTGATTGATTGTTTGCATGACTGACTAGGTGTGTGTGTAACTTCATGGATGAATGACAATCTGTGAGTCTGTGTTTACACTGAGTGTATCTAAGGTTATATTAGAGTCTGAAGAGGTTCATCGTATTATCACATGAATGATGTCATCAGTGATGTGATCAGTAATGTCAAATGAGATGTCATCAGTGATGTCATCAGTGATGTCATTTGAGATGTCATCAGTGATGTCATCAGTGATGTCATTTGAGATGTCATCAGTGATGTCATCAGTGATGTCATTTGAGATGTCATCAGTGATGTCATCAGTGATGTCACTGACCATGTCATGAATGATGTAATATGTGACATGATCAGCAGTGGATTGCGGGTGCGCGATATATAGTTAGTACAACTAACTATATATGGAATTTCAATGGTTTTGTGTGAGTAAAATAAGGTTTTTTAAATGCTAATTCCTAACTATATATGGTCTATAACCTATGGTTTTTTCAGTGAATTTTCAAGGTTTTGTAAATGCTAATTCCCAACTATATATGGTCTATAACCTATGGTTTTTTCAGTGAATTTCAATGGTTTTTTAATAGCAAATATCATAAGCTGTTGAATGTCAAGTACGTGGTAAGTAAAAACATTTTCGTGTTTATTCACACTGATCTGCTTTGAATGCTGCCCCCCCCCTCATTTCTATTAGGAGTACTCTCTCTTTGCAGATAGTGAAGGGTAGTTAACGCAGGCCTTTGCCCCCGTTGTAATCCGTCGTGCCTGCTTCTCTCTCCATTTCATTGATTGTTCTCTTTGGTTCATTCTCTATTTACAAACAAGCACAGAGTCGCAATACTCTGTTTAGTCTTTGCAGATAGCGAAAAATCGTGTAAAAAAACAAAAGGAATCGAGCAAAATCAGTAGGCCACTAATGGGATCTCTTTTTGACCTGGCTAAAATAGAAACATTAGGAACAACCTGTTGAAAATAGCAATGTGTATGTACATAAGCGGCGTTCATTTGTGTTCACAGTACCCCTTGTTGATTGTTTGAATCGAGCATTGAATTGTTCGAAGTTGGTTCTCTTAAGGATCTTCTCTGCCTGCAAACGAGGAAGAATAGGAATATTCTCTCTCCCTTTGCAGATAGTGAAAGGTAGGTAACGCAAACCTTTAACACGTCGTGCCTATTTCGTTCCTCATTGATTGATTGTTTGCCCGAACATTGACTGTTTGGGAATTGGTTCTTTTTGGAGGTATTCCCTGTTTGCAAATAAACGTAGGAAAATCTTTGCAAGTAGTGAAAGGGTAGGTAATGCGGACCTTTGACCCCCGTTGTAATCTGTCATGCCTATCTACTCCCCACTGATTGATGCACCTGTTTCACCCGGACCATTTACTAGAGATAGGTCATCTGGCCCGACCAGAGAGCACCCCTAGTGAAAAGGACATATGCAATAATAACGAAGTGATCACTGTATCCTGTTAACAGAAACTTTAGCATGAAACAACCTGGAAAGAAAGGAATAGGAAAACGAAAATCAGTAGGCCACTGATGAACTTTTTATTAAATAACAAACAAAGAAACGATAACAATACGTAATGATAAAACCTATTATTGTCCTAGAAACAAGAAACGTTAGAAGTAAGCCCGTAATAAGAAACCTGAAAACAGTAAGAGAAACCAAGTGTGACATTGCAACGGCCACAAGGCAACGAGGCTTCATCGCCCCTCACTGCCCCAAAACGTGTCTGTCCCACTGCCTGCCACGCCCAAATAACGGCAAACTGGGAAAGATACAAGTCAGCAGACATCCGCCCCATTCTGGAAACTTTATCGGGATTGTACTTGATTGAGTGTGATGTCACAAACATTTGTGCGGATCTAGATTGTGTTAAGGAATACAATAGGTTAAGAAGAGAGTATGCGCCACATTTGCCTCAATATCCTTTGTTTGAGAAACAGGTTTGCGGCTACGCCCAGCCGGAAGCAACACATATAAGACGGGTCCTGCTGCCAACCGTCGACCAGGAGATCATCACGTAGGGTGTAGCCGGAGGAGAGGCCGAGGCCAGCGGACCCGGCCAGGGGGATTGCTACGACCACCCTGGAGAGTTGCAGGGGGGGGAATGTCCGTGTCCTCGACCCTCCCCTCTCTCTCCCAGTCCGGCCACCATCAACCAGAGGCCGAGGCCGACGGGATCCGGCCGCGGTGGCGGTAACCCTGGAAAATTGCAGGTTAGACCCTCTCTCTCCCAGTCTGGGCCAGCATCCATGGAGGGCCTGGGAGTGGAGAGGCCACTGCATGAAAGGCCCAGGAGAGACACCACACGCCAAGGCCTGCCCCAACGGATGAGCCAAGGAACCCGTTCATGGGGCCAGAGCAAAGGACGTCCGGCCGCCATCCACCGGAGGTCCGGCCCAAAGACGGACGGGACATTTCTTCTTTCTTTTATAATGGCTGCGACAACACTGGGGGGGGATGTCTTGCACATGCCTCCGACCCCCCCCCTCGTCCTCATCGCCTGGTCCGGCCATAACAAATGTCAAGCGAGACGCTGTGGGGTGCACTGGGTGGGAGAGACGGTGCGAACAGGCCTCTCCCGCCTCCCAAGGTGGAGGCTTCCCAGCTGCACCCTCAGTGCTCCAGGCGCCCGGAAAAGGGTTCTTCCACTGTGGCGCTGCTGCAACGTCTCGCCCGGCAGGGTGGAGCCCGTCCGCTCATTTGACCCCACGATCGCCAGTAGCTACCGAACTCTCAAAATGGCGGTCGACCTGGCAAGAGCGGGCCCAGCATGAAGAAATGACCCGGTCACTGGTTGACTCCACCACCGTAGTCCTCCACGACCTTGAAGATTCTAGAGGAGCCGCGGGAGTCCCCGACCCCCGCAGACACCCCCGATGGGGAATGACTGCCATGATCGCCCGTGGAGTGACGAAACTGTAGCCGCGGGACGTCGGCGCTTCCATGCTGGCGCCAGCCTCAGTTTGAATGACTAGAAACCTGCAGACCTCAGTTCCGGTGAAAGCACAGTGTGACCCGGTAGGAAAAATTGTTGCACCCCCTCCCCTTTTTGACTGATGGTTCAAACCACCGATCCTTTCCTTTGCCCTTTTAACGGAACTTTGGACTGCCTCCCAACCCCCCCCCCCCCGCGGCGCCCCACGCCGTTATTTGCTGGGAGGCAACTTACTAGACATCACCTTCGTGCCATCCAGATTTCAGCGCGTTCTGCTGCCTTGGAACTATTCGCACAACAGACCGCTACTGACAACCCACCCCCCGGGACGCCCCACGCCGGATACCCAAATCAGTGCGGCACCCAGGCAACATCTTCTGAATTTTCATAATTTAAAAGAGCTAGTAACATGTCCTCATCAGGAATTTCCTCTTCAATCATCTCATCAGGAATCTCCTCATGAAAAGTCTGCAATGATGATTCTTGTAACTCTATGGTCTCCAAACATTCGATAAATTCGCCATCAAGAGATTGATCAAAAAAATCATTCAAGTCATCTCCTCCTTGTGAGAATATTTCATTATTGGTGCTGTCAATTTCAATAAATGTAGTGTATAATTCAAAAGAAATTGCCACGGTCTCTTCATTGTGAGCCATTTTATTTTGAAATTGCTTGCTGTAAATTGCAGAAAAAAATAATCACTTTCATTTATCGTTTTTAGTAATACATAATATAAAACTAACTTTATCAAGTATTTAGTATAACAGAAGGACTGTAAATAAATAACAGAAAACATTTTTCAAATTATCTTAAAGTGTACAACATAGTTCCCCTTACAAATTAACAACTCACCTTTTTAAAAGTAGGAGAAGTGTTAGTACTGTGTAAATCAAACACCAGAAATTGAGCACCAAAAATTCCTCACAAATATACCTCAGACAGTAGTATCACAAAATGGCTGTGGTTTCCTCTCATTTTAGATATATACATAACCAATTAACTTTCATCACACACAAATACAAAACCAAAGTAACATTTTAATTGGTTCTAAATTTCAACACTTTCAAATGTGTTTTCCCCATGCAATTTTCCATAGGACATTTAGATACGTCTACAGCCTGAATGGCTGAACGGAATTACACCAAACTTGGCAAAATGGTACATCAAACCTAAGAGGTCAGGGAGGATCTACTATGCCCCCTTATGGTCATTTGCCCCTTCGCTTTGGCCTCCTCTTGTCTCTCGATCCTACCGAGAGACAAGATGGCGGCCGCTACCGACTGTTTGGAATGTTTACAGATGCCGGAGAACCAATCAGCTTCGCAAAGCTCCGTAACGCGAAAAGTACGCGAAGCGGAGCGCTGTTACAGATATATATCTTTTTTTGAACGTTAATTTCTCAAAATCCACTGGAGCATATATATTGAGACCTAGCAAAGGCACATCGGGCTACCAGTCCCTAATATTTTGCCAAGTTTCGTGCAAATCCATTCAGCCGTTCGATTATTATAATTTTTTTTTTTTTTGCCCCGCGGGGCCCTTTTAAAACCTCCACATCAAACCTAGGGGGTCAGGGAGGATCTACTATGCCCCCTTATGGTCATTTGCCCCTTCGCTTTGGCCTCCTCTTGTCTCTTGATCCTACCGAGAGACAAGATGGCGGCCACTACGGACTGTTTGGAATGTTTACAGACGCCGGAGAACCAATCAGCTTCGCTTCACAAAGCTCCGTAACGCGAAAAGTACGCGAACTGGAGCGCTGCCCGGTCCGCTGTTACAGATATATATCTTTTTTTGAACGTTAATTTCTCAAAATCCACTGCAGCACATATATTGAGACCTAGCAAAGGCACATCGGGCTACCAGTCCCTACAATTTTGCCAAGTTTCGTGCAAATCCATTCAGCCGTTCGGGCTAAAAGTGAGGCCAACCGCCCTATGGAAAACTCAATGTTAAAAACACGTTTTGGGACCCCCCTTTTTTCTCAGCCCCCCCTTGACAAACCCCCCCAAAATTTTCAGTGGCTGCTCAGAAACAAAATGTTCCATTTTCCTGAAAATTTCAGCCAATTCCGTCCACAAACGCCAAAGTTATTAGACATAGAATTTTCAAAAATCCCATAGAGAAAAAATCCTAACTATATATACCTACTGGCGACCGCCAGTAGGTAATATATATATATATTAGTATATATATTAGCTGCCCTTCATGTCCCTAAAACTGCAACCTAAAGCTTTCACAGCCCTGTATTACTACAGCTACAACCCTACACTGAATGTACAACAAACATTAATATTCGCAGAAATGCGTCATGTCCACCATCTTTTATGTGTGCAACTATGGATGAATATGGGGTCAGTGATACCCCGTACCTTCCATGTTGGCCATGTTGTGGGACCTTACAGACATAATGACACATTTGCGTTGAAGACACGGGTGATGGCAGCACTACAACTATGACACATGAATACGTTGATTTCTCATATACCTCAAGACGCAACCACGCCCAAAGCTCCGGAGTCATCGTTCACAGCCTCTCGCAGCAGAGGCATATGTCAGTCCAGCCCAATCCGTGTACGCTACCAGGAAAACACAGCAACACTATATGGCACAGATTTCCATGGTAGTGATTTCTTATTTCCAGGTCTAGTTGTCAAAACGGCACACACACACTCCCTCATGGCTGGTATACACCCACACGACACCCATCCCAAATGCTGTAATGGCCCATTCTGGTAGTTTGGATGCCGCATGTAGGTCCAAACTACCAAACAGGGTCACTGATTTAGTGGTACCGCAAGGACTGAACGGGTGAGGAACCTGCGATGATGGGTACACAAGTATGTCCTTTGCTATAGAGATATCAAGACTCAGCACCAAATATGAGACTTCTTGGTGGCAGAGCGGGACAGCATGATGTAGAAGGTACCCTGTCCTTGAAAAGGTGAGCAGTGAGGCCTGGGTGCACACCGGAGGGAGTAGAAGGGGTACAGTAGACTGTATACAAAAAGGCAATGCAGCAATTTAGGCGTACGCAGTCGTATATACCGTATCTTATTGAGTTTGTATTTAGTTTTCCTATAGCTGGAAATTTTTTATAGTCAGTCAAAAGTCCGTCGCTCGTGATGATTGCAACCACATGCATCACTGCGCACCTCGTTTTCTCAACCGGATGGAAAACATTACTATTCTACTAATTATTCATAAAACAAAGCCCCTTAAACAAGTTGGAACTGTACAAATTGTTGTATTTTTAATGCAGGAGAGAAGGTGTGTGAAAGGGCGATGTTATTCTACTCCACATTAAGATAGTGACAATTACCAATCATAACATCTTTCTTTTACTATATTTTAGATGTAGAGCTTCCTGGTGCACATAGTGGAAGACACACCGGTGGCAGAAAGGTGCGCTGCAAATATTCTTTTAAGTCACTCTCCCACTTCCTCTTTCCTTTGAAAAAAATGGCACACAATCTTATCTTCCTTTTTATCTAACATGTTGTGTTTCACAAATTGGCGTTCCCCCCAACACCTCCACAGCTCAGCGTTTGAGGATTCTGCGATGATGTGTGGCCATCATAACAACGCATAAGCATGCTGCTTCGACACATGATGGACCCTCTTTGAATCATGCCCATGGCACAAGGTGATTAAAGAAGCTTGTTTCCAAAGCATCGAGAAGTGACCTGTGGGCGGAGAGAGTAGATAGTGTGCAGCAGCTTGACTGCGTAGGAATGTACAATTTCCTCCGGGCAGTGGGAGTGCATAGGTGTAGTATTCTGGTATCTTATTAATGTATTGCATAGTATCTCCTTCTCTACCCCAGCTTGTGGAATGTTCCAGCTATGATGTATTGTAGAATGTTGGGACTCTGTGGGGCTGGAGATGACAGTTGGCACTGGGCTGAGCATCATGTCAGATGTTCCTGGTGGGGTGTTGTTACCATCTTAACTGCTTTATTATAAATAAACATCATTAAATCATCATCAGCGTGGACTTCATCACTACAAAATTTATGGCGACGAGGACTAGAAGAATCTACGCGTAAATCAAGGTACAAGTGACTTAAGAAACCTCTACATTACGTCTATACAACAGTTGGCGCAATTTACAGCAACTAGGAATGATGCATAATTCAGCAAGAAACCACAACAAGAAGTGTGAACTAAAAGAAACTACAGAAGAAACTAAGGAACAGAAAGATTTATCTGTTTTCTCTTGTATTTATACTCTTCCTACTCTCATGTTGCAATTCGTTAACATATATTATTGAGGGTTGGAGTTTGAACGCTATCTTGGTTTTTATACTTGTGTCTATCCGTCCTGCATTCCTGTCTGGCCAGTAGGTGTGTATGCCGGTTAGTCATTGGTATTTTCAATCTTCATTTTCCTTTCTGTTGTTTCTTATCTTTCTTATGTTATTGAAGGGAGAATGGATAGGTTCTTATAAGTTTGCTTACTTCCTTTTGTCTTCCTGACGTTTTCTTGTTTCTATTTCATAGGAGGATGGGTGACGTTTTCTTGTTTCTATTTCATAGGAGGATGGTTTTATTCCTCTGTTTGTTTTACCTTTCTTTGATTCTTTCTTAACGTAGTTCTTTTTGATCCTTGTTCTTTCTCTGTTTGTTTTCAATTCGGACAAAAGGGGAAATGTAGTATTCTGGTATCTTATTAATGTATTGCATAGTATCTCCTTCTCTACCCCAGCTTGTGGAATGTTCCAGCTATGATGTATTGTAGAATGTTGGGACTCTGTGGGGCTGGAGATGACAGTTGGCACTGGGCTGAGCATCATGTCAGATGTTCCTGGTGGGGCGTTGTTACCATCTTAACTGCTTTATTATAAATAAACATCTTTAAATCATCATCAGCGTGGACTTCATCACTACAATAGGTTGGAAATGTCTGGCTGCACAAGAAAGGGCACTCACCTCCCGACACCAGGAGTCAATGGGGTGCAACAGTCTGTGTATGCAGTAATGAGAACTCACTGCTATGCAGTGGGAGTGCATGGCGTATATTACTCTGGGTTGAAAAAGAGTGCACAGACACCTCCTTCAAGTGCAAGTTGATGTATTACAGTATCCTGAGTGTCCAAAGGCATAACGCAGAAATATACTTGTGCAGTTGTATGTACTCTGCTATTACTAACTCTATACTATCTTTCATATCACTAAACTTGAGGGTGCATTATGAACCGGCACGTGCTTGGACACACACCGGATGCAAAAAGGTGAGCTACAAAGATTTCCTCCAGTATCAACACTACCACTCCTGCTCCATCTATCACTTTCTCTCTCTCACACTTCAATGTCGTTTTTTCTCTCTTTCTCTCTCTCTCACTTTGTTTAGTTTTTCTTTTCAAGTTATGGACGCTGCTGTCCACTCTGCAGATAAATAATTCAAGGCTGAATTTAATACAGTCCGTATTGTAGAAACCAACGCAGAACTCAAGTTGTGAGCTCTGTTGAACACAGTGTTTACAAAAGGTAAGCAGAGCAGCCAAGATACACAATGCCTCCAATTAAACGTGTTGCAAATAAATGATAGTGTCCTGCATAATGACGTGATCTCTCACCTAATTCTGTCTCATCTCTGAATCATTTTAAAGACCTGCTAGACCATACTGTAGATCTGACCCAGCAGGCACTTCCCTACATACACCTCTTCAACGCGGGCCTATGAGAGGGGCGGGATATATCAGGCACACTGCACACGTGCTAATAAGCAATATTGCCAAGTGTTATGTTAATTTGTGATCTTTGACATAATTCAGTCACATCGATCTAATTTTAAAGACTTATTTTCATTTTTCGCTTTGCAGGTTACCTACTCTCCTACAATTGGAGTCCATCTCACATTGTATTTATTATACTGTTATATTAAAGTTACATTTCTATTTATTTATTTTTGTTATAATAAAAGTTAATTTAAAAAACTGAGTGTATACGTCTTCTTTTTCTGACAATATTTCACTATTATTTAGTGTAATAATCATATGCTTTGAGAAGATTTAACAGTAAAAATGTACAAACGATGTTTATAACTACAGAGAAATACAGCGATAATTCATGTTCGCAAGTGAAAAGCTTGTTAATATAAGACTGTGGACTCAACATATCAATCCACCTCTCGCATAAAACATGCGGACGTCTACTTCAGAATAGATGTTAGGATCTGACATAAACCGCAATTAGCAGAGTTTTGCTATCGGTCCTCAGATCCAGGGCCGCCTGGTAAATACAACGCTGTTGTCATACCTCCCTCTTCCTTTTTATATTGTCATAGGAACACCTACCTTGCCACTGAAAATGCCTACATTGTAACTCATTGGAGATACAAGGCGAGCCCTTAGGAAACTGGCTGCTAACATGCATTAATGCATCTTAGCATTGCCTAGTAAATAGGGCGTTATCATTGTCATAATATTTTTGGCTTCTTTTAAAAAACTGTGGTGAAATGGCACTTGTTTTCCAATTCACTCCACTATTGTAGATAAATGACGTAATCTGCATGTGCCTGAAAACGTACTCTAAATACGGTGCCCATGTAAATTGCTGATATAGTTTTGTATCGCCTTCGCGCTATATAAATATGCTACAAAAACAAATTGAACAATAGCACACATTTATAAATTGACTATACACGTTTTTTTTGCAGTATTGTAATGAACCAGTTTGTACGTTCGGATTTATAGAATTATAGAATGAGAGAGAGAAGTTATATAATCAAAGTTTTTGTTACTGGCAGAGGTAAGATGTTGCATACACTGTTTACAGCACAATATAATGTGGTATGGTGCAGGAGTAGCATTTTACAAACATAATAAAAAGACAGACACAGATAGATAGTTGATAGACACAATGGGACTACAGGTCCCATCATGCTTCACAAACTGACGTACTATATGCAAAGGCAATTGCATGAATATAATTAGTGATGTGAGCGTCCTGAGCATATCCAGATCTGCCTGTGAAAAAGAGGCGTGACAGCCTCGAAACGCGTTGATGAAATAAAAAGAATAATTGCCGAAATGCAATGCTAGCTGCCATGTACACTGGTGTCTCCTGTGAATGCGTCTTCAAAAAGCTTTCGGGCACCTTGTTCTCAACATGATTACACACCTGTCCCTGCCGTGGAAGATTGCACCGTCGCACAACTAGTGAAGCTGCATGGTGGGAACGATATCCATGCCTAAATTGCAGCACAGAAGAGGTGGCTTAATGGGTCAGCGGACACACTGGTGGGCCCACTGAGGGTAATAAGTGTTCTCAAGTTAGATGTGCCAGAACCTACTAAAGGACAACTACCGCTCCACACTGGGACTACAGGTCCATCATGCTTCATAAACTGGTGTACTATAAGCAAAGGACATTGCATGAATATAATTAGTGATGTGAGCGTCCTGAGCACATCTTGAACTGCCAGTAAAAAAGAGGCGTGACAGCCTGGAAAAACGTTGGTGAAGTAAAAAGAAGCATTACCGGAATGCAATGCTGGCTGCCGTGTACACTATTGTCTCCTGTGAGTGCATCTTCGAAAAAGCTTTCAGGCACATTGTTCTCAACATGATTACATGGCCGTCCCTGCCGTGGAAGATTGCACTGTCGCACAACTAGCGTAGCTGCATGGTAGGAACTATATCCATGCCTAAATTGCGGCTCAGAAGATGTGGCTTAAGGGGCCAATGGACATACTGGTGGGCTCACTGAGGGTAATAAATGTTCTCAAGTTGGATGTGACAGAACCTACTAAAGGACAACTACCTCTCCACACTGGGACTACAGGACCCATCATGCTTCACAAACTGACTTACTATACGCAAAGGACATTGCATGAATATTATTAGAGATGTGAGCCTCCTGAGTACATCCTGAACTGCCTGTGAAAAAGAGGTGTGACAGCTTCGAAACGCATTGGTGAATCAAACAAAATCATTACCGGAATGCAATGCTGGCTGCCGTGTACACTGGTGTCTCCTGTGAGTGCGTCTTCGAAAAAGCTTTCTGGCACCTTGTTCTCAATATTTATATATATTGTATATATGTATCTGTATATATTCAAAGGGGTCTCCATTTTGCCTGGGCTCCGACTCTTCAGGGCGGGCGCTTAACAAACAAGAATTGAGAAGTTCACACAAAGATTAGAGCCCCACTCCATCTCACTGGCAAGCTGACTTTATTCATCTAAAGACGTTGCAGCAGTCTGAACACTCTTTAAATCTTCACGCATTTCGGTGCGAACCGCCTTGTTCACAGGTGAGTGTTATTAATGTCCATGTGACCAAAAGCAACCAACTACATGCCCCAGAATGCATCAAATTCATATATCCATAGCGTACACTGGTGTATGTCCCAAAATTCACTTGCCATAGTTCGTGATGCATGCTGCTAAAATTGTATCTGTACAGTGCGTAAAACTGCTGCCTCGCTTTTTAGTTTGCTTGACATGCAGAATATATAGATATATATTACCTACTGGCGGTCGCCAGTAGGTATATATAGTTAGGATTTTTTCACTATGGGATTTTTGAAAATTCTATGTCTAATAACTTTGGCGTTTGTGGACGGAATTGGCTGAAATTTTCTGGAAAATGGAACATTTTGTTTCTGAGCAGCCCTTGGAAATTTGGGGGGGTTTCGTCAAGGGGGGGCTGAGAAAAAAGGGGGGTCCCAAAACGTGTTTTTAACATTGAGTTTTCCATAGGGCGGTTGGCCTCACTTTTAGCCCGAACGGCTGAATGGATTTGCATGAAACTTGGCAAAATTGTAGGGACTGGTAGCCCGATGTGCCTTTTCTAGGTCTCAATATATGTGCTCCAGTGGATTTTGAGAAATTAACGTTTAAAAAAAGATATATATCTGTAAGCGCGCTCTGGGCAGCGCTCCGGTCCGCGGACCTTAAGCGTACCGGAACTTCGCGTAGCTAAGCTGATTGGCTCTCCGGTGTCTGTCAACATTCTAAACACTCCGAAGCGGCCGCCATCTTGTCTCTCGGTAGGATTGAGAGACAAGAGGAGGCCAAAACAAAGGCGAAAATGACCAAAAGGGGGCATACTAGATCCTCCCTGACCCCCTAGGTTTAATGTGGAGGTTTTAAAAGGGCCCCGCGGGGCAAAAAAAACAAAAAAAATTGTTGTTTTTTTTTGCGTGGGGAGCGCCCGGTCCGCGAACCGGGAAGAGTTCTGGGCAGCGTACTGCAATGAAAAATGAATGATAGACTTTTCAAATGCTGTATGTTAATTGATTGTTGTTTTTGTTGATTATTTTTTATTTTCTTTATTTTTTAAGCATTTTTTTTTATTTTGATTGTGTTTCATAATTTATTAAACTTTCTAACATTTCATTGTCAGAAATTTCATAATTATCATTGAATATACATTGTAGTCTCTGAGGGTGTAAAATGTCCTCATTTTCAAGGAGGTTATCTACTGCTTGTACACATTGCAGTAGTTCTTTGTCTAAAGTTTCATCGAAAAATTCAATATCATTTTCATCATTGATTTCTTGGCTGCTCTCTTGCAGGACAATTTGAAATTCAACTTTCTGTTCGCCTTCCATTTTGCCTGAAATTTAGATTAAAAAAATATATATTAGTAGAGATAGGGCACTGTTGGGATTAATTTTGGGCAGTGTATAGTATCAGAGTGGAAGTAGGAATATAAAAAAGTGTATGTGATTTAACGTAAGTAAATTCATAATTATACAAGTGAAGCCTAACTCCATCCATAACTATAACAGAGAAGTCTATCTAAATCTATAACTACTACAGAGGGATAGTATATAACTATCAGAAAAAGTTTACCATATTAACTTATAGTGCACAATATACTTCAGTTTTAAAAATAAAAACTTACCTTTAGATAGAAGTTGAAGGAATTAGTGAAAATCCTATTGAAATGTACACCAAGAAGTAGTAGTCAAAATGGCTGTGTTTTCTTCTCTTCCTTTATATATATTCAGGTATATAACCAATCAAATGTCAGGTAAAAAAAGTAGAAAATGAAAGTAACATTTTAATTGGTTGTCAATTCCAACACTTCAGATGTGTTTTGTGAAGTAATTTACCTCACGGTATTTAGAGAGGTCTACAGGCTAAATGGCTAAATGGAATTCCAATCAAATTTGTGAAAATGGTAGGGATTGGTATGTAGTATGAGCTAGTCTATATTTGGTGAAATTGTCTCCAGTGGCTTTTCTGTGAACTACTTTCCCACCTTTTTTGATGGTGCGCTTCCCAGGGAGCGACCCGGTACGCGAACCGTTGAGCGCCCCGGTTCGCGAACCTTAAGCGTAACGGGAGTCCACCATTTTGTGTTTCGGTCGAATTAAGATACAAGATGGAGGGCAAATAATGTTCAGAATGGGTAGAAGGGGGCACGGTAGACTTATCTTGACCCCCTAGGTTTTGTGAGGGTGGCTGAGGAGGCCCATATGTGCGAAAAAAAAACATTTTTTTTAAAAATTTCGCGAGGTTAGCTCCCGGTTCGCGTACCGGGTAGCGCCCCAGGGAGCGTACTTTGTTGAAAATTAGTGAAAAATGTTAGAGTAAAATAATAATTGTGAGTGATCAGATGTAGGGTAGCTCTGAGAAGAGCTTTTGGGTTTATGGTACATTTAGGTACTTATAAGTAGGTACCAATGCACATTCTTAAATTCAGAGTGAAAATTCTGTTGCCCTCATCTGAGAAGTGAACTCCATCTCCTCTGTAGATATCTTGCATGTAGTAACGCAAGTTATTGTTGTACAGGGAGCCCATTCCATGGTCTCTCATGTAAGCTGAAACAGATTTGTTTACATGCTTCCTCGACTTCTCAATTTGTGGACAAAATTGGTTTGACCACCTCCATTTCTGTCTTTGGCATATATTTGAATATACCAAGGCAGTCTGAGGAAAAAGTGCCATTAATTGCTCAAAGGTGTCCTTTAAAAGCATTTCCAGACCTACACCAGTCAAAGTGCCCAAGTCATTACCTCCACAGTGCACAATTAACAGGTCAGGTTTGGGCAAATGCATAAAGGTTTTCACCAATGGTATCAATTGGTGACATTTTAATCCTCTGTGGCCAAACCACTTAATTTCCACATCTTGTAAATTGAGGTTAGGTAAATTCCTGTTTTCAGTGTACCTTTGAGCCCAGTGAATATAACTATGTCCAACAATCCAGACAGAAAACATGGTGAGAGAAGGTTCTCCTGCAGTCAGATGAAGTGTGGCAATGAAATGGCAGTTGAAAAAATGAGAGTTTAAAATGAAAAAAACTGTGGAGTTTCTGTGTTCATGAAGCAGTAACAGTGATTGGTGGATTTTGATTGCTGAAAACAGAAAGTTAGGGTGCACGGATGAGTTATTTGAAAGATGTATTTTGAATGGTCAATAAAAAATCATTAAATGAAAGAATGCACTGGATATGCAGGTGCACTGAGAGTTCAGAGTTCAATTGCAACATTGTTGTGTGAACTTGCAAACACCAGAAGTCTTCCAAGAGGTGGTTGCTATGCAGAAAAGGCATGAAATGGCAGAGGGGGGAAGGGTTTTCATTTGAAAAAAAGTGAGGGAAGAGTTTTGATTGGGTGACATGAGAGATATGTGTGAAGAATTACAGCATTTCTGTGCTTTTGATAGCTGCAGACTCTGGAGTGCATACCTTTTGCTCTGCTGAAGACAAATTGGTGTGTTTCTGCGACTGTTTTCAAACTCAAAGTATTTGCTAAGGTGAGAAAATATTTCTTTAATTTAGATAGAGAATAGTGTGCTTTAAGGAGAAAATTATGAATTATGTGGCGCAAATTGCTTGTAAATATGCTCCCACCTGTGCAAGGAAAATTTAGATTTTTAATGTTTGTGTTACATAGCCATGTTAAAAGTGATATAAACATGCTGCAAAGGCAATTAAAAAACGCTTTTATGTGTCTTAAGGACATTTTAAGTAATTTTCCCATGTGCAGTGTTTTGAAATTATGATTTGAAAATCGTTTTTGGGGAAAAGGAATTGTTTTTAAATTTATGACAAGGACATAATGGTGTATGCTTCTTTATAAGGCAATTGACTGTCCCTGATGTTATTTTTCCCATTTTAATGTAAGACCTTTCTCTGTGGCGCAAATTGCTTGTAAATATGCTCCCACCTGTGCATGGCAAATTTAGATTTTAAATGTTTGTGTTACATAGCCATGTTAAAAGTGACCCAACCATGCTGGAAAGGCAATAAAAAAACACTTTCATGTGTCTTAAGGACATTTTAAGTAATTTCCCTGTGGGCAGTGTTTTCAAATTATGAATTGAAAATCGTTTTTGAGGTAAAGGAATGTTGTTAAAATTTATGTGCGCCATATGCCCCCAAATTTCTTTTTCAGGGGTGCGGCAGGGTGTTATTGAGACACCCCTACACCTTTGGAAAAATTCCTAATTTGCGATGAGCTAATTGCTAATTGCAAATTGCACCTTCTTTCATATGGGCATCCTGGCGCATGGAAATGAATGGGTAATTTGCAATTAGCAATTTGCTCATCGCAAATTTGGAATGGTAAAGAATCGCTATTTATTCCTTAAAATTCGCTATTTTGGAAATGCAAAATAGTTATATGATACATATGGCGGTTGATGTCTAACAAGATAAGAAGCTTAGGGATAGATTTATGATGACTGGCGCAATGAAGTGGACATCACTTACTTCATTGGTAGAGCTTTACATGTATTATGTCCTCTGTATTCTTCATCAAGCGTAACTTTAATCTGCAATCCTGAGTAGGCCTCACCTTAAACAAACCTCTGGATAGGCCACATCTTATCGTCATCCTGAATTAATCATTTAAAATGCTAGGGACATATTTATGATAGGTGTATGCCTCTTTTGCGCCACTTACAAAACACTGTCCATGGGGAAATGACTTAAAATGTCCTTAAGACACATGAATGTGTTTTTTTAAAGCGTTTGCAATTTTTTTGGGTCACTTTTAACATGGCTATGTGACTCAAACAGTCAAAATCTAAATTCACCATGCACAGGTGGGAGCATATTTACAAGGAATGTGCTCCATGGGGAAAGGTCTTATAATGTAATATGGGAAAAATGACATCAGAGACACTGAAATGCCTTATAGAGAAGCATACACCATTATGTCCTTGTCATAAATTTGCAAACCATTACTTTTCCCCAAAAACGATTTTCAAATCATAATTTGAAAACACTGCACATGTGGAAATGACTTAAAATGTCCTTAATTCAAAATTTGCTATTCCTTATTTTGCGATTGCACTGAAGGATTTGCAAATTTTGCGATTCCTTAAATGCAATGTATCAAACAAAAAATATGTAAAAAATGACATTAAGGATTTGGAAACTACCACCAACTTCTAGTTGGTGGTAATTTGCGAATTCTTTTCAAAAAGCATTTTTTTCCAAAAAACAAAAGGTGCCATATGACGCCCATACATGCCCTTAGGGCATGTATGTGCGCCATATGCCCCCAAATTTCTTTTTCAGGGGTGCAGCAGGGTGTTCTTGAGATACCCCTGCACCCTTGAAAAAATTCCTATTTTGTGATGAGCTAATTGCTAATCGCAAATTGCACCTTCATTCCTATGAGCCTCCTAGCCCATGGAAATGAATGGGTAATTTGCAATTAGCAAATTGCTCATTGCAAATTAGGAATGGTAAAGAATTGCTATTTATTCCTTAAAATTCGCTATTTAGGAAATGCAAAATAGTTTGATGGTACATATGGTGGTTCATCTGTAACAAGATAAGAAGCTTAGGGATACATTTATGATGACTGGCGAAATAAAGTGCAAATCACTTACTTCATTGGTAGGCCTTTACATGTATTATCTCTTCTGTATTCTTCATCAAGCGTAACTTTAATCTGCAATCCTGAGTAGGGCTCACCTTAAGCAAACCTCTGGATAGGCCACACCTTATCGTCATCCTGGATTAATCATTTAAAATGCTAGGGACAGATTTATGATAGGTGTATGCCTCTTTTGCGCCACTGTGCGTCACTTTTATGATGCAGCGGCGGTGCAAAAGATTTGCTATGAGGCGACAAAATTACAAATTGATGCTTTTAGGCAGATATGTCATGGTGTAAAAAAAACGTACCACATGAAACCGATGCAGCAGTGATGCAAAAGATGCACCATGTTACAAGACAGGCCTCACTTGGGGCCATATGTATCAAGCTAATTAGCATTCGCAAAGATCAAAATTCTGCGAATTTCGGCCTTTGCGAATGCTAATTAGACAAATGGTATGTATCAAACAAGTTTGATGCAAAATAAGGAATAGCAAAATTTGCTATTCCTTATTTTGCGATTGCACTGAAGGATTTGCAAATTTTGCGATTACTTAAATGCAATGTATCAAACAAAAAATATGTAAAAAAATGACATTAAGGATTTGGAAACTACCACCAACTTCTAGTTGGTGGTAATTTGTGAATTCTTTTCAAAAAGCTTTTTTTCCAAAAAACAAAAGGTGCCATATGACGCCCATACATGCCCTTAGGGCATGTATGTGCGCCATATGCCCCCAAATTTCTTTTTCAGGGGGTGCAGCAGGGTGTTCTTGAGACACCCCTGCACCCTTGGAAAAATTCCTATTTTGTGATGAGCTAATTGCTAATCGCAAATTGCACCTTCATTCCTATGAGCCTCCTAGCCCATGGAAATGAATGGGTAATTTGCAATTAGCAAATTGCTCATTGCAAATTAGGAATGGTAAAGAATTGCTATTTATTCCTTAAAATTCGCTATTTAGGAAATGCAAAATAGTTTGATGGTACATATGGCGGTTCATCTGTAACAAGATAAGAAGCTTAGGGATAGATTTATGATGACTGGTGCATCACCAGGGATGTGTCAGTCATCCTGTGCCGCTGTTCCGCCACCCATGGTGTGCTGCATTTACAATGCGGGGCATCATGGGGCAAAAATGGCACAGATGCGTGATGTATCTGTGATGTAAAGGTAGTGATTGCTGTAGTTGTATCGCAAGTGCGATGCAGCTCAAGCAAGGCTCAGGGGTGCCCCATCTCCACAATGTTGCATCAAGACCTATGCCTGCTTAAAGCAGGCGCAGGGTTTTGACGCAGTTTTCTCCTATCTGATTGTAAATACGGCACACCATGGGTGGCAGAGCAGCGGTGCAC
This sequence comes from Lissotriton helveticus, assembly GCF_964261635.1. NCBI lineage: Eukaryota > Metazoa > Chordata > Amphibia > Caudata > Salamandridae > Lissotriton > Lissotriton helveticus. The sequence goes on from NC_136067.1 coordinate 2,000,017,349, forward strand.
GTTAACTGGTGCATGCCTGGGGATGTGCCATTTAACATAAATCTGCCCCTTTACATTTAAGTATGTGCAGGACACACAGAGTCGGTGAGGCTTATCCAAGGTTAAGAAGAGATGAGTCCTGTTCACTGAAAAATTAGACATAGTCTTCACCTGATCAGCATTGCTGGACATGGCTAAATAATAGCTGCAAAATATTACTCTTGTTAAACAATTTTACTATTATAATCTCTGAGATTTGTCTCTTACTCTGCAACATCTCATTGTTGTTATCTTTCTTTAAAGATAAAGACAACATCAACATGAGGGACAATCTGCAATCAGTTGATTTTGACCTCATCATTGAACTTCTAATTGAAACATCAGTGGATGTTGATCCATTGGATGATTTAAATCCTGAGGATGAAGAAGAGCGTGATGAGGATGCAGATTTGTCCGAATTATATGACATAGGGTGGGAAGCTGACCTGCTTGAGCCTATGGAAATATAAACATTTATTTTTAAAATGTATAATTAATAAAAAGTAAAAATGTAAACCGTTTAATTTAAAAATAAAGACACCTTCAAAAACAGGTTATGTGTAGTGTCTTCAATAAAATATTAAAATATGCTCATAAAATTAGATCAGATTCACATATAAAATAGCACAGGTAACATAAATATAAATGTCATTTCTTTTCTGCTATTTCTGTATTGTAAATTTGCCAAGGACTAAAAAATCTTCTATTTAAAATGTCAAGTAGTGTGTTAAGTTTTTGATCATTGTTATTGATTTACTGTTTGGTAATAGTGGTTAATAACATTTTTTATTATATTTTACCACAGATTCAACTGCAGATCATTTTAAGATTTCACCATGCCAACAATAGAAAGACAGAGAAAGGCTGCAAAACGTCAAAGACAGCAGGTGAAACAAAATAAGCAGCAGTCCTCTAACAAAAAGATTTGTCAAGTCACGAAGAAAGCACCGGGTAAGAGCACAAAATATTTCATAAGAAATATGTGTAGTAAAAAAAATATTACTACAGAAAATGTTTCAGTCCATAAAAAGATAAGCAAATCAAATGGAAAGGAAAGGCCAATCAAAAATGTTACTGCTAGAGCAAGAGATAACTCTGTGCATGATAGTAGAAGGAAACAACAGTTTAGGGAGATTCGTAAACGAATGTTCCGCAACAGGATAATTGGCAATTTGTTAAAAAATATTAAGAAAGGTCAACAGAAACTGGTTTTTTATAAGAGAAAAAAAAAAGTTGAGAAAGTTATTGATCAGGCATTTGAAATTAAACGTAAGTTATTTATTTTGATAATCAATAGAATTAGGAAGCTAAACAAGGCAATTTATGATTTCAAAAGAAATAGTAGATGGAAGAGAATAGTTAATCGTAGTAATTTTTGTGAAGTTTTTTCTGGAGAATGGATGCATAGTTCAAGCTGTGAGGCATTTTTTAATGAGGAGAGTTATTTCCAGGATAATGATTTGGTGCATGCAGTTGACACCAGTGGTCGTGCTTATGAAGTGAAAGATGGTTGTCCAGTTGAAAAAAATAAAACTTGTGACAACAGAGGCAGAAGAGGTGTTAGGTAATGAGGTTTTAGGAAGACGTGCTAAGGGTCCTGTGTACACCTGGAAGTGTAGTAGTATTTGCAGTGTGCGACAGGATTCCATCAATTTGCTTTGTGATTTTGTACGGTCATTTAATAAGAAAAGTTTGAAGCAGAAAATGAAGTTGTTGCAAGAATTAGATCCTTGCAGAGTGAGAGAAGTGACAGGTTTGCATGGTCATTCACTGGCTTGTCTTTCCAGGAGAGTATGCCAGAGTGTTTTTCATCATTTCAGGATGCTAGCAGTGCATCATAATAAAGTGAGGAAATTAGTTAGAATGTTGTATTATGCTAAGAGTCCAGCAATTATGATTAAACAATTATGCGCTGCTCTTTTGCATGGTTCTGAAATAGATGTGAAGAACATATGTGAAGAAATTGAGTTTTGTTACTTTGGAAGTAAAGAGGAGAATGTTGAAATTGACCCAGAAGAAGAGGGTAATGTGGAAGATAGTGTACAGGTTTCCAGTACAGATAATTTCCAGAGGGAAATTGCGACGTTTCAGGTGAAATCAAGTGAGAGGCCTAATTTCACTTGTGTGTGTTGTCGACGCACTTATTATAAGAATCAGACTAAGTTAGTGGATTTATATGCAAAAAGTGAAAGGGAAAATAATAGTGAATGGAAGGATTTTGCAACATACTTGATGGTAGAAAATTGTTTTGATCTACGTGTGTGTACTTATTGTTGTTGCAAATTAAATCAAAACCAGATGCCTGCTAGAGCAGTTCATAATAATCTGGAATTGGTTGAGATTCCTTCTGAATTGAAGGATTTAAATACTTATGAATCTATTTTGATTCAAAGTATCCATCCCTTTCAGGCTATTGTAAGAATGGAGCCAAAGACAGGGAAATTGCCTCCATCAGATTTACAGAGAGGATTAAAGGGAAGAGTTGTTTATTTGCCTCTAGATTTGAAGAAAAACATTAACACAATTGGAGTAGAAAAAGTGGAAGAGGAACCTCTGGTTATCTTAGTTAATGGGGTTCCGACAAAGAATAAGAAAATATGGCAAGATTTAGTAGATGTTAGGAAAGTTAAAAAGGCAACATTGTATTTGAAAAAAAATAATAAATACTATAAGAATGTATATGTTGCAGAAGAGGAAGTAAGTGAGGAAGAGGATAGCGATTTGTGTGCTGGTCAAATTGAGAAAGTAGAACCCTCTACTAGTGAAGAAATATATGAACATTATAGTGTTCATCCTTTGCATTCCAAGGAAGTCATGGGGAATGCTATTGAGTTGTTTCAAATGAGCCAAAGGGAGTCCCATTAGTGTTTGGGAGGAAAGTTTGGAAGCTCGGTGTTTCCCACAGCTTTTTCCAACAGGTCAGGGAGGAAGATATGATGAGCAACCTCATCAAATTCCTGCTTCTGAATACCGGACTTTGCGATTGTATGCAGGAGATGCTAGGTTTCGACAATGCATTCCCTATTTGTTTCATCTCCTGTTTGAAAGCGATCTGTCTGGACTGTCATATGCAGTGAACCACATCTTGAAAAGTGGTATACACATGCAAAACATCTCGGCAAGTGACTTTATGGATAAAGTCAATGTCCAAGACAGTATTTTGGATTCTCACCTGATTAATCTCATGGCGTGTCAGCGTGGTACTAATGAGTACTGGTACCGTCGTCATGGTGATTTAAAATGTATGCTGAGGAACTTAGGTACTCCCACATGGTTCCTCACTCTGAGCTGTGCCGAGTATGGCTGGGAAGACTTACTTGAATTTCTACGAGAGGCAAATGCTAACGTAGATAACATCGAATTCAAGACACCCGGAGAACTGTGCTCTTTGGATCCAGTCAATGTATGTAGGTACTTCAATCATAGATTTGAAGCTATGATGTCTTTCATCATGAATAAGAAGAATCCACCTCTTGGAGAGGTGTTGGATTTCTTCTGGAGAAAGGAGTACCAAGCAAGAGGTGCTCCTCATATACATATGTTGCTGTGGATCAAGGATGCACCTAAATTTGGAACGGATCCAGAAGACTCAGTGATGAGTTTCATCCAACAGTATTCTACGTGTGCTGTTCCAAACGCAAAGGAGAAGAAAAGCCTAAGAGAAAAAGTTCTGCGTTTCCAAAGCCATCGATGTGGAAAGTACTGCCGTCGTAAATTCCGAAACAAGGACAAGTTCTACACCAAATGTCGTGTCGGTTTTCCACGACCGGTGATTTCTAAAGGAAGAGTAAACAGTTTGATGTCTTCGCTGCGACATAATGTCATGAAGAAATCACCTAAAAACACATACAATTTGAAGAGGAACGAAGAGTCCAAGTACATCAACGACTACAACCCGGTGATTTTGTCCATGTGGAATGCTAACATGGATATACAGTTTGTGGCTGATAACTGTATGGCTGTGGCTCGGTATGTGACGTCTTACATCACCAAAAAAGAGAAGACAGAATTGAAGGATATGTGGGAGGACATTTCCCATGAAAAGAGCCTCAGCAAGAAGTTGTACAGTTTCAGTCTGAAGATGTTGTCGCATCGAGAAATTGGAGCTTACGAATGCTCTGACCGGTTGTCTTCAGCAAGTCTCTATGCCAAGTCCAGGAGTATCGTTTGGGCGAGTCTTGGTCTTGCTGCAACGCGTAATCGAGTTCTGAAACCTGTGCGGGAAATTGAGTATTTGGCGGAAAAGGAGCCAAACAGTACCGACATTTTGAAGACCAACATGTTGGATACATATTATCCAAATAGAAGCAGTCACCTCGACAATGTTTGTCTGTATGAGGTTCTTCAAAATTACATATTCAAGAGGAACATCAAAGAAGATACTGAGAAAGGAGTGTATGCTGTAATAGGAAGTGAGGGATGTCTGGTCAAGCAAAGAAAATGCCACTTGGTAAACCATCGAAAATTGAGTGGCGAATCTCCTGAAAAAAAGGAGTTTTTCTATTTAGCACTTTTGCAACTTTTCAAGCCTTGGCGTGCAGAAGAGGAACTGCTTGGAGATTTCCTCTGTTACGAAGACTCTTTCAATGCCGCCAAGGAGACCATAGAATGTCCTGCTTTTCCCAAATATGTAGAAATGTTGATTGCGGAAATTGAGCAGGAAGCAACGATTGCAGCCGAGATTGCCAGAGACAGTTCTCAGGACAGTCAGAGTTCTGCTTCATTGAGTCAGGATCCACTAGGAGGACCTGTTATCGAAAATGAAGCTGCCACTGCCATGAATGAAGTGGAAAGAGCCATGGCACATGCTCAGGAGGATGCGGTTAACTTAGAAGAGTTGGAAAGACAACTCAACGTTGAGCAGAGGAAAATATATGACAAAGTTACCATGCAAATTGATCATGGATTAAGTCATGACAAGAAAGAGTGCTCATGTACGTCGTTGAAGCCTGTCCGACTGTACGTGAGTGGAGAAGCGGGAACTGGAAAAAGTTTCCTCATTAAAGCAATTTCATGCTATTTGCAGGAAAGGACAGAGTCATCGCTGTCTTGTGTTGTCACCGCTCCAACTGGACTGGCAGCACATAACATTAAAGGGATTACTTTACATCGTTTACTGATGCTGCCAGTGGAGCATGACAACAAATTACAATATCACAAGCTATCTGGAGATGCTTGTTTTGAAGTTTCAAGAATCTTGAGGAAAATGAAACTTCTTATCATTGACGAAGTAAGCATGGTTTCCAATGTCATGCTTGCCTTTGTGCATTTGAGAATGCAAGAAGTTCTCAAAACAGAGTATGATGTGTTATTTGGTGGCAAACACATCATTGTTTTCGGAGATCTTCTGCAGCTGACACCAGTGAAAGGGCAACCTGTGTTCAAAATGCTCACGCATGAAGATACCAGGAAGTGCCTAGGCAGCATTGGCAACGTCAATATATGGTTAAACTTCAATTATGCTGAACTGCATGAAAATATGCGTCAGGCGAAGGATGAAGTTTACAAGACTATTCTACAAGATGTTAGAATTGGAAAAGTGACCGAGCATGGGAAAGAAGCTTTACATGCACGATTACTGTCAAATTTATATCCAGAACAAGATGTTGTGCCTGAGAATATTTTTCAGAAAATTACTGATAAGAAATCTGGAATATGTTTGATGCCAACTCTTGCAGAATGTGCCAAATTCAACAACAAAATGTTGCATTTAGAAAAGCAAGAGATTGTGAAACTGGAAGCTATTGACAGAGTAGAGCATATGGGATCAACAATTATTTTGTCTGAGAATCTGAAAACAAAATTGGATTCATTAGAGAAGAGTATATCTAAAACTGCAGGTTTTGAAAAGACTCTGAATGTGTGCTTGAACTGCCGTATAATTTTAAGAAGGAATTTACATGTTGAAAGAGGTCTGGTAAATGGATCAATGGGTAATGTTGTTGATTTTGTAAAATACAGAAATAGAGATGGAATTGAATTTTTAAAAATTAAATTTGATGGCATTGAGGAAGTACAGCTAATTGGTCGTTGCTCTGCTAGATTTTTGCTTGTAAAAGACTTATATGTTCGCCGTAAGCAGTTTCCTGTTTGCTTGGCATATGCGGTGACAATCCATAAATCGCAAGGTTTAAGTGTAGACTGTGCATTGGTGAATATTGGCAGTTCTGTGTTCAAGGAGGGTATGGCATACGTGGCATTGTCACGAGTTAGAACTTTATCGGGATTGTACTTGATTGAGTGTGATGTCACAAACATTTGTGCGGATCTAGATTGTGTTAAGGAATACAATAGGTTAAGAAGAGAGTATGCGTCACATTTGCCTCAGTATCCTTTGTTTGAGAAACGTCTGGTAGGCCGGAAATGAAGAAATGTGACCAATACTGGGGAGGTTGTAGCAAAAAAACGAAAAGTCGATGAACCTAAAATTACAAGCAGAAACAAAAAGGATTCTGTTGAAGATGTTGTTGGTTTTCAATTTGAAAACAGTTCTGGTGTCAACTGCTATGCTAATGTAGTGGTTAATGTTTTGTTTTCTCTAGAAAATGTAAAAGAAGAGATTGTGGTCAATTCTGATCAAAGATTTTGCAGTTTGTTAAATTATGTGTTAGAGAAATGTAGCACTGATAGAAGAAACATAGAAAGTGTGTCTGAAATTCGAAATCTGTTAGACAGATGTTCAGGCCAAACACAATTCTCTCAAAATATTCAGCAAGATTGTCAGGAGTTTTTAATGTATATGCTTGATGTATTGCATGCTGAAGGTGTAGATGTAGATCAGCTGTTTGGGCTTTCTTATCAATGGCAGCATGACTGCGAGAACTGTATGGTATCAAGTACTACTAGTGTAGACTCAGAAAGATTTATATATTTAACTTTGCCAGACAGTAAATCAGTCTCCTTTAATAAGCTAGTAAAAGCAGCTGATCACAACATGGAGTGTAGCCAATGTAAATCTGAAATGATGTCCACATTATTTATACAAACATATGGCCAGTATGTCATTTTAATGTTCCAACGATGTAGGCCTGATGGAACAAAATTGACAACTTTAATTAAAAATGTTGTAGCTTCGCAGTTGTCAATATCAGGAAGGACTTTTGTAACTGCAGCAATTATATATCATGACGGCCCTTCAATAACATCAGGACATTACACAGCTTATTTAAAGTCTAGAAATGGCTGGTCATTCTGCAACGATTCTGTTTTAATTTTCAAAAAAAAATTGCCGTATGACCTTAAAAACTCTTACCTGGTGTTTTTAAAACCAAAATTTTAGGGAAATAATCTTGGGATGTGCTCTGTGGAATTTCAAGAAGTTCTAATGGCTCCTACACAATTTGGCCTTGAGGATAAGTGTAGTTCAGAGACATAACTTCTAACCATAAGACCGGACGTCATGGAGAAATAAGTGCACTTTGAATGAGTTCAGAAAAACTATTTCTTTTTATAAGCTAATTGAAGCAGCCAATCAAAACATAGAGTAGAGGGAATGTAAGTCTGCAACGCTGTCTACTGTTTTACATTGCTTTGTGATTGAAAGTGATGTAGAGAATTAAATAATTGTAGTAGTCATAGAGTTAGTGTAAGTCTGCTTCATAGTAAGCAGTATCAGTGTCATAGGAAATGTAGAACATGACTGAGCAAGAAGGGGAAGATATTACTTTTCCAGGATTGTGAAAATGATCTTCAACATTTTAATTCTGAAAGTTGCGGAAATGCGAAATGACGGGATTGGCTTACAAGAAATCCAAGAGTTATAGATGGGTCTGACAAGATTTGGCCTTGTGGAAACTTGTGGTAGAGAGCAAGAAGTCATTTATTGCATGTAACATGTTTTTAAAAACGATGGAGATTTTCTTTCAGAAAGTGGCGGGCTGAAAGTAATAACAGCACAAAAGAGTGTAAGCTGTTCATAGGACATCCTTTGACGTCATGGAAAGTAAGTTAACTTTAAGGAGTTCTGAATTCTGATTTCTTATGTTGTATGGGTTTTTTAAACACAATCATTTTGATTGTGTTTTTTTTTCCCCGCTGTTATATGATGAATACCTTCAAGTCACTGTTTTTAGTGAATTTTGATACATTCTGAGAACAGCAAAAATAAACCATTTAACATGTATAATTAATTCTGTACTGTTTGCATTTATGATGTATATGTAGAACTGTGTAGGAGGCATGGAGAAGGTGAGGCTTCTGTAAGTGTCAAAGTTGTTGCATGCAGTGCTGCACTTCTGCGTATTCTTTCATATGCTAGACTACATCTGCACAATGAGATACCTAAGCAAAGGAAACACAAGTGATGTGATTGTGAAATGAGCAAAATAAATTGCACGTATTTCAATTACATCACCTGTGTTTCCTATCATTACGAATGACATTGTGCAGATCAAGTTTAGGTCTGTCCAGGGAAACATAGGAGGTTTGGACTTTGTTGAAGAGTGCAGTGGACATGACTCACTTCATTGGTAGACCTTTACATGTATTATGTCCTCTATTCTCTTCAACAACTCGAAATTTCATCTGCAACCCTGAGTAGGCCTCACCTCAAACAAACCTCTGGATAGGACACATCTTATTGGCATCCTGAAGCAATTATTTAAAATTTTAGTGTCTTGCGACACTTTTCTGAGACAACAGCAATGCAAAAGATGCACCATGTTTTAAGATAGGCCTCACTTCATCTGCATCAAGATACTGTTAGTTTAAAATGTATATCTTTAGGACTGTGTAGGGGGCCTGGAGAAGCAGAAGCTTCTGTAAGTGTCAAAGTTGTTGAAAAACTGTTTGTCCTTCAATCTTTTCCCTTGTCTTTTGTAATTTTTAAATACATGTTTTAATATTTTTGAAATGTTTGTTCTCTCTTTCACAGATTGAAAGTATAAAAACAAAAAGTGAGTAATTTAACGACAATTATAAGGTAAATGCTTTGTACTCTTTTCGTTACATTTCTACCACATTCACCTACTATTAGTTCCACTGCTTCATTTCTTTAACCCTCAGTTTCCTGCCTTTGCTACTTCCCTCATTCCTTTCTCTATTACCTACTTACTCAACTCCTTCCACTCTTTTTCTCAGTCCCTCTCTTCTCATAGTTCCTCACTCTTGTTCACTCACTCCGTCTCTATTACTCTTAGTGTCTTTGACTGATCACTCTATCACTACTTGTTCATAATGCTTTCTCTGTGTAGTTGAAGCACACTAAGGGGAATATTATGAACACAGCCAATAAAATTATTGCTTTTTTTATTGGCAGAAAACTGGTTAAAAAGTGGTTTTAGCGGCAGTTTTCTGCCGCAAAAGCAGCTTTAGCGACACATTTCTGCCAATAAAAGCTGCAAAACTTTTATTGCCTATGTTGATGATATGGCTCTATGTTACTTACATTTCTTTGCTGTTTCAATTAATCTTTTTCTGTTATTTTTTGTTTTCTGTTTTCTATTTTTTCTCTCTGTTATTCCTCATGTTTTAATCTTATTTTGAACATTCACTCACATTCTCCAAGAAACTCTTCTTTGTTAATGTTATACTCTCTTTTTTTTTCTTTCACTTCGTTATATATTTTGTTTTTCACAATTATACCCTCTTCCGTCTTTTCTTCGGTAAATAGATCTATTAAACAGTATCTCTTCTTTACTCCCTATAGCTGTCTTTCTTTTAACATCACTCTCTGTTTACTTTCCTTATACTTACTCTTTTTTTTTTTTTTTCTTTTTTTGGGTTAGCTCCCGGTCCGCGTATCGGGAAGCTAACCCGGGAGCGAACCAAAAGAAATAGAGCTTGCCAGAGTGCTAAACATTCTAGCAATTTTTTTTGAAAGGGAAGGTAGTTCTGAAAAGAACTTTTTTTTTAATATTTTTGTTGTTTTATATATTTTTTTTTTTTTGAACATTTTTTGTTTTTTTTGTATTTTTTGAACGATTTTATATTTTTTTGGGGTTTTTTTGGGGGGGGTGGAAACAACAAAAAACAGGCGTTGAAAAGGGCTCAACAGGAGCAAAAAAAAAATTACTGGGGGCGGTTAGGGCAATCATGGTGTTCATATGCTAGGTTTATAGCATTTATGCTCATGTTGCCACAAGCTAACAATGCACGACAGTGCATACCAGAGTGAATCATGTGCCCAAAATGTTCTTGAATATTTGGCACAGTTTCCCGTGCCTCTTCTGGTGTTAATGCAATTGGTAATGTTGGTCTGGCCACAGGAGTTGGTCTTGGATTGTCCTGCATATCCCTTATTTACGCCCGGCTGTAATTTAGTGGATGCTTCCTTGTCATGTGCCTGTGCATTGTGTGATTTCCGTAGCTATATTTCTTGTCCGTCCCTCTTGATAATTGTTCTTTGCATATGCGGCAGGTGACATACCTCGCATTGACTTTTTTTTGGCCACGAGGGATCGAATAAAACTGCCAGATGAAACTGGCTTTCTTTCTGGAAACCCGGGGCACCTCTTCTAAGAACTGTGGTTCTTCTCCCTCCTCATCCATTTCTTCATCTTCCTCCTCAGTGTTGGTAATGACCTGGGGAGGTGGTCCTCTCTTCCTATGAGGAGGTGGAGGTGGTGGTGGGGGTCCACCAGCTGAAGCTACCAATGAAGCCATTTTCCAACAAGCAAAATAGGTCTTCCTCTCACAATGATGAAAGTCAGAGTGAGGAAAGAAGGAGGGGTTTTCATCATTTGGGAAAAACAATACTTCTCAACCAATGAAAAGTGTTATTTTTAGGTCACCTGACCTAGCCTTACATCATTATGAAACCAAAAGTGAAATGAACCAATGAAAAGTTTTATTAACAAGTCACATGACCTCTCACGCTCATGTTACGCGCTGCGGAACGCGCCCCGGTTAGCTTCCGGGTCGCTAAGCTTCGCGCCCCGGTCCACGCCCCGGGACACTTCCGGGTGCGCTAACGCGGTACGTCACAAGACGCATTACGCGGCAACGCGATACGTCGCGTTTTCGCGACGCGACGCGGATCGCTTCCGGGGAGCTGCGTTTCGCGCCTCGGTCCGCGCCCCGGGGCACTTCCGGGTGCGCTAACGCAGTACGTCATAAGACGCATTACGCGGCAACGCGATACCGTCACTATGTTGATTTTTTACCGGTTCGCGGACCGGGTCGCGGCATCAAATTGAGCTAACGGGAAGCTTCCCGGTCCGCGGACCGGGAGCGAAACAAAAAAAATATTTAAAAAAAATTATTAATAAACATATAAAATATATTTTTGGATTTAAATAAGAATACATTTTACAGCTATAGATATTTGCTATTAAAAAACCATTGAAATTCACTGAAAAAACCATAGGTTATAAACCATATATAGTTAGGAATTAGCATTTACAAAACCTTGAAAATTCACTGAAAAAACCATAGGTTATACACCATATATAGTTAGGAATTAGCATTTTTAAAACCTTATTTTACTCACACAAAACCATTGAAATTCCATATATAGTTAGTTGCACTAACTATATATCGCGCACCCGCAATCCACTGCTGATGATGTCACATATTACATCATTCATGACATGGTCAGTGACATCACTGATGACATCACTGATGACATCTCAAATGACATCACTGATGACATCACTGATAACAACATCCAGTGATTTTATGTTTCTGTAAAGTTTAAATATGTCTTACATATTGAAGAATGAGTGGATGTATAAGTGTCTGGACGAAGGATTTAGTAGGTGCATGACTGTCATTTGAGATGTCATCAGTGATGTCATCAGTGATGTCACTGACCATGTCATGAATGATGTAATATGTGACATCATCAGCAGTGGATTGCGGGTGCGCGATATATAGTTAGTGCAACTAACTATATATGGAATTTCAATGGTTTTGTGTGAGTAAAATAAGGTTTTAAAAATGCTAATTCCTAACTATATATGGTGTATAACCTATGGTTTTTTCAGTGAATTTTCAAGGTTTTGTAAATGCTAATTCCTAACTATATATGGTTTATAACCTATGGTTTTTTCAGTGAATATATATATATATTCACTGAAAAAACCATAGGTTATAGACCATATATAGTTAGGAATTAGCATTTAAAAAACCTTATTTTACTCACACAAAACCATTGAAATTCCATATATATGATGACATCACTGATGACATCTCATTTGACATCAATGACCACATCACTGATGATATCATTCATGTGACAATACAATGCATCTCCTCACATTTTAATATAACCTCTGTTTCACCCAGTGTTAAATACAGAATATAATTTTTGAAACCATTGACACACCAATACTAGTTACTACATACGCACTCACTGATTCCTACGTCTACACACACCTTCACTCATTCACCCATACTATCATTCATACATACAATCACTCATCTCTACAACACTATCATATGCACTCATACACCTATACAGACACTCACAGTCTGCCACTCATCCATGGAGTTACTCACACACCTAGTCAGTCCTGTAAAGAATCAATGACACTTCCATTTTCTTGTCTATACAGTTAAACATAGAGCACCTTACATTTTCAAACATATACTAACACATACTTACCTTGTTATACAATCATTGATACAAGTACACATTGATCTGCACAGAGTCACACACCTCCCAGCCAGCCACACACACACTCAGTCTCCCATACAAATACTTGGACAATCAATCAGTAACCCATATAGTTAATCATATAGCTACTGATCAAAACATGCAGCAGTTTACAGAACAACAGACATAATGATGCACAAATTAAGACACTTTAGTCACTAACCCATGCACTCAGTGAGACACATTTAATCACTCACTCATGCATTCAGTCATGCACCTACTAAATCCTTTGTCCAGACACTTATACTTCCACTCATTCTTCAATATGTAAGACACATTTTAACTTTACAGAAACATACAGTCACTGGATGTTGTCATCAGTGATGTCATCAGTGATGTCATTTGAGATGTCATCAGTGATGGCCACTAATGGGATCTCTTTTTGACCTCGCTAAAATAGAAACATTAGGAACAACCCCTCATGACAAATACAAAACTAGTGAGATGAACTGAACTCCACACAATGATGGCTGCAAAACAGCTCGGCTCCGCCACCCACCCCGCCCAAAATAATGCTAAAGAGCGGCTGCCATGATTGGTTGCGGAATGGCCACAACGGAGCTACGAAATGGTGCTGCTCTCATGCTAACCCCAGCTTCAGTCTGAAACATCCAGAAACACTGTAGACTACCAATTCGATCAGTTCCGGTAGCGCCCCAATGTAACCCGGTAGAGAAGAACTAGCCCTCCCCTCTTTGACTGATGGTTCTTGTTGCCTGTCCCTTCTGTTGTCATTTAACAGAACTATTTAGCCTGCTGAAAGGGGTTGTGTTCCGACCGCTGGTTGGTGGAGACATTTTGACTATATTCTGTACCTGCGTTGTCGCGTAATGCGTCATATGACGCGCCGCGTTAGCGCATCCGGAAGTCATCCGGGGCGCGCAGCGCGTAACGTAAGCATAACAAGTCATGTGACTTGTTAATAAAACTTTTCATTGGTTCATTTTACTTTTCTTATTGTAATGATGAAAGGCTTGGTCATATGACCTAAAAATTACGCTTTTCATTACTTCCGAACATTATTTTTTCTTAAATATATGTTATAATGTTCCAGGCTAATGTACTTTCCCGGAAATTTTACAACTGTCCTGCAAGTAAAATATATTCTTTTTTCGAGAAAAAGAGCGTTTCTTCGTCCCATGACGGAGCCGTTGAGCAAAAGAGGGTCGACCTGCTGTCTTAGTCGCCGATACGCCTGAATATGAGATTCTTATCGATCACTTTATGTTGCAGGAATAGAAAACACAACAGCCCTTGACCATTTATCTTTACTGCGTTCCTTCGTATTATACCTTTTACCCTTCATGTAATTGGTCTGCTTTATTTCACTTGCCTTTTAATGATTCTAAAACAGTGACTATTATTAAAAACTTTACCAATGTAAATACTACTACCATGTTTTCTTTTAAAAACCTTTATTGTGAAAATTTCATTATACAAATACGAGCCTATAACCACGTGGGCCGGCCACGGAGCAAACTGTAATCATATATGATGAATAGACATTTACACTGTAGAGGAACGTAACGGGCGGGCCATTAGGTTGCAAGAACTAAGGTGTCTAACAGTTACGGAATCGGTGGACGTACATTTTATAATTAAAATACGACAGGGCCAGTTACAATAAAATTATCTAGATATACATTTGCGGGCAAGTACCATGGGTGACGTTAATTCGAACTTTCAACAGTACAGTAATCAATAACACATCAGAACTTAATATCAATAGGGATGTCGAAATATTCAATCAATTCTCGTCCCCGCCCGCCATGTGCTTCAAAACTGCATACGTATCTCGTGATTTCAAGGTTCTGCAACCAGTACACAACAAGGAGTTACGAGTCCCATTTATTCTGGCGCCATTTTGGGCGAGGACGGGCAGGTCCAGGATATAGTCAAAATGTCTCTACCAACCATCGACTATGATGATGTTCATATGCTGTATTTATTAGAGTAACACTCAGATGTCCACATGAAATAAATTTGCCACAATCTAAACATGTCATTTTAATCTTTCCAAAGTTCTTCTAAATATTTGGGACCGTTTCCCTTGCCTCTGAAGCTCTCAGTGCCACTTCTTTGATGAATGTACTAGCAGGTCAGGGGTTCTCCTCCAAATCTCTCTTTTATGCAGCACTATAATTAATTGGTGCCACCTCTCCATATGACGATGCATGGTATAGTTACCACAACTATATTTTTTTTCGGTTCCTCTAGAGAGTTCATCGTGGCAGATGAAGCGTGTAACGTACCGGGCATTTACCTTTTTTTGCATGTACAGGAAAGGAAAAAAAAATCGAGCGTCCGAGTTCTAAGGTGTCCCAGGGCCATTTTAGTGGACCAGGCCCAAATCCAAAGAACAGGCCGCCATTTTGAGAGTCCTGTTGCAGCCGCCTGTCGCTGTAGCATCAAGAGCAGCCGAAACTCAGCTGAATGGCAACTGAAACGGTAAAGGGGCGCCCCACTACAGCAGACGAGCCAGGCCCAAATCCAAAGAACTGCTATCTCACAGGCTAATGGGGCGACCCACGCCGAGTTTCAGCATTGTAGGATGACCACACAAGTACAGCAACTTGCTAGACATCACCTCGGTGCCATCCGGATCTCGGCGCCCCACTGCAGATGAAGTGCCTCTCAACTATGAAACCACCACGGTGACATCCGGATCTTGGCGCGTTGTGCTGCCTTCGGCCTATTCGCACATCGGTCCGCTACTGACGCCATCTCACAGGCTAATGGGGCGACCCACGCCGAGTTTCAGCATTGTAGGATGACCACACCAGTACAGCAACTTGCTAGACATCACCTCGGTGCCATCCGGATCTCGGCGCCCCACTGCAGATGAAGTGCCTCTCAACTATGAAACCACCACGGTGACATCCGGATCTTGGCGCGTTGTGCTGCCTTCGGCCTATTCGCACATCGGTCCGCTACTGACGCCATCTCACAGGCTAATGGGGCGACCCACGCCGAGTTTCAGCATTGTAGGATGACCACACCAGTACAGCAACTTGCTAGACATCACCTCGGTGCCATCCGGATCTCGGCGCCCCACTGCAGATGAAGTGCCTCTCAACTATGAAACCACCACGGTGACATCCGGATCTTGGCGCGTTGTGCTGCCTTCGGCCTATTCGCACATCGGTCCGCTACTGACGCCATCTCACAGGCTAATGGGGTGACCCACGCCGAGTTTCAGCATTGTAGGATGACCACACCAACTTGCTAGACATCACCTCAGTGCCATCCGAATCTTGGCATCTCAACGCCTAGTGGTATCTTCCATACAAAAAATATTGTTACGCTGCCTTTGGCCCCATTCGCACATCAGTCCGCAACTTAGACATCACCTCGGTGCCATCCGGATCTTGGCATCTCAGCGCCTTGTGGTGTCAGTCAGAAAATATTGTTGTGCTGCCTTCGGCCTATTCGCACATCGGTCCGCTACTGACGCCATCTCACAGGCCAACGGGGCGCCCCACGCCGACTTTCAGCATTGTAGGATGGCCACACCAGTGCGGCAACTTGCTACACACCACCTCGGTGCCATCCGGATCTTGGCATCTCAGCGCCTTGTGGTCTCTTCTACACCGGAAATATAGTAGAAAATATTGTTGCGCTGCCTTTGGCCCCATTCACACATCAGTCCGCTACTGACACCATCTCACAGGCCAATGGGGCGCCCCACGCCGACTTTCAACATTGTAGGATGGCCACAGAAGTGCGACAACTTACTAGACACCACCTCGGTGCCATCCGGATCTTGGCGCGTTGTGCTGCCTTCGGCCTATTCGCACATCGGTCCGCTACTGACGCAAACTCACAGGCCAACGGGGCGCCCCACGCCGACTTTCAGCATTGTAGGATGGCCACACCAGTGCGGCAACTTCCTACACACCACCTCGGTGCCATCCGGATCTTGGCGCGTAGTGAAGCTGCAGCAGCTGCAAATAAGCTTCAGACAGTGTTACAACCGCTGCTCAGAACTCTCAACTATGACACCACCTCGATGCCATCCGGATCTTGGCGCGTTGTATTGCCTTCGGCCTATTCGCACATCGGTCCGCTACTGACGCCGCCTCACGTGCCAACGTATTTTCTCCGCATTTTATACCCTATGCCGCATAACAGGTCATGTGACTTGTTTATAAAACTTTTCATTGGTTCATTTTACTTTTGGTTTCCTAATGATGGAAGGCTTGATCATATGACCTAAAAACAACACTTTTCATTGGATGAAAACTTTTTTTTTCCCCCAAACGATGAAAGCCCCACCTTGTTTCTGGATGTTTCAGACTGAAGCTGGCGTCACCATGAGAGCACCACCATCTCGTAGCTCCGTCGTGGTCATTCCGCGAGCAATCATGGCAGCCGCTCCCCACCAGAAGCCTGCAGGAGTCGGGGCCCCCAAAACTTTTGATGAATTCTCAAGGCGGAGGGGACGCTTTCGAGAATGGGGTCCAAGACCTAGCAGACAAGCGTCCGATTTCCAAGGTGTCCCAGGGCCATTTCAGTGGACCAGGCCCAAAAAGGAAACAGCCTGCCGCCATTTTGAGAGTCCTGTGACAGCCGCCTATCGCTGCACCGCAAGAGTGGGCGCAACTCAGCTGAATGGCGGATTTTGACACAGTGGACCAAAAGCGGACGGAATGGCAACTGAAACGGTAAAGGGGCGCCCCACTACAACAGACGAGACTCCACCTGGAGAGGCCCGTTCACGCCGCCTCCCCCGGGGCGCTCCACGCCGTTATTCGGAGCAGCATTGTAGGATACCAAAACCAGTGCGGCAACTTACTGGACATCACCTTGGTGCCATCGTTCTGCTGCCTTGGAACTATTCGCACAACAGTTTGCTACTGATGACCCACCCCCCGCGACGCCCCACGCCGTTATTTGCTGGGTGGCAACTTACTAGACATCACTTTTGTGTCATCTAGATTTCGGCGCGTTCTGCTGCCTTGGAACTATTCGCACAACAGTTTGCTACTGATCACCCACCCCCCGCGACGCCCCACGCCGGAAATCTGGACGTTGTGCTGCGTTGGGACTATTCGCACAGCCGACCGCTACTTCGTTGTTTTTCTCTAAAAATGTTTATATGTTATTACTATTTTTGTTTTCTTGTATATATTTATAAATTATTAAAGTTTTATAATCTTACTACTTTGTCGGAGTGCTATATATTTTTAATGTGACACATAATTGTAAAAACTTTGATGTACAAAGAGTCATCCCTGGAATCTTCCGCTTCACGCTCGGTCCCCTCCCCAATCACAATACAGAATGGTTTTCAGATAATAGCAACGCTTCTGCTGTGACGGATCTCATCGAGTGTGGGCCTTGATCTACTATAACTCCTTTGAAGACGGGTGATTCTTTACAGCTGTGGCCATAAACTACATCTGCAGGGCTAGCTGATAGCCTAGGACCGGCCTGGACAATCGGACACAGAGGAAAAGGAGTGTCAGAGGGTGCGGTAGTGAATAGGGCGAAAGGGAGGTGTCGGGCGGGCACAGGGTGTGATTCTCAGGGAAGAACAGCGCAGATGGGGGGAGGTTTATTACCCATGCATAAAACAGACAGCGGGGGTGACCACTGCCTGGGGGAGATGCTTGCAAGGGTGGGGAGCCATGCTAAGGATCGACAGCGTTCACAGAGTGGATCTGGTCAAGGCATCTAAAATGGCTGCCGTGCACGACAAAAGTGTGGCATTTGAAAAAAGACAAGATGGCGCACACAATGTTTTTCAACAATTCCTGATTTCCTTCGAATCGAACGTTAACAGACGTTGGGGCATATTACCAAAGTTAAGCGATATTTATCCCTAACGATGCATTGCAAAGATTTTTTTACCGTCAGAAATTATCGCAGATAAACCTTGCTATTATCAAGGTTTATCGCAAATACGATAAAAAACGAGCGCAATGCATTAATGTCGCTGAAAACTCCGCGATATTCATGCATTACCGAGCTAATGCTCTTAGCCATGTTATCCACCTCCCATTGGATAACATGGCTAAGAACTGCTCAGGGCAGCTGTTACTTTTTGGAGATATTCGCGCTTATCTCGAATATTTCCAAAAGTTGATAATAGGAGATAGCGATGTTAGCGACTGTTTCCAGTCGCTAACATCTTGGCATGCCCACTTTGCATGTCATTAGTGATAAATATCACTCACATGCAAAGTGGGACCCAAGATGGTCGCTATCTCCTACTAGCCGTCGCTAACTGGTGTTAGCAACAGCTAGGTAATACACATATAATTTTATCTCCGCGAAGCGGAGCGCTGTTACAGATATATATCTTGTTTTTGAACGTTAATTTCTCAAAATGCACTGAAGCACATATATTGAGACATAGCAAAGGCACATCGGGCTACCAGTCCCTAATATTTTACCAAGTTTCGTGCAAATCCATTCAGCCGTTCGATTATTATTATTATTATTTTTTTTTGCCCCGCGGGGCCCTTTTAAAACCTCCACATCAAACCTAGGGGGTCAGCGAGGATCTACTATGCCCCCTTATGGTCATCAGCCGTTCGATTATTATTATTATTTTTTTTTTTGCCCCGCGGGGCCCTTTTAAAACCTCCACATCAAACCTAGGGGGTCAGCGAGGATCTACTATGCCCCCTTATGGTCATTTGCCCCTTCGCTTTGGCCTCCTCTTGTCTCTCGATCCTACCGAGAGACAAGATGGCGGCCGCTACGTACTGTTTGGAATGTTTACAGACACCGGAGAGCCAATCAGCTTCGCTTCGCAAAGCTCCGTAACGCGAAAAGTACGCGAAGCGGTGCGCTGTTACAGATATATATCTTTTTTTGAACGTTAATTTCTCAAAATCCACTGAAGCACATATATTGAGACCTAGCAAAGGCACATCGGGCTACCAGTCCCTACAATTTTGCCAAGTTTCGTGCAAATCCATTCAGCCGTTCGATTATTATTATTATTATTTTTTTTTGCCCCGCGGGGCCCTTTTAAAACCTCCACATCAAACCTAGGGGGTCAGCGAGGATCTACTATGCCCCCTTATAGTTATTTCCCCCTTTGTTTTGACCTCCTCTTGTCTCTCGATCCTACCGAGAGACAAGATGGCGGCCGCTACGGACTGTTTGGAATGTTGACAGACGCCGGAGAACCAATCAGCTTCGCTTCACAAAGCTCCGTTGCGCGAAAAGTCCGCGAACCAGAGCGCTAACCGGTCCGCTGTTACAGATATATATCTTTTTTTAAACGTTAATTTCTCAAAATCCACTGGAGCACATATATTGAGACCTACAAAAGGCACATCGGGCTACCAGTCCCTACAATTTTGCCAAGTTTCGTGCAAATCCATTCAGCCGTTCGGGCTAAAAGTGAGGCCAACCGCCCTATGGAAAACTCAATGTTAAAAACACGTTTTGGGACCCCCCTTTTTTCTCGGCCCCCACTGGACGAACCCCCCCCAAATTTTCAAGGGCTGCTCAGAAACAAAATGTGCCATTTTCCTGAAAATTTCAGCCGATTCCGTCCACAAACGCCAAAGTTATTAGACATAGAATTTTCAAAAAACCCATAGAGAAAAAATCCTAACTATATATACCTACTGGCGACCGCCAGTAGGTAATATATATATATATATATATATATATATATTCAGCACAGTCCAGGACCCCAAATTAGACTTGCCACACGGAAGCTGTTTTTCAAACACCCTTTTATTGCGACATGCTAGTGGAATTCAGCACGGAAAATACTTTCAGTGTTTAAATGCCAGCCAGACGCGTTTCGAGAGCATAGCAAACTCTCTTCCTCAGTGGCTTCATGTCTGCAAGGTGAAGTGGCAGTGAGTTGAGTAATTTATAACCAGCACCTGCCCTCCTCGGGCGTGGCCACACACGGCCTTCTGGATGCTGTAGTTTAAAACTGTATTTTCCCAGTGGATGCACACTCCATCGAAATTAAACAAAAGTACATTCCCAGTGGATGAAAGTTACTAATCCTGCCTTCGTTCCACTCTGCTTTCCTGTAGCAATAAAGTGCGGGCTCGCACTCATACCTGGATAGCTTGCGTTGCCCCTTCCGCCTCTGTGCTGTACCCAGTCTTGGTGTCAGCAAGGTCAAAGTTTTAGTTTGAAGGGCCAAGTCCGCGACCTGGGAGGCCGCCAAAATTCATCACAGTCCAGGACCCCAAATTAGACTTGCCACACGGAAACTGTTTTTCAAACACCCTTTTATTGCGACATGCTAGTGGAATTCAGGACGGAAAATACTTTCAGTGTTTAAATGCCAGCCAGACGCGTTTCGAGAGCATAGCAAACTCTCTTCCTCAGTGGCTTCATGTCTGCAAGGTGAAGTGGCAGTGAGTTGAGTAATTTATAACCAGCACCTGCCCTCCTCGGGCGTGGCCACACACGGCCTTCTGGATGCTGTAGTTTAAAACTGTATTTTCCCAGTGGATGCACACTCCATCGAAATTAAACAAAAGTACATTCCCAGTGGATGAAAGTTACTAATCCTGCCTTCGTTCCACTCTGCTTTCCTGTAGCAATAAAGTGCGGGCTCGCACTCATACCTGGATAGCTTGCGTTGCCCCTTCCGCCTCTGCGCTGTACCCAGTCTTGGTGTCAGCAAGGTCAAAGTTTTAGTTTGAAGGGCCAAGTCCACGACCTGGGAGGCCGCCAAAATTCATCACAGTCCAGGACCCCAAATTAGACTTGCCACACGGAAGCTGTTTTTCAAACACCCTTTTATTGCGACATGCTAGTGGAATTCAGGACGGAAAATACTTTCAGTGTTTAAATGCCAGCCAGACGCGTTTCGAGAGCATAGCAAACTCTCTTCCTCAGTGGCTTCATGTCTGCAAGGTGAAGTGGCAGTGAGTTGAGTAATTTATAACCAGCACCTGCCCTCCTCGGGCGTGGCCACACACGGCCTTCTGGATGCTGTAGTTTAAAACTGTATTTTCCCAGTGGATGCACACTCCATCGAAATTAAACAAAAGTACATTCCCAGTGGATGAAAGTTACTAATCCTGCCTTCGTTCCACTCTGCTTTCCTGTAGCAATAAAGTGCGGGCTCACACTCATACCTGGATAGCTTGCGTCGCCCCTTCCGCCTCTGCGCTGTACCCAGTCTTGGTGTCAGCAAGGTCAAAGTTTTAGTTTGAAGGGCCAAGTCCGCGACCTGGGAGGCCGCCAAAATTCATCACAGTCCAGGACCCCAAATTAGACTTGCCACACGGAAGCTTTTTTTCAAACACCCTTTTATTGCGACATGCTAGTGGAATTCAGGACGGAAAATACTTTCAGTGTTTAAATGCCAGCCAGACGCGTTTCGAGAGCATAGCAAACTCTCTTCCTCAGTGGCTTCATGTCTGCAAGGTGAAGTGGCAGTGAGTTGAGTAATTTATAACCAGCACCTGCCCTCCTCGGGCGAGGCCACACACGGCCTTCTGGATGCTGTAGTTTAAAACTGTATTTTCCCAGTGGATGCACACTCCATCGAAATTAAACAAAAGTACATTCCCAGTGGATGAAAGTTACTAATCCTGCCTTCGTTCCACTCTGCTTTCCTGTAGCAATAAAGTGCGGGCTCGCACTCATACCTGGATAGCTTGCGTCGCCCCTTCCGCCTCTGCGCTGTACCCAGTCTTGGTGTCAGCAAGGTCAAAGTTTTAGTTTGAAGGGCCAAGTCCGCGACCTGGGAGGCCGCCAAAATTCATCACAGTCCAGGACCCCAAATTAGACTTGCCACACGGAAGCTGTTTTTCAAACACCCTTTTATTGCGACATGCTAGTGGAATTCAGGACGGAAAATACTTTCAGTGTTTAAATGCCAGCCAGACGCGTTTCGAGAGCATAGCAAACTCTCTTCCTCAGTGGCTTCATGTCTGCAAGGTGAAGTGGCAGTGAGTTGAGTAATTTATAACCAGCACCTGCCCTCCTCGGGCGTGGCCACACACGGCCTTCTGGATGCTGTAGTTTAAAACTGTATTTTCCCAGTGGATGCACACTCCATCGAAATTAAACAAAAGTACATTCCCAGTGGATGAAAGTTACTAATCCTGCCTTCGTTCCACTCTGCTTTCCTGTAGCAATAAAGTGCGGGCTCGCACTCATACCTGGATAGCTTGCGTCGCCCCTTCCACCTCTGCGCTGTACCCAGTCTTGGTGTCAGCAAGGTCAAAGTTTTAGTTTGAAGGGCCAAGTCCGCGACCAGGGAGGCCGCCAAAATTCATCACAGTCCAGGACCCCAAATTAGACTTGCCACACGGAAGCTGTTTTTCAAACACCCTTTTATTGCGACATGCTAGTGGAATTCAGGACGGAAAATACTTTCAGTGTTTAAATGCCAGCCAGACGCGTTTCGAGAGCATAGCAAACTCTCTTCCTCAGTGGCTTCATGTCTGCAAGGTGAAATGGCAGTGAGTTGAGTAATTTATAACCAGCACCTGCCCTCCTCGGGCGTGGCCACACACGGCCTTCTGGATGCTGTAGTTTAAAACTGTATTTTCCCAGTGGATGCACACTCCATCGAAATTAAACAAAAGTACATTCCTAGTGGATGAAAGTTACTAATCCTGCCTTCGTTCCACTCTGCTTTCCTGTAGCAATAAAGTGCGGGCTCGCACTCATACCTGGATAGCTTGCGTCGCCCCTTCCGCCTCTGGGCTGTACCCAGTCTTGGTGTCAGCAAGGTCAAAGTTTTAGTTTGAAGGGCCAAGTCCGCGACCTGGGAGGCCGCCAAAATTCATCACAGTCCAGGACCCCAAATTAGACTTGCCACACGGAAGCTGTTTTTCAAACACCCTTTTATTGCGACATGCTAGTGGAATTCAGGACGGAAAATACTTTCAGTGTTTAAATGCCAGCCAGACGCGTTTCGAGAGCATAGCAAACTCTCTTCCTCAGTGGCTTCATGTCTGCAAGGTGAAGTGGCAGTGAGTTGAGTAATTTATAACCAGCACCTGCCCTCCTCGGGCGTGGCCACACACGGCCTTCTGGATGCTGTAGTTTAAAACTGTATTTTCCCAGTGGATGCACACTCCATCGAAATTAAACAAAAGTACATTCCCAGTGGATGAAAGTTACTAATCCTGCCTTCGTTCCACTCTGCTTTCCTGTAGCAATAAAGTGCGGGCTCGCACTCATACCTGGATAGCTTGCGTCGCCCCTTCCACCTCTGCGCTGTACCCAGTCTTGGTGTCAGCAAGGTCAAAGTTTTAGTTTGAAGGGCCAAGTCCGCGACCAGGGAGGCCGCCAAAATTCATCACAGTCCAGGACCCCAAATTAGACTTGCCACACGGAAGCTGTTTTTCAAACACCCTTTTATTGCGACATGCTAGTGGAATTCAGGACGGAAAATACTTTCAGTGTTTAAATGCCAGCCAGACGCGTTTCGAGAGCATAGCAAACTCTCTTCCTCAGTGGCTTCATGTCTGCAAGGTGAAATGGCAGTGAGTTGAGTAATTTATAACCAGCACCTGCCCTCCTCGGGCGTGGCCACACACGGCCTTCTGGATGCTGTAGTTTAAAACTGTATTTTCCCAGTGGATGCACACTCCATCGAAATTAAACAAAAGTACATTCCTAGTGGATGAAAGTTACTAATCCTGCCTTCGTTCCACTCTGCTTTCCTGTAGCAATAAAGTGCGGGCTCGCACTCATACCTGGATAGCTTGCGTCGCCCCTTCCGCCTCTGGGCTGTACCCAGTCTTGGTGTCAGCAAGGTCAAAGTTTTAGTTTGAAGGGCCAAGTCCGCGACCTGGGAGGCCGCCAAAATTCATCACAGTCCAGGACCCCAAATTAGACTTGCCACACGGAAGCTGTTTTTCAAACACCCTTTTATTGCGACATGCTAGTGGAATTCAGGACGGAAAATACTTTCAGTGTTTAAATGCCAGCCAGACGCGTTTCGAGAGCATAGCAAACTCTCTTCCTCAGTGGCTTCATGTCTGCAAGGTGAAGTGGCAGTGAGTTGAGTAATTTATAACCAGCACCTGCCCTCCTCGGGCGTGGCCACACACGGCCTTCTGGATGCTGTAGTTTAAAACTGTATTTTCCCAGTGGATGCACACTCCATCGAAATTAAACAAAAGTACATTCCCAGTGGATGAAAGTTACTAATCCTGCCTTCGTTCCACTCTGCTTTCCTGTAGCAATAAAGTGCGGGCTCGCACTCATACCTGGATAGCTTGCGTCGCCCCTTCCGCCTCTGCGCTGTACCCAGTCTTGGTGTCAGCAAGGTCAAAGTTTTAGTTTGAAGGGCCAAGTCCGCGACCTGGGAGGCCGCCAAAATTCATCACAGTCCAGGACCCCAAATTAGACTTGCCACACGGAAGCTGTTTTTCAAACACCCTTTTATTGCGACATGCTATATATATATATTAATATATTTTCGTACTTCACCAAGAACCTTTTCCAAGCAAGTAGATGAACACGCGGACCCAAAAAGTTCTTTGTGCCAGTTTAT
Source organism: Lissotriton helveticus (assembly GCF_964261635.1). Taxonomy (NCBI): domain Eukaryota; kingdom Metazoa; phylum Chordata; class Amphibia; order Caudata; family Salamandridae; genus Lissotriton; species Lissotriton helveticus. The sequence continues at coordinate 2,000,042,419 of NC_136067.1, forward strand.
TTCCAAACACCCTGCATCAAAGCCGCCATAAATATATATATATATTCACTGAAAAAATCATAGGTTTAACACTCGTTATAGTTAGGAATTAGCATTTAAAAAACCTTTGAAATTCACTGAAAAAAACCATAGGTTTCACACCTGTTATAGTTAGCTTGACATTTTACTCATACTAAACCATTGAAATTCCCACTTTATAGTTAGTTGGACTCACTATAACTCGCGCGCCCGCAATCCACTGCTGATGATGTCACATATTACATCATTCATGACATGGTCAGTGACATCACTGATGGCATCTCAAATGACATCACTGATGACATCACTGATGACATCTCAAATGACATCACTGATGACATCATCCAGTGACTGTGTGTTTCTGAAAAATTAAAATTTGTTTTACATATTGAACAATCAGTGTATGTATGAGTGTCTGGATGAAGGATTTAGTAGGTGCGTGATTTACTGTATGAGTGAGTGATTAAATGTGTCTTACTGAATGCATGAGTTAGTGACTACACTGTCTGAATGTGTGCATCATTATGTCTGTTGTTGTGTAAGCTGCTGCATGTGTTGATTAGTAGCTATATGAGTGGCTATATGGGTTATTGATTGGTTGCCCAAGTATTTGTATGTGAGGGTGAGTGTGTGTGGGGGTGGCTGGGAGGTGTGTGACTCGGTGCATAGATGTGTGAGCAGTTGATTCACTTGGTGTATGGGTTCAAGAGTACATGTGGAAACAGCTGTATGGGCGATTGACTGTGTGCATGGGTGTGTTGGTGAGTGAATGGATATCTCAGTGCTAAATGTCCAAGTAAGTTCATATGTAAAACACAGTGTATGTGAGAGTTGACATATATCAATGACTATACATGAGAGCCTGTGATTGCGTAAGTGACTGTATGGATCAATGTGTACTTGTATCAGTGATTGTAAAAGAGAGTAAGTATGTGTTAGTATATGTTTAAATAAGTAAGGTTATGTGTGTATAACTGTGTAGATGAGGAAATGGGAGTGTGATTGATTCTTTGCATGACTGACTAGGTGTGTGAGTAACTCCATGGATGAGTGGCAGTGTGTGAGTACCTCTGTAGGTGTATGAGTGCATATGATAGTTTTGTATTGATGAGTGACTGTATGTATGAGTGATTGTATGGGTGAATGAGTGGATGTGTGTGTAGACTTAGGAATCAGTGAGTGCATATGTAGTAACTGGTATTGGTGTGTCAATGGTCACTGGATGTATCAAAGGTTAGAGTGTGAGGAGGTGCATCGTATTATAACATGAATGATGTAATCAGTGATGTCATCAGTGATGTCATTTGAGATGTCATCAGTGATGTCATCAGTGATGTCATTTGTGATGTCATCAGTGATGTAATCAGTGATGTCACTGACCATGTCATGAATGATGTAATATGTGACATCATCAGCAGTGAATTGCAGGTGCGCGAGTTATAGTGAGTCCAACTAACTATTACGTGGGAATTTCAATGGTTTTGTATGAGTAAAATGTCCAGCTAACTATAACTGGTGTGAACCCTATGTTTTTTTCAGTGAATTTCAAAGGTTTTTTAAATGCTAATTCCTAACTATAACGAGTGTTAAACGTACTTTTTTTTCAGTGAATTTCAAAGGTTTTTTAAAAGCTAATTCCTTACTATAAAGAGTTTGTAACCTACAATTTTTAAAGTGAATTATTAAGTTTTTTAATAGCTGTTTTTATATCTATTAATTATAATATTTTTTATAAAAACATTTTTTTTTATTTTTTTCTTAAATACATTTTTCAATGTATTTTTTTTTTTTTTACCATTTTACCTCGGAGTGCTCAGGGTGCGCGCACCCGTAAACGCACCCGTACACGTAGCGAGAGCGCTATATCGGCGTGCGAAAAAAAATATAAGTATGTATTTAAAGTAAATAATAATGCAAGACATTAAGTGTCAAACTTATAAAAGTAGTATTTTTTTATTTTAAATAACCATATTTTAACTTTAAACGCATTTCCTAAAATCTAACAAAATGTAATTCAGGCACGCCGCATAAGCGCCCCCGGAAGCGCCTACGTATGTGCCGCGTAAGCGCCCCTGGAAGCGCTCCGGTGCGCGTAGCGTAAGCGCGTCAAGTCATGTGACCTTAAAATGACACTTTTCATTGGTTGTTAACAGTTTTTTTTACAGCTAATGAAAACCCCACCCATTTCCTTCACTACCTCTTTCACTTTGGAGAGAGCAAGACCTATTCCCTTCTTCTCTTCAATTATTTGCAAAGAATGGCTGCAAGACCACCTATTAGTAGTGATGACTCTGATGAGGTTCTCCAGGAGAACCCTCCTCAGCCAAAAGTGAAGGAGCACTTCATTTGGAAGTTTTTCTAGCATTCCACAAGGAGAGAAGAAGGTAAATGCTCCAAAGGTGGAGTGTAAGATATGCCATACTATTCTTTCACGGGGTGACCCCACAAGAAAATATAGTTTTGGGAACTCTACCATGATAAGGCATGTGCAAAGAAGGCACCCCCAGAACTATGCCCGGGAGAGTGTCAGGGACCTGGCACGGAATGCACCGAGAGATGGCGCCTCGACTTCCACCGGAGGAGCAACATCATCGGGGAAAGGAAGAGCAGTCGAGTTGATACCAAACATTCAGCCTGTTTTTACTGACATTACCATTAGGTGTAAGCAGTGTGACGAACTGCTTTGTTATGGGGAGCAGAGTATCCTACTAATTGTTCGAAAAAGAGAAGAACACCGCTGCCCTCCCCAGCCCTAATGTTTCCCCTTTTTTTTGCTCCTGTTGAGCAGTTTGGCATTCCCTAGTTTTTTTTTGTTCTGAAAAAAAACCCAAAAAAATGTAAAATGTTCGGAAAAAGTAAAAAAAAATCAAAATAAAAAAAAAAGTTCTTTTTAGAGCTATCTCCAATTCTCCAAAAAGAGCTATATTCTTTATATATTGTAAAGGAGTGAGTGAAGTGGAGTACAGTGAGAGAGGAAAGGAAAATGAGTGAGGGAGCAAAGAAAGGGACGAGAGGGGAAGGGAAGTGAAGTAGGGGTATTTAAAAGAAGGTGAGTGTGGGAGGTGAGTGAGGGGAAGGGGAGTGAACATGGGGAATGAGGATAAGTGAGGAAAGCGGAGTAAGGGAACGGGGGCGAGGAAGGGTAAGAGAAGAGCAGTGAGGTTGAGGAAAGAGTGGTGATAGAGAGTGGATAAAGGCAAGTGAGCGTGAGACAAGGGGAGTGAGGGAGTGAGGAGACAGAGGAAGTGAAGGAAAGAGTGAGAGAAGAGGACTGAGTGAGGGAGCAAAGAAAGATAAGTGGGGGAGTGTAGGTGAGTTATAGGGAGTAAGTGGGACGGAAGAGGAGTAAGAGAGTGAGGGGACGGAGGTAGTGAAGCTAAGAGAGAGGGAGTGAGGGAAGGAGAATGAGGATATGACAGGACAGAGGTAGTGAGAGAAAGAGTTAGTAAAGTGGAGTAAGGTGAGTAAGGTAAGGGGAAAGAGTGAGTGAGCGAAGGAAGGGAAGAGAGGGGAAGAGGACTGAAGCATAGGTACTGAGAGAAGGTGAGTGGGGGTGAAATTAAAGGGAAAAGGAGAGAAAGATATGGAATGAGGGGTAGTGCGGGAACCAGACTAAGAGATTGAAAGAACGGCAGAGAGCATGAGTAAAGAGGAATGAAAGAGGGGGGATAAAAGTGAGTGAGGGTAAGACAAAGGGAGTGAGGAAGTGAGGGGATAGAGGTACTGAAGGAAAGAGTGACAGAAAGGGACTGAGTGAGGGAGCAAAGAAAGATAAGTGAGGGAGTGTGGCTGAGTTATAGGGAGTAAGCGTAACAGAAGAGGAGTGACAGACTAAGAGGACGGACAGAATGGGGGTAAGAGAGAGAGAGTGAAGGAAGGGGAGTGAGTAAGTAAGAAGACAGAGGGAGTGAGAGAAGGAGTTACTGAAGTGGAGTAAGGAAAGTAACAGAAGGGAAAAGAGTGAAGGGCGAAGGAAGGGAAGAGAGAGGAAGGGAAGTAAAACAGGAGAGCTGAAAGAAAGTGAGTGTGGGAGTGTGGCTGAGTTATAGAGAGTGAGCATGACAGAAGAGGAGTGAGAGACTAAGAGGACAGAGAGAATGAGGCTAACAGAGAGAGAATGACGGAAGGGGAGTGTAGAAGTAAGAGGACAGAGAGAATAAGAGAAGGAGTTAGTGAAGTGGAGTAAGGAGAGTAAGGGAAGGGAAACGAGTGAAGGAGCGAAGGAAGGGAAGAGAGAGGAAGGGAAGTAAAACAGGAGATCTGAAAGAAAGTGAGTGTGGGAGTGTGGCTGAGTTATAGGGAGTGAGCGTGACAGAAGAGGAGTGAGAGACTAAGAGGACGGAGAGAATGAGGCTGACAGAGAGAGAATGAGGGAAGGGGAGTGTAGAAGTAAGAGGACAGAGGGAGTAAGAGAAGGAGTTAGTGAAGTAGAGTAAGGAGAGTAAGGGTTAGGGAAAAGAGTGAAGGAGCGAAGGAAGGGCAAAGAGAGGAAGGGAAGTAAAACAGGAGAGCTGAAAGAAAGTGAGTGTGGGAGTGTGGCTGAGTTATAGGGAGTGAGCGTGACAGAAGAGGAGTGAGAGACTTAGAAGATGGAGAGAATGAGGCTAACAGAGAGAGAATGACGGAAGGGGAGTGTAGAAGTAAGAGGACCGATGCAGTAAGAGAAGAAGTTAGTGAAGTGGAGTAAGGAGAGTAAGAGAAGGGAAAAGAGTGAAGGAGCGAAGGACAAACTGCACATTTTAATTGGTTGTACATTTCAACACTTTGAAACTCACATAATATTCACCCATCCCCCCAGTGCTCATTCACCCTGTTACCATGGTAACTCACACCTAACCCAGCACACAGTTGAAAAGTTCATCATACTATGTTGCAAAAGAATCCAGCAAGGGTGTTTGACCTCTCAATGTACTAGCTAATCATGTGCAATGTTTCTTTAAATTACTTTTTCTCAACCATTAAAATGACTTCTTTAAAAAAAAAAGCATGCACCCTAATTTTCAGTGGTGAATTTTAAGAAAGCACCAATCATTTCTTGTTTTTCAAGTGCACTGAATCTCAACCACTTTTTTTCATAATTCCTACTTTCAAACTGCCATTTCATTTCCACAACTAATCTGAATACAAGCACATCTACCTTCAAGATGCCAAAAGTCTGGTTTGTGGGTCATAGCTTTGTCTACTGGAGTGAAAAATGTGCAAGTAGCAGAGGTATTTACAACCTTGATTTACCAAATGTGGACATTGTGTGGATTGGACAGAGAGGATTAAGAAGTCACCAATAGATACCATTGATAGAATCCTTTATGCATCTACCACACCCTGACCTCATAATTGTGCACTGTGGTGGCAATGACCTGGGCACTTTGACTGGAGTAGGTCTGGAAATGCTTTTAAAGGACATCTTTGTGCAATTGATGTCACTTTTTCCAAAAACTGCCTTGGTATTTTCTAATATATGCCAAAGGCAAAAATGGAACTGGTCCAACCAATTTTGTCCACAGATTGAGAAAGCAAGGAAACTTGTGAATAAAACTGTTTCTGCTTTTCTCAGAGACTATGGTATGGGTTCCATTTACCACAAAAACTTGCGTTACAACATGCAAGGCATCTATAGGATAGATGGTGTACATTTTACAGATGAGGGGAATAGAGACTTCCTCTTGAATTTGAGACTCTGCATTGGTACCTACTTGTAGGTATAAAAAACACCCACATAACACAACAGCTCTTTTCAGAGCTACCTTACCTCTAAGCACTCTAAATTATTTTTTTACTCTAATTTTTTACACTGTTTTTCCCCGTGGTGCGCTCAGGGTGCGCGTACCGGTGACCGTACATGGGAACGCACCCAGCGCTTACCCCACGAATTTTTTTTAAAAAAAAAGTTGTTTTGCCCTTCAGGGTCCTTCTAGGCACTGCTCAGAAAACCTAGGGGGTCAGGGGGTGTCTACCCTGCCCCCTTTTAATCATTTCCCCCTTTTTATATTCACCTCTTGTGTCTCGATTCTACCGAGACACAAGATGGCGGACTTTTCAGGACTGTTTAGAATGTTGACAGACATCCGACAGCCAATCAGCTTTCCGCTCACGCACTCCCGTAGCTAGCCGGGTGCCCTCCCCGGTACGTGTACCGGTGAGCGCTTGGAGCACGCCTATAGATATATATATAGATATATATATGTGTTTTTGAAGTTAATTTCCCAAAAAAACACTGAAGCAATTTTCACCAAATATAGCAAAGGCACATCTGCGTACCAGTCCCTACAATTTTGCAAAGTTTGGCGTAATTCTGATCAGTGGTTCGGGCTGTAGCCTTGTCAATTCGTCCTATGGAAATTAACATGGGGAAAACACATTTTGGGACCCCCCTTTTTTCTCAGCCCCCACTTCACGAATCCCCCCTTTTAGGGAAGGAGCGGAGCGGAGCTGGCCAAAATGTTGGAAAATTACATGCAAATTCCTCAACCGGCGCCAAAGTTATTCCCAATAGAATGTTGCGGATTTCCTATGGTAGCTAGGTCCTAACTATAATTACCTTCTGCCGACCGCCAGTAGGTAATATATATATATATATATATATATATATATTCACTGAAAAAACCATAGGTTATAGACCATATATAGTTAGGAATTAGCATTTACAAAACCTTGAAAATTCACTGAAAAAACCATAGGTTATAGACCATATATAGTTAGGAATTAGCATTTACAAAACCTTATTTTACTCACACAAAACCATTGAAATTCCATATATAGTTAGTTGCACTAACTATATATCGCGCACCCGCAATCCACTGCTGATGATGTCACATATTACATCATTCATGACATGGTCATTGACATCACTGATGACATCACTGATGACATCTCAAATGACATCACTGATGACATCACTGATGACATCTCAAATGACATCACTGATGACATCATGACACACCAATACCAGTTACTACATACGCACTCACTGATTCCTACGTCTACACACACATTCACTCATTCACCCATACAATCACTCATACATACAGTCACTCATTATTACAACACTATCATATGCACTCATACACCTATGCAGACAGTCACACACTGCCACTCATCCATGGAGTTACTCACACACCAAGTCAGTCCTGTAAAGAATCAATCACACTTCCATTTCTTCATCTATACAGTTAAACACAGAACACCATACTTCAGTGACATCACTGATGAGATCACTAATGACATCTGAAATGACATCACTGATGACATCTCAAATGACATCACTGATGACATCATGACACACCAATACCAGTTACTACATACGCACTCACTGATTCGTACGTCTACACACACATTCACTCATTCACCCATACAATTACTCATACATACAGTCAGTTATTATTAGAACACTATCATATGCACTCATACACCTAGTCAGTCCTGTGAAGAATCAATCACACTTCGATTTCCTCATCTATAGTTAAACACAGAACACCATACTTTTCACACATATACTAACACATACTTACTCTCTTATACAATCACTGATACAAGTACACATTGATATGCACAGCGTCACACACCTTCCAGCCAGCCACACACACACTCAGTCTTCCATCCATCCAGTCATTCTTCAATATGTAAAACGTATTTAAACTTTACAAAAACACACAGACACTAGATGATGTCATCAGTGATGTCATCAGTGATGTCACTGACCATGTCATGAATGATGTAATATGTGACATCATCAGCAGTGGATTGCGGGTGCGCGATATATAGTTAGTGCAACTAACTATATATGGAATTTCAATGGTTTTGTGTGAGTAAAATAAGGTTTTGTAAATGCTAATTCCTAACTATATATGGTCTATAACCTATGGTTTTTTCAGTGAATATATATATATATTCCATATATAGTTAGTTGTACTAACTATATATCGCGCACCCGCAATCCACTGCTGATCATGTCACATATTACATCATTCATGACATGGTCAGTGACATCACTGATGACATCACTGATGACATCTCAAATGACATCACTGATGACATCACTGATGACATCATTCATGTGATGATACGATGAACCTCTTCAGACTCTAATATAACCTTAGATACACTCAGTGTAAACAGACACTCACAGACTGTCACTCATCCATGGAGTTACTCACACACCTAGTCAGTCCTGCAAAGAATCAATCACACCTCCATTTCCTCAACTATATAGTTATACACACCTTACTTATTGGAACATATAATAACACATATTTACTCTGTTATACAATCCCTGATACAAGTTCACAATAATCCATATAGCCACTCACACATTCACTGGCTCTTATGCACAGTTATTTATATATGTCAACTATCGCATGTACTGTGTTTTACATATGTACTTACTTTGACATGTAGCACTGAGATATCCATTCACTCACCAATACACTCATGCACACAGTCAACCGCCCATACAGCTGTTTCCACATGCACTTTTGAACCCATACATCTAGTGAATCAACTGCTCACACATCTATGCACAGAGTCATACACCTCCCAGACACCCACACACACACTCAGTCTCCCATACAAATACTTGGGCAACTAATCAATAACCCATATAGTTAGTCATATAGCTAATGATCAACACATGCATCAGATTACAAAACAACAGACACAATGATGCACAATTTAAAACAGTTTAGTCACTAACCCATGCACTCAGTGAAACACATTTAATCACTCACTTATACAGTCAGTCATGCACCTACTAAATCCTTCATCCAGACACTTATACATCCACTCATTCTTCAATATGTAAGACATATTTTAACTTTACAGAAACATAGAGTCACTGGATGTTGTCATCAGTGATGTCAGGATGTTGTCATCAGTGATGTCATCAGTGATGTCATTTGAGATGTCATCAGTGATGTCATCAGTGATGTCACTGACCATGTCATGAATGATATAATATGTGACATGATCAGCAGTGGATTGCGGGTGCGCGATATATAGTTAGTACAACTAACTATATATGGAATTTCAATGGTTTTGTGTGAGTAAAATAAGGTTTTTTTAAATGCTAATTCCTAACTATATATGGTCTATAACCTATGGTTTTTTCAGTGAATTTTCAAGGTTTTGTAAATGCTAATTCCTAACTATATATGGTCTATAACCTATGGTTTTTTCAGTGAATTTCATTGGTTTTTTAAAAGCTAATATCTATAGCTGTAAAATGTATTCTTCTTTAAATCCAAAAATATATTTTATATGTTTATTAATAATTTTTTTTAATATTTTTTTTGTTTCGCTCCCGGTCCGCGAACCGGGAAGCTTCCCGTTAGCTCAATTTAATTCCGCGACCCGGTCCGCGAACCGGTAAGAAATCAACATAGTGACGGTATCGCGTTGCCGCGTAATGCGTCTTATGACGTACTGCGTTAGCGCACCCGGAAGTGCCCCGGGCCGCGGACCGAGGCGCGAAACGCAGCTCCCCGGAAGCGATCCGCGGCGCGAAAGCGCGACGTATCGCGTTGCCGCGAAATGCGTCTTGTGACGTATCGCGTTAGCGCACCCGGAAGTGTCCCGGGGCGCGGACCGGGGCGCGAAGCTTAGCGACCCGGAAGCTAACCGGGGAGCGTTCCGCAGCGCGTAACATGAGCGTGAGAGGTCATGTGACTTGTTAATAAAACTTTTCATTGGTTCATTTCACTTTTGGTTTCATAATGATGGAAGGCTAGGTCAGGTGACTTAAAAATAACACTTTTCATTGGTTGAGAAGTATTGTTTTTTCCCAAATGATGAAAACCCCTCCTTCTTTCCTCACTCTGACTTTCATCATTGTGAGAGGAAGACCTATTTTGCTTGTTGGAAAATGGCTTCATTGGTAGCTTCAGCTGGTGGACCCCCACCACCACCACCACCTCCTCATGGGAAGAGAGGACCACCTCCCCAGGTCCTGACCAACACTGAGGAGGAAGAGGAAGAAATGGATGAGGAGGGAGAAGAACCACAATTTTTAGAAGAGTTGCCCCGGGTTTCCAGAAAGAAAGCCAGTTTCATCTGGCAGTTTTTTTCAATACCTCGTGGCCAAAAAAAAGTCAACGCGAGGTATGTCACCTGCCTGATATGCAAGGAACAATTGTCCAGAGGGACGGACAAAAAATATAGCTTTGGAAATCATACAATGCACAGGCACATGACGAGGAAACATCCCCTAAATTACAGCCGGGCGGAATTAAGGGATATGCACGACAATCCAAGACCAACTCCTGTGGCCAGACCAACAATACCGGTTTCTTTAACACCAGAAGAGGCACGGGAATCTGTGCCAAATATTCAAGAAAATTTTGGGCACATGATTCACTTATGTATGCACTGTCGTGCATTATTAGCTTGTGGCAACATGAGCATCAATGCTATAAACCTGGCGTATGAACACCATGATTGCCCTAACCGCCCCAGTAATTTTTTTTGCTCCTGTTGAGCCCTTTTCAACGCCTGTTTTTTGTTGTTTCCCCCCCCCCAAAAAAAACCAAAAAAAATATAAAATCGTTCAAAAAATACAAAAAAAACAAAAAATGTTCAAAAAAAAAAAATAAATATAAAACAACAAAAATATTAAAAAAAAAGTTCTTTTCAGAACTACCTTCCCTTTCCAAAAAAATTGCTAGAATGTTTAGCACTCTGGCAAGCTCTATTTCTTTTGGTTCGCTTCCGGGTTAGCTTCCCGGTACGCGGACCGGGAGCTAACCAAAAAAAATTAAAAAAAAAAAAAAGTGTAAGTATAAGGAAAGGAAACAGAGAGTGATGTTAAAAGAAAGACAGCTATAGGGAGTAAAGAAGAGATACTGTTTAATAGATCTATTTACCGAAGAAAAGACAGAAGAGGGTATAATTGTGAAAAACAAAATAGATAACGAAGTGAAAGAAAAAAAAAGAGAGTATAACATTAACAAAGAAGAGTTTCTTGGAGAATGTGAGTGAATGTTCAAAATAAGATTAAAACATGAGGAATAACAGAGAGAAAAAATAGAAAACAGAAAACAAAAAATAACAGAAAAAGATTAATTGAAACAGCAAAGAAATGTAAGTAACATAGGGCCATATCATCAACATAGGCAATAAAAGTTTTGCAGCTTTTATTGGCAGAAATGTGTCGCTAAAGCTGCTTTTGTGGCAGAAAACTGCCACTAAAACCACTTTTGCACCAGTTTTCTGCCAATAAAAAGAGCAATAATTTTATTGGCTGTGTTCATAATATTCCCCTTAGTGTGCTTCAACTACACAGAGAAAGCATTATGAACAAGTAGTGATAGAGTGATCAGTCAAAGACACTAAGAGTAATAGAGACGCAGTGAGTGAACAAGAGTGAGGAACTATGAGAAGAGAGGGACTGAGAAAAAGAGTGGAAGGAGTTGAGTAAGTAGGTAATAGAGAAAGGAATGAGGGAAGTAGCAAAGGCAGGAAACTGAGGGTTAAAGAAATGAAGCTGTCAAACTACTAGTAGGTGAATGTGATAGAAATGTAACGAAAAGAGTACAAAACATTTACCTTATAATTGTCATTAACTTACTCACTTTTTGTTTTTATACTTTCAATCTGTGAAAGAGAGAACAAACATTTGAAAAATATTAAAACATGTATTTAAAAATTAGAAAATACAAGGGAAAAGATTGAAGGACAAACAGTTTTTCAACAACTTTGACACTTACAGAAGCTTCTGCTTCTCCAGGCCCCCTACACAGTCCTAAAGATATACATTTTAAACTAACAGTATCTTGATGCAGATGAAGTGAGGCCTATCTTAAAACATGGTGCATCTTTTGCATTGCTGTTGTTTCAGAAAAGTGTCGCAAGACACTAACATTTTAAATAATTGCTTCAGGATGCCAATAAGATGTCTACTATCCAGAGGTTTGTTTCAGGTGAGGCCTACTCAGGGTTGCAGATGAGATTTACACTTGTTGAAGAGTACAGAGGAGATAATACATGTGAAGGTCTACCAATGAAGTGAGTCATGTCCACTGCACTCTTCAACAAAGTTCAAACCTCCTATGTTTCCCTGGACAGACCTAAACTTGATCTGCACAATGTGATTCGTAATGATAGGAAACACAGGTGATGTAAATGAAATACGTGCAATTTATTTTGCTCATTTCACAATCACATCACTTGTGTTTCCTTTGCTTAGGTATCTCATTGTGCAGATGTAGTCTATCATATGAAAGAGTACGCAGAAGTGCAGCACTGCATGCAACAACTTTGACACTTACAGAAGCCTCAGCTTCTCCATGCCTCCTACACAGTTCTACATATACATCATAAATGCAAACAGTACAGAATTAATTATACATGTTAAATGGTTTATTTTTGCTGTTCTCAGAATGTATCAAAATTCACAAAAAACAGTGACTTGAAGGTATTCATCATATAACAGCGGGGAAAAAAAAACACAATCAAAATGATTGTGTTTAAAAAACCCATACAACATAAGAAATGAAAATTCAGAACTCCTTAAAGTTAACTTACTTTCCATGACGTCCAAGGATGTCCTATGAACAGCTTACACTCTTTTGTGCTGTTATTACTTTCAGCCCGCCACTTTCTGAAAGAAAATCTCCATCGTTTTTAAAAACACGTTACATGCAATAAATGACTTCTTGCTCTCTACCACAAGTTTCCACAAGGCCAAATCTGGTCAGAGCCATTTATAACTCTTGGATTTCTTGTAAGCCAATCCCGTCATTTGGCATTTCCGCAACTTTCAGAATTAAAATGTTGAAGATCATTTTCACAATCCTGGAATAGTAATATCTTCCCCTTCTTGCTCAGTCATGTTCTACATTTCCTATGACACTGATACTGCTTACTATGAAGCAGACTTACACTACCTCTATGACTACTACAATTATTTAATTCTCTACATCACTTTTAATCACAAAGCAATGTAAAACAGTAGACAGCATTGCAGACTTACATTCCCTCTACTCCATGTTTTGATTGGCTGCTTCAATTAGCTTATAAAAAGAAACAGTTTTTCTGAACTCATTCAAAGTGCACATATTTCTCCATGATGTCCAGTCCTATGGTTAGAAGTTATGTCTCTGAAATACACTTATCCTCAAGGCCAAATTGTGTAGGAGCCATTAGAACTTCTTGAAATTCCACAGAGCACATCCCGAGATTATTTCCCTAAAATTTTGGTTTTAAAAACACCAGGTAAGAGTTTTTAAGGTCATACGGCAATTTTTTTGTGAAAATTAAAACAGAATCATTGCAGAATGACCAGCCATTTCTAGACTTTAAATAAGCTGTGTAATGTCCTGATGGTATTGAAGGGCCATCATGATATATAATTGCTGCAGTTACAAAAGTCCTTCCTGATATTGACAACTGCGAAGCTACAAAATTTTTAATTAAAGTTGTCAATTTTGTTCCATCAGGCCTACATCGTTGGAACATTAAAATGACATACTGGCCATATGTTCGTATAAATAATGTGGACATCATTTCAGATTTACATTGGCTACACTCCATGTTGTGATCAGCTGCTTTTACTAGCTTATTAAAGGAAACTGATTTACTGTCTGTCAAAGTTAAATATATAAATCTTTCTGAGTCTACACTAGTAGTACTTGATACCATACAGTTCTCGCAGTCATGCTGCCATTGATAAGAAAGCCCAAACAGCTGATCTACATCTACACCTTCAGCATGTAATACATCAAGCATATACATTAAAAACTCCTGACAATCTTGCTGAATATTTTGAGAGAATTGTGTTTGGCCTGAACATCTGTCTAACAGATTTCGAATTTCAGACACACTTTCTATGTTTCTTCTATCAGTGGTACATTTCTCTAACACAGAATTTAACAAACTGCAAAATCTTTGATCAGAATTGACCACAATCTCTTCTTTTACATTTTTTAGAGAAAACAAAACATTAACCACTACATTAGCATAGCAGTTGACACCAGAACTGTTTTCAAACTGAAAACCAACAACATCTTCAACAGAATCCTTTTTGTTTCTGCTTGTAATTTTAGGTTCATTGACTTTTTGTCTTTTTGCTACAACCTCCCCAGTATTGTTCTCATTTCTTCGTTTCCGGCCTACCACACGTTTCTCAAACAAAGGATACTGAGGCAAATGTGGCGCATACTCTCTTCTTAACCTATTGTATTCCTTAACACAATCTAGATCCGCACAAATGTTTGTGACATCACACTCAATCAAGTACAATCCCGATAAAGTTCTAACTCGTGACAATGCCACATATGCCATACCCTCCTTGAACACAGAACTGCCAATATTCACCAATGCACTGTCTACACTTAAACCTTGCGATTTATGAATTGTCACCGCATATGCCAAGCAAACAGGAAACTGCTTACGGCGAACATATAAGTCTTTTACAAGCAAAAATCTAGCAGAACAACGAGCAATTAGCTGTACTTCCTCAATGCCATCAAATTTAATTTTTAAAAATTCAATTCCATCTCTATTTCTGTATTTCACAAAATCAACAACATTACCCATTGATCCATTTACCAGACCTCTTTCAACATGTAAATTCCTTCTTAAAATTATACGGCAGTTCAAGCACACATTCAGAGTCTTTTCAAAACCTGCAGTTTTAGATATACTCTTCTCTAATTAATCCAATTTTGTTTTCAGATTCTCAGACAAAATAATTGTTGATCCCATATGCTCTACTCTATCAATAGCTTCCAGTTTCACAATCTCTTGCTTTTCTAAATGCAACATTTTGTTGTTAAATTTGGCACATTCTGCAAGAGTTGGCATCAAACATATTCCAGATTTCTTCTCAGTAATTTTCTGAAAAATATTCTCAGGCACAACATCTTGTTCTGGATATAAATTTGACAGTAATCGTGCATGTAAAGCTTCTTTCCCATGCTCGGTCACTTTTCCAATTCTAACATCTTGTAGAATAGTCTTGTAAACTTCATCCTTCGCCTGACGCATATTTTCATGCAGTTCAGCATAATTGAAGTTTAACCATATATTGACGTTGCCAATGCTGCCTAGGCACTTCCTGGTATCTTCATGCGTGAGCATTTTGAACACAGGTTGCCCTTTCACTGGTGTCAGCTGCAGAAGATCTCCGAAAACAATGATATGTTTGCCACCAAATAACACATCATACTCTGTTTTGAGAACTTCTTGCATCCTCAAATGCAAAAAGGCAAGCATGACATTGGAAACCATGCTTACTTCGTCAATGATAAGAAGTTTCATTTTCCTCAAGATTCTTGAAACTTCAAAACAAGCATCTCCAGATAGCTTGTGATATTGTAATTTGTTGTCATGCTCCACTGGCAGCATCAGTAAACGATGTAAAGTAATCCCTTTAATATTATGTGCTGCCAGTCCAGTTGGAGCAGTGACAACACAAGACAGCGATGACTCTGTCCTTTCCTGCAAATAGCATGAAATTGCTTTAATGAGGAAACTTTTTCCAGTTCCCGCTTCTCCACTCACGTACAGTCGGACAGGCTTCAACGACGTACATGAGCACTCTTTCTTATCATGACTTAATCCATGATCAATTTGCATGGTAACTTCGTCATATATTTTCCTCTGCTCAACGTTGAGTTGTCTTTCCAACTCTTCTAAGTTAACCGCATCCTCTTGAGCATGTGCCATGGCTCTTTCCACTTCATTCATAGCAGTGGCAGCTTCATTTTCAATAACAGGTCCTCCTAGTGGATCCTGACTCAATGAAGCAGAACTCTGACTGTCCTGAGAACTGTCTCTGGCAATCTCGGCTGCAATCGTTGCTTCCTGCTCAATTTCCGCATTCAACATTTCTACATATTTGGGAAAAGCAGGACATTCTATGGTCTCCTTGGCGGCATTGAAAGAGTCTTCGTAACAGAGGAAATCTCCAAGCAGTTCCTCTTCTGCACGCCAAGGCTTGAAAAGTTGCAAAAGTGCATTCCCCATGACTTCCTTGGAATGCAAAGGATGAACACTATAATGTTCATATATTTCTTCACTAGTAGAGGTTTCTACTTTCTCAATTTGACCAGCACACAAATCGCTATCCTCTTCCTCACTTACTTCCTCTTCTGCAACATATACATTCTTATAGTATTTATTATTTTTTTTCAAATACAATGTTGCCTTTTTAACTTTCCTAACATCTACTAAATCTTGCCATATTTTCTTATTCTTTGTCGGAACCCCATTAACTAAGATAACCAGAGGTTCCTCTTCCACTTTTTCTACTCCAATTGTGTTAATGTTTTTCTTCAAATCTAGAGGCAAATAAACAACTCTTCCCTTTAATCCTCTCTGTAAATCTGATGGAGGCAATTTCCCTGTCTTTGGCTCCATTCTTACAATAGCCTGAAAGGGATGGATACTTTGAATCAAAATAGATTCATAAGTATTTAAATCCTTCAATTCAGAAGGAATCTCAATCAATTCCAGATTATTATGAACTGCTCTAGCAGGCATCTGGTTTTGATTTAATTTGTTACAACAATAAGTACACACACGTTGATCCAATCCCAAATCAAAACAATTTTCTACCATCAAGTATGTTGCGAAATCCTTCCATTCACTATTATTTTCCCTTTCACTTTTTGCATATAAATCCACTAACTTAGTCTGATTCTTATAATAAGTGCGTCGACAACACACACAAGTGAAATTTGGCCTCTCACTTGATTTGACCTGAAACGTCGCAATTTCCCTCTGGAAATTATCTGTACCGGAAACCTGTACACTATCTTCCACATTACCCGCATCTTCTTGGTCAATTTCAACATTCTCCTCTTTACTTCCAAAGTAACAAAACTCAATTTCTTCACATATATTCTTCACATCTATTTCAGAACCATGCAAAAGAGCAGCGCATAATTGTTTAAGCATAATTGCTGGACTCTTAGCATAATACAACATTCTAACTAATTTCCTCACTTTATTATGATGCACTGCTAGCATCCTGAAATGATGAAAAACACTCTGGCATACTCTCCTGGAAAGACAAGCCAGTGAATGACCATGCAAACCTGTCACTTCTCTCACTCTGCCAGGATCTAATTCTTGCAACAACATCATTTTCTGCTTCAAACTTTTCTTATTAAATGACCGTACAAAATCACAAAGCAAATTGATGGAATCCTGTCGCACACTGCAAATACTACTACACTTCCAGGTGTACACAGGACCCTTAGCACGTCTTCCTAAAACCTCATTACCTAACACCTCTTCTGCCTCTGTTGTCACAAGTTTTTCTTTTTCAACTGGACAACCATCTTTCACTTCATAAGCACGACCACTGGTGTCAACTGCATGCACCAAATCATTATCCTGGAAATAACTCTCCTCATTAAAAAATGCCTCACAGCTTGAACTATGCATCCATTCTCCAGAAAAAACTTCACAAAAATTACTACGATTAACTATTCTCTTCCATCTACTATTTCTTTTGAAATCATAAATTGCCTTGTTTAGCTTCCTAATTCTATTGATTATCAAAATAAATAACTTACGTTTAATTTCAAATGCCTGATCAATAACTTTCTCAACTTTTTTTTTTCTCTTATAAAAAACCAGTTTCTGTTGACCTTTCTTAATATTTTTTAACAAATTGCCAATTATCCTGTTGCGGAACATTCATTTACGAATCTCCCTAAACTGTTGTTTCCTTCTACTATCATGCACAGAGTTATCTCTTGCTCTAGCAGTAACATTTTTCATTGGCCTTTCCTTTCCATTTGAATTCCTTCTCGTTTTATGGACTGAAACATTTTCTGTAGTAATATTTTTTTTACTACACATATTTCTTATGAAATATTTTGTGCTCTTACCTGGTGCATTCTTCGTGACTTGACAAATCTTTTTGTTAGAGGACTGCTGCTTATTTTGTTTCACCTGCTGTCTTTGACGTTTTGCAGCCTTTCTCTGTCTTTCTATTGTTGGCATGGTGAAATCTTGAAATGATCTGCAGTTGAATCTGTGGTAAAATATAATAAAAAATGTTATTAACCATTATTACCAAACAGTAAAACAATAACAGTGATCAAAAACTTAACACACTACTTGACATTTTAAATAGAAGATTTTTTAGTCCTTGCAAATTTACAATACAGAAATAGCAGAAAAGAAATGACATTTATATTTATGTTACCTGTGCTATTTTATATGTGAATCTGATCTAATGTTATGAGCATATTTTAATATTTTATTGAAGACACTACACATAACCTGCTTTTGAAGGTGTCTTTATTTTTAAATTAAACGGTTTACCTTTTTACTTTTTATTAATTATAAATTTTAAAAATAAATGTTTATATTTCCATAGGCTCAAGCAGGTCAGCTTCCCATCCTATGTCATATAATTCGGACAAATCTGCATCCTCATCACGCTCTTCTTCATCCTCAGGATTTAAATCATCCAAGGGATCAACATCCACTGATGTTTCAATTACAAGTTCAATGATGAGGTCAAAATCAACTGATTGCAGATTGTCGCTCATGTTGAGGTTGTCTTTATCTTTAAAGAAAGATAACAACAATGAGATGTTGCAGAGTAAGAGACAAATCTCAGAGATTATAATAGTAAAATTGTTTAACAAGAGTAATATTTTGCAGCTATTATTTAGCCATGTCCAGCAATGCTGAGCAGGTGAAGACTATGTCTAAATTTTCAGTGAACAGGACTCATCTCTTCTTAACCTTGGATAAGCCTCACCGACTCTGTGTGTCCTGCACATACTTAAATGTAAAGGGGCAGATTTATGTTAAATGGCACATCCCCAGGCATGCACCAGTTAACGTGCACCACTACTCTGCCACCCATGGAGTGCCGTATTTACAATCAGATAGGAGAAAGCTTCGTCAAAACCCTTCGCCTGCTTTAAGCAGGCATAGGTCTTGACGCAACATTGTGGAGATGGGGCACCCCTGAGCCGTGCTTGAGCTGCATCGCACTTGCGATACAACTCCAGCAATCACTACCTTTACAGCACAGATACGTCACGCATCTGTGCCATTTTTGCCCCATGATGCCCCGCATTCTAAATGCAGCACACCATGGGTGGCGGAACAGCGGCGCAGGATGACTGACACATCCCTGGTGATGCACCAGTCATCATAAATCTATCCCTAAGCTTCTTATCTTGTTACAGATGAACCGCCATATGTAGCATGAAACTATTTTGCATTTCCTAAATAGCGAATTTTAAGGAATAAATAGCAATTCTTTACCATTCCTAATTTGCAATGAGCAAATTGCTAATTGCAAATTAGCACCGCCGCTGCATCATAAAAGTGACGCACAGTGGCACAAAAGAGGCATACACCTATCATAAATCTGTCCCTAGCATTTTAAATGATTAATCCAGGATGACAATAAGGTGTGGCCTATCCAAAGGTTTGTTTAAGGTGAGGCCTACTCAGGATTGCAGATTAAAGTTACGCTTGATGAAGAATACAGAGGAGATAATACATGTAAAGGCCTACCAATGAAGTAAGTAATGTGCACTTTATTGCGCCAGTCATCATAAATGTATCCCTAAGCTTCTTATCTTGTTACAGATGAACCACCATATGTACCATCAAACTATTTTGCATTTCCTAAATAGCGAATTTTAAGGAATAAATAGCAATTCTTTACCATTCCTAATTTGCAATGAGCAAATTGCTAATTGCAAGTTACCCATTCACTTCCATGGGCTAGGAGGCTCATAGGAATGAAGGTTGCAATTTGCGATTAGCAATTAGCTCATCACAAAATAGGAATTTTTTCAAGCGTGCAGGGGTATCTCAAGAACACCCTGCTACACCCCTGAAAAAGAAATTTGGGGGCATATGGCACACATACATGCCCTAAGGACATGTATAGGCGTCATATGGCACCTTTTGTTTTTTGGAAAAAAAATGCTTTTTGAAAAGAATTCGCAAATTACCACAAACTAGAAGTTGGTGGTAGTTTCCAAATCCTTAATATCATTTTTTACATATTTTTTGTTTGATACATTGCATTTAAGGAATCGCAAAATGTGCAAATCCTTCAGTGCAATCGCAAAATAAGGAATAGCAAATTTAAGAATTAAGGACATTTTAAGTAATTTCCACATGTGCAGTGTTTTCAAATTATGATTTGAAAATCGTTTTTGGGGAAAAGTAATGGTTTGCAAATTTATGACAAGGACATAATGGTGTATGCTTCTCTATAAGGCATTTCAGTGTCTCTGATGTCATTTTTCCCATATTACATTATAAGACCTTTCCCCATAGAGCACATTCCTTGTAAATATGCTCCCACCTGTGCATGGTGAATTTAGATTTTGACTGTTTGAGTCACATAGCCATGTTAAAAGTCACCCCAAAAAATTGCAAACGCTTTAAAAAAACACATTCATGTGTCTTAAGGACATTTTAAGTCATTTCCCCGTGGACAGTGTTTTGTAAGTGGCGCAAAAGAGGCATACACCTATCATAAATCTGTCCCTAGCATTTTAAATGATTAATTCAGGATGACGATAAGGTGTGGCCTATCCAGAGGTTTGTTTAAGGTGAGGCCTACTCAGGATTGCAGATTAAAGTTACGCTTGATGAAGAATACAGAGGACATAATACATGTAAAGCTCTACCAATGAAGTAAGTGATGTCCACTTCATTGCGCCAGTCATCATAAATGTATCCCTAAGCTTCTTATCTTGTTAGACATCAACCGCCATATGTATCATATAACAAAATAGCGAATTTTAAGGAATAACTAGCGATTCTTTACCATTCCTAATTTGCGATGAGCAAATTGCTAATTGCAAATTACCCATTCATTTCCATGGAGCAGGAGGCCCATAGGAATGAAGGTGCAATTTGCGATTAGCAATTAGCTCATCGCAAATTAGGAATTTTTCCAAAGGTGCAGGGGTGTCTCAAGAACACCCTGCTGCACCCCTGAAAACGAAATTTGTGGGCATATGGCGCACATACATTTTAACAACATTCCTTTACCTCAAAAACGATTTTCAATTCATAATTTGAAAACACTGCCCACAGGGAAATTACTTAAAATGTCCTTAAGACACATGAAAGTGTTTTTTTATTGCCTTTCCAGCATGGTTGGGTCACTTTTAACATGGCTATGTAACACAAACATTTAAAATCTAAATTTCCCATGCACAGGTCGGAGCATATTTACAAGCAACTTGCGCCACAGAGAAAGGTCTTACATTAAAATGGGAAAAATAACATCAGGGACAGTCAATTGCCGTATAAAGAAGCATACACCATTATGTCCTTGTCATAAATTTAAAAACAATTCCTTTTCCCCAAAAACGATTTTCAAATCATAATTTCGAAACACTGCACATGGGAAAATTACTTAAAATGTCCTTAAGACACATAAAAGCGTTTTTGATTGCCTTTGCAGCATGTTTGTATCACTTTTAACATGGCTATGTAACACAAACATTCAAAATCTAAATTTTCCATGCACATGTGGGATCATATTTACAAGCAATTTGCGCCACATAATTCATAATTTTCTCCTTAAAGCACACTATTCTCTATCTAAATTAAAGAAATATTTTCTCACCTTAGCAAATACTTTGAGTTTGAAAACAGTCTCAGAAACACACCAATTTGTCTTCAGCAGAGCAAAAGGTATGCACTCCAGAGTCTGCAGCTATCAAAAGCACAGAAATGCTGTAATTCTTCACACATATCTCTCATGTCACCCAATCAAAACTCTTCCCTCACTTTTTTTCAAATGAAAACCCTTCCCCCCTCTGCCATTTCATGCCTTTTCTGCATGGCAACCACCTCTTGGAAGACTTCTGGTGTTTGCAAGTTCACACAACTTTGTTGCAATTGAACTCTGAACTCTCAGTGCACCTGCATATCCAGTGCATTCTTTCATTTAATGATTTTTTATTGACCATTCAAAATACATCTTTCAAAGAACACATCCGTGCACCCTAACTTTCTGTTTTCAGCAATCAAAATCCACCAATCACTGTTACTGCTTCATGAACACAGAAACTCCACAGTTTTTTTCATTTTAAATATGGTGCAAAAAAGTACATGTTTGGGCTTTCCTGGGGAGCGTAGGTGGTGAGGCTTGTGTCTAAGAGTGCAGTGGACTAGGCTTCATGAAGCCTATCCCTGACTGCACTGTTAGACACAGGTGTGAATTTGACTCTTTACAATGATGTTACCTGTGTTACCTCAGTGTAGGAAACATATTGAGTTTGTTTGCATAGAGGAATTGTAATTTGTAGAATTTTGAAGCTTCATGTGAAAGCTTTTGCCTTAGTCTTATCCCTGCTGTGAGGCAGATGGTTGTACATAGGATCTGTGCTGAGTTTCCTAAATGTGATGTTAAGAACGATTTTGGAGAAATTAATGTTTTTTACATATTTGAGTATATTGTGGCACAGAGGTTTAAAACGTGACGCATCTAATTACATGTGTCTCTTTTTAAATATGGTGCAAAAAGGTACATGTTTGGGCTTTCCTGGGGAGCGTAGGTGGTGAGGCTTGTGTCTAAGAGTGTAGTGGACTAGGCTTTATGAAGCCTATCCCTGACTGCACTGTTAGACACAGGTGTGAATTTGACTCTTTACAATGATGTTACCTGTGTTACCTCAGTGAAGGAAACATATTGAGTTTGTTTGCATAGAGGAATTGTAATTTGTAAAATTGTGAAGCTTCATGTGAAAGCTTTTGCCTTAGTCTTATCCCTGCTGTGAGGCAGATGGTTGTACATAGGATCTGTGCTTTGTTTCCTAAATGTGATGTCAAAAACGATTTTGGGGAAATGAATGATTTTTACATATTTGAGTATATTGTGGCGCAGTGGTTTAAAAAGAGACGCATCTAATTACATGTGTCACTTTTTAAATATGGTGTAAAAAGGTATATGTTTGGCCTTACCTGGGGAGTGTAGGTGGTGAGACTTGTGTCTAAGAGTGCAGTGGAGTAGGCTTCATGAAGCCTATCCCTGACTGCACTGTTAGACACAGGTGTGAATTTGACTCCTTACAATGATATTACATGTGTTAACTCAGTGTAGGAAGCATATTGAGTTTGTTTGTAATGAGGAATTGTAATTTGTAAAATTGTAAAACTTCATGTGAAAGCTTTTTCCTTTGTCTTATCCCTGCTGTGAGGCAGATGGTTGTACATAGGATCTGTGCTGTTTTTCCTAAATGTGATGTCAAAAACGATTTTGGGGAAATTAATGTTTTTTTGATATTTGAGTATATTGTGGCGCAGAGGTTTTAAACGTGACGCATCTAATTACATGTGTCTCTTTTTAAATATGGTGCAAAAAGGTACATGTTTGGCCTTTCCTGGGGAGCGTAGGTGGTGAGGCTTGTGTCTAAGAGTGCAGTGGACTAGGCTTCATGAAGCCTATCCCTGACTGCACTGTTAGACACAGGTGTGAATTTGACTCTTTACAATGATGTTACCTGTGTTACCTCAGTGTAGGAAACATATTAAGTTTGTTTGCATAGAGGAATTGTAATTTGTAAAATTGTGAAGCTTCATGTGAAAGCTTTTGCCTTAGTCTTATCCCTGCTGTGAGGCAGATGGTTGTACATAGGATCTCTGCTGTGTTTCCTAAATGTGATGTTAAGAAGGATTTTGGGGAAATGAATGTTTTTTACATATTTGAGTATATTGTGGCGCAGAGGTTTAAAACGTGACGCATCTAATTACATGTGTCTCATTTTAAATATGGTGCAAAAAGGTACATGTTTGGGCTTTCCTGGGGAGCGTAGGTGGTGAGGCTTGTGTCTAAGAGTGCAGTGGACTAGGCTTTATGAAGCCTATCCCTGACTGCACTGTTAGACACAGGTGTCAATTTAACTTTTTACAATGATGTTACCTGTGTTAACTCAGTGTAGGAAACATATTGAGTTTGTTTGCATAGAGGAATTGTATTTTGTTAAATTGTGAAGCTTCATGTGAAAGCTTTTGCCTTAGTCTTATCTTTGCTGTGAGGCAGATGGTTGTACATAGGATCTGTGCTGTGTTTCCTAAATGTGATGTCAAAAACGATTTTGGGGAAATTAATGTTTTTTACATCTTTGAGTATATTCTGGCGCAGAGGTTTAAAAAGTGACGCATCTAACCACATGCGTCAGTTTTTAAATATGGTGCAATAGGGATCATGTTTGGGCTTTCCTGGGTAGCGTAGGTGGTGAGGATTGTGTCTAAGAGTGCAGTGGATTAGGCTTCATGAAGCCTATTCCTGTCTGCACTCTTAGACACAGGTGTGAATTTGATTATTTACAATGATGTTACCTGTGTTAAATCAGTGTAGGAAGTATATTGAATTTGTTTGCATAGAGGAATTGTATTTTGTAAAATTGTGAAGGTCCATGTGAAAGCGTTTGCCTCAGTCTTATCCCTGTTGTGAGCAGGTGCAAGATTTTGATGTAACAGTGTCGTAAAAGTGACGCAATGAAATCGCATAGATTTAACTGTGTCTTTATTACGAGGCTTTTTGTGGAGAAATGACCCCTCTCTGTACATTACTCTTGACAGAGGTATAATGTGGTGCAAAAGGTTTACAAAATGACGCTTTTACCTATATGCATCACTTTTTACATATGGTGCAACAAGGCATATGTTTAATGACGTCAATGTGTCACAAAAAGTTACGCTTCAGTAGCGCAAAACTGACGCATGGATTTATAAATGAGGATCAATTATGTCATATGCGTTACCTGAGATTAGGAAGTAGATTGTGCAGATGAGGTGAGACATGTCCAGAGGGATAGATGTGGTGAGGTTTATGATCAAGACTGTAGTGGGAGAGAGGCCTTTCTCTGGAAGCATAGGTGGTGAAGCCTGTGTATAAGAGTGCAGTGGACTTAGACATAGGTCTCATCTTCTTTGTACTTGTGGACAGAGCTGACTTCCACTATACTCTTCAATACAGGCCTCACCTTTTGTGCACCCCTGGAGAATCCTCGCCTGATCTGTAATTTTGAATAGATTGTTTGCTTTTTGTCATTGCTTTGTTGTTTGGTAATAGTGGTCTATAATGTGCTATTTGTTTCTTTAACACAGATTGAAATCGTTATTTCAAGAATAAAGAAAGATGCCCACGAGGGAAAGGTCAATTAAACAACGTAACCGGGAAAAATCAAAAACAGCAACGGAATTACAGCATTCTTCCACAACAGATACTTCAAAAAACAGGAACAAAGCTCCTGGTAAGACAACTAAGTCTTTTTTACGCAACATATGTACATCCAGAAAAAATGATGGACACCATGTAGAAAAAGAAAATGAGAGAGTAAAATTGAAAAGGAGGGAGAGAACTTCAAAGAATCCTAAAACTGGAGCAGGAGAGAATAATATGTATAGGAATAGAAGGCAGAATCAGTTTAGAGACATTCGTAGACGAATGTTTTGCAATAGAGTGGTTTTAAATTTGTTAAAAAACATTACGAAAGGCAAACAGAGAGCTGCTTTTTATAAGAAAAAGAAAAGTGTAGAGAAGATTGTTGATCAGGCTTTTCAAGTTAAGAAAAAATTATTTATTTTAGTAATCAATAGAATTAGGACACTTAACAAGACAATTGATGTTTTCAAATCAAACAGTAGATGGAAAAGAGTAATTTATCGGACTAATTTTTGTAAAGTTTTTTCTGGAGAATGGATGCACAGTTCAAGTTGTGAGCCATTTTTTAATGAGGAGAGTTACTTCCAGGAGAATGATTTAGTGCATGCAGTTGACACCAGTGGTCGAGCGTATGAAGTGAAAGACGGTTGTCCGATTGAAAAAGAGAACCAGAAGAGGTGTTATCTGATGGAGTTTTAGGGAGACGTACTAAGGGTCCAGTGTACACTTGGAAGTGTAGTAGTATTTGTAGTGTGTGACAGGAATCAATTGATTTGTTTTGTAATTTCTTACGTACATATAGTAAAAAAAGTATAAAGCAGAAAGTGAAGTTGTTGCAAGACTTAGATCCTTGCAGAGTGAGAGGAATCACAGGTTTGCAAGGCCATTTACTGGCTTGTCTTTCTAGAAAAGTCTGTCAGAGTGTTTTTCATCTTTTTAGGATGTTAGCAGTGCATCATACCAAAATGAGGAAATTAGTGAGAATGTTGTATTATGCAAAAAGTCCAGCACTTAAGCTTAAACAATTAAACAGTGCTCTTTTGCATGGAACAGAATTAGAGGTGAAGAAGATTTGTGAAGAAATTGAGATTTGTTATTTTCGTGAGCAAGAGGACAGTGTAGAAATTTTACTTGTGTGTGTTGTCGACAGACTCATTATAAGATTCAGACTAGGTTAGTTGATTTATATGCAAAAAGTGAAAAGATGGATAATTATGAGTGGAAGGATTTTGCAACATATTTGTGGGTGGAGAATTGTTTTGATTTGAGTTCTGATCAGCGTATTTGTAAATATTGTTATGATAAATTAAATCAAAACAGAATGCCTGCTAGAGCTGTTCATAATAATCTAGACATTCCCCGTGAATTGATGGATTTAAATACATATGAGTCTATTTTGATTCAATGTGTCCATCCTTTTCAGGCAATTGTTCGCATGGAGCCTAAGATAGGGAAATTGCCTCCTACAGATTTGCAGGGAGGATTAAAGGGACGAGTTGTTTATTTGCCCCTAGATTGGAAAAAAATATTGATACAATTGGTACAGAAAAAGTAGAAGAGGAACCTTTAGTTATTCTAGTTAATGGGGTTCCAACAAAGAGTACAAAAATCTGGCAAGATTTAGTGAATGTTAGGAAAGTCAAAAAGGCAACGTTGTATTTAGTCAAAAACAATGAGTACTACAAAGATGTATGTGTTGCAGCATAGGAAAAAGCTGCAGATGAAGACAGTGATTGTTCAGGCGGCCAAATTGAAAAAGTTAATGTGTCTAGAAGTGAAGAGATATATGAACATTATACTGTTCATCCTTTGCATTCCAAGGAAGTAATGGGGAATGCAATTGAATTGTTTCAAATGAAAGTAGCAAAAGGAAGTCCCATTAGTGTATGGGAAAAAAGTTTGGAAGCTCGTTGTTTTCCACAGCTATTTCCAACAGGTCGAGGTGGACAATATGACGATCGACCACTTCAAATTCCAGCATTTGAATATCGAACTGTAAGATTATATGCTGAAGATCCAAGATTTCGACAATGCATTCCCTATGTGTTTCATCTACTGTATGAAAGTGACTTGTCTGCTCTTTCTTATGCAGTAAATCATATACTGAAAAGTGGAGTACATCTGCAAAATGTTTCGGCGAGGGACTTTATGGAGAAAGTGAATCTGCAAGATAATATTTTGGAATCTCATCTAATCAATCTCATGGCATGTCAGCGTGGTACAAATGAGTATTGGTACCGTCGCCATGGGGAATTGAAATGTATGCTGAGAAACTTAGGAACCCCTACATGGTTCCTCACTCTTAGCTGTGCCGAGTATGCATGGGAGGACTTACTTCAATTTCTACGAGAGGCCAATGCTAATATACAAAATATAGAATTCAAAACACCTGGAAAACTGTGTTCTTTGGATCCAGTGAATGTATGCAGATATTTCAATCATAGATTTGAAGCTATGATGTCTTTTATTACCAACAAAAAAATCCTCCCCTTGGAGAGGTTTTGGATTTCTTTTGGAGAAAGGAGTATCAAGCGAGAGGTTATCCTCATATACATATG
Organism: Lissotriton helveticus; assembly: GCF_964261635.1. NCBI lineage: Eukaryota > Metazoa > Chordata > Amphibia > Caudata > Salamandridae > Lissotriton > Lissotriton helveticus. Next base: position 2,000,070,109 of record NC_136067.1, read on the forward strand.
TTGTTGTGGATTAAAGATGCACCCAAATTTGGAACAGATTCGGATGAGACATTGAAGAGTATTCAACATGTGCTGTTCCGAAAACTACGGAAGAAAACAGTTTAAGGCAACAAGTTTTACGTTTTCAATCCCATCGTTGTTGAAAGTACTGTCGGCGAAAATTCAGAAACAAGGATAAAGTTCTACACAAAATGTTGTTTCGGCTTTCCACGACCAGTGATTTCTAAAGGAAGAGTAAATAATTTGATGTCTTCTCTGCGACATACTGTGACGAGGAAATCACCAAAAAATACATACAATTTAAAAAGAGACGAAGAGTCCATGTACATCAACGACTACAACCCAGTGATTTTGTCCATGTGGAATGCTAACATGGATATTCAATTCGTTGCTGACAACTCTATTGCTGTGGCTCGATATGTGACGTCTTACATCACAAAAAAAGAAAAGACAGAACTAAAGGAAATGTGGGAGGACATTTCACATGAAAAGAGTCTAAGCAAGAAATTATACAGTTACAGTCTGAAGATGTTGTCGCATCAAGAAATTGGAGCGTATGAATGTTCTGATCGATTGTCGTCAGCAAGTCTCTATGCCAAATCTAGAAGCATTATTTGGATAAGTCTAGGTCTTGCTGCAACACGAAATCGAGTTTTGAAATCTGTACAAGAGATAGAGTATTTGGCGGAGAAAGAACCAGAAAGTACAGATATTTTGAAGACAAACATGTTGGATACATACTATCCAAATAGAAGTCATCACCTTGAGAACGCTTGTCTCTATGAAGTTCTGCAAAGATATATTTATAAGAGGAACATCAGAGAAGATATCAATAATGGAATATATGGAGTCATTGGATGTGAAGGATGTCTGGTGAAACAGAAAAAAGGTCATTTGATTAATCATCGCAAATTGAGTTGTGATAATCCAGATAATAGAGAATTTTATTATTTGGCTCTTTTGCAACTGTTTAAACCATGGAGTGAAGAAGAGGAACTTCTTGGAGATTTTCTCTGTTATGAAGACTCCTTTAATGCAACGAAGGATACCATAGAATGTCCTGTTTTTCCAAATTATCTGCAAATGTTGAATGAAGAAATAGAGCAAGAAGCCACAATTGCTGCAGAGATTGCGAGAGACAGTTCTCAAGGCAGTCAGAGTTCTGCTTCATTGAGTCAGAATCCACTAGGAGGACCAACTATCCAAAATGAAGCTGCTACTGCCATGGATGAGGTGGAAAGAGCTATGGAACAAGCTCAAGATGATGAAGTTATCTTAGAAGATTTGGTGAAACAACTAAACCTTGAGCAGAAACAGATATATGATGAAGTAACAGAACAGATTGAACATGGATTCAGTCATGAGAAAAAGAGTGCTCATGTACATCATTTAAGCCTGTCCAACTGTACGTGAGTGGAGAAGCGGGAACTGGAAAAAGTTTTCTGATTAAAGCCATTGCAACTTATCTGCAGAAAAGGACTGAATCACCGCTGTCTTGTGTTGTTACCGCTCCAACTGGGCTGGCAGCACATAACATTAAAGGGATTACTTTACATCGTTTACTGATGCTGCCAGTGGAGCATGATAACAAATTGGAGTATCACAAGCTATCTGGAGATGCGTGTTCCAAAGTTTCAAGAGTCCTGAAGAAAATGAAACTTCTTATCATTGATGAAGTAAGCATGGTGTCAAATATAATGCTTGCTTTTGTGCATTTGAGGATGCAAGAAATTCTTAGAACAGACTATGATGTCTTATTTGGAGGAAAATATATTATTGTTTTTGGAGATCTTCTGCAGTTGACTCCAGTAAAAGGACAACCTGTGTTCAAAATACTCACTCATGAAGATACCAGGAAGTGCTTAGGGAGCATCAGAAACGCTAATATATGGTTAAACTTTAAATATGCAGAACTGCTTCAAAATATGCGGCAGGCAAAGGATGAAGATTATAAAAATATTCTACAAGATGTAAGGATCGGAAAAGTAAGTCAACAAGGGAAAGAAGCTTTACATGCACAATTAATTTCAAATTTGTACCCAAATGAAAACATTCTTCCAAAGAACATATTTAAGAAAATTAACAAGAAGAAATCTGGCATATGTTTGTTGCCACCTTTGAAAGAATGTTCCATGTTCAACAACAAAATGTTACAGTTAGAAAATGAAGAGATAGTGAAACTGGAAGCTATTGATAAAATAGAGCATATGGGAGCAACAATTATTTTGTCTGAAAATTTGAAATCAAAATTGGATTCATTAGAGAAGACTATATCTAAAACTGCTGGTTTTGAAAAGACTCTGAATGTGTGTTTGAATTGTCGTGTCACTTTAAGAAGGAATTTAAATGTTGAAAGAGGTCTGGTAAATGGAGCAATGGGTTATGTTGTTGGTTTTGTGAATTACAAAAATAGAGATGGAATTGAAATTTTTTTAATTAAATTTGATGACATTGATGAAATAGAACAAATTTGTCGTTGTTCAGCTAGATTTTTGCTTGTGAAAGACTTATATGTTCGCCGAAAACAGTTTCCTATTTGTTTGGCATATGCGGTGACAATTCATAAGTCTCAAGGTTTAAGTGTAGATAGCGCTTTGGTGAACATTGGAAGTTCTGTGTTTAAAGAGGGTATGGCATATGTGACATTATCACGAGTCAGAACTTTAGCAGGATTGTACTTGATTAAGTTTGATGAAACAAAGATTTGTGCAGATTTAGATTGTGTAAAAGAATACAATAGGTTAAGAAGAGAGTATGCTCCACATTTGCCTCAATATCCTCTGATTGAAAAACATGTGGTAGGCCGAAAAAGAAGAAATGAGAGTAATTGCAGTGAGGTATCAGCAAAAAGGCATAAAGTAGATACAAGTGTAATTGTAAAGAGAAACAAAAAGGATTCTGTTGAAGATGTTGTTGGATTTCAGTTTGAAAACAGTTCTGGTGTCAACTGCTATGCTAATGTAGTAGTTAATGTTGTTTTTTTCTTCAAAATTTAGAAAGACAGATTGTTGAAAATCGAGAACAAACATTGTGCTGTTTATTGAATTCTGTGTTAGACAAATGTAGTAGTGATAGAGCTAAAATAGAAAGTGTTTCAGAAATTAGAAATCTTCTAGATATATGTTCAGGTCAAAATCAATTTTCACAGAATATTCAGCAGGATTGTCAGGAATATTTAATGTATATGTTTGATGTATTACAAGATGAAGGAGTAGATATAAAAATCTATTTGGCCTTTCTTATCAATGGCAACATGACTGTGATAACTGTGCTTCATCAAGTACTACTAGAATAGACTCTGAAAGATTTATATATTTAACTTTACCAGACTGCAAATCAGTGTCTTTCAATAATCTAGTTAAAGCTGCGGATCACAATATGGTGTGTACCAAATGTAAGTCTGCAATGCTGTCCACATTATTTCTACAAAATTATGGTCACTATGTTATTTTGATGTTCCAACGATGTAGACCTGATGGAACTAAATTGATCAATCAATCAATCAGGAGTTTGTTGAAGTGCGACTACTCACCCGTAAGGGTCTCAAGGCGCTAGGGGTGGGGGGGTTGGGGGGGTGCAGGTTCCATTCCATCAAGGAGGGGGTCTGTCGAAGAGCCAGGTTTTGAGGTTTCTTGCGAAGATGGGGAGTGATGTTGTCTGTCTGAGGTGGAGCGGAAGGGCGTTCCATGCTTTGGCTGCGAGGAAGGAGAAGGAGCGGCCTCCCGATCTGGTCTTTCTGGTGCGGGGGACCACAGCGTAGGAAAGCTGGGCTGATCTTAGGGTCCTTTGGGGTGCGTGGAATTTGAGTCGGCTGTTCAGGTATGCTGGTCCGGTGCCGTGGAGTGCCTTGTGTGCGTGGGTGAGCATCTTAAAGGTGATTCTCACCTCGACGGGGAGCCAGTGGAGTGTGAGCAGGTGCTGGGAGATGTGGCAGTGTTCTGGCAGGTTGAGGACCAGTCTTGCGGCGGCGTTCTGGATGTTCTGTAGCTTGCGGATGAGGTTTTTGTTTATTCCGGCGTAGAGTGCGTTGCCGTAGTCGAGTCTGCTGGTGACCAGGGCGTGAGTGACTGTCTTTCGGTGTTCGAGGGGGATCCATTTGAAGGTCTTACGAAGGAGGCGGAGGGTGTGGAAGCAGGAAGATGAGACAGAGTTGATCTGGCGGTCCATTTTGAGCTCGGAGTCCAGGATGATTCCCAGGTTGCGTGCGTGTTCTGCGGGGGTTGACAACTTCCATTAAAAATTTTGTGGCTTCTCAGTTATCGATATCAGGAAGAACCTTTGCAACTGTAGCTATTATTTTTCATGACGGTCCTTCTACAACATCAGGGCATTACACATGCTATTTAAAAACTTCTAAAGGTTGGACCCAATGTAATGACACTCCTTTGACTTTCAAACAACGTTTGCCTTTTGGCTTTATAAATTCATACCTAGTGTTTTTACAGCCAAAATTTAGGTAAAGGTAATTGGCCTATGAAGACGGGAGGAGTACTCATATATTAAAATTTTGAAAATATTTCAGATGTTCTTGGAGCTTTTCTTGTAGAAAGTCGATGAAATGGATTTCTAGGTGAACAGCAAAATACTATGCAACGAGAAAAGGACCTCCATGATATACTATTTGGCCTCAAGGAAAAGTAAGTCAATCAAAGATTAGCGTACATTTGTCATTTGTCAGTATATACGTTTTTTTTTAAAACACAATCTTTTAGATTGTGTTTTTTTTTCCCGCTGTCATATGATGAGTAATTTGAACTCACTGCTTTAAGTGAAATTCAATATATTCTGAGAACAGCAAAAATAAACTATGTAACATGTTGTAGAAGTTATTCTATACTTTGGATTGTGTAAATTAAATTGTATTCCCATTCTCTGACATCCACTCTCCCTCGCTTATCTTTGTTTGCTCCTTACTTTTGACCTCTTCTCTCTATTTTCCGTTCACTACTTCTCTGTGCTCAGTGCCTCAATCTACTTGTGTTATTTTCACTTGTGTTTATCTACCTTCTATCACTTCTTTTACAACAACTTCACTGCTCCTCTCTCGTCGTTCTTCATCCCATTTCTTTTACTCTGGTTCCGTTACTATCCATCATTTCCTTTCTTTCAATGTCCTTCTCTTTACTTTCATCACCAAATTATTTTCTCTCAGTAGCACTGTTTTAGTCGTGTTCTCCTCTATTTACTGTTTTTTGCTCACTTACTTTTTTTCTTTTCTCACTCATTGTACTCCACCTCACTCCGTTTTTCTCTTAGTGTGTCTACCTTATAACTTCCTCAGTCTATTTCCTTCAATTGTTGTATATTATTCTGTCTCCCTTCATCCTTTCACTCTATGACTGTTCTTCACTTACTCTCAGTTATCTTCTATTCCTCATTCTTCTAAATGCATCCTTAATTAGACTGTTTTCTGTCTCAGTCATTATCTTTTTACTTACTTCTGTTTCCTGATTTAGTTTTGCTAACTCATATTGTTTTAATATCTTTCTTACCTTCAGTTCATTTCTCTGTTCTTCTCTCTCTTTTTCTTAGTGAATCTATATGCCTTTACCAAATGCCAATGATGATTAATTACTTTTTTTATGGCATTACTTTTGGTATTATATGTGGTTACACAAACCAAACGTTCTTCATTAGTTGTTCTTTCTTTCGGTACAAGCAAATGTTCCCTATGATTATGCCATGCCCGTTTCCGTGCTTTTTTGAGTAATCTAGGTGGATATCCTCGTTCACTCATTCTAGCCATCAACAGGGCCGATTCGTCAAAATATTCCTCTTTTTTCGTACAAGTCCTCCGTACCCTCAGGAACTGCCCAAAGGGCAGGTTGTCCCAGAGGTTACGGGGATGGTGGCTCGTGTAGCGCAGCAGAGTGTTCCGTTCACTGGTTTTTCTACATAGGCTAGTGTACAGCAGACCAGATTCACTCTTGATTGAAATATCAAGGAAACTGACAGACTTATTGTCAGATTCTAGGGTGAACTTAATATCATCTGAACAATTATTTAACCATTCATGAAAAGAAATGAGGAGTTCATTACTCCCCTCCCATATTAGCAGGACATCATCAATATAACGAGTCCATAATAATATGTTGGACACATATGGGTTACTTTGTTTCAATATATGTTGTTCTTCATATTCACTCATGTATATGATGGCCAGATTGGGGGCAAAACTTGCCCCCATAGCCACGCCTTTTGTTTGCACATAGTACTTGTCTAGAAAAATGAAAAAATTCTTCGTCATGGCAATTGTTAATAATTGTATTATGAACTCTGTAGGTACCCTGGGTGGTGCCGGTCTTTGATCATGAACCTTCCTAATACATATTTGAGCAGCGTTTTGCCGAATATTCGTATAGAGGGCCGAGATGTCCATTGTGGCCAAAATGCAGGTATTAGGATCATAAGGACGACTGTCAATTAATTGAATGGCTTGCATCGTATCACGGAGATAAGTAGGTGTTATCATGGCGATGGGTTTTAAGAATACTTCTATATATTTACACAGTGGTTCTAATAAGGAGCCACACCCTGATATAATGGGCCTCCCTGGTGGATCCACCATCCTTTTGTGGATCTTTGGGAGGGTGTATATTGTTGGCATACGCGGATGTTTTTAGTTAAAAAAATCATGTTCCTGTTGGGTAATGTAGCCATTAACCAAGACCTCTGAAGTAACAGATCTAATAGATTCCACAAGGTCCTTGGTAGGGTCTCCTCTGAGAAGCGCATAATTGCCCTCTACTGCCAATTGAGATAAAATCTCTAATTTATATTTCTCCGTGCTCTGTACAATGATAGCCCCATCCTTATCGGCGGGCTTTATAATTATGTTGGTATTATCCTTCAATCTCTTGAAACCCTCTTTTTCCTGTTTGGTTATGTTGAACAGAATATATTGTCGATTCTTCAATACAACATCCACATCACGTAGCACAACTTGTTCATAGGCCAATAATTTATGGGCCATCAGGTGTGTAGGAGGATTGAATCTCGACGGAGGTCTAAGGCAACTTGCCGAGAAAATCGGATTATGTGGAGTATTTTAGAAATTATATTTTAATCTCACTTTCCGAAAGAATTGATGTAACTCAATTTTCAAATTGAAGTTATTGGTAGGTGATGTTGGGACAAAGAATAAACCCTTCGATAGAATTTGTTGTTCATTGAGTGTTAACACATAATCAGAAAGGTTGACTATGGGATTCTCAGGCTGATGTACTGCCATCTATAGTGTTGGCGTCTCGTTTTGATCTCCCCATGTGAGTCTGTCTGAAAATGAGTCTGTTTCTTGCCTCTCCCTGTCCCTTGGTTCCACATTGGAACCCGGGTTCCCCTGGGTTTCCCCCAGGGGCGACCACGTCCTCGCTGGGACCCCCATTGTTCCTCTGGTAAAAAAGGACGCTGGTCCTGATTGGTTGGGCCCCCACTTCCGGCTGATGTACTCGTACTAGTACTGGGTTGTTCCAAGTCACTATCAGAACTCCTGCCAAAGGAGGAACCGGAGAAAGTATTATAACGTCTATAGCCTCCCCTACCACGACTCATAAAACCTCCCTGTTGGTTTCTCACATAATAACCCTCTTGGAGGTAAGGGTAGGTATTCTTTTTGTCGTAAGTTTTTATGTCACGAGCAACTTTATCCAACTTCGTGGTCTGTGTGTATATATCATATTCTTTGATGGTCTTTTCTAATCTTTCCAACGCTTCCCTAGCATTCAACAGTGCCTTATCCTCAATGATTTCCTTCTTGAGGGCAGCAATCTCTTTAGTAAGGCATTCCACTTCCTCCACTGCAGTCTCAATACCTAGTACCATCCAATGCCTTGAACACGTATTAGACATGTTACTGAAGTTGTCTTTAAATTTAGGATTGTCCAGAAAATTTGCAGGTTCATTTCTGACCTGTAGTCCGACTGGAATCACGTTTGATCTTAAATATTTTGCTAATGTGTGTCCATGTAATCTAGTCCTTATTAGCTTTTTCACCAACCTTTCAAGTTTGGAAATGTTATCATACAGGGACAGATCTACAGTCAGGGTATTGCTGACTAGAAGGGTACCCCCTCCCTCTTCCAACAGTAATTTATCAATATAATCGTCACTATATGAAAGTGTCTCCTTCTCAGACATTGTCTAGATGAACTTTCCACACAAAAAGACAATATAACAATCAATTCAACATTTCTTACATTTGAACAAACAAAACCCTCGCACAAAGGTAACCATTTAGAAAAATGGGGTTAATCCTATTTGGTCGAGGACCTGAGTATTGTACTATATGAGAAACACAAGGGTCCTAGACCTCAATTTGAACAATGTATGAATCAATCCTTAGTTGATTATTCAAGTAAATTCAGAGCATATAATTAATCACCAGCTCATAGTAATAAATACAAAGACAAAAAAACAAACAATAAAGCAATGGACTGAAATATTACCAAGCAATTTTAATTCATTGCTCCATCCAAATGTTTTTTTCTTCAAGAGCTGTAAAATACCAACTCGTTCTTACCAAAGGATCACAACAGTGTAATCAATATATTCATAAACAGATATGCCCCCAACAAGGGTACGTGCATAGATAGAAGTGATAAAGATTGATGTAAGTGTTTACAGAAAAAAGGAAAAGGAATCAGAAATTGGTGACAAAAATAATTACAATTATTAGAGGACAAATAGGCAGTCGGTTACAAATCACCATCCAACAGTATATATATTCACCCGGCCTAAATATAGTTCATATGTATAGTTTTTTGATCGGATATAAATTCCAAGCTAAGCACGTCAAATGAGGAACAAGGTCCAGGGTGCGATCAAAGGGTGAGCATCGACGTTTCGACTCGTCTTTAGGCTCAATGGGTAATTTACACCTTGGCCGTGGTAGTCTTCTTCATGACAAAGAAGAAGAAAGGGGCAGTTTTACCAAGTTTGTGTGATCCTGATGTCCCTAAAATGATTAAGGAACATATCAGCCGTTGCAGTTACACAAAATTTACTCACAAACCCATAGGGAACAAATCTTACCCACATGGGAGAACCATGAGAAATTATCAACCGTGTGCAGACTCTCTCACACCTGGAGGGGTATCCAATTACTCCTAGAGGACAAAATTGAATTAAAGCCTCAGTTAGAACCAAATCCATGGATCCACTATTGATATGATGACAAAAATCACCCCTACATACCTTAGAAATTTTTCAAAGTCCCATGGGTGAATCTACCGGTAATTCAATATCAGGACTATTCTTCACGGGGTACAGAGTCTAATGGGAGCCCTGTGTAAAAGGGCACATCGAATCTGCAAGAGCAGTATCATAGATTAAACAAGTATTGTATTAAATGGGCCCAAGCATCAAGGTACTAGCTAATACAGGCACGGGACATAGATGTTGTAAATATGTACCTGGTGATGGAATTGAGGAAGGGTTTACATTTTCACGATATCCTTGTTGTTTCGGGTTAAAACCGATTCAAAGGATCCTTAATGGCGTATCTACAGAAATAAAGGGGCACCTATCAGTGTGCACCAATCACATAGGAAAATCAAAGATAAATAATGAACGTAAAGCACAATGTGCCCTACCTTAGCCGCGTCGTCACCTCCCATACACCGCATTGTCGGTATCTTTGGGCGATCGGTGGCCACGGAAGTGCCTACAAAGAAGAGTTATGGCCATAAGTACCCCCAATGTTATCATTCAAAGGATGCCTCCGAAAGACAACCGCGTAGCGGGCAATAAAATTCGCTCCTACCTTCTTCACTGGCGTCTCTGTGTTCAATGGGATCCCTGTGGACATATCAACACCTGTTCTTCCAATTTTTTTGTCAAGAGCTCTGCTTCAGCTCTGTATTAGCTGAGATCAGCACAATTCCTGCGAATACGGCGAAATTGGCTCACAGGCAGATTCTCTCTAAGTGCATGGGGATGGGAGCTACTGAAGTGTAATAAACTGTTTTTAGCTGTCGGTTTGGTGAACAAGGACCTGAAACCCCCCCACATTTTTTGCACTGATAATCACATCCAGAAAGGACACCTGATCTTGGTTGTAAGACAGAGTGACCACTCATTTAACTCTCCCAGTGTAGTTAGATCTCTTTCCCACACGACAAGGATGTTGTCTATGTAGCGCCACCATTTTTTTGTTGTTGCAAAAGGAGATGGGGGTCCAGATGTGCTCTTCTTCCAGTTATCCCATGTACAGACATGCTATGCTTGGCACAAACGTGCTGCCCATTGAAGTACCATGGACTTTTAGGTACAGTTGGTCATCAAATCTAAGTTCTCTTTTAGTGCAAGGCGCATCAGTTTGGTAATCCAGCTCACCGGCGTCTCCCAGGTCCAGTTCTCTTGATTCAGCAGTGTTTCAATATAAGTGTGAGAAACTGAGTTTTAGTGATCACATTCATATGTGTTATGATGCAGCATCACATTACCTAAAAAATATCCCTCCTCAAAATCCCGTTTTCATGCATTGGTGTTTCACTGTGCCTGAAGATGTATAAGACATGGGGACTACTTAAACCCCAGCACAACACCATTCCTCACCATCTACGGAGCCGCGCAAGGGGGAGAGATAACGCTGAAGCAGTCCTTCTATAATCGTGAGTAATGGCATTGGTTGATAACAACGAGACAACCATCAAACCTGTAAGTAGCACGCTTACAACTGCTGTTGATACTTCCTCCATACAGGATGCATATTGGCACGACTCAGCCCCTTTCTGACTCAGAGGCTCATAAGGCACAATGGGGATTTTGAAAAAGTATGTCGAAATTCCTCTTTCTGAAAAACAATGATTTCTGACACTCACCAAGAATGCTAAATAACGAAACGAGCTCAAATCCATCACAGAGGCATGAAAATAATGTGTGTTTTATGTTATGTGTATAGTGTGTACTGTTTTTCCCCCCCTTTTTTTCACTCATAGGCATGAGTACTGCTAGTGTGATAAATTATCATTGTGTCTAGGTATCATCGGCCAAACAATATTATTCCTTCACACCTCCCCAGTTTTTTCTTAAGGTGCAAGAATCGGGAGGGCTGCATTGATTTATGATGGAGGTACATCACCTCTTTTCTTTCTTACAGGTTCGCGAATTTGTGAACAAAACCCATGATAGGTACAATATAACTATATTGTTCACTTTTCTGTAAAGTACAGCTAACTAGTATATGTGAGTAAGGTGGGGATTTGTGTCATCCCGTCATGAAGAAGGAGTCCTGCACTCCGAAACATGTCGATACACACCCGAGGTTAATGTACATCATACTACATTGAAAACCTCATTTCACACTTTTTTTAGCGACACCAGCAGGGGGACCAATTAAAGTTTTTTGTGTCACCCCACGGGCCAGGTGTTTTTTAACCTTCACATAGCACTACAAACCTCACTACTCATTGACTTTCACAAATACCCACACACACCACACATAGTCTGTGTACAAGTGCTCCCATGTAGCCGCAGGTCGTAGCACGTCGCATCCCGTAGAGGGGTGCGAAGACCCCTATGATGAAGCATGACACCAAGGGTCCTTTTGGTGTGTGAGGGGTATTTAAAAAAACACATAGTGTCCCCCTCCAGAGTAGGGGTCACTTACAAATACACCTTGTAGTGGATTCTACTTTGTTTTTGGAGGCATGGTGTCTGTCACCAGAAATGGAAAAGGTATACTTCTTTTTACATCTACAATCACCCAGAGGCAGGGAAACAGGGGACCTGGTGACATGGATTTGCACAGGTCTACAATGTTAAACTACGCAATTACTATCTAGCTCACTGGATGTGTTGGCCTTAAGTATTGATTTCAGTAGTGGCAGTTCCCAGTGGATGCTTAATGTTTATAATTGGATTGTACGGAGGAATGTAGGAATACTCTGGAGGATTTCCTGATGGCACATAGGAGTGCTAGGGAGAAAATTATAACAGGTGATCTAAACTGTTTTTGAGCCGCTTATTTCACCAGATTCAGATCTACTGGCAGAGCAAGATCAAGAAAGCAGAATCCGGCCCTTGGATCTCCTCCAGTTAAGTGGTCCTGAAAGGCAGCTCAGATACGTTCTCTGTCCTTTACTTTTGATTTAAGAGCCATGAAAGGGCAGACTTTATCTGATACTAATGGCAAGCATACCTTTAACAGGACTGGTAACACTAGCCGTATTAGCATTTTTTCAATTTGCCTGAAGAGCTAGTGCTCAGGCCAAAGGGTGGACAGTGACCATAATGCCCTTAGTTTGACCTTGCTGGGCTCCCTTGCTAACAACCCAATAGCCCAGAGTAGTTCCCAAATAGGAAATGTCAAACATTCCAATAAAAGTAAGGCCATCAAATAGGGGTGGGTTGATAGGCATCCTGAACTTGTGGAGGCAATGAACTCCTGGGCCACAGAGCATCTAGAGCTATTGAACAACCTTGCCCCAGAGGAGAGAGGGCTGTTTTTGGCAAAAGCTCATGAGTCCTTCTTTGATAACATATTGTTGGCCCAAGATATCATTTCTCAAGACAGGGAGAAGAAGAGGATCAGCTAGGTTCATCCTTCAACCAATGTATAGACACAAAATAAGAATTCAACTATTATGAGGAGGCTAACCCTACATAGGAGAAAAAAAGGTTTTCTTGTAAAATCCTCACCCACCAGGATTACCCTTTGGTGGCTTGCTTCATCATCAGGACCATCCAGTTCTGCTATAGAACAAGGCATGCTACAAACTACGAGATACATGGGAGCACTTTTGAAGGTATGCAATGATAGAAGGTAGTGGAGACAATAGGAGTGAGGTGGGGGTCACCATGTGCAAGTAAAAAGTACAAATACCTAGCTAGTAGGTGCAACTTATTTATTCTGGATTCTAGTTGGTATGGTAAAACTTGGAGGGGAAGTGGAAAAGGAGGATATTATGTGCTTACTTTTCTAAATGGTCAACATTTTTCAAGCAGTGCTCTTTTATTAGGACCTAGGGAAACTAACTCCCCAGTACCACTTCTCCTATATTTTGTTCATCGCACACACGTGGTATGCTTAAAATTAGTTTGTATATATTTGCCACCTTCTTGGTGATTACTGTCTGTGAAAATATAACATAGAGTGAGTCTGAACAGCCATATAGCCGTTTGCATATGACAGCTTTTCTTTGTGCATTGCATAACACTTTCGTCATAGTGAACACCCATGGGTGATAAAATATGTGAAACAAATCCATATGTAAGTGGACACTTCTAATGTAACCTAAAGGGAGAGGGATAATGCAGCAAATATATGTTACCTCAAACATCACAAACACACTATTGACACATATATATGTAAAAATTAAAAAACACCCATATACATATAAGATGCTGAAATTACGCATAATGGATCCTCAAGATGAGAGTGAAGCCTGTAGTCAAACACTAGAAGTAAAGCATGTTAAAATAAAACACAATCAGAACAGGAGGTTCCCGTTAGATCAGCACTTGCCAATGTGTGGCATAAAGGTGAGGAAAGAGGGCAGCAAGTGCTGCACTTACCTCTCCACCTACCACTCCAAGTGAGGTAATATGAATTTTTATGCTCAATTGTGTCCCCTACTATGTACCCCAACGGCTCCATGTATGTGCTTAAAGTGCATGTAAGTTCCCTCCATAACCCGCTATGAAGACGCAAATACATTTGCGTCCAACATTAACATGTCCTCTTTCTGATCCGCCATGAATGGATCAATAATTCAGTTCCTAAGTGTGCCGGGCCACCGTCTTTACATGGTACACATTCATGTTTTCATGGCTCTGGCGAAGGCCCTGATTTCTGCCATCGAGCCTTTTCCTGACTTCTGCCTCTAAAAACTGCAGCGAGGACCTGCATCTGCATCCCTGAACTTTGACTTACTCCCTGCGCGGCAAGTGGTGCCCGGCTCTGTCTGACTGCCTGCCAAAACTGTATTCAGCCTTCAAGTTATCTGCTCCGCTCCTCGAAAATACATTCCTGTCTAGTAGTTTAGGTAAACATTCCCCCAGCTGCAGAGTAAAGGGCCCGGTTTTTCTGTCTCCATGTACGTAATTCATAGCTCCTGTTGCCATGGTAGGCCCATGACCCTCGCATTACACGTAGACACACATACACGCATTAGCAGTCAGTATAGAATAGCCTCTGCCCGAGAGACCTTTTCTTTTAAGATAATACAGTTCTCCAAACACAAGATACCAGATATGATTTAGGAACAAGTTGATCTGACCCACCAGACTTCTGTCTCTAATCCTAGCGTTAAATGTCAAGTCCCCTTCACCCTCCAGTTCTACGTCAGTCACACGTCATGCTGCTGCGTGCGCATCTCTGCCATATATTTCTGCTGACACTGCAGGATTCTTCTAGGGATCCACCCACTTGCGTCACTTCTATGATTGAAATGCTGAAATATTTCTTCTTCTATGTGACGTTTCTGGCACCCACCTCCGTGTTCACCCTTGTGCACGCCTTCTGATTACATATTGTTACGCACATGTTTCTTATCTTGTTTTCTTTCAGCCGTTACGCCTTCTGAACCCATCACCACTGTAATGATATTATATATACTGTGTGCTGTTAATAAATCATTGTACATGTCCATGATTCCCTTCCTGAACCCTCGTGGTGATGGATCATGCTACCTGGTTCGAACCAATTCCATTTTATGGAATAAAACCCCTTAAAACTCAGACGCCACGGACTCTGTGTCTCTTATTTTGATTGAGCTATTTTATTGAACTTTACCGCATAGAAATTAGATACCAGGTAATTTAATTTACCACAGTGAATGGCACCCCAGATGGGACCTTCCTTCACCTTACGCGCCGGCGGTGCGTTGCAGCCCTAGTCCCCTGCCACAGCCGGACGGACACTCATGCGCATCCACAGGATTTCCTGTATCTCCCTCAGGCCAACGGAGGTGACTGAGACTGCAATTGATACCCAGACGAGGCGGTGAGGAGTGCGGAGGATCCCGACCCGAGTCCAGCCGAGAGTGCAAGGTCCGAGGTGTCTTGAGGCCCACCAGTTCCGAAGTACCTACGTCACGAGTCGAGTCGAGTCGAGTCCAGTGTCGAGTTTTCCGAGGCCTTCTGTTCCGTGCTTCCCGGTGAGTACCTTTGCTGGGGACGCATCTAGACGGGTGCATTAGTTTGCCCCGGTCGAGACGGGTTTTGGGTACATAGACCCGGTCTGCACTGTTTAGCAGTGTATCTGTGCTGTTTAGCAGTACATCAAGTAAATGTTACTAGTTAATATATGGTTTTAATGTCGTGGTATGAGTGATTGTTTGATCTGCATTACTGTGTATATTGTATTTATGGTGTTCGAATTCGAGTAAGTATCAAGTATCAAGGTTAAAAAATGCCGCTGTTCAGTAAGTTACGACAGATAGGAACTAGAAAGGGGATTCTAGAAGAAGCAGTGCCTGTTCCACCTAGGGACACACCAGGGCACTTTATGTACCACAAGCATGGCTTAGGTGCCATACTGTACTTAGACTTGTGGGTCGATTATACCAAACACTTAGAAGAGCAATATAGATGGCCTGTTTCAGGAACATGGGATGCCGAGTGCATCATGAGAGTAGAGGAAGCAGTATTGAAAAAGAAAGCCCGACAGTCACAGAAAGACGCCATAGAATTATGGCGTAAAGAATCACATAGACGCACAGAAAAAGAATTCAGAAAAGCAGAGAAACATAGAGAAGATTCAGAGAAGACTCGAGAAAACGAATTAGTCAAGGAAGGTATACGAGTTCGAACAGAACAAGTAGACCGACAACTGAGTACGCTTAATAAAGGCATGTATCCAGTTCGGGCCGAGGGCCTGCCCAAGGCGACCCCAGAAGTACCAAAGAATCTGCCCCTTCCATTGGTTCCGACTAAATTACGTCACAAGACCGCAGCAGAGATTTTTCTTTCTTCCTATTTGGATGATGCAGCTCCAGCTTATACTCATGCACCTGCCCATGTACCCGTCCCACATGTACCTGCACCCCATAATCAGCAGCCCCCGGGTCCGCAACAGCAGGTCCTCCCACCTAACCCTCCTGTTCCGAATCTTGCACCCCCTATAAATACTCTTAATCCTTTTGGGATGGGCCTAGTTCAGGTCCCAACGCAGCCAGGTTATGGTCAAGCCTCCGGCTCAGGAGGCGCATCCGGAGGTTTTCGAACCCCGCCGCAGTTACATCGAGTGACAATGAGAGATTTCGCAATGGCGCGGACACCTAAAGGTGCCGCAGCAGAACAGCTCAGACAACAGCTTACAGATTGTAGATACGACAGGTGGTACGTCAGGACCCATGTTGTTAGCGTCCTTACGCTTAAGACGAGTTACAGATTATCTGATAATGTTACCAGAAATGCCAGAACATCTAGACAAAATGTATCACTTTATTAGAACAGGAGAAGGACCCGAGAGTGTTGGTGACGCCATGTCACGTCAGAAAATTGAGAACAAAGGTTTAATTATGCGATTTTTGGTTAATTGTTTGATAAGAGAACAAGATCAGGCAGGATTTCCACAAAGTGAGATGGATAAATTGAACAGATGGAGTCAGAACATGGCTGAGGGTAAACATGATAGAGAGAAAAGTATACATGCTATGGTTAGAAAGGTCCGTAAAGAAATCATAGATATACATGCTCGTCGAGAAACTGAGGAGCCACTCGAATCAGACGATCTAGCCTCCTCCCAGGAGGAGGATGAATCAGAGAAAACAGTAGAAACATCGCAGCATATAAGTCAAGACACGATAGCCTATGTAGGTAAGGGTAGATCCTTTGATAAAACGTTACGCCCAGAAAGCAAGCGACTGTTTCACTCTGCTATGTCAAATCCGAAAACGCCTGAACATCTATTTCAGGCTGCCGATAAAGTACTACAACATCGGATGGGGTACCACGTACTCAATTCTATGGATGAACAAGAATTAGCCAGGTCAGCAGTGCAATGGGCTGACAATTCTAGTATGTATAATGATGACACAGTAGCACAAACCTTTTTGAATCTGTCCCCAGACGAACAGCGACTGGCTGGTATATACATGATACAACACCTTCTTTTATTGTATAAATGCCAACGTTCTGATCCAGGTCCCTTATCTGATGTACTAATAGAACTACTCATGAATAAATGGAGAGGTCTAGGTACCGATCTAATTAAAGTAATTCTAGAACAGCGACACAGATATAGTGCTTTCTTGAACCCACAGTTTGTTTCAGCCCCACCCCCAGAAAGGAAAATGTTTTACTTCGACCGACAGAATCCCTTACGAGAAGTACATCCAGTCCAGAATGCCGATGACACCCTTAGACGTGTTTTCGTGTACACACCGTTATCTAAAATGGAATTATTAGAAATGAAGAAAATAGTGCCTAGTCATGATAAAGATCCAACAGGTTTTCACCGTGAAATAAAAGACATGTTACTTATGGGAGACTATACCTATCCCGACATTATGAAAATATTGAAAGTATTACTGCCTGCCGGTATTTACGAGAAACTCAAAGAAAAAGACTGGGAGGTGGGAGAGCAAAAGATTGATTGGGCTGCATTAGAGAATGAAGAAACGGCTCGAACCCCAGGTCTAGGGCTTGGGGACAAAACTAAAGCATTACCAGGATTGTTAGTACAGGTTCTGCCAAGATTATTGTCTACTAAAAAGGAAGACTGGGGTGCAATCTCAGCCTGCAAACAGAAACCCGATGAAGACACTAGTGATTTTTATTCTAGGTTTGAGAAATGTTTTATTATTAATAGTGGCCTGAAACCGAGTAGCGAGTCATACCCACATCTTTTTGTAATGAAACTAGTTGAGAATTCCTTGCCTCAAGTTAAGAATCGTGTATTAAAAGTCGAGAGCACATGGCAAGCAAACACGCCTTCCCAGATGTTACAAATGTTACAGTACCACCAGAACAGAGTTAGGGAAGAACATGATCATGAACAAAGACGTATGAAAGACACAAAAATGAAAATGTTAGTTGCTCAGTCAGTTCCAGCTGACAGTCAGAAAAACGGCATGACACAGTCCAATAAGTCAGCAGTTCCCGTTAAAGGGACTTGCAACTACTGCAAACAGCCAGGCCATTATATAAATGAATGCACTGTTTTAAAATACAATATAGCAACAGGCAAAACTAAGGAGAGACCGCGTCCTCCTAGACAGGATCAGGTCCACCAACACGCACCCCAGAATGTACAGCCTATGCCTGCTCCACAACAGACAGTACAGACCGTAGCAGTACCCCAGCCACAGCCAATTGCCTCAACACAACATGCAACTCAGCAGATGTACCAGTATGCACAAACTGACTATCCCGAGTATCAGCGATACACATGAAACAGCCTAGAGAGGGAAGTTGGCTTGCCTCTCATTGAGATTCCTGTAGATCAAGAGGGTCCTTATGTACATAGCCAGGTATTAGGGAAAGATAGAAAGTTTTTGATTGATACAGGGGCAAGCAGAACAACGATAAGTCACGACGAGGTTCCAGGGGCACCCCTCTCAGGCTCACAGAATGTTTCCCTTGGTTTTTCAGGAAAACCTATTATTAATGAAGTATCAAAACCAGTTCCTCTAGCAGTTGGTCCGTTATCACAAACTACAGACTTATTGCTTACGAAATCATGTCCAGAAAACTTGTTAGGTATCAAGACACTGAAGGCTCTAGGAGCAGTCATATGTTGTTCTCCGGAAGGAGTTAGATTATTTTTACGTGACTTTAAAGGTCACTATGTGTTGAGAGATATTGATCCCAGGTTACAGAATGTTCCTGCACAGTTATGGGCACAAAGCCCAACTGATGTAGGTTGTATGCACATTACACCATATCGAGTTACACTCAAGCCAGGAGTTGTCTTACCCCGAATTCGCCAATACAAGTTACCACCAGATGCTGTAGTGGCTTTACTGAAAATCATTGACGAGCTCATTGCCCAAGGAGTGGTTGTAGAGACCGACTCCAATATCTGCAATTCCCCTATCATTCCGATTCTTAAACGCACTGATCCAAGCGCACCACCAGTTTATCGATTAGTGATCGATTTGCGCGAATTGAATAAATGCATTGTGCCACAGTATCCTGTGGTCCCAGACATATCGTCTTTATTGACTGCAATTGATTCTGAAGCCACGTTCTTTACTGTAATTGATCTGAAGAACGCCTTCTTTAGTGTCCCCATTGATCCGGACAGCCAATACCTTTTCGGATTCTGTTTAAATGGTCGAAGTTTTAAATTCGCACGCGCACCTCAAGGATTCACAGAAAGCCCCAGCATCTATAGCCAAGCATTGAAAAGACAGCTTGACAGTATCCACATGCCTGACAACACTACCCTACTCCAGTACGTCGATGATCTGTTGATCACCGCTCGAAGTGAACACGAATGTGAACATGCCTCACTGACAGTCTTACATTCTCTGGCTGACAAGGGACACAAGGTGTCCCCTTCGAAGTTGCAATTCTGTGTTCAGCAAGTGGTTTACCTTGGGCACTTGCTGTCCAAATGGGGGAGACAGCTAACACCCGACCGTATCCAGTTAATTGTAAATATGTCACAGCCCAGAACACAAAAGGAGGTGCGAGCCTTTATAGGCCTCACTTCTTATTGCAGACAATGGATCCCTCAGTATGCATTCCTAGCCAAGCCACTTATACAGTTGACAACACAGGAGGCAGCGTCATCGACTGTCCTCCCTTGGACTCAGGAACATACACAGGCTTTTGACGAATTAAAGAAAGCTTTATGTCAAGCACCAGTCTTAGCGACACCAAGTTACAGCAAACCTTTTACACTATTTGTCACAGAACGTGAAGGTACTGCATTATCAGTCCTCACTCAAGACCAAGCAGGGTCACACAAACCGTGTGCCTATTTCTCCAGCACATTAGATCCAATAGCCCAGGCTTTGCCTGCGTGCTTGAAATCAGTAGCAGCAACAGCTCTAGCAATCAGACAAAGTGATTCTATAGTGTTAGGACACCAATTGACAGAACAAGTTCCACATTCCGTGGAAGTTCTTTTAAACCGTACACAGACTCAGCACTTGACTATAGCACGACTAACAGGTTATGAATTGACAATATTTCAGCCACACATAGAAATCAGACGCTGTAACACATTGAATCCAGCTACACTTTTGCCATTAAATATGACAGACCCTTTGGCACATGACTGTGTCGAAGTCATTACCATCATGACGAAACCCAGACAAGACTTGACAGATACCGCATTACCAGATCCAGACCTGACACTTTATGTGGATGGTTCATGTATGAGAACAAGCACAAGAGAGTTAGTGGCTGCATATGCAGTAACAACAGAAACTGATGTCATAGAAACACATCGTATTGACACCCTGTCAGCCCAAGCGGCAGAGCTCATTGCTCTGACCCAAGCTTGTACTCTAGCTAAGAACAAGAAAGTTAACATATACACAGATTCCCGTTATGCATTCGGAGTTGTACACGACTTCGGAGTCCTCTGGCAAGAACGAGGTTTTTTAACTTCACACGGTGCCAAGATCCAGCACGGTCCCCTCATTCAAGCTCTGTTAGAAGCAATACATTTGCCTACAGCAATAGCCATCATGAAGTGTAAAGCACATATTAAAGTCACTGACAACATTTCCCAGGGCAACGACCTGGCAGACCGAACAGCCAAGCGCACAGCACAGACTCACACACCTGACTTGACAAAGACAATAGAACCGACGCCAACTCATTGCATGACAGTTAGGGATCCCGCCCTAGATGTAATCGACATACAGACACATGCTACACCAGACGAAATCAGGAAATGGACTGAACTGGGAGGGATCCAGACAGAACAGGGATGGATGACGAAGGGAAAGGCCATATGGTTTCTCCCCGACTCTATGGTTCAGGTCATTATTACCACAGCACATAGTCCTGCACATTTAGGAGAGAAAGCCATGTTAGACAGTATTCAAAACCTTTGGTTCAATAAACATTTACGAGCAGCAGCAAAACAGAAAGTGCGTACTTGCATGATCTGTTGTCAGTTCAACCCAGGTAAAGGCATTCCCGTAGAGCAAGGTGGATTTCACCCTCCCGATCACCCTTTTGAAGTCCTCCAGATGGATTATATCCAGATGGAACGTTGTTGAGGATTTAAATATGTCCTCGTAGTTGTCTGTGCACTTTCCCGTTGGACAGAAGCATATCCAGTCCCAGATTACACTGCTCCGACCACTGCCAAGCAGCTGGTACGTGAATTTTTCCCACGGTACGGTTTGCCCCGTGTCGTGTACTCAGATAACGGTCAGCCATTCTCGTCCGAGTTAATGAAACAGGTATCACTCCTGCTCGGCTATCAATGGAAGTTTCACTGTGTCCGACATCCCGAGGCAGCAGGTCTCGTGGAACGTCACAATCAGACTCTGAAAATTCGTCTCGCCAAGATTTGCAAAGAAAAGGGCGTAGACTGGATAGTTGCATTACCCGTTGCCCTCTTCTACATGAGGATGGTAGCGCATTCGAGAACAGGGCTATCCCCGTATGAGGTGGTCTTTGGCAGGCCACCGAATATGTGGGGGACTCCTCTGCCTAGAAAAATCACAGATGTTGACTGTAATATGCTGACAGATTACCTTGCCTCCTTGATGTCTGCACTACAATCATGTCGTTCACAGGTTGCTGCAGCCTTTCCCGACAACACCGATGTAAAGCCACATGGGATTATTCCGGGGAATCATGTCCTCGTCAGGAACTTTGATCGGAGGAGTCCGCTGGAGCCCCGTTGGCAGGAGCCGAAACTTGTCCTGCTAACCACGAGGACTGCAATCAAGGTCGAGGGCCGAAAAGGGTGGCTCCACTCCAGCCACGTCAAGATATTTCATGGACTGCTTCCAGTTACAGACTCTCAGCCCTCCCCCTCTAAGGACTGCCCAGATTTCAGTGACTCTAAACTTCCCCTGATAGAGAAAACTCCGTCCGAGGAGTATAAATCCAAACTGAGGTCTAGCAAGTCAGACAGTTTAATTGTTTAAGTCCTCCCCTAGGTGAATCGGTTAGACCTGATTCTGACATGTTCCCGCTAGACCCCGATAGAGAGAGAGATAGACAGAAACAGCTCAAGAAACGTGAATATTGTAAATCTCTCCGCAGTCACTGCATAGTGACATTATTGATTATGTTTTTTCTGAGTCTTATGATTATTGCTGCAAGTATACTGTTAAACTTGTATTACCCTATTTTCAAGCATACACATTCTTCTTCAAATGTCACTACCGAGCACACTTTCAGTGAATTACCCCCGCATGAATTGTCATACAGACTTGCGCTGCGCAACAATACATTCATTAGTATGTTACAACATTCCCATCAGGCCAGCAATGCTACCAATTGTTGGATATGTGGCCGACTCCCCCCCTATCAGAGATACAAGGGAGTTCTGCCCCTCTTTCCATACCCGTTCACACACAATGGTTCCTGTGGTGCATGGTTTAGTTTAATAAATTCCTTAGATTCTGATTCCGTAGTTTACCAAGGCAATTGGGTATGGGGAAATCTGAACACTGTTCTGCACAAAGTATGTTTCCCTGACAAGGAGGGTCTTCCCAAAAGGACAGGGACTGATCTAGAAAACGAAGTATATGGATTAGGTAATTTTACACTTAACCTCATGATTCTGAATGTCGAGTCCGAAACCAAGCCAGACTTACCCTCTATGTCAGTATTACCTGTTAAAGGTGAATTATGTGTCAGAAAGAATGGTTCAGTACACCTAGGTCATAGCGAATGTACCACTGTAGTCAAATTCATTGATAAAGGCAAGTCTACATTCAAAGCTTCCCGTCATTCCTATTTTGTTTGTGGCCATACAGCATACATACGTTTACCCCTAGATTGGGATGGTACTTGTTACATTGCATTCCTTCTGCCACCTGTTTTTCTAGCCCCACCTGACTATCATAGGAACTCCCACCTAGTACATACTAGACACAAGAGAAAACTCCCGATTGTCGATTATACTGAAACTACATGGGAGCAATATACAGATTTCAATAAAGGTTTCTTTCCCTACTTAGGTACTGTCTCGAATAGTAAACTGATACGTAGATTGACCAGAACCCTTGAAGCAGTAGTGAATGAAACTACTTCCGCCCTAGGCAATTTAACAGAGGAACAGTCTGCTATGAGACTTGTTGTCCTTCAAAATCGTCTTGTTCTTGACGTCATCTTGGCCGATAGGGGCGGAGCTTGTAGAGTCATCGGATCGAGTTGCTGTATTTTCATTCCACAAAACGCACCTTCAGTATATAAAGCCATTACCCGTCTTCACCAAATTGCTAGTCAGATACACCAGAATCCAGGCACCTGGACTTGGTCCGGTTGGTTCTGGAGCGTGTTATCCACCTGGGGATGGAAAGTCCTATCCTTCCTAGGGATAGCCCTTCTCATAGTATTCAGTTGTTGCCTATGTCTACAATGTGGGCCGACGATATGCGGTTTGTGCGCCACATCATGTATTCCCCATTCAAGTTCAAGTTCAAATTCCCGTCAGAAAAAGGAAGAGCAAATGATGTTATATGAACACATATATGGATTAATGAAGATTGATATATCATGAAGGGTCCGTAGGGGACAAGGAGGGAATGAGGTAATATGAATTTTTATGCTCAATTGTGTCCCCTACTATGTACCCCAACGGCTCCATGTATGTGCTTAAAGTGCATGTAAGTTCCCTCCATAACCCGCTATGAAGACGCAAATACATTTGCGTCCAACATTAACATGTCCTCTTTCTGATCCGCCATGAATGGATCAATAATTCAGTTCCTAAGTGTGCCGGGCCACCGTCTTTACATGGTACACATTCATGTTTTCATGGCTCTGGCGAAGGCCCTGATTTCTGCCATCGAGCCTTTTCCTGACTTCTGCCTCTAAAAACTGCAGCGAGGACCTGCATCTGCATCCCTGAACTTTGACTTACTCCCTGCGCGGCAAGTGGTGCCCGGCTCTGTCTGACTGCCTGCCAAAACTGTATTCAGCCTTCAAGTTATCTGCTCCGCTCCTCGAAAATACATTCCTGTCTAGTAGTTTAGGTAAACATTCCCCCAGCTGCAGAGTAAAGGGCCCGGTTTTTCTGTCTCCATGTACGTAATTCATAGCTCCTGTTGCCATGGTAGGCCCATGACCCTCGCATTACACGTAGACACACATACACGCATTAGCAGTCAGTATAGAATAGCCTCTGCCCGAGAGACCTTTTCTTTTAAGATAATACAGTTCTCCAAACACAAGATACCAGATATGATTTAGGAACAAGTTGATCTGACCCACCAGACTTCTGTCTCTAATCCTAGCGTTAAATGTCAAGTCCCCTTCACCCTCCAGTTCCACGTCAGTCACACGTCATGCTGCTGCGTGCGCATCTCTGCCATATATTTCTGCTGACACTGCAGGATTCTTCTAGGGATCCACCCACTTGCGTCACTTCTATGATTGAAATGCTGAAATATTTCTTCTTCTATGTGACGTTTCTGGCACCCACCTCCGTGTTCACCCTTGTGCACGCCTTCTGATTACATATTGTTACGCACATGTTTCTTATCTTGTTTTCTTTCAGCCGTTACGCCTTCTGAACCCATCACCACTGTAATGATATTATATATACTGTGTGCTGTTAATAAATCATTGTACATGTCCATGATTCCCTTCCTGAACCCTCGTGGTGATGGATCATGCTACCTGGTTCGAACCAATTCCATTTTATGGAATAAAACCCCTTAAAACTCAGACGCCACGGACTCTGTGTCTCTTATTTTGATTGAGCTATTTTATTGAACTTTACCGCATAGAAATTAGATACCAGGTAATTTAATTTACCACACAAGGCTGGTTAACGCAGGTTAGGAGCGTGCAGAGCATTGAGTCCTCACGCTACAGATACAGATGGTGCTATTTTAAAATGGCGGTCCAAAATGGAACAATCAGTTTGTTCCATTGTAGTATTGAATGAATTTGTGGATGTTTTAAATTAATCAAAATAATGGGCAAGGACAAAAAAGGACCAAAAAAGCGGGGAGGTTAGTGAGTGACCCTCCACAGTTTAATAAGTACATATTTACATATTGCCACAAGTGCTCGAACTCCTAAAAAAGAATTGCCGAATGTTACAATCATATAGTGAAATAGGCAGACTGATATCAGATACACCATTCAAGACATACAGAATGGGAACATCATTGAAAGACCATTTGGTCAGGAGTCACTACAGAGCCAAATCTAAGAAACAGGATCCAATAAAGGAATTTTACCCATGCACCAGATGCAAGGCCACCAAAAATAGCAGCAAAGTTAAGGAATACTCTATACCAGGCAAGAAATCTAAGATACAACTTACAAGTTACTATACGTTTACTGTTTAGAGTGCCCATGTGGCAAACAGTATGTGGGGAGCACGGTCCACCCCACGAAAAAAAGATTTTAAAACATCTTTGGGCAATCAATAATAAAGAACAAACATATCCGGTCACCCGACAATATGAACTTCTGCAAAATAGCAATTTACTTAAATTTTTTTGCCTAGATCAAGTAGAGAAAGGTGAGAGAGGTGCAGATAGGGTTAGAAGATTATGCACCCTAGAGTCGAAATATATCATAAAAAGCAGGGGAAGGCCCCGAGAGGGTTAAACAATAAGAAGGAGATGTGGATTCAAGTAGGCTGAGATAGTGACGGGTAACCAATAAGACTAGTGTTACATATACAACCTCCTCCCCTTTTTTCTGGCAATTATGCCTGTTTGTATTAGAAATATAAGGGAATATTGGGAAGGGTAGATAATGTCCAGTAAAGGAAAATATGTTTTTATATATGTATATATATATATGAAAGGGACTGTATATATTCACATATACAAATATACAAAAAATAGTAAATGTGAACAATATAGACTTACTGGGCATTATAGGGTGTAAATACTTTTGTTATTGAACCTCAAAACTAAGGGTCACAATGTATCATAGCCACAGTTTTGGAGCTTGTATAGAAAAATATTTGACTGCTGTAACTGCCCATACAGGGCGTGATAGAACAAGATAATGCGGCATCACATGGAGCATTCCTAACCAGAGTTGATGAGTAGATAAAGGTACAGTGAGCCATGGTCAAGAGTTATAAAATTATAGAAGATTAGTTTTGAATAAGTCTGAAGATTGCATTAGGTTGGCCTCAATGAACACAATTAACTTAAAAAATGTGGCTACTAATTAGTAAAACACATATACTTCAGTCCTTAGTTTCTTTGAGTTGGTATGAGAGGCACATTACTGCCTTTATATTAAACATGTAGAGATTATGATTTGTTAGTTCAAAAAATTATGATTTGAAACTAACGGTGACGTGTGGACAAACATGATGACTTTACAATGTAGTACCTTTTTTCATCTACCTATAATAAATCGTATTAGACCTACCGGTAATGACAATGTGGGTAGGAATTCTTGGTTGAATAGATGTATATAAAATGACCATTCTAAGATGTCTGCCACATTTTCAACGTAATGTTTAAGTTTTGCACTCTGATACTTTCTATGTCACTGACGTCGAGTCCGTTTTTATAGCACACCTTTATTTAAAAGCACTAGCTTTGTAATGATTTGTTGACACTAAGGAAGGCAGAAACACCGAAACACATTTGTCATTCCGGTACAAGCATTAATAAATACCTGAAAATTGAAATTGCTCCAGAGTGTGCTCATTTTGGAATTCCAAGAACGGGAGAGTTGCAGTCTAGGAATATTTACATATCTGTGTATATATATTACCTACTGGCGGTCGCCAGTAGGTATATATAGTTAGGATTTTTTCTCTATGGGATTTTTGAAAATTCTATGTCTAATAACTTTGGCGTTTGTAGACGGAATTGGCTGAAATTTTCTGGAAAATGGAACATTTTGTTTCTGAGCAGCCCCTGGAAATTTGGGGGGGGTTCGTCCAGGGGGGGTCGAGAAAAAAGGGGGTCCCAAAACGTGTTTTTAACATTGAGTTTTCCATAGGGCGGTTGGCCTCACTTTTAGCCCGAACGGCTGAATGGATTTGCATGAAACTTGGCAAAATTGTAGGGACTGGTAGCCCGATGTGCCTTTTGTAGGTCTCAATATATGTGCTCCAGTGGATTTTGAGAAATTAACGTTTAAAAAAAGATATATATCTGTAAGCGCGCTCTGGGCAGCGCTCCTGTCCGCGGACCTTAAGCGTACCGGAACTTCGCGTGGCGAAGCTGATTGGCTCTCCGGTGTCTGTAAACATTCTAAACAGTCCGGAGCGGCCGCCATCTTGTCTCTCGGTAGGATTGAGAGACAAGAGGAGGCCAAAACAAAGGGGGAAATAACCATAAGGGGGCATAGTAGATCCTCCCTGACCCCCTAGGTTTAATGTGGAGGCTTTAAAAGGGCCCCGCGGGGCAAAAAAAAAATATTTTTTTTTGTTTTTTTGCGTGGGTAGCGCCCGGTCCGCAAACCGGGAAGCGTTCTGGGCAGCGTACTGCAATGAAAAATGAATGATAGACTTTTTAAATGCTGTATGTTAATTGATTGTTGGTTTTGTTGATTATTTTTTATTTTCTTTATTTTTTAAGCATTTTTTTTTATTGTGATTGTGTTTCATAATTTATTAAACTTTCTAACATTTCATTGTCAGAAATTTCATAATTATCATTGAATATACATTGTAGTCTCTGAGGGTGTAAAATGTCCTCATTTTCAAGGAGGTTATCTACTGCTTGTACACATTGCAGTAGTTCTTTGTCCCAAGTTTCATCGAAAAATTCAATATCATTTTCATCAATGATTTCTTGGCTGCTCTCTTGCAGGACAATTTGAAATTCAACTTTCTGTTTGCCTTCCATTTTGCCTGAAATTTAGATTAAAAAAATATATATTAGTAGAGATAGGGCACTGTTGGGATTAATTTTAGATAGGCAGTTTTTATCAGTGAATTTATCGTTGGGCAGTGTATAGTATCAGAGTGGAAGTAGGAATATAAAAAAGTGTATGTGATTTAACGTAAGTAAATTCATAATTATACAAGAGAAGCCTAACTCCATCCATAACTATAACAGAGAAGTCTATCTAAATCTATAACTACTACAGAGGGATAGTATATAACTATCAGAAAAAGTTTACCATATTAACTTATAGTGCACAATATACTTCAGTTTTAAAAATAAAAACTTACCTTTAGAAAGAAGTTGAAGGAATTAGTGAAAATACTATTGAAATGTACACCAAGAAGTAGTAGTCAAAATGGCTGTGTTTTCTTCTCTTCCTTTATATATATTCAGGTATATAACCAATGAAATGTCAGGTAAAAAAAGTAGAAAATGAAAGTAACATATTAATTGGTTGTCAATTCCAACACTTCAGATGTGTTTTGTGAAGTAATTTACCTCAGGGTATTTAGAGAGGTCTACAGGCTAAATGGCTAAATGGAATTCCAATCAAATTTGTGAAAATGGTAGGAATTGGTATGTAGTATGAGCTAATCTATATTTGGTGAAATTGTCTCCAGTGGCTTTTCTGTGAACTACTTTCCCACCTTTTTTGATGGTGCGCTTCCCAGGGAGCGACCCGGTACGCGAACCGTTGAGCGCCCCGGTTCGCGAACCTTAAGCGTTACGGGAGTCCACCATTTTGTGTTTCGGTCGAATTAAGATACAAAATGGAGGGCAAATAATGTTCAGAATGGGTAGAAGGGGGCACGGTAGACTTATCTTGACCCCCTAGGTTTTGTGCGGGTGGCTGAGGAGGCTTATATGTGCGAAAAAAAAAAAAAATTAAAAAAATTTTGCGAGGTTAGCTCCCGGTTCGCGTACCGGGTAGCGTCCCAGGGAGCGTACTTTGTTGAAAATTAGTGAAAAAAGTTAGAGGAAAAATAACAATTGTGAGTGATCAGATGTAGGGTAGCTCTGAGAAGAGCTTTTGGGTTTATGGTACATTTAGGTACTTATAAGTAGGTACCAATGCACATTCTTAAATTCAGAGTGAAAATTCTGTTGCCCTCATCTGAGAAGTGAACTCCATCTCCTCTGTAGATATCTTGCATGTAGTAACGCAAGTTATTGTTGTACAGGGAGCCCATTCCATGGTCTCTCATGTAAGCTGAAACAGATTTGTTTACATGCTTCCTCGACTTCTCAATTTGTGGACAAAATTGGTTTGACCACCTCCATTTCTGTCTTTGGCATATATTTGAATATACCAGGGCAGTCTGAGGAAAAAGTGCCATCAATTGCTCAAAGGTGTCCTTTAAAAGCATTTCCAGACCTACCCCAGTCAAAGTGCCCAAATCATTACCTCCACAGTGCACAATTAACAGGTCAGGTTTGGGCAAATGCATAAAGGTTTTCACCAATGGTATCAATTGGTGACATTTTAATCCTCTGTGGCCAAACCACTTAATTTCCACATCTTGTAAATTGAGGTTAGGTAATTTTCTGTTCTCAGCATACCTGTGAGCCCAGTGAATATAACTATGTCCAACAATCCAGACAGAAAACATGGTGAGAGGAGGTTCTCCTGCAGTCAGATGAAGTGTGGCAATGAAATGGCAGTTGA
This sequence comes from Lissotriton helveticus, assembly GCF_964261635.1. NCBI lineage: Eukaryota > Metazoa > Chordata > Amphibia > Caudata > Salamandridae > Lissotriton > Lissotriton helveticus. The sequence continues at coordinate 2,000,099,692 of NC_136067.1, forward strand.
AAAGATGAGAGTTTAAAATGAAAAAAACTGTGGAGTTTCTGTGTTCATGAAGCAGTAACAGTGATTGGTGGATTTTGATTGCTGAAAACAGAAAGTTAGGGTGCATGGATGTGTTCTTTGAAAGATGTATTTTGAGTGGTCAATAAAAAATCATTAAATGAAAGATTGCAGTGGATACGCAGGTGCACTGAGAGTTCAGAGTTCAATTGCAACATTGTTGTGTGAACTTGCAAACACCAGAGGTCTTCCAAGAGGTGGTTGCTATGCAGAAAAGGCATGAAATGGCAGAGGGGGGAAGGGTTTTCATTTGAAAAAAAGTGAGGGAAGAGTTTTGATTGGGTGACATGAGAGATATGTGTGAAGAATTACAGCATTTCTGTGCTTTTGATAGCTGCAGACTCTGGAGTGCATACCTTTTGCTCTGCTGAAGACAAATTGGTGTGTTTCTAAGACTGTTTTCAAACTCAAAGTATTTGCTAAGGTGAGAAAATATTTCTTTAATTTAGATAGGGAATAGTGTGCTTTAAGGAAAAAATTATGAATTATGTGGCGCAAATTGCTTGTAAATATGCTCCCATCTGTGCATGGAAATTTTAGATTTTGAATGTTTGTGTTACATAGCCATGTTAAAAGTGATACAAACATGCTGCAAAGGCAATTAAAAAACGCTTGTATGTGTCTTAAGGACATTTTAAGTAATTTTCCCATGTGCAGTGTTTTGAAATTATGATTTGAAAATCGTTTTTGGGGAAAAGGAATTGTTTTTAAATTTATGACAAGGACATAATGGTGTATGCTTCTTTATACGGCAATTGACTGTCCCTGATGTTATTTTTCCCATTTTAATGTAAGACCTTTCTCTGTGGCGCAAATTGCTTGTAAATATGGTCCCACCTGTGCATGGCAAATTTAGATTTTAAATGTTTGTGTGACATAGCCATGTTAAAAGTGACCCAACCATGCTGGAAAGGCAATCAAAAAACACTTTCATGTGTCTTAAGGACATTTTAAGTCATTTCCTCATGTGCAGTGTTTTCAAATTATGATTTGAAAATCGTTTTGGGGGAAAAGGAATGGTTTGTAAATTTATGACAAGGACATAATGGTGTATGATTCTTTATAAGGCATTTCAGTGTCTCTGATGTCATTTTTCACATATTACATTAAAAGACCTTTCCCTGTGGAGCACATTCCTTGTAAATATGCTCCCAACTGTGCATGGTAAATTTAGATTTTGACTGTTTGAGTTACATAGCCATGTTAAAAGTGACCCAAAAACTTGCAAAGGCTTTTAAAAAAAACTTTCATGTGTCTTAAGGACATTTTAAGTAATTTCCCTGTGGGCAGTGTTTTCAAATTATGAATTGAAAATCGTTTTTGAGGTAATGGAATGTTGTTAAAATGTATGTGCGCCATATGCCCCCAAATTTATTTTTCAGGGGTGCAGCAGGGTGTTCTTGAGACACCCCTGCACCTTTGGAAAAATTCCTAATTTGCGATGAGCTAATTGCTAATCGCAAATTGCACCTTCATTCATATGGGCATCCTGGCCCATGGAAATGAATGGGTAATTTGCAATTAGCAATTTCCTCATCGCAAATTTGGAATGGTAAAGAATCGCTATTTATTCCTTAAAATTCGCTATTTTGGAAATGCAAAATAGTTATATGATACATATGGCGGTTGATGTCTAACAAGATAAGAAGCTTAGGGATACATTTATGATGACTGGCGCAATGAAGTGGACATCACTTACTTCATTGGTAGAGCTTTACATGTATTATGTCCTCTGTATTCTTCATCAAGCGTAACTTTAATCTGCAATCCTGAGTAGGCCTCACCTTAAACAAACCTCTGGATAGGCCACACCTTATCGTCATCATGAATTAATCATTTAAAATGCTAGGGACAGATTTATGATAGGTGTATGCCTCTTTTGCGCCACTTACAAAACACTGTCCACGGGGAAATGACTTAAAATGTCCTTAAGACACATGAATGTGTTTTTTTAAAGCGTTTGCAATTTTTTTGGGTCACTTTTAACATGGCTATGTGACTCAAACAGCCAAAATCTAAATTCACCATGCACAGGTGGGAGCATATTTACAAGGAATGTGCTCCATGGGGAAAGGTCTTATAATATAATATGGGAAAAATGACATCAGAGACACTGAAATGCCTTATAGAGAAGCATACACCATTATGTCCTTGTCATAAATTTGCAAACCATTACTTTTCCCCAAAAACGATTTTCAAATCATAATTTGAAAACACTGCACATGTGGAAATGACTTAAAATGTCCTTAATTCAAAATTTGCTATTCCTTATTTTGCGATTGCACTGAAGGATTTGCAAATTTTGCGATTCCTTAAATGTAATGTATCAAACAAAAAATATGTAAAAAATGACATTAAGGATTTGGAAACTACCACCAACTTCTAGTTTGTGGTAATTTGCGAATTCTTTTCAAAAAGCATTTTTTTCCAAAAAACAAAAGGTGCCATATGACGCCAATACATGTCCTTAGGGCATGTATGTGCGCCATATGCCCCCAAATTTCTTTTTCAGGGGTGCAGCAGGGTGTTCTTGAGACACCCCTGCACCCTTGAAAAAATTCCTATTTTGTGATGAGCTAATTGCTAATCGCAAATTGCACCTTCATTCCTATGAGCCTCCTAGCCCATGGAAATGAATGGGTAACTTGCAATTAGCAATTTGCTCATTGCAAATTAGGAATGGTAAAGAATTGCTATTTATCCCTTAAAATTCGCTATTTAGGAAATGCAAAATAGTTTGATGGTACATATGGCGGTTCATCTGTAACAAGATAAGAAGCTTAGTGATAGATTTATGATGACTGGTGCATCACCAGGGATGTGTCAGTCATCCTGCGCCGCTGTTCCGCCACCCATGGTGTGCTGCATTTACAATGCGGGGCATCATGGGGCAAAAATGGCACAGATGCGTGACGTATCTGTGCTGTAAAGGTAGTGATTGCTGGAGTTGTATCGCAAGTGCGATGCAGCTCAAGCAAGGCTCAGGGGTGCCCCATCTCCACAATGTTGCGTCAAGACCTATGCCTGCTTAAAGCAGGCGCAGGGTTTTGACGCAGCTTTCTCCTATCTGATTGTAAATACGGCACACCATGGGTGGCAGAGCAGCGGTGCACGTTAACTGGTGTATGCCTGGGGATGTGCCATTTAACATAAATCTGCCCCTTTACATTTAAGTATGTGCAGGGGACACAGAGTCGGTGAGGCTTATCCAAGGTTAAGAAGAGATGAGTCCTGTTCACTGAAAAATTAGACATAGTCTTCACCTGCTCAGCATTGCTGGACATGGCTAAATAATAGCTGCAAAATATTACTCTTGTTAAACAATTTTACTATTATAATCTCTGAGATTTGTCTCTTACTCTGCAACATCTCATTGTTGTTATCTTTCTTTAAAGATAAAGACAACATCAACATGAGCGACAATCTGCAATCAGTTGATTTTGACCTCATCATTGAACTCGTAATTGAAACATCAGTGGATGTTGATCCCTTGGATGATTTAAATCCTGAGGATGAAGAAGAGCGTGATGAGGATGCAGATTTGTCCGAATTATATGACATAGGGTGGGAAGCTGACCTGCTTGAGCCTATGGAACTATAAACATTTATTTTTAAAATTTATAATTAATAAAAAGTAAAAATGTAAACCGTTTAATTTAAAAATAAAGACACCTTCAAAAACAGGTTATGTGTAGTGTCTTCAATAAAATATTAAAATATGCTCATAAAATTAGATCAGATTCACATATAAAATAGCACAGGTAACATAAATATAAATGTCATTTCTTTTCTGCTATTTCTGTATTGTAAATTTGCCAAGGACTAAAAAATCTTCTATTTAAAATGTCAAGTAGTGTGTTAAGTTTTTGATCACTGTTATTGATTTACTGTTTGGTAATAGTGGTTAATAACATTTTTTATTATATTTTACCACAGATTCAACTGCAGATCATTTCAAGATTTCACCATGCCAACAATAGAAAGACAGAGAAAGGCTGCAAAACGTCAAAGACAGCAGGTGAAACAAAATAAGCAGCAGTCCTCTAACAAAAAGATTTGTCAAGTCACGAAGAAAGCACCGTGTAAGAGCACAAAATATTTCATAAGAAATATGTGTAGTAAAAAAAATATTACTACAGAAAATGTTTCAGTCCAGAAAAAGAGAACCAATTCAAATGGAAAGGAAAGGCCAATCAAAAATGTTACTGCTAGAGCAAGAGATAACTCTGTGCATGATAGTAGAAGGAAACAACAGTTTAGGGACATTCGTAAACGAATGTTCCGCAACAGGATAATTGGCAATTTGTTAAAAAATATTAAGAAAGGTCAACAGAAAGTGGTTTTTTATAAGAGAAAAAAAAAAGTTGAGAAAGTTATTGATCAGGCATTTGAAATTAAACGTAAGTTATTTATTTTGATAATCAATAGAATTAGGAAGCTAAACAAGGCAATTTATGATTTCAAAAGAAATAGTAGATGGAAGAGAATAGTTAATCGTAGTAATTTTTGTGAAGTTTTTTCTGGAGAATGGATGCATAGTTCAAGCTGTGAGGCATTTTTTAATGAGGAGAGTTATTTCCAGGATAATGATTTGGTGCATGCAGTTGACACCAGTGGTCGTGCTTATGAAGTGAAAGATGGTTGTCCAGTTGAAAAAGAAAAACTTGTGACAACAGAGGCAGAAGAGGTGTTAGGTAATGAGGTTTTAGGAAGACGTGCTAAGGGTCCTGTCTACACCTGGACGTGTAGTAGTATTTGTAGTGTGCGACAGGATTCCATCAATTTGCTTTGTGATTTTGTACGGTCATTTAATAAGAAAAGTTTGAAGCAGAAAATAAGGTTGTTGCAAGAATTAGATCCTTGCAGAGTGAGAGAAGTGACAGGTTTGCATGGTCATTCACTGGCTTGTCTTTCCAGGAGAGTATGCCAGAGTGTTTTTCATCATTTCAGGATGCTAGCAGTGCATCATAATAAAGTGAGGAAATTAGTTAGAATGTTGTATTATGCTAAGAGTCCAGCAATTATGCTTAAACAATTATGCGCTGCTCTTTTGCATGGTTCTGAAATAGATGTGAAGAATATATGTGAAGAAATTGAGTTTTGTTACTTTGGAAGTAAAGAGGAGAATGTTGAAATTGACCAAGAAGAAGAGGGTAATGTGGAAGATAGTGTACAGGTTTCCAGTACAGATAATTTTCAGAAGAAAATTGCGACGTTTCAGGTGAAATCAAGTGAGAGGCCTAATTTCACTTGTGTGTGTTGTCGACGCACTTATTATAAGAATCAGACTAAGTTAGTGGATTTATATGCAAAAAGTGAAAGGGAAAATAATAGTGAATGGAAGGATTTCGCAACATACTTGATGGTAGAAAATTGTTTTGATTTGGGATTGGATCAACGTGTGTGTACTTATTGTTGTTGCAAATTAAATCAAAACCAGATGCCTGCTAGAGCAGTTCATAATAATCTGGAATTGGTTGAGATTCCTTCTGAATTGAAGGATTTAAATACTTATGAATCTATTTTGATTCAAAGTATCCATCCCTTTCAGGCTATTGTAAGAATGGAGCCAAAGACAGGGAAATTGCCTCCATCAGATTTACAGAGAGGATTAAAGGGAAGAGTTGTTTATTTGCCTCTAGATTTGAAGAAAAACATTAACACAATTGGAGTAGAAAAAGTGGAAGAGGAACCTCTTGTTATCTTAGTTAATGGGGTTCCGACAAAGAATACGAAAATATGGCAAGATTTAGTAGGTGTTAGGAAAGTCAAAAGGGCAACATTGTATTTGAAAAAATATAATAAATACTATAAAAATGTATATGTTGCAGAAGAGGAAGTAAGTGAGGAAGAGGACAGCGATTTGTGTGCTGGTCAAATTGAGAAAGTAGAACCCTGTACTAGTGAAGAAATATATGAACATTATAGTGTTCATCCTTTGCATTCCAAGGAAGTCATGGGGAATGCTATTGAGTTGTTTCAAATGAAACAAGCAAAAGGGAGTCCCATTAGTGTTTGGGAGGAAAGTTTGGAAGCTCGGTGTTTCCCACAGCTTTTTCCAACAGGTCAGGGAGGAAGATATGATGAGCGACCTCATCAAATTCCTGCTTCTGAATACCGGACTTTGCGATTGTATGCAGGAGATGCTAGGTTTCGACAATGCATTCCTTATTTGTTTCATCTCCTGTTTGAAAGCGATCTGTCTGGACTGTCATATGCAGTGAACCACATCTTGAAAAGTGGTATACACATGCAAAACATCTCGGCAAGTGACTCTATGGATAAAGTCAATGTCCAAGACAGTATTTTGGATTCTCACCTGATTAATCTCATGACGTGTCAGCGTGGTACTTATGAGTACTGGTACCGTCGTCATGGTGATTTAAAATGTATGCTGAGGAACTTAGGTACTCCCACATGGTTCCTCACTCTGAGCTGTGCCGAGTATGGCTGGGAAGACTTACTTGAATTTCTACGAGAGGCAAATGCTAACGTAGATAACATCGAATTCAAGACACCCGGAGAACTGAGCTCTTTGGATCCAGTCAATGTATGTAGGTACTTCAATCATAGATTTGAAGCTATGATGTCTTTCATCATGAATAAGAAGAATCCACCTCTTGGAGAGGTGTTGGATTTCTTCTGGAGAAAGGAGTACCAAGCAAGAGGTGCTCCTCATATACATATGTTGCTGTGGATCAAGGATGCACCTAAATTTGGAACGGATCCAGAAGACTCAGTGATGAGTTTCATCCAACAGTATTCTACGTATGCTGTTCCAAACGCAAAGGAGAAGAAAAGCCTAAGAGAAAAAGTTCTGCGTTTCCAAAGCCATCGATGTGGAAAGTACTGCCGTCGTAAATTCCGAAACAAGGACAAGTTCTACACTAAATGTCGTTTCGGCTTTCCACGACCGGTGATTTCTAAAGGAAGAGTAAACAGTTTGATGTCTTCGCTGCGACACAATGTCATGAAGAAATCACCTAAAAACACATACAATTTGAAGAGGAACGAAGAGTCCAAGTACATCAACGACTACAACCCGGTGATTTTGTCCATGTGGAATGCTAACATGGATATACAGTTTGTGGCTGATAACTGTATGGCTGTGGCTCGGTATGTGACGTCTTACATCACCAAAAAAGAGAAGACAGAATTTAAGGATATGTGGGAGGACATTTCCCATGAAAAGAGCCTCTGCAAGAAGTTGTACAGTTTCAGTCTGAAGATGTTGTCGCATCGAGAAATTGGAGCTTACGAATGCTCTGACCGGTTGTCTTCAGCAAGTCTCTATGCCAAGTCCAGGAGTATCGTTTGGGCGAGTCTTGGTCTTGCTGCAACGCGTAATCGAGTTCTGAAACCTGTGCGGGAAATTGAGTATTTGGCGGAAAAGGAGCCAAACAGTACCGACATTTTGAAGACCAACATGTTGGATACATATTATCCAAATAGAAGCAGTCACCTCGACAATGTTTGTCTGTATGAGGTTCTTCAAAATTACATATTCAAGAGGAACATCAAAGAAGATACTGAGAAAGGAGTGTATGCTGTAATAGGAAGTGAGGGATGTCTGGTCAAGCAAAGAAAATGCCACTTGGTAAACCATCGAAAATTGAGTGGCGAATCTCCTGAAAAAAAGGAATTTTTCTATTTAGCACTTTTGCAACTTTTCAAGCCTTGGCGTGCAGAAGAGGAACTGCTTGGAGATTTCCTCTGTTACGAAGACTCTTTCAATGCCGCCAAGGAGACCATAGAATGTCCTGGTTTTCCCAAATATGTAGAAATGTTGAATGCGGAAATTGAGCAGGAAGCAACGATTGCAGCCGAGATTGCCAGAGACAGTTCTCAGGACAGTCAGAGTTCTGCTTCATTGAGTCAGGATCCACTAGGAGGACCTCTTATCAAAAATGAAGCTGCCACTGCTATGAATGAAGTGGAAAGAGCCATGGCACATGCTCAGGAGGTTGCGGTTAACTTAGAAGAGTTGGAAAGACAACTCAACGTTGAGCAGAGGAAAATATATGACGAAGTTACCATGCAAATTGATCATGGATTAAGTCATGACAAGAAAGAGTGCTCATGTACATCGTTGAAGCCTGTCCGACTGTACGTGAGTGGAGAAGCGGGAACTGGAAAAAGTTTCCTCATTAAAGCAATGTCATGCTATTTGCAGGAAAGGACAGAGTCATCGCTGTCTTGTGTTGTCACCGCTCCAACTGGACTGGCAGCACATAACATAAAAGGGATTACTTTACATCTTTTACTGATGCTGCCAGTGGAGCATGACAACAAATTACAATATCACAAGCTATCTGGAGATGCTTGTTTTGAAGTTTCAAGAATCTTGAGGAAAATGAAACTTCTTATCATTGACGAAGTAAGCATGGTTTCCAATGTCATGCTTGCCTTTGTGCATTTGAGAATGCAAGAAGTTCTCAAAACAGAGTATGATGTGTTATTTGGTGGCAAACACATCATTGTTTTCGGAGATCTTTTGCAGCTGACACCAGTGAAAGGGCAACCTGTGTTCAAAATGCTCACGCATGAAGATACCAGGAAGTGCCTAGGGAGCATTGGCAACGTCAATATATGGTTAAACTTCAATTATGCTGAACTGCATGAAAATATGCGTCAGGCGAAGGATGAAGTTTACAAGACTATTCTACAAGATGTTAGAATTGGAAAAGTGACCGAGCATGGGAAAGAAGCTTTACATGCACGATTACTGTCAAATTTATATCCAGAACAAGATGTTGTGCCTGAGAATATTTTTCAGAAAATTACTGAGAAGAAATCTGGAATATGTTTGATGCCAACTCTTGCAGAATGTGCCAAATTCAACAACAAAATGTTGCATTTAGAAAAGCAAGAGATTGTGAAACTGGAAGCTATTGACAGAGTAGAGCATATGGGATCAACAATTATTTTGTCTGAGAATCTGAAAACAAAATTGGATTCATTAGAGAAGAGTATATCTAAAACTGCAGGTTTTGAAAAGACTCTGAATGTGTGCTTGAACTGCCGTATAATTTTAAGTAGGAATTTACATGTTGAAAGAGGTCTGGTAAATGGATCAATGGGTAATGTTGTTGATTTTGTGAAATACAGAAATAGAGATGGAATTGAATTTTTAAAAATTAAATGTGATGGCATTGAGGAAGTACAGCTAATTGGTCGTTGTTCAGCTAGATTTTTGCTTGTAAAAGACTAATATGTTCGCCGTAAGCAGTTTCCTGTTTGCTTGGCATATGCGGTGACAATCCATAAATCGCAAGGTTTAAGTGTAGACAGTGCATTGGTGAATATTGGCAGTTCTGTGTTCAAGGAGGGTATGGCATATGTGGCATTGTCACGAGTTAGAACTTTATCGGGATTGTACTTGATTGAGTGTGATGTCACAAACATTTGTGCGGATCTAGATTGTGTTAAGGAATACAATAGGTTAAGAAGAGAGTATGCGCCACATTTGCCTCAGTATCCTTTGTTTGAGAAACGTGTGGTAGGCCGGAAACGAAGAAATGTGACCAATACTGGGGAGGTTGTAGCAAAAAGACAAAAAGTCAATGAACCTAAAATTACAAGCAGAAACAAAAAGGATTCTGTTGAAGATGTTGTTGGTTTTCAGTTTGAAAACAGTTCTGGTGTCAACTGCTATGCTAATGTAGTGGTTCATGTTTTGTTTTCTCTAGAAAATGTAAAAGAAGAGATTGTGGTCAATTCTGATCAAACATTTTGCAGTTTGTTAAATTCTGTGTTAGAGAAATATAGCACTGATAGAACAAACATAGAAAGTGTGTCTGAAATTCGAAATCTGTTAGACAGATGTTCAGGCCAAACACAATTCTCTCAAAATATTCAGCAAGATTGTCAGGAGTTTTTAATGTATATGTTTGATGTATTACATGCTGAAGGTGTAGATGTAGATCAGCTGTTTGGGCTTTCTTATCAATGGCAGCATGACTGCGAGAACTGTATGGTATCAAGTACTACTAGTGTAGACTCAGAAAGATTTATATATTTAACTTTGCCAGACAGTAAATCAGTCTCCTTTAATAAGCTAGTAAAAGCAGCTGATCACAACATGGAGTGTAGCCAATGTAAATCTGAAATGATGTCCACATTATTTATACGAACATATGGCCAGTATGTCATTTTAATGTTCCAACGATGTAGGCCTGATGGAACAAAATTGACAACTTTAATAAAAAATTTTGTAGCTTCGCAGTTGTCAATATCAGGAAGGACTTTTGTAACTGCAGCAATTATATATCATGACGGTCCTTCAATAACATCAGGACATTACACAGCTTATTTAAAGTCTAGAAATGGCTGGTCATTCTGCAACGATTCTGTTTTAATTTTCAAAAAAAAATTACCGTATGACCTTAAAAACTCTTACCTGGTGTTTTTAAAACCCAAATTTTAGGGAAATAATCTTGGGATGTGCTCTGTTGAATTTCAAGAAGTTCTAATGGCTCCTACACAATTTGGCCTTGAGGATAAGTGTAGTTCAGAGACATAACTTCTAACCATAAGACTGGACGTCATGGAGAAATAAGTGCACTTTGAATGAGTTCAGAAAAACTATTTCTTTTTATAAGCTAATTGAATCAGCCAATCAAAACATAAAGTAGAGGGAATGTAAGTCTGCAATGCTGTCTACTGTTTTACATTGCTTTGTGATTAAAAGTGATGTAGAGAATTAAATAATTGTAGTAGTCATAGAGGTAGTGTAAGTCTGCTTCATAGTAAGCAGTATCAGTGTCATAGGAAATGTAGAACATGACTGAGCAAGAAGGGGAAGATATTACTATTCCAGGATTGTGAAAATGATCTTCAACATTTTAATTCTGAAAGTTGCGGAAATGCCAAATGACGGGATTGGCTTACAAGAAATCCAAGAGTTATAAATGGGTCTGACAAGATTTGGCCTTGTGGAAACTTGTGGTAGAGAGCAAGAAGTCATTTATTGCATGTAACATGTTTTTAAAAACGATGGAGATTTTCTTTCAGAAAGTGGCGGGCTGAAAGTAATAACAGCACAACAGAGTGTAAGCTGTTCATAGGACATCCTTTGACGTCATGGAAAGTAAGTTAACTTTAAGGAGTTCTGAATTCTGATTTGTTATGTTGTATGGGTTTTTTAAACACAATCATTTTGATTGTGTTTTTTTTTCCCCGCTGTTATATGATGAATACCTTCAATTCACTGTTTTTAGTGAATTTTGATACATTCTGAGAACAGCAAAAATAAACCATTTAACATGTATAATTAATTCTGTACTGTTTGCATTTATGATGTATATGTAGAACTGTGTAGGAGGCATGGAGAAGGTGAGGCTTCTGTAAGTGTCAAAGTTGTTGCATGCAGTGCTGCACTTCTGCGTATTCTTTCATATGCTGGACTACATCTGCACAATGAGATACCTAAGCAAAGGAAACACAAGTGATGTGATTGTGAAATGAGCAAAATAAATTGCACGTATTTCATTTACATCACCTGTGTTTCCTATCATTATGAATCACATTGTGCAGATCAAGTTTAGGTCTGTCCAGGGAACCATAGGAGGTTTGGACTTTGTTCAAGAGTGCAGTGGACATGACTCACTTCATTGGTAGACCTTCACATGTATTATGTCCTCTGTTCTCTTCAACAACTCGAAATTTCATCTGCAACCCTGAGTAGGCCTCACCTCAAACAAACCTCTGGATAGGACACATCTTATTGGCATCCTGAAGTAATCATTTAAAATTTTAGTGTCTAGCGACACTTTTCTGAGACAACAGCAATGCAAAAGATGCACCATGTTTTAAGATAGGCCTCACTTCTTCTGCATCAAGATACTGTTAGTTTAAAATGTATATTTTTAGGACTATGTAGGGGGCCTGGAGAAGCAGAAGCTTCTGTAAGTGTCAAAGTTGTTGAAAAACTGTTTGTCCTTCAATCTTTTCCCTTGTCTTTTGTAATTTTTAAATACATGTTTTAATATTTTTCAAATGTTTGTTCTCTCTTTCACAGATTGAAAGTATAAAAACAAAAAGTGAGTAATTTAACGACAATTATAAGGTAAATGTTTTGTACTCTTTTCATTACATTTCTATCACATTTAACTTCTATTAGTTCCACTGCTTCATTTCTTTAACCCTCAGTTTCCTGCCTTTGCTACTTTCCTCATTCCTTTCTCTATTACCTACTTACTCAACTCCTTCCACTCTTTTTCTCAGTCCCTCTCTTCTCATAGTTCCTCACTCTTGTTCACTCACTCCGTCTCTATTACTCTTAGTGTCTTTGACTGATCACTCTATCACTACTTGTTCATAATGCTTTCTCTGTGTAGTTGAAGCACACTAAGGGGCATATTATGAACACAGCCAATAAAATTATTGCTCTTTTTATTGGCAGAAAACTGGTGCAAAAGTGGTTTTAGCGGCAGTTTTCTGCCGCAAAAGCAGCTTTAGCGACACATTTCTGCCAATAAAAGCTGCAAAACTTTTATTGCCTATGTTGATGATATGGCTCTATGTTACTTACATTTCTTTGCTGTTTCAATTAATCTTTTTCTGTTATTTTTTGTTTTCTGTTTTCTATTTTTTCTCTCTGTTATTCCTCATGTTTTAATCTTATTTTGAACATTCACTCACATTCTCCAAGAAACTCTTCTTTGTTAATGTTATACTCTCTTTTTTTTTCTTTCACTTCGTTATCTATTTTGTTTTTCACAATTATACCCTCTTCCGTCTTTTCTTCGGTAAATAGATCTATTAAACAGTATCTCTTCTTTAGTCCCTATAGCTGTCTTTCTTTTAACATCACTCTCTGTTTACTTTCCTTATACTTACTCTATTTTTTTTTGGTTAGCTCCCGGTCCGCGTACCGGGAAGCTAACCGGGAAGCGAACCAAAAGAAATAGAGCTTGCCAGAGTGCTAAACATTCTAGAAATTTTTTAATAACGGGGAGGTAGTTCTGAAAATAACTTTTTTTTAATATATTTTTGTTGTTTTATATTTTTTTTTTCTTTTTTGAACATTATTTGTTTTTTTTTTGTATTTTTTGAACACTTATTTGTTTTTTTTGTTTTTTTTCAAAGGGAAAGAACAGAAAGAAGCATTGAAAAAGGCTCAACAGGAGCAAAAAAAAAAATTTAAACTTGCTGCGTTTGGAGCATCGGTGTTTCTCGAAAGCCAAATTAATTAATTTCAGACTCATGTTTGCGCATGAAATTAAAGTGCCACAATATAAGCATGTCAGCTTCATATGGACAAAATTTTTTGGAATATTTGGCACTGTTTCGTTGGCCTCTCCAAATGTGAGAGAGATATCAGTAGATGTTCTTGTCACCGAAGTTGGGGGGTTCTGTTGTAGTTCACGCATCTCTGCACGACTATAGTTGTTTGGATGCCACCTCTGCATATGTCGGTGCATCGTGTGATTTCCATAACTGTATTTTTTATTAGTGCCCCGGGATAACTTTTCTTGGCAGATAAGGCACGTAGCATAGCGTGCATTGACTTTTTTCTCTCCTGGTGGAATGGAAAAAAATTGCCAGATAAAGCTAACTTTGCGATGAGATACCCGGGGTAACTCTTTGACAAATCGTGGTCCCTCTTCTTCCTCTCCGTCTTGTTCTTCCTCTTCCTCCTCTGTGTCTCCAATAAACTGTGCAGGTGGTCCTCTCTTCCTATGAGGAGATGGTGGTGGTGGTGGTGGGGGTGCAGAAGCTGAAGCTACTATTGAAGCCATTTTTTAATCAGAGCAAATGATCAGGTCTTCCTTTCTCAAAGTTGAAAGTCAGAGTGAGAAAAAAGGTGGGGGCTTTCGTCATTTGGGAAAAAAAATAGTTCTAAACCAATGAAAAGTGTTATTTTTAGGTCACCTGACCTAGCCTTACATCATTATGAAACCAAAAGTGAAATGAACCAATGAAAAGTTTTATTAACAAGTCACATGACCTCTCACGCTCATGTTACGCGCTGCGGAACGCGCCCCGGTTAGCTTCCGGGTCGCTGAGCTTCGCGCCTCGGTCCGCGCCCCGGGACACTTCCGGGTGCGCTAACGCGGTACGTCACAAGACGCATTACGCGGCAACGCGATACGTCGCGCTTTCGCGACGCGCCGCGGATCGCTTCCGGGGAGCTGCGTTTCGCGCCTCGGTCCGCGCCCCGGGGCACTTCCGGGTGCGCTAACGCAGTACGTCATAGGACGCATTACGCGGCAACACGATACCGTCACTATGTTGATTTCTTACCGGTTCGCGGACCGGGTCGCGGCATCAAATTGAGCTAACGGGAAGCTTCCCGGTTCGCGGACCGGGAGCGAAACAAAAAAAATATTTAAAAAAAATTATTATTAAACATATAAAATATATTTTTGGATTTAAAGAAGAATACATTTTACAGCTATAGATATTAGCTTTTAAAAAACCAATGAAATTCACTGAAAAAACCATAGGTTATAGACCATATATAGTTAGGAATTAGCATTTACAAAACCTTGAAAATTCACTGAAAAAACCATAGGTTATACACCATATATAGTTAGGAATTAGCATTTAAAAAAAACTTATTTTACTCACACAAAACCATTGAAATTCCATATATAGTTAGTTGTACTAACTATTTATCGCGCACCCGCAATCCACTGCTGATCATGTCACATATTACATCATTCATGACATGGTCAGTGACATCACTGATGACATCACTGATGACATCTCAAATGACATCACTGATGACATCACTGATGACATCTCAAATGACATCACTGATGACATCACTGATGACATCTCAGTTGACATTACTGATGACATCATTCATGTGATAATACGATGAACCTCTTCAGACTCTAATATAACCTTAGATACACTCAGTGTAAACAGACACTCACAGACTGTCACTCATCCATGAAGTTACACACACACCTACTCAGTCATGCAAAGAATCAATCACACCTCCATTTTCTCAACTATACAGTTATACACACCTTACTTATTCAAATATATACTAACACATATTTACTCTCTTATACAATCCTGGATACAAGTTCACAATGATCCATACAGCCACTCACACATTCACTGGCTCTTATGCATAGTTATTTATATATGTCAACTCTCACATGTACTGTGTTTTACATATGTACTTACTTTGACATGTAGCACTGAGATATCCATTCACTCACCAATACACTCATGCACACAGTCAACCGTCCATACAGCTGTTTCCACACGCACTTTTGAACCCATAAATCTAGTGAATCAACTGCTCACACATCTATGCACAGAGTCATACACCTCCCAGCCACCCACACACACACTCAGTCTCCCATACAAATACTTGGGCAACCAATCAATAACCCATATAGTTACTCATATAGCTAATGATCAACACATGCAGCAGTTTACAGAACAACAGACATAATGATGCACAAATTAAGACAGTTTAGTCACTAACCCATGCACTCAGTGAGACACATTTAATCGCTCACTCATACAGTCAGTCATGCACCTACTAAATCCTTCATCCAGACACTTATACATCCACTCATTCTTCAATATGTAAGACATATTTTAACTTTACAGAAACATACAGTCACTGGATGTTGTCATCAGTGATGTCATCAGTGATGTCATTTGAGATGTCATCAGTGATGTCATCAGTGATGTCACTGTCCATGTCATGAATGATGTAATATGTGACATGATCAGCAGTGGATTGCGGGTGCGCGATATATAGTTAGTACAACTAACTATATATGGAATTTCAATGGTTTTGTGTGAGTAAAATAAGGTTTTTTAAATGCTAATTCCTAACTATATATGGTGTATAACCTATGGTTTTTTCAGTGAATATATATATATATATATATATCGCGCTCCAAATCCTCTCGATTCACAAAGAAGACAACAGCACTCGGGGGCTACTTGTCAACACTGCAGGTTTATTGTTCGCAGGCACTCTCCACAAACGCGTTTCGGCGTGTCGCCTTCGTCAGTGTGGTAATATATATATATATATATATATTACCTACTGGCGGTCGCTAGTAGGTAGTTATAGTTAGGACCTAGCTACCATAGGAAATCCGCAACATTTTATTGGGAATAACTTTGGTGCCGGTTGAGGAGTTTGCATGTAAGTTTCAAAAATTTAGGCCAGCCCCACTCTGCTCCTTCCCTGAAAGTTTCAGGGGGATTCGTGAAGTGGGGGCTGAGAAAAAAGTGGGGTCCCAAAACGTGTTTTCCCCCATGTTAATTTCCATAGGACGAATAGACAAGGCTACAGCCCGAACCGTTGAACAGAATTACACCAAACTTTGCAAAATTGTAGGGACTGGTACGCAGAAGTGCCTTTTCTATATTTGGTGAAAATTGCTCCAGTGGTTTTAAAAAAAAGTTAACTTCAAAAACACATATATATCTATATGCGCGCTTCCAGCGCTTACCGGTACGCGTACCGGGGAGCGCACCTGGCGCGCCACGGAAGTGCGCGAGCAGAAAGCTGATTAGCTCTCGGGTGTCTGTCAACATTCTAAACAGTCCGGAGAGTCCGCCATCTTGTGTCTCGGTAGAGACACAAGAGGTGTAAAAAGAAAAGGGGAAATGATTAAAAGGGAGCAGGGTAGACATCCCCTGACCACCTAGGTTTTCTGAGGGGGGCCTAAAAGGACTCTGAAGATAAAAAAAACTGAAATAAAATTTTAGAAATTTTCGCAGGGTAAGCGTTCCCATGTATGCTTCCCGGTACGTGTACCCTGAGTGCACCACTGGGAAAAACAGTGTAAAAAATTTGAGTAAAAAAATAATTTAGAGTGCTTAGAGGTAGGGTAGCTCTGAAAAGTGCTGTTGTGTTATGTGGGTGTTTTTTGTACCTACAAGTAGGTACCGATGCAGAGTCTAAAATTCAAGAGGAAGACTCTATTCCCCTCATCTGTAAAATGTACACCATCTCTCATATAGATGCCTAGCATGTTTTAACGCAAGTTGTTGTGGTATATGGAACCCATACCATATTATCTGAGGAAAGCAGAAACAGATTTATTCACATGTTTCCTTGCTTTCTCAATTTGTGGACAAAATTGGTTGGACCAGTTCCATTTTTGCCTTTGGCATATATTAGAATATACAAAGGCAGTTTTTGGAAAAAGTGACATCAATTGTCCAAAGATGTCCTTTAAAAGCATTTCCAGACCTACCCCAGTCAAAGTGCCCAGGTCATGTCCACCACAGTGCACAATTATGAGGTCAGGGTGTGGTAGATGCATAACGGATTTTACCAATGGTATCAATTGGTGACATCTCAATCCTCTCTGGCCAATTCACATAATATCCACATTTGGTAAATCAAGGTTGGAAATACCTCTGTTAGTTGCATATTTTTCACTCCAGTGAACAAAGCTATGACCCACAATCCACACTTTTGGCATCTTCAAGGTAGATGTGGTTGTATTCAGATGAGTTGTGGAAATGAAATGGCAGTTTGAATTAGGAGTTATGTAAAAAAAAAGTGGTTGGGATTCAGTGCCCTTGAAAGAGAAGAAATGATTGGTGATTTTTAAGATTCTCCACTGAAAATTAGGGTGCATGCTTTTCTTTTTTCAAAGAAGTAACTTCTAATTGGTTGAGAAAAAGTCATTGAAAGAAACATTGCATATGATTAGCTAGTCCATTGAGAGGTCAAACATCCTTGCTGGATTCATTTGCAACGTAGTATGATGAACTTTTCAACTGAGTGCTGAGTTAGGTGGGAGTTACCATGGTAACAGGGTGAATGAGCACTGGGGGAAGGACGAATATTATGTGAGTTTGAAAGTGTTGAAATGTAGAACCAATTAAAATGTCAGTTTGGTTTTGAAATAGTGGGGGAAGAATTTTTATTGGTTAAGTCCAGGGATATGTGTGAAGAATTACAGGGAATCAGGGCCATTTGTGGTTGCAGTGTTTGAGGTGCATTTCAGAGATTCTGCTTAGGAAAATCTGGTGTGTGTGACTGACACTGTTCTAAATATTCTAAAGCATTTTTAAAGGTGAGTAATGATTCATTTAATAAAGATAGACTGCTGTATGCACTATGGGGAAGATTAAGAAGCATATTGTGCTTCTTTATTCTTGCATTGTGTGTCATGTTTTTTTGTAATGCTGGTAAAAAATGTAATGGTGCATTTTGGAAATGAGTTAGGTTTCTGCCTTTTTATGTAGTGGTCATTTAAATGGGCTGTGCTCTGTGTCAAAAACGATTTACTATGGAAAATGTTTTTTGGTAAAATGTCTGGCTTTAAAATTTTGGACAAGGATCACACTGAGTGTCTGTGTGAAATAAGAAATTATATTTTCACATTTTTCAATAATGTCACCTGTGTCTGCTGACAGTTTGCCTCTATTAGCTTAAAGGGTACTCTGTGCCTGTGTCTCATGTCACTCTGGTAAATGTTTTCTGGTAAAATATCAGGTTTTAAAATGTTGGTCAAGGATCACACTGAGTGTCTGTGTGAAATAAGTAATTATATTTTCACATTTTTCAATAATGTCACCTGTGTCTGCTGACAGTTTGCCTCTCTTAGCTTAAAGGGTACTCTTTGCATGTGTCTCATGTCACTCTGGTAAATGTTTTCTTGTAAAATGTCTGGCTTTAAAATTTTGGTCAAGGATCACACTGAGTGTCTGTGTGAAATAAGGAATTATATTTTTTTTTCAATAGTGTCACCTGTGTCTGCTGACAGTTTGCCTCTCTTTGCTTAAAGAATACTCTGTGCCTGTGTCTCATGCCACTTTGTACCTTCCCCATCTCTCGCTTTCTGTGTGTCATTTCTCTCTTTGTGTGTGTCTCATGTTACTCTGGTAAATGTTTTCTGGTAAAATTTCTGGTTTTTAAATTTTGGTCAAGGATCACACTGGGTGTCTGTGTGAAATAAAGAATTGTATTTTCACATTTTTCAATAATGTCACTTGTGTCTGCTGACAGATTGCCTCTCTTAGCTTAAAGGGTCCTCTGTTCCTGTGTCTCATGTCACTATGGTAAATGTTTTCTGGTAATATGTCTGGTTTTAAAGTTTTTGTTAAAGATCACACTGAGTGTCTGTGTGAAATAAGGAATTATATTTTCAAATTTTTCAATAATGTCACCTGTGTCTGCTGAAAGTTTGCCTCTCTTAGCTTAAAGGGTACTCTGAGCTTGTATATCACCTCACTCTGTGCCTGTGTGTTATCTCACTCTGTGCCTGCCCTATCTCTCTTTTTGTGTGTTTCATTTGTCTATTTGCGTGTGTCTCATCTCACTCTGGTAAATGTTTTATGGTAAAAAGTATGGCTTTAACGTTTTTGACAAGGATCACACTGAGTGTCTGTGTGAAATAAGGAATTATATTTTCACACTTTTCAATAATGGCAACTGTGTCTTCTCACAGTTTGCATCTCTAAGCTTAAAGGGTACTCTGTGCCTGTGTCTCACCTCACTCTGTGCCTGTGTGTCATTTCACTCTGTGCCTGGATAAAGTCAAACTGCAAGCAGTGTTTTCGAATCTCAGCTAATAAATCTCATGGCATGTCAGCGTGGTACTAACGAGTATTGGTACCGTCGTCATGGGGAATTGAAATGTATGCTAAGAAACTTACATGTTTCCTCACTCTTAGCTGTGCTGAGTATGCTTGGGAAGACTTACTACAATTTCTACGAGAGGCAAATAAAAACATTGTAAATATTGAATACAAGACACCTGGACAACTGTGCTCTTTGGATCCATTTAATGTATGCAGGTATTTCAATCATAGGTTTGAAGCTGTGATGTCTTTTATCACAAACAAAAAAAATCTTCCGCTTGGAGAGGTTTTGGATTTCTTTTGGAGAAAGGAGTATCAAGCAAGTGGTGCTCCTCACATACATATGCTGCTATGGATTAAAGATGCACCCAAATTTGGAACAGATTCAGATGAGAAGTGATGAGTTTCATTGAACAGTATTCTACATGTGCTGTTCCAAAAAGTACAGAAGAAAACAATTTACGCTTTCAAACCCATCGTTGTGTAAAATACTGTAGTCGAAAATACAAATCCAAGGACAAGTTCTACACAAAATGTCGTTTTGCATTTCCACGTCCAGTAACAGGGAAAGGAAGAGTGAACAATTTTATGAAGTGCGCTCTCAGCCTCCTGAGGCGGAAGCCGGGAGATCTTGCTATCCCTTCGCTCTAGCTGAATTTTAAAAATCATTGTGTTCTTTAGATTTATGTTATTTCACTTGCTTGATTAATAAGCTTTTAACCTTGGATACACGCTTGAGACCTGGTTGAGATCTCTCCCCCCCCCTCGCTGCCCGGCCACTCTCAGCCGAGCATCGACGCTGAGAGCCGGTCTCGGGTAAGTGATCTCAAAAACAGCGGTCATATTGGGTGTGGGTTAGCGCTGTGACCCGCTCTAGCTGCACATATAAGGGGCAAATTGAAGGCGTGCGCTTGATTAAGAAGTGCGCTCTCACCCTCCTGAAGCGGAAGCCGGAAGATCTTGCTATCCCTTCGCTCTAGCTGAATTTTAAAAATCATTGTGTTCTTTAGTTTTATGTTATTTCACTTGCTTGATTAATAAGCTTTTAACCTTGGATACACGCTTGAGACCTGGTTGAGATATCTCCCCCCCCTCGCTGCCCGGCTAATCTCATCCGAGCATCGACGCTGAGAGCCGGTCTCGGGTAAGTGATCTCAAAAACAGCGGCCATATTGGGTGTGGGTTAGAGCTGTGACGCGCTCTAGCTGCACATATAAGGGGACGGTCATGCCTCCGTGCAGCGGACGCGAACAGCGAAGGACCCGCGTCGGAGTCGTGCCACAAACTCTGGTCCTCCGATTAATATTCCTGTGACATATAGCAATACTATCTTACACACGCTTCGACCAATCGAGAAGATGATGTGCTGGCATTGACTGGATCCTGCAAAGCCCCCCCTACTATGTCGTCATTGTAATAGGCATTTTAAAACATATGACCACCAAGACAGAGACCATACTTTCACTAAACAATATAATATGGCTCTTTTGAATTGCAGATCCCTGCCTAAACATTGTATAGAGATAGCCCTTTTAATTGAGGATTATAAGTTGGATGTCTTATTTCTCACGGAAACGTGGTTGCAAGCAGGGAATGAGCCAGATAGTGTACGTGCTCTTCTTACAGGGTATAATATCTGTAGAATGGATCGCTGTACAGGGCGAGGTGGAGGCCTAGCCATTATTTATAAAGACACCTACCAATGCCGTCTTCTTTCAACGGATTTCACAGAAGGAGAAAATCTCCCCTTCTCCCTAGAATTGTCCTCCACTGACTGTCTATCAGGCATATTAATTTACCGACCTCCTGAGGCGCTAAACAAATTTATTCCAAAACTGATAGATTTGGTCTCAGAACAAGCGATAACTATGGCCAATTTTACCATTCTTGGAGACCTAAATATACATTTAGAGGATTTGTCTCTTTCTTCCACCAAGAATCTCTCTTCCGATCTCCAAGCTTTAGGTCTGGATTTAAAATGCCTTCTGCCAACACATGAAAAAGGTCACCTTCTTGACCCCGTATTCAGCAACTTGCATAACCTTACCTCCGGAGATCCCATCTCCATACCGTGGTCTGACCATTTTCTAATTCCCCTATTCTGGGTTACTAAAAATACCCGAGGGGCACAATCCCCAAAGGTAACATGGGACAGAAAGTGGGATGGGCTACCCTTGGGAAAATGGCAAGCATCCCTAACATCCACTAAGCCCATAGTTGGAATAAACATTGAAGAAGCCAACACCAATTTCAATACTTGGATCCAAGAAACATTAGACACGACCCTCCCTAAAGTCATTATTCAGAGCTGCATTAGGAAAAATCCGGCTCCCTGGTTTAGTCCCGAATTGAGAATACTAAAGCAATCCTGCCGCAAGTTAGAAAGGCTTTGGAGACAAGCTCCCTCGCTAGAAACTGAACAAACATATAGGAAAGCAATTAGGAGCCATAAAAATGAAATTAAGAAAGCTCAAGCAAAATTTTACAAGGACAAAATAGAGGCTGCAGCAAATTGCCCGAAAGAGATTTTCAGAATAGCTAAATCATTGATTACCCCGCCACAACCCCTTCCTTTGAGTGAAGGAGCGCTTGAACGCTGCAATCAACTAGCAATATTCTTTAAAGAGAAAATTGAAACAATATATAATGCCTTTTCCCTGAATGAAGATGATTTACTACATAAAAACCTCACTGACCCTACTCATGGTTCCATTCTGGATAACCTAAATCCCCTAACGTTAGAGACACTTGATGTAATTATCAGTAAAGTTGTCTCAGGGTCCCCATTGGATCCAGCTCCGCCTAAACAATTAAAGACAGTTATGAAAGCTGTCCAAACCATCATATTGGAGGTTTTAAATCTTTCTATATCAACATGCATAGTCCCTCACATGTGGAAATGCGCTATGGTAAAGGCATTAATTAAAAAGCCCAGCTTAGACCCCTCCTTACTATCGAATTACCGCCCAATTTCCCTCTTACCAAGGCTTAGCAAATTGTTAAAAAAAACATGTAAATAATATTCTTACAGTCTATCTTGAATCTAATAATTTGCTGGACAATACTCAAACTGGCTTTGGGACAGAAACAGTTTTATTGCTAGTGGCTGAGGAGGCTAGGAAACTGGTGGATGAGGGAGGAGAAGCAGCAATCATCCTGCTGGACCTCAGTGCAGCATTCGACACGGTCAACCACTCCATCTTGATCAACCGACTCAAAATGAGCGGGGTGTTGGTTGCTGCTCTGAAATGGTTCACCTCCTTCCTCAGCAATCGCCACTTCCAAGTCTTTGAAGGAGGCGTTGTGTCATCTAGCCAAGCTCTGGAATGTGGAGTCCCAGAGGGATCAGCCTTAAGTCAAACGCTTTTTAACGTATACATGCAACCGCTGGCAGCCGTTATTCACCCTTTTGGCATTAAAATCGTCAGCTATGCTGACGATACCCAATTAGTGGTATCTTTGGGCCATGATGGGAGATCATCTAACAGACTGGCACCCTGTCTTGAAGCCGTAGCCGGATGGATGAAGGACTCTTACCTCCGTCTCAATGGAGATAAGACAGAGATTATGATACTAGGCAACTCCTCCCCTGCACCACCGATTCCCATCTGGCCCTCATGCTTGGGACCAGCTGCATCACCTAAACCTTATATAAAGAGTTTGGGCGTATGGCTTGATGATAAACTTAATTTAGGTCACCAAGCCACTGTCTTAGCATCAACATGCTATGGGTTGCTAAGGATGCTACGGAAGGTTCTTCCTCTCCTACCATTTGCAGCACGCAGGACGATGATCCAGGCGCTGATTCTGTCCCGGCTGGATTATGGTAACTCCCTGTACCTCGGAGCCCCATTATCTACAATAAAAAAACTTCAAGTGGTACAGAACAGCGCTGCAAGATTACTCCTGCAAGTCCCGAGGAGGCAATCTGCTAGGCCAGCCCTTCGTCAACTGCACTGGCTTCCTATGGGGGCCAGGGTTCAGTTTAAAGCATTATGTATAGCCCATAAGGCCATCTGGAAGACAGGTCCTACCATCCTTCACTCAATGGTACTATTATATCAACCTTCCAGATCCCTTCGTTCCAGTAACCAAATCTTAGCAACGACCAGGAAGATAAAAAAAGCTTGATGGGGAGACCGCTCTTTTTCATACTCAGCGGCCAAGCTATGGAATGCTCTCCCTCAATTAATAAGAGACACCCGCAGTCTAACTGCCTTCCGTAAACTTCTGAAGACACACCTATTCGAGCGATAGTCTTGTCACATCTCTGTAATTGCTACTTCTGGAATCTGAAGTGCTGCGAGGCCTCCGGGTAGCATGGGCACTATATAAATATTCTTTCAATTCAATTATGTCTTCTCTGCGACATACTGTGACAAGAAAATCAACGAAAAATACATTCAACCTAAGAAGAAATGAAGAGTCCAAATACATAAATGACTACAACGCAGTCATTTTGTCCATGTGGAATGCTAACATGGATATTCAATATTATGCTGACAATTCTATTGCTGTGGCTCGATATGTGACATCTTACATCACAAAATCAGAAAAGACGGAACTGAAGAAAATGTGGGAGGAAATTTCACATTAAAAGAGTCTAAGTAAGAAATTATACAGTTACAGTCTGAAGATGTTGTCGCATCGAGAAATTGGGAAAATGAGTGCCAAATGTAGAACAATCATTTGGGTGAGTCTAGGTCTTGCTGCAACACGATACCGAGTTTTGAAATCTCTACAAGAAATAGAGTATTTGGCGAAGAAAGAACCAAACAGTACAGATATTTTGAAGACAAACATGTTGGATACATACTATCCAAATAGAAGTAGTCATCTTGAGAACGTTTGCCTCTATGAAGTTCTGCAAACCTAGACTTTTAAGAGGAACATCACAGAAGATATCAATAAAGGTGTATATGCTGTAATTGGATGAGAAGGCTGTCTGGTGAAACAAAGAAAAGGTCATTTGATTAATCATTGAAAATTGAGTTGTGAATTTCCAGACAAAGGGAATTTTACTATTTAGCTCTTTTGCAACTCTTTAAGCCATGGTGTACAGAAGAGGAACTACTTGGAGATTTTCTTAGTAATGAAGATTCGTTCAATGCAACCAAGGATACCATAGAATGTCCTATTTTTTCAAATTATCTGCAAATGTTGAACGATGAAAGCAGCAAGAAGCTACAATTGCAGCAGAGATTGCTAGAGACAGTTCTCAAGACAGTCAGAGTTCTGCTTCATTGAGTCAGAATCCACTAGGAGGACCAATTATCCAAAATGAAGCTGCCACTGCCATGGATGAAGTGGAACGAGCCATGGAACAAGCTCAGGAGGATGTATTTAACTTAGAAGATTTGGAAAAAGAACTAAACGTTGAGCAGAGACAAATATATGACGAAGTCAAAGAACAGATTGAGCATGGTTTATGTCATGAGAAAAAAGAGTGGTCATGTACATCATTTATACCTGTCCGACTATATGTGAGTGGAGAAGCAGGAACTGGAAAAAGTTTTCTGATTAAAGCAATTGCAACTTATCTGCAGAAAAGAACGGAGTCATCGCTGCCCTGTGTTGTTACAGCTCCAACTGGGTTGGCAGCACATAACAGTAAAGGGATTACTTTACATCGTTTATTGATGCTGCCAGTAGAGCATGATAATAAATTACAATACCACAAGCTATCTGGAGAAGCTTGTTGTGAAGTTTCAAGAGTCCTAAAGAAAATGAAACTTATCATTGATGAGGTAAGCATGGTATCAAATGTAATGCTTGCTTTTGTGCACTTAAGAATGCAAGACATTCTTAAAACAGAGTATGATGTGTTATTTGGAGGCAAATACATCATTGTTTTTGGAGATCTACTGCAGCTAACTCCAATGAAAGGACAACCAGTGTTTAAAATGCTTACACATGAAGATACCAGGAAGTGCCTAGGAAGCATTGGAAATCTTAACATATGGTTAAATTTCAAATTTGCAGAACTGCTTCAAAATATGCGACAGGCAAAGGATGAAGATTATAAAAATATTCTACAAGATGTAAGAATTGGAAAAGTAAGTGATCATGGCAAAGAAGCTTTACATGCAAGATTCATTTCAAATTTGTTTCCAAACGAAAACATTCTCCCAGAGAATATTTTTAAGAAAATTCCTGAAAACAAATCTGTCATACGCTTGATGCCAACTCTGCAAGAATGTTCAATCTTTAACAACAAAATGTTAAAGTTAGAAAATCAAGAGATTGTGAAACTGGAAGCTATTGATTAAATAGAGCATGAAGGAGCATCTATTATGTTGTCATCTTAAACTGCTGGTTTGGAAAAGACTCTGTATGCATCTTTAAATTGTCGTATAATTTTACGACGTAATTTACATGTGGAAAGAGGTTTAGTAAATGGAGCAATGGGTCATGTTGTTGATTTTGTGAATTACCGAAATAGAGATGTAATTGAATTTATAAAAATTTAATTTGATGGTATTGAAGAAGTACAAAAAATAAGTCGTAGTTCTGCTCCATTTTTGCTTGTTAAAGATTTATATGTCCGCCGAAAACAGTTTCCTGTTTCTTTGGCATATGCAGTGACTATTCTTAGATCTCAAGGTTTAAGTGTAGATAGTGCTTTGGTGAATATTGGAAGTTCTATGTTCAAGGAGGGTATGGCATATGTTGCTTTATCTCGAGTCAGAACTTTATCTGGATTGTATTTGATTGATTTTGATGAGACAAAGATTAGTGCAGATCTAAATTGTGTAAAAGAATATAATAGGTTAAGAAGAGAGTATGCTCCAAATTTACCTCAATATCCTCTATTTGAAAAGTGTGTAGTAGGCTGAAAAAGAAGAAATGAGAAAAATTGTAGTGAAGTTGTAGCAAAAAGAAAAAAAGTAGATGAACCAGTAATTGTAAGCAGAAAGGAAAAGGATTCAGTTAAAGATGTTGTTGGATTTCAGTTTGAAAACAGTTCTGGTATCAACTGCTATGCTAATGTATTGGTTAATGTTGTTTTTTTCTCAAAACTGTACAAGAACAGATTGTTGAAAATCATGATCAAAGATTTTGTTGTTTTTTGAATTCTGTGTTTGAGAAATGTAGCAGTGATAGAACAAAAATACAAAGTGTTTTCTGAAATTCGAAATGTTTTAGACATATGTCCTGGTCTAAATCAAATTTCACAGAATATTCAGCAAGATTGCCAGGAAATTCTAATGTATATGCTTGTTGTATTGCAAGATGAAGGTGTAGATGTAGAAAATCTTTTTTGCCTTTCTTATAAATGGCAGCATAACTGCGACAATTGTACCTTTTCAAGTACTACTACAATAGACACTGAATGATTTATATATTTGACTTTACCAGAGTGCAAATCAGTGTCTTTTAATAATCTAGTTAGAGAAGCAAATCAAAACATGGTCTGTACTCAATGTGAATCTGCAATGCTATCAACATTATTTATACAAAGATATGGACAGTATGTAATTTTAAAGTTCCAATGATGTAGACCTGATGGAACTAAATTGACAACTTTAATTAAAAATGTTGTGGCTTCTCAATTATCAATTTCAGGGAGAACCTTTGCAACTGCAGCAATTATTTGCCATGATGGTCCTTCGACAACATCAGGACATTACACAGCTTATTTAAAATGTCAAAAAGGCTGGACTAATTGTAATGATACTCAATTGACTTTCAAACAACGTTTCCCTTCTGACTTACAAAATACTTACCTAGTGTTCTTACAACCGAAATTTTAGGAAAAGTAATTGGCCTATGAAGATTGGAGCAGTTAATAAAACTTAGTCTGCTGTTCAAAATTACTTTGTGAGTGAGATTGATTAAGATACTAAAAAACGTTTAGTAGTCTTAGAGGTAGTGTAAGTGTATGACATAGTGAGTGATATCAGTATTATAGGAAATGTTAATCATGAGTGAGTCAGAGGTGGAAATATACCTATTGTTACATGATGTAAAAGATGTTGAAGCTTTTCTTTCAGAAACTTGGGTTAATGGAAGTTTAAGAATATTATTGAGTAATTTCCAAAGAAAAGGACTTTCCATATACTATTTGGCCTCGTGGAAACGTACGTGGATCAAAAGTGAGTTAAGATATGTTTTTTCTAAATTTTACATTATTTATTGAAACGTTGTATGTTTTTTGTTAAACACAATCTATTTGATTGAGTTTTTTTTGCCCACTGTCATATGATGAGTAGTATTGAACTCACTGTTTTAAGTGAAATTCAATATATTCTGAGAACAGCAAAAATAAACCATATTACATGTTGTACAAGTTATTTTGTTTTTTGTATTATGAAATATATATTATACTCCCCTTGTCTCACGCTCACTCACCTTTTTCCACCCTCTATCACCCCTCCTAACTCACCCTCTCTGCCCTTCTCTCACCCTCCCTCACCCCGTTTCCCTACTCCACTTCCCTTACTTATCCTCATTCCCCATCCTAAAATGCCCTTCCCCTCACTCTGCTCCCACAGTCACCTTTTCACAGTCCCTCTGCTTCAATCCCCTTCCCCTTCTTTTCTTCCTTTACTCCCTCAGTCATTCTCCTTCCCTTACTCAACTTACTCCACTTTACTCACTCCTTCTCTCACTCCCTCTGTCCTGTTACATCCTCACTCCTCTTCCCTCACCCCCTCTCTGTTACCTTCACTCCCATTGTCCCCTCACTATCTTACACCCCTACATTCACCCTCACTCACCTTCAATCCCTCATTGTCATGAATCCACCCTCACTCACTCCTCCTTCCCTGTCACTCACTCCCCTTTCATTAGTCCTCTTTCTTCCTTTAGTTTTCCTAACTCACATTCCTATAGTATCTTACTCACCTTCACTTCATTTGTCTCTTTCTCTTCCTCTCTGTCACTGAATGTATTCGTCTCATTATCCTCCTAGTAATTTGCTCTCCCTCTATTTCTTTTTCACTCTCTCTAACCATCACCATTCTTTTGTTTCCCTTTCTGTGTCCTTCACTCCTACTTTATCTCTTACTATCCTTTTATGACTTTTAATCTCCTGCCTTGTCTCTTGTATTGTGAAATATATATTGTAAATATTATAACTTACTTTTTGTTTCTCTTCCACAGATATTAAATTTAGTAAAATATGTAATTAAGTTTACATTACTTATAAGGTAAGTTTGACATACAAAATTTACTTTCTCATCACTCTTTTCCTTAACCTCACTACTCTTCTCTCACCCACCCACACCCCTGCTCCCTTACTGGGCTTCCCTCACTCATTCTCAATCTGCATGTTTACTCCCCTTTCCCTCACTCCCCTCCCACACTCACCTACTTTCAGACCTCCTGCTTTACTTCCCTTCCTCTCTCTTCCCCTCCTTCGCTCCTTCACTCTTTTCCCTGGCTTTACTCACCTTACTCGACTTCACAAACTCCTTCTCTCACTCCCTCTGTCCTCTTACTTCATCACTCCCCTTCCCTCACTCCCTTTCTCTTAGCCTTACTCTCTCCGTCCCCTCAGTCTCTCACTCCTCTTCTGTCAAGCTCACTCCCTATAACTCACCCACACTCTTTCACTTACCTTTCTTTGCTCTCTTATTCAGTCCTTTTCTCTCACTCTTTCCTTCACTACCTCTATGTCCTCACTCCCTCAGTCCCCTTGTCTTACACTCACTCGCCTTTATCCACCCTCTATCATCACTCTTTCCTCAACCTCACTGCCCTTCAATCACCCTCCTTTACTCATGTTCCCTAACTACGGTTCCCTCACTTATCCTCATTCCCCATCCTTAACTTCCCTTCCCCTTTCTCTCTTCACGCACTCACCATTTCCCAGTCCCTTTGCTTCACTCCCCTTCTTTCCTTCCTTTCCTCCCTCAGTCATTTCCCCTTCCCTCACTCACCTTACTCACCTTACTCCCCTTTACTCACTCCTTCTCTCACACCCTCTGTACTCTCATATTCTCACTCCTCTTCCCTCACTCCCTCTCTGTTAGCCTCACTCCCATTGTCCCCTCTGTGTCTTACGCCCCTACACTCATCCTCACTCACCTTCCATCCCTCATTGTCATGAATCCACCCTCACTTACTCCCCTTTCCTTACTCCCCTTTCTTCCTTTAGTTTTCCTAACTCACATTACTTTAGTATCTTACTCACCTTCACTTCATTTGTCTCTTTCTCTTCCTCTCTGTCTCTGAATGTATCCATCTCATTATCCTCTTAGTAATTTGCTCTCCCTCTATTTCTTTTTCACTCTCTCTAACCTTCACCATTCCTTTGTTTTCCTTTCTGTGTCCTTCACTCCTACTTTATCTCTTACTACCCTTTTATGACTTTTAATCTCCTGCCCTGTCTCTTGTTTTGTGAAATATATATTGTAAATATTATAACTTTTTTTTTCCCTTCCACAGATATTAGATTTAGTAAAAATATGTAATTAAGTTTACATTACTTATAGGGTAAGTTTGACAAACAAACTTTACTTTCTCATCACTCTTTTCCTTAACCTCACTACTCTTCTCTCACCCACCCACATCCCTGTTCCCTTAGTGCGCTTCCCTCACTTATTCTCAATGCACATGTTTACTCCCCTTTCCGTCACTCCCCTCCCACACTGACCTTCTATCAGACCTCCTGCTTTACTTTCCTTCCTCTCTTTCCCCTTCCTTCGCTCCTTCATTCATTTCCCTTCCCTTACTCTCCTTACTCCACTTCACTAACTCCTTCTCCCACTCCCTCTGTCCTCTTACTTCCTCATTCCCCTTCCCTCACTCACTCTCTCTCTCCTAGCCTCATTCTCTCCATCCTCTTAGTCTCGCACTCCTCTTCTGTCAGGCTCACTCCCTATAACTCACCCAAACCCCCTCACTTACCTTTCTTTGCTCCCTTACTCTGTCCTTTTCTCTCACTCTTTCCTTCACTCCCTCTATCCCCTCACTCCCTCAGTCCCCTTGCCGTTCTTTCACCCTCCTTTACCCCCGTTCACTTAGTCTGGTTCCCTCACTACCCCTCATTCCTATCTTTCTCTCCCTTTCTCTTTACTTTCATGCCCCACTCACCTTCTCTCAGTACTTATGCTTCAGTCCTCTTCCCCTCTATTCTCTTCCTTCGCTCACTCACTCATTCCCCTTCCCTCACTCACCTTACTCCACTTCACTCACTCTTTCTCTCACTCCCTCTGTCTTGTCACATCCTCTTTCTCCTTCCCTCACTCCCTCTCTCTTAGCTTTACTACCTCTGTCCCCTCACTCTCTCACTCCTCTTCCGTCATGCTCACTCCCTATAACTCACCTACACTCCCTCACTTAGCATTCTATGCCCCCTCACTCAGTCCCCTTCTCTTACTCTTTCTTTCAGTCCCTCTGTCTCCTCACTCCCTCACTCCCCTTGTCTCATGCTCACTTACCTTTATCCACCCTCTATCACCCCTCTTTGCTCTTCCTCACTGCCCTTCTCTCACTCTCCTTCACCCCCGTTTCCTTACTCCACTTCCCTCACTACCTCTCATTCCCCATTCCTTCACTCCCCTTCCCCTCTCTCCCCTCCACCACTTACCAGCTCTCAGTCACTCTACTTCAGTCCCCTTCCCCGTCTTTCTATCTTTTGCTCCCTCAGTATTTCCCCTTCCCTCAGTCACCTTACTCAACTTCATTCACTTCTTCTCTCCCTCCCTCTGTCCTCTCACATCCTCACTCCCCTTCTCTCACTCTCTCACTGTTACTCTCACTCCCTCCATCCCCTCACTTTGTCACTCCCCCTTCCTTCACACTCACTCCCTTTAACTCACAAACACTCCCTTATGTATCTTTCTATGCTCCCTTACTTAGTCTTCTTCTCACACTCCTTCCTTTACTACCTCTATGTCCTCACTCCCTCACTCCCCTTGATTTACGCTCACTCGCCTTTATCCACCCTCTATCACTCCTCTTTCTTCAACCTCACTGCTCTTCTCTCACCCTCCCTCACCCCGTTCCCTTACTCCACTTCCCTCACTTATCCTCATTCCCCATGTTTACTCCTCTTCCCCTCCCTCCCCTCCCACACTCACTTTCTGTCCCCCTTCTTTACTTCCCTTCCCCTCTCTTCCCTTCCTTCGCTCATTCACTCATTCCCCTTCCCTTACTCAC
The DNA here is from genome assembly GCF_964261635.1 of Lissotriton helveticus. Lineage (NCBI taxonomy): Eukaryota > Metazoa > Chordata > Amphibia > Caudata > Salamandridae > Lissotriton > Lissotriton helveticus. Next base: position 2,000,131,387 of record NC_136067.1, read on the forward strand.
CTTGCTCCACTTCACTGACTCCTTCTCACATTCCCTCTGTCCTCTCACTTCTTCACTGCTCTCCTCTCACTCCGTCTGTCTTACCCTCACTCCCTCTGTCCCCTCACTCTCACTTCCCTTCAATCACCCTCACTCATCTTTAAACCCTCACTGTCATCAACTCACTCTCAATCACTCCACCTTCCTTCTCCCTCACTCCCCTTGCCTTACTCTCACTCCCATTACTTTATCCTCCCTCACCCTCTTTCCCTCAATATCAATCCCCTTTTTTCACCTTGACTCATTTCTTTCCGTCACTCCCTGTCACTCTCCTTCGTTCACTCCACTTCGACTCACTTTTGTTTACAACTCACCTTCTCTCACTCCTCTTCTGTCACTTGTTCGCTCTGTCACTTTCTCCCCTTCATTCACTCATTTCATTCATTCATTTATTCAGTACACATTCTCTGAAAAAAAGAATTGCAAAATCTGTAAAGAATATAGCTCTTTTTGGAGAATTGGAGTTAGTTCTGAAAAGAACTTTTTTTTTCAAATATTTTTTTATACTTTTTTATAACGATTTTATATTTTTTTTGTATTTTTTTCAGGGGAAAAACAAAACCAGGGATTCCAAAACAGCTCAACAGGAGCAAAAAAAGGGAACAAATTAGGGATGGGGAGGGCAGCAGTGATCCTGTCTCCTCCGAGCAATCAGTTCAATACTCTGCTCCCCTTAACAGAGCAGTTCATCGCAGTCCATGCATAGAATTTTGATGCGTGCAAACACCGGCTGCACGTTCGGGATCATTCTTCCACCTTCTCTTCCCGAAGCTGTTGCACCACCAGTCGAGGTGCTGGCCCCATCTGTCGGTGCATTCCGTGCCAGGTCCCGGACACTCTCTCTGGAAAAGTTGTTTGGGTGTCTTCTCTGCACATGCCTAATTAAAGTGGTATTTCCAAAACCATATTTTTTATTAGGATTGCCCCGTGATAAGGTGGTGCCACAAATTTGACAGCACACCTTTGGTGCATTCACCTTTTTTCCCCTTCGGGGAATGTAAAAAACTTCCAAATGAAGTGTTCTTTCACTTTCCTGGTAGGAGGATTCTCAGGCAGGAATTGATCAGAATCAGAGGAAGCCATCTCTCCAAAATTAGATGCAGAAGCAGGCAAGAGGTGTTCTCTTATTAATTGCAAAGAGGTAGTGAGGGATATGGGTGGGGACTTTCAATATTTGTGGAAAAAAACTGTTATGAACCAATGAAAAGTGTTATTTTAAGGTCACATGACTTAACGCGCATACGCTACGCGCTCCGGAGGCGCTTACGCGGCACTTACGTAGGCGCTTCCGGGGGCGCTTACTCGGCGCGTCTGAATGACGTTTTGCTAGATTTTCGGAAATGCGTTTAAAGTTAAAATACGGTTATTTAAAATCAAAAATACTACTTTTATGAGTATGCCACTTACATTTTTGTCCGCTCGCGGGAATAGCGCTTACGCTACGTTTACGGGTGCGTTTACGGGTGCGCGTACCCTGAGCGCTCCGGAGTAAAATGATAAAAAAAAAACAGCAAAAATTCATTGAAAAATAAATTTTTGAAAAATATACATTATTTAAATAATTTTATAAAAAATATAATAATTAATAGTTATAAAAAATAGCTATTAAAAAAACGTAATAATTCACTTTAAAAACCATAGGTTACAAACTCGTTATAGTAAGGAATTAGCTTTTAAAAAACCTTTGAAATTCACTGAAAAAAACATAGGTTTAACACTCGTTATAGTTAGGAATTAGCATTTAAAAATCCTTTGAAATTTACTGAAAAAAGCATAAGTATCACCCAAGTTATAGTTAGCTGAACATTTTACTAATACAAAACCATTGAAATTCCCACGTTATAGTTAGTTGGACTCACTATGACTCGTGTGCCCGCAATCCACTGCTGATGATGTCACATATTACATCATTCATGACATGGTCAGTGACATCACTGATGACATCACTGATGACATCTCAAATGACATCACTGATGACATCTCAAATGACATCACTGATGACATCACTGATGACATCATTCTTGTGATAATATGATGCACCTCCTCACACTCTAATCTAACCTTTGATACATCCAGGGTTGAATACAGACTACCATTCCTGAAACCATTGACACACCAATACCAGTTACTATATACGCACTCACTGATTCCTAAGTCTACACACACATCCACTCATTCACCCATAAAATCACTCATACATACAGTCACTCATCAATACAACACTATCATATGCACTCATACACCTATACAGACACTCACACACTGCCACTCATCCATGGAGTAACTCACACACCTAGTCAGTCATGCAAAGAATCAATCACACTCCCATTTTCTCATCTATACAGTCATACACACAAAACCTTACTTATTCACACATATACTAACACATACTTACTCTCTTTTACAATCACTGATACAAGTACACATTGATCCATACAGTCACTTATGCAATCACAGGCTCTCATGTATAGTCATTTATATATGCCAACTCTCATATGCACTGTATTTTACATATGTACTTATTTGGACATGTAGCACTGAGATATCCATTCACTCACCAACACACCCATGCACACAGTCAACCGCCCATGCAGTTGTTGTTTCCACATGCACTCTTGAACCCATACACTAAGTGAATCAATTGCTCACACATCTATGCACAGATCAACACATGCAGCAGCTTACACAACAACAGACATAATGATGCACACATTCAGACAGTTTAGTCACTAACCCATGCATTCAGTAAGACACATTTAATCACTCACTCATACAGTCAGTCACGCACCTATTAAATCCTTCATCCAGACACTTATACATCCACTCATTCTTCAATATGTAAAACATATTTAAACTTTACAGAAACAGACAGACACTGGATGATGTCATCAGTGATGTCATCAGTGATGTCATTTGAGATGTCATCAGTGATGTCATCAGTGATGTCACTGACAATGTCATGAATGATGTAATATGTGACATCATCAGAAGTGGATTGCAGGTGTGCGAGTTATAGTGAGTCCAACTAACTATAGCGTGGGCATTTCAATGGTTTTGTATGAGTAAAATGTTCAGCTAACTATAACTGGTTTGAAACCTATGGTTTTTCCAGTGAATATATATATATATATATTCACTGAAAAAAACATAGGTTTCACATACGTTATAGTTAGGAATTAGCATTTAAAAAACCTTAGCAATTCACTGAAAAAACCATAGGTTTCACACACGTTGTAGTTAGCTGGACATTTCAATCATACAAAACCTTTGAAATTCCCCCGTTATAGTTAGTTCAGCTAACTATAACTTGCGCGACCGCAATGCACTGCTGATGACGTCACATATTACATAACCCATGACATGGTCAGTGACATCACTCATGACATCACTGATGACATCATCCAGTGAATGTGTATCTTTCTGAAAAATAAATATTTTTTTATATATGTATATCTAAAGGTTGATGAAAGAATAAATGGGTAAATAAGTATCTAAAAGGATGAGTTTTTTTGTAAAATTGATTGGTTAACTGACTTATTAAGTGTATCTTAGTGAATACATATATTAGCGAGTAATGTTTAAATATTTAAATATCTGTATCTGTTTCTCACTTTGTGTATAAATGGCTGCATGGGTTGGTGAGTAGCTACATGAGTGTGTATATGGGTTATTAGTTGTTTTTTTGAGTATCAGTATGAGTGTCTGTATGGTTCGGTGGGGGATATTACTTAGCGCACAGATGCATGAATGAGTGACTCACTGTATGTGTTTTGAAGACAGCATGTGTGCAAGACTGTATGTGTGGATGATTGTGTGCATGCATGGGTTAGTGAGTGGATGACTGTCTCAATAGTGTATTTATGAGTACCTACATATATTTTAAACTAGTAAATGTGAGTATTGATGTATATAATTGAGTATCCGGTGCCCCTTCAGATCCCATGAGACCAGCTCACTTTCTAGGGGCTCTGGACTTCTTTCTTCCTTCTCTGGCCACGCTCCTTAATCTCTCCTTCTCATCGGCTACGGTACCTACATGTTGGAAACAGGCATGGGTCACTCCCATTATCAAAAAGCCCACCCTGGACCCCACAAAGTCGGAGAACTACAGGCCCATCTCATTGCTTCCCTGGGTGTCCATACTAGCAGAAGCCCATGCTAACACCATACTGTCAGACCACATGGCCCAAAATAACATCTTGGACCCCTCCCAACATGGGTTCAGGCCTGGGCACAGTACAGAGTCCGCCCTCCTATCCACCACCGAACACCTCCGGAGGACACTGGATACCGGTCAAAGTGCTGCGCTGATACTACTCGATCTCAGCGCAGCCTTTGACACGGTCTCCCATAGTATCTTACTGAGTCGCCTGGAAAACATTGGGATCAGTGATCTGGCCCTTGAATGGTTCCGCTCGTTCCTGACGAACAGATTCTTCCGTGTCTCAGCACCCCTGTTCATCTCCCAATCCCATTCTATTGGCCAAGGAGTTCCGCAGGGCTCTGCCCTCAGTCCATCCCTTTTTAACTTGTATATGCAGCCTCTTGCGGCAGTGGCTAAAGAATGGGACCTCACGCTGGTGTTGTACGCTGACGACACACAGCTGGTAATCACCCTCACTGAGGCGCCCTCTATCGCTGCCACAAGATTTAGGGACGGACTGGCTGCAGTCGCCCATTGGATGACGGCTAACTGCTTACAACTGAACGCAGGGAAAACCGAGGTGCTGCTCCTGGGTAAGAACCCCAGTGGTTGGAATGACAATTGGTGGCCCTCCCTGTTGGGCCCCATCCCTCCTTCTAAATCTCTGGTTAAAAACCTAGGAGTATGGCTGGACTCCGCGCTGAACTACCAAACCCACACCAAAAGAGTAGCAGCTACATGCATCGGGCTGCTGAGAAGCCTCAATTCCATTCTAGGCTTCTTTGACCCCAAAACACGGCAGCTCATAGTCCAATCCACCATCCTTTCCCGGTTGGACTATGCTAGCGTCCTATTGCTAGGCGCTAATAAAGCCGAGACTACCAGGCTTCAGCGAATTCAGAATTCAGCGGCTAGGGCAATAGTCGGCCTTCCCAGAAGATGCTCTGCTAGAGCCACCATACATAAACTCCACTGGCTTCCCCTGTGGAAGCCCGCATTCAATTTAAGGCCCTTACCACTGCTTTCAAAATCCTTAAAACTGACGGCCCAGAACTCCTCTGTCCGCTTCTAACACCCGACACCCCCCAACGCAATCTTCGCTCCATGGGTCAACATTTAGTAGTGGTCCCCCGCAGGAAACTCTGCCGTATCGGGGGTCGCTACTTCAGATTATTGGGAGCAAAACTCTGGAACTCCCTTCCCCTGAACATTCGCCGCCTTGACAACTTGTCCGCTTTTCGCAAAGCATTAAAAACTCACCTGTTCCCACTACTGTAAGCTTCTGCTCCCCCTACCCCCTCCTACTAGGTTATGCTACTGTTCTTAGCGCCGGGACGCCCCGTTGCTGGGGCAGCTGTCGCGCTCAACAAACCCATAACATAACATAACATAACATATATGTGAGAATGAGAGATTGGAAGAGTTCCTGTATCAATAAGTATGTGTTTTTATAATTGATTGTTTAAGAGAGTAAGTATGTGGAAGTTTCCGTAGAAGTAAGTGTGGTAGTGTGTGTAGAGCTGTATATGCAAACAAATGGATGTTTGATAGTTTATTTGCATGTGTGAATATGTATGTGAGTAACTATATGGATGAGTATTAGTGTGTAACAGGATGTATAGGTGTATGAGTACATATAATAAGTGAGTACATGTATGAGTGACTATATAGAACTGTTGGTGAATGAGTGCATGTGTATGTAGATGTTCGAATGACCTAATAGGTTGTTGTAACTGGTACTGGTATCTCCATTTTTTTTAAAATTGTAGTTTCTATTTTTGAATGTGTGTATCAAAGGTTATATTAGGGTGAGAGGAGGTCTGCCACTCTTTCACAAGGATGATGTCATCATTGATGTCATGAGTGATGTAATATGTGACGTCATCAGCAGTGCATTGCGGTCGCGCGAGTTATAGTTAGCTGAAATTTCAAAGGTTTTGTATGAGTGAAATGTCCAGCTAACTATAACGTGTGTGAAACCTACGTTTTTTTCAGTGAATTTCTAAGGTTTTTTAAATGCTAATTCCTAACTATAACGTGTGTGAAACCTATGTTTTTTTCAGTGAATTTCTGAAGTTTTTTAAATGCTAATTCCTAACTATAACGTGTGTGAAACCTATGGTTTTTTTCAGTGAATTTGCAAGGCTTTTTAAATGCTAATTCCTAACTATAACGTGTGTGAAACCTATGCGTTTTTTCAGTGAATTTGCAAGGTTTTGAAAAAGCTAATTTCTAACTATATCTGGTCTGAAACATGTTTTTTTCAGTGAATTTCCAAAGTTTTTAACATGCTCATTACTGTATCAATTTTTATATTTTTTATATACTTATTTTTTACAAACTGCCTTTGTATATTATAATAGATTGACTTTATCCAGTAATATGCAAAGGCACAGCTAATTTTTATGATTTAGTTGAAGTTGAAAAGTATAGTCTACATCTTCAATCAACAATAAACACTCAAATTTGTTATTTACTTTTTTTTGTGTTTTTTTTCAACGTGTGCGCACCCGCAAATTAGTTTTTTTTTTATAAAAAAAAATGGTTTTTTTGCCTTTTGGGTTACTTCAGGCAACCCCCGAGAAAGCCGAGGGGGTCAGGGAGTCTCTACCCCGCCTCCTTTTCACGATCTCCATTATTGTTTTTGATTAACTTCTGCCTCGTGGGTGCGCGCCACGTGCGCGCACCTCGCGATTTTTTAAAATTTGTTTACATTTTTTTTTGTCCCATCGCAGTTTTTCAGGGACCCCATGGGAAAGCCTATGGGGTCAGGGAGTCTCTTCCCTGCCTTCTTTTCACGTTTTGAAACGTTTTAAAAAATCGGACAAAACGCCATTTTGAAGCGAGGGACGAGCACCGTGCGCGCATGCGTGCGCACACGTTGCCCACACGTAAAGTCATGTGACTTGAAAACAACACTTTTGATTGGTTCATGGCAGTTTCTGTTCTAGAATCTTCAAACACCCCAACAACTTCCCTCACTATCTCTTTTACTTGCGGGAAGGTCCTGAACAGACATTGTGCTGCAATCCAATTCCATGATGGCAGAACAGCAGTCTTCTTCGGATAGTGATGTGGAAACCTTTCTTGTGGGGCCCCCAAAGGACAAGAAGAAAAATTCTTTCATATGGCAATTTTTTACAATCCCAGAGGGGCAAAAAAAAGTTAATGCCCCCAAAGTGACCTGTGTCATCAGTGGCAGTGTCTTATCTAGAGGAGACCCCAAAAAGAAATACTCTTTTAGCATCTATACATTAATAAGACATGTCAAGAACGTGCATCCAATCAATTACGCACGTGCAGCAACTAGAACCGTGGCCAGGGAGCTTCCATCTGCTGTACCGAGCACCTCTTCAGCAGTACAATCGCCAACTACAAGACAGCTGGACCTCCGTCCAACTTTTGCCAAAGTTCATATTTCTTGTAATGAGTGGCATGACATTATTTGGTTTGGTGAGAAAAGTGTAGACTTGATCGACATTAGAATCTCATAGCACGTATGCAGCCGCAAATACATTTTTGTTACCTGTTTAATGTTTTTGTTGAAGAAAAAAACAAAAAAACAGTTCTTTTCAGAACTAACGTCACTTCTCAAAGAAGAGCTATATCTTTTATATACTGTGTCATACTTTTTTTAATGAAAGTGTAGTGTATAAATGAATGACTGAAATGACTGAGGGAAAAGGAGGAAAGGACTGATGGAATTAGTGAGGGAAGGGTAGTATGGTGAGTGAGAAAAGGGGAGTCAAAGAGTGACTGAAACAAGGGGACTAAGGGTAGGGGAATGAAGTAAGTGGAGAGAAAAAGTAAGGGAAGGGCAGTAAGGAAAGAAAAGTGAGAGATGAGGAGTGAGAAAAGGGGAGCATGGAACAGAGACAGAGAAGGGGAGTAAGAGATGGAAATGGAGAAGTAGAGCATAGTGAAAGGAGTGAAGGTAAGAGAAGTCGAGTCACGGTGAGGGAAGGGGTATGAGGGTGAGGGAAGGTGGGTAATGGAAAGTGAGAGATGGGGAGTGAGAGAGAGAAAAGTGGAGTGAGGGGATGGAGGAACTTAGAAAAGGGGAGTGAGAGAAGGGGAGTAAAGAATGGAGTGACAGAAGGAGAGCGAGAGGGAGTGAGGAAAAGGGAACGGGAAAGTGAAAGGGTAAAAAATACAGACAGGAGGAAGTGGAGTGGGGAAGGGTAGTGACGGTGAGTGAAGGACAGTGACACTTAGGGAAATTGTATGAGGGTGAGTGAAGGGGAATGAGAGAGAAGGAAAGAGATTAAGAGAGAGGAAATGGGACTGAGGGATAAAGTAGGAGTGCAGGAAAAAGAAATAGAGAAACAGGAAGGGTGAGGGAGAGAGAGAGAGAGAGAGAGAGAGAGAGAGAGAGAGAGTGAGAGATAGAGAGACAGAGAGCGAGTGATTGAGAGGGAGTAAGGCGGTTACACTGAGTGAGACAGAGGGAGAGAGACAGAGAGAAATGGAGTGAATGAGAGTGGGGGAGTAAAGGAACTTCATCATCCGACTCAGATGTGAAGTTTGTTGAAGAGCAGCCCCTTGGTAAGAAGACCAAGGAGATAGAATGAAGTGCAGAGGGAGAAAAGTAGTGATGGTGAGTGAACACCAGTGACAGTTAGGGAAGTAGTATGAGGAAGAGGAAGATGAGTGAGGGAGAAAAAAGAAAATTAAGACACAGGGAAAGTGAGTGAGGAATAGAAGAGGAGTGATAGAAATAGAGAGGATAGGAGTTTAAGGATGAAGGAGAGAGAAGGACAGAGTGAGAGAGAGGGAGAGCAAAGAACTGAGAAGGAGTGAGCCAGTGAGACTGAGTGACATAGAGGGAAACAAAAAGAGAAAAATGGATGAAAAAAGTGAGGGAAGGAATAAGTGAAGGAGAGTAAGTGAGATGGAGTTAGGGAGTGAGGAAAGGAGAGTGAGGTAAGGTGACTGAGAGAAAAGTACTGTCGGTGAGTGCAATGCAGTAACAGTGAGAAAAGGGGTATGAGGGTGACAAAAGGGAATGAGATTGAAGGAAGGAGATTAAGAGAGAGGAAAGAGGACTGAGGGATAAAGTAGGAGTGAAGTAAACAGAAACAGAAAGACAGGAAGGGTGAGGTAGAGAAAGAGAGAGAGAGGGTGAGGTAGAGAAAGAGAGAGAGAGAGTGAGAAAGAAAGAGAGGGAGAGCAAGTGACTGAGGGAGTAAGGCAGTTAGACTGAGTGAGATAGAGGGAGAGAGGGAGAGAGGGAGAGAGAAATGGAGTGAAGGAGAGTGTGGGACTAAAGGAATGGGAGTTAGCAAAACTGAATGAGGAAAGAGGAGTAAGAGAAAGGGAGTGACGGATGGAGTGAGGGAAAGAGGGTGAGGGGGAGGGAGAGAAGTGGAGTGAGTGAAAGAGAGTGAGGGATGATATGAAGGGTAAAGAGTAAGGGGAGAGTAAGAAGAGACTGAGCGATACAGCAAGACTAGGGTAGTAATGGAGGAAGATAAGAAAGAGTAGTGAGGGACAGAGAGGGAAAATACAAAGTTGGACACGGTGAATGAGGATGAAGGAAGAGTACTGATAGAGAGAGAAGGAGTGTAAAGGTGAATGAAGAGGAGTAAGGAGAATGAGGAAAGGAGAGTAAGATGAAGAAAAGGAAGGTGAGTAAAATAGAGAGTGGAGAAAGGGAATGAGAGATAGAGATATAATAGAGTGATGAAAAGGTATTTTTTTGTTTGTCATACTTACCTTATAAATAATGACAAGTTATTAGTACGTTATTGAGTTATAATATATAATTCACAATAGAAAAGAAAGTAGAAGTGAAAGAAACAGAAAGGGAAAGAAAGGAAGGGTAAGGGAAGAGAGAAAAGGAAAGAGTGAGACAGTAAGAGAGGGAGAGCAAGTGAGTGGCAGGGAGTGAAATAGTTAGACTGAGTGAGACAGAGAGAGAGAGTAAAGGAGTGAAGGGGAGTGACAGACTAAAGGAATGAGAGTTAGCAAAAAGGAATGAGGAAAGGGAATAAGGGAGGGTATTGTCAGATGGAGTAAATGAAAGAGAGTGAGGGTGAGTAAGGGAATAGAAGCAAGAGAAAGGGAATGGGACTGATACACAGTGAGGAGAACAGGAAGTGGGGGAAAAGGGCTCATATTAAATGAAGGGAAGTGACAGTGAGGGAAGGGATATAAGATTGAGGGAAAGGGAGTGATTGAAAAAGAAGCATATTTATAGAAAGAGAGAGATTAAAAAAAAGGAAGAGTAGTGAAGAGAGAGGAATGCAGTGGAATAGACAAACAGAAGGAGAGTGAGGGAGTGTGAAGGAGTAAATGACTTATAGTGACTGAGACAGAGGAAGAGATTTAGAGACAGATGGAGGAAAGAAGAGTGAGGGAAGGAATAAAGGAAGAGAATTGAGCAAAAGGGAGTGATTGAAGGTGAGTGAGTGTTAATGTTATGGAGTAAGGGGGGAGTGCGAAGAGACTAAACGGTACAGTAACACAAGGGTAGCGATGGGGGAACATAGGAAAGAGAAGTGAGAGACAGACAGGGGAAAGAGGGGGTTGGACAAGGTGAGTGACGGTGAAGAGAGTGTACTGATAGTCACAGAAAGACTATAAAACTGAATGAAGGGCAATATTGAGAATAAGAAAAGGAGAGTAAGATGAGTAGAGGAAGAAGAGTAAGAGATAGATTAAAGAATAGGAAAGAGAGGAAGAGAAGTAAGAGAGTAAAGAAAAAGTATTTTCTGTTTGTCATACTTTCCCTATAAATAATAACAACTTAATAGAATTATTTTGTATAAATATAGTATCTGTGGAAGAGAAGAAAAAATTGAGTTATAATATATATTTCATAATACAAAAGAAAGTAGAAGTGTAAAAAACAGAAAGGGAAAGAAAGGAACGGTGAGGGAGAAACACAGAGGGAGAGAGGAACTGAGTAATGGAGTGAAAGGAGTGAGAGACTAAAGGAATGAGAGTTACCAAAAGGGGTTGAGGAAATGGGAATAAGGGAAGGGAATTAACAGATGGAGGGAGCAAAAGAGTGTGAGGAAGAGTGAGGGAATGGGTGCAGGAGTAATGGAATGAGAGTGATGCAGAGAGAAGAGAACCTTAAGTGGAGGAAGAAGACTTAGATTAAATGAAGGGCTGTGGTAGTGAGGGAAGGGATATAAGAGTGAGGGAAGGGCAGTGATGGAAAAAGAAGCATATTAAGAGAAAGGAAAAATAAGTAAGTGAGAAAGAAGGATTTATGGAAAGAGAGAGAAAAGAAAAGGAAGACTGGTGGAGAGAGAGGGAGACAGTAAAAGAGACAAACAGACTGAGAGTGACTGACTGTGAAGGAGTAAATCAGTTACACTGACTGACACAGAGGAAGAGAGTTAGAGAATAATGGAGAAAAGGGCAGTGAGCGAAAGGGAGTGAGGAAGTGAAAGAAGTTGAGTGAGTGAAGGTCACTGAGTGATGATATGAAGGAAAGAGAGTAAGGGGGCAGTGAGAAGAGACTGATCGATACAGCAAGACAAGGGTAGTGATGGAGGAAGATAGGAAAGACAAGTGAGGGACAGACAGAGGAAAGAGGGAGTTGGACAAGATGAGTGAGGGTGAAGGAAGAGTACTGATGGTGAGAGAAGAAGTGTAAAGATGAATGAAGGGGAGTAAGTAGAATGAGGGAATAGGAGTAAGATGAGGAAAGGTAAAGAAGTAAGAGAGACAGTGAAGAAAGGATAGAGAGAAAGAGAAGTAAGAAAGTGATGAAAAAGTATTTTTGTTTGTCGTACTTACCTTATAAATATAATATCTATGGAAGAGAAGAAACAATTGAGTTATAATATATATTTCACAATACAAAATAATTTGTACAATATGTTATATATTTTATTTTGCTGTTCTCAGAATATATTGAATTTCACTAAAAACAGTGAGTTCAATACAACTCATCATATGACAGCGGGCAAAAAAAAACACAATCAAAATGATTGTGTTTAAAAATCCCATTAAACATTTTCATTAACAATGTAACAATTAGAAAAAAACATATCTTAAATGTTTTTTTCTAACAGTAATTTCTTACGTAAGTAAGGAATGTCAACAACAATCACAAAGTAACAAAACAATACTACTACTATACACTCTAAATAAAGTAATGTCCAAAGATATGCTAATAACATTTACCTGAGATAGTCATTTTTTGTTTGAGATACTATTCCTCATGACCGAATAGTATATGTGAAATACTTAGTTTGGAATTTACTTAATAGTACTCTTAAGAGTCCATTTCCCGACTTTCTGAAAACAAAAGCACCCACATCTTTTAGACCATCTAACAATGGTTATACCTCCACCTGATGCTATTTATCATGAACATAGAACCTTAAACAATTAGCATGCTATCAAAACCTCAACATCATCTGGTATGCCGATCACACTCTGCTAATCCTTTATCTTACCAAAGAGCTGTATACCATTAAAAGAAACCTCTACATGTCACCAACATCTCCAACAACTACAACAAATCTAAAACACCTCTGCCTCACTCATGATTAACATTTCCTGTAATACTCATATCACTCACTATGTGATACACTTACACTACCTCTATAACAAGTACAAGTTTTTTTTTATCTTGATCACCCTCACTTACAAAGTCATTCTCAACAGCTGATTAACCTTTTTTTACAGCACTAATCTTCCTAGTCCAATTGTTTTCCCTAACATTTGGGTTGTAAAAACACTAGATAAGAATTTGGTAAGTCAAAAAGCAAACGTTGTTTAAAAGTCAACTGAGTATCATTACAATGTGTCCAGCCTTTTGCACATTTTAAGTAAGCTGTATAATGTCCTGATGTTGTAGAAGAACCATCATGGAAAATAATTGCTACAGTTACAAAAGTTCTTCTTGAAATTGATATTTGAGAAGCCACAAACCTTTTAATTAAAGTTGTCAATTTTGTTCCATCAGGTCTGCATCGTTGGAGCATTAAAATTACATACTGTCCATATCTTTGTATAAATAATGTTGATAACATTTCTGAGTTACATTGGGTACAGACCATGTTTTGATTTGCTTCTTTAACTAGATAATTGAAATTCAGATTTGCAGTCTGGTAATGTCAAATATATAAATCTTTCAGTGTCTATTTCAGTACTACTTAAAAACGAACAATTGTCACAGCCATGTTGTCATTTATAAGAAACACCAAAAATATTTTCAATATCTATACCTTCATCTTGCAATACAACAAGCATATAGATAAATTCCTGACAATCTTGCTGAATATTCTGCGAAAATTAATTTACTCCAGAACATATGTCTAAACCATTTCGAATATCAGAAACACTTTCTATTTTTGTTTTATCACTGCTACATTTCTCAAAGACAGAATTCAACAAACAACAAAATCTTTGATCCCGACTTTCAACAATCTGTTGTTGTAAAGTTTGAAGAAAAAAAAAACATTAACCACTACATTAGCATATCAGTTGACACCAGAACTGTTTTCAAACTGAAATCCAACAACCTCTTCAATACTATCCTTTTTCTTTTTGCATGCAATTTCTGGTTCATCTAGTTATTTTCTTTTCTCTACAACCTCACTACAATTTTTCTCATATCTTCTTTTTCAACCTACCACAACCTTTTGAAATAAAGGATATTGAGGTAAATTTAGAGCATATTCTCTTCTTAACCTATTATACTCTTTCACACAATTTAGATCTGCACTAATCTTTATCTCATCAAAATCAATCAAGTATAATCCAGATAAAGTTCTTACTCGAGATAAAGCAACATATGCCATACCCTCCTTGAACACAGTACTTCAAATATTCACCAAAGCACTATCTACACTTAAACCTTGAGATTTATGAATAGTCTCTGCATATGCCAAACAAACAGGAAATTGTTTTCGGCGGACATATAAATCTTTTACAAGCAAAAATTGAGTCGGACAACAACTTAATTGTTCTACTTCTTTAATTTCATCAAATTTGATTTTCAAAAATTCATTGTTATCTCTATTTGGGTAATTCACAAAATCAACAACATGACCCATTGCTCCATTTACTAAACCTCTTTCCACATGTAAATTACGTCGTACAATTATCCAACAATTTAAAAATGCATATAGATTATTATCTAAACCAACCGTTTTAGATATTGATTTGTCTAAAAAATCCAATTTTGACTTCAATTTTTCTGACAAAATAATAGTAGCTCCTTCATGCTCAATTCTATCAATAGCTTCTAATTTTATAATTTCTTGATTTTCTAACTTTAACATTTTTTCATTGAAGTTTGCACATTCTTGCAGAGTTGGCATCAAGCATATCACTGATTTATTTTCTGCAATTTTTCTAAATATATTCACTGCACCAACATTTTCCTTTGGAAACAAATTTGAAAGTAATCGTGCCTGTAAAGCTTCTTTGCCATGTTCACTCACTTTTCCAATTCTTATATCTTGAAGAATACTTTTATAATCAGCATCCTTTGCCTGTTGCATATTTTGAGTGAGTTCTGTATATTTGAAATATAACTATATATTCACATTTCCAATGCTTCCCAGGCACTTGCTGGTATCTTCATGTGTAACAGTTTTAAACACTGGTTGTCCTTTCACAGGAGTTAGCTGTAGTAGATCTCCAAAAACGATGATGTATTTGCCTCCAAATAACACATCATATTCTGTTTTAAGAATGTGTTGCATTCTTAAATGCTCAAAGGCAAGCATTAAATTTGATACCATGCTTACCTCATCAATAATGAGAAGTTTCATTTTTTTCAGGACTCTGGAAACTTCACAACAAGCTTCTCCAGATATCTTGTGGTATTCTAATTTATTTTCATGCTCTACTGGCAGCATCAATAAACAATGTAAAGTAATCCCTTTAATGTTATGAGCTGCCAACCCAGTTGGAGCGGTAACAACACAAGAGAGTGACGACTTAGTTATTTTCTGTAGATAAGTTGCCATTGCTTTAAATAGAAAGCGTTTTCCAGTTCCTGCTTCTCCACGAACAGTTGGACAGGTTTAAATGACGTACATGAGCAATCTTTTTTCTCCTGACATAAACCATGCTCAATCTGCTCTGTCACTTCATCATATATTTGTTTTTGCTCAACATTTCGTTGTTTTTCTAATTCTTCTAAGTTTATTACAACCTCCTGAGCTTGTTCCATTGCTCTTTCCACCTCATCCATGGCAGTGGCTGCTTCATTTTGGATAATTGGTCCTCCTAGTGGATCCTGACTCAAAGAAGCAGAACTTTGACTGTCTTGAGAACTGTCTCTAGCAATCTCTGCTGCAATTGTAGCTTCTTGCTGTATTTCCTCGTTCAAAATTTGGAGATAATTAGTAAAAACAGGACATTCTATAGTATTTTTGGTTGCGTTGAATGAATCTTCATAACTGAGAAAATCTCCAAGTAGTTCCTCTTCTGCACGCCATGGCTTAAAGAGTGGCAAAAGAGCTAAATAATAAAATTCCTTTTTGTCAGGAGTTTCGCAACTCAGTTTTCGATGATTAATCAAAAATCCTTTTCTTTGTTTCAGCAGACATCCTTCAGATCCAATCACAGCATATACTCCTGTATTGATATCTTCAGTAATATTCCTCTTAAAAGTATAGCTTTGCATTACTTCATAGAGACAAACGTTCTCAAGATGATTACTTCTATTTGGATAGTATGTATCCAACATATTTGTCTTCAAAATATCTGTACTGTTTGGTTCTTTCTCTGCTAAATACTCAATTTCTTGTACAGATTTCAAAACTCGGTTTTGTGTTCTTGCAAGACCTAAACTCACCCAATTAATTGTTCTAGATTTGGCATATAGACTTGCAGATGATAAGCGATCTGAACATTCATATGCTCCGATTTCTCGATGAGACAACATCTTCAAACTATAGCTGTACAATTTCTTACTTAGGCTCTTTTCATGAGAAATTTCCTTCCAGACTTCCTTTAGTTCTGTCTTTTCAGATTTTGTACAAAAAGGAACATCCTTGGTGCCAACATATCATTCTAACTTCTTAGAAACACAAGTGTGTGTATATAATTTTTTAAGGAGTTGGCGCCTTAGACATTTCTTCACCAATGTTGTTGAGAAACAAAACCAGGACACCAATATCAAACCAGACACCTTATTGGGATTAAGAAACCCAAGTACATATCAACCGCCAGTCAGTCACAAAGTATTAGACGCATTTGAAAAAGTCGTGAGCAAAGATCTAGTGAAACTTTTCCAATCACTGAGTACCAAGAGCATTAACATGACTCAAAAGGAGAGGCAAGCAATTCAAAATTTGGCAAACAACAAAGATGTCACTATTCGACAAGCAGACAAGGGAGGAGCCCTATTAATCTTGGATACTGAATTCTATGAAAAAAATGTGTTTGAACATATCAGTGACAAGAACACATATATGAGATTGGAGAGCGACCCCACCAAGGAATTCATCCAAATTCAGACCAAAATAATCGATGCAGCGATCGATACAGGAACCATTACCATCAAAGACAAAGAATACCTCATCAAGCAAAATTCATCAATCCCATATATCTACATGATAACTAAGATTCATAAACACCCCACCATTCCTCCATTCCGACCAATAGTTTCTACTGTGAACTCCATCCATGTACCGGTGGGCAAATTGATTGACAAACACTTACAACCGCTGGTCCAAAAGATATCAACTTATATCAAAAATATGACACATTTTCTGAACATTCTTGAAGAACATAAATCTGCATTCACTCCCAACATGGTTCTAGACACTATTGATGTCAAAGCATTATACACCTCTATTCCCCACAATCTGGGGTTAACCGTCATTGAAAACACCTTACTCAACAGTGACAAAGAAGAACATTTGAAGAACCTCATAATGGAATTAATGCATTTCACTCTGTTCCACAGTTATTTCCAATACGACAAGCAATTCTACGCTCAATGTTCAAGAACATCCATGGGGAATTGTGCGGCACCGTCGTACGCGAACATTTTTATGAATCAATTTGAGACCGATCACATACTGACTCAGAAAGAATGGCAAGACAATCTCATTTTATACAAACGATACATAGACGACATTTTTATTCTATGGAAGTGACCAATCCCAGAATTACAAACAGCAATCCACAACTTGAACCAGATCAATGATCGCATCCAATTTACATCCAATATCAGTGAAACCCAATTACCATTTTTGGATGTCTTAGTTTTACATCACCAAGGCGTCATTCAAACTACAGTATACCAAAAACCCACCAACAGGAACAATTTACTCCATTTTCACAGCTTTCACCAACCGTAGTTGAAAAAACACCTCCCGTTTTTACAATTACTCAGAATCAAACGGATAGCCTCCTCTCCACTGCTGTATGAACAACACAAAAACAACATGATTGAAAAATTCAAAGAAAGTGGGTATCATGAGACCACGTTGATACAGGCCGCAACCAGAGTACAGGACTTGAAAAGAGAGAAACTTCTGCTACCATCACACGCCAAAGACGAAAGTAGGACAGTTTTCGTATCCAAATATTCAACCAGAAGCCAAACCATCAAAAACGTGATTCTAAAACACTGGCCATTATTGGCCTTGGAAGAAGATTTCAAAGGTATATTCACAAGCCATCCGATATTTGCCTATGAACGAACAAAAAATATCAAAGAACTTCTCAACCGGAAAACTAATATTCCCACGAAAGAATTTAAAGGAACACTACCGTGTCACAATTGTGGAAATTATAACTCTATTATACGTGGAAATGAAATCAACCATCCACTACACGGAACCAAAATCAAACTCAATTTCAATGGAACATGTGACAGCAGGAATCTAGTTTACATGTTAAAATGCCTGTGTGGCTTAATTTACGTTGGCAAAACGACCAGAACAATAAAGACACGTCTAGTAGAACACAAGAGCAATATTCGTTTAAAATCAATCAAATCAACAGTGGCCACCCACTTCCAAGAACGCAATCACAATCCAAGCCAACTAAGATACTGCATTCTAGAAATGGTACCCATTTTACCAGGCAGAGACAATGCGCAACATCTACTCAGACGAGAATTATATTGGATACACCGTTTGTCCGTTTGTACACACTGATGAACTTTTTATGACTACTTTTATTACTATCAATGGTATTTTCTTTTAATTCTTTATGATGATTGCTCTCCCCTCAGATTTGATTGTTCATTCCGAAGATTTGATTTTCAATGATTTGAACTTCTTGTTTGAAATTCATGCATAGTTAATTCTACGAAGTAAATTGTCCCCCAAAATACTCCCTATTCGACCACACGCCTTACTCGCATTCGGACGCGTCAGTGTCACTACGGTCGCACCACATTTCATAAAGTTTGTTTTCCTTGGGGGAAAAAAAACTGACGCTGTCTGCACACAAGTACAACCTAGTAATCACCTATCAGAGAGGGTTTATCCACGTGAGGCGTCACATGACCTCAGTTACCGTATCATTGTACCAAACACATCACCGTCGGCATCTTCGGAATCCAGCCACACAACTCAGCAGGAGAAAGTACTTCGATCCGACTCACTCCATATGAACCTCTGGTAAGCACAGTTACAACACTTCTTCTCAGTGCACTAGAGTTTAACCCGCACAGTCAGTACGGCACTGACACTATATTCACTTTCCTTTTTTAGAAAGTTTACCGGACCGATACATGAAACGTTACGAAGAGCTACAAATTACAGGTTAGCTGATCCTACAGCATGGCACTACTCTTTGTTATGCCGCAATCTGGCTCCCTCACGTGACGATATCCAGAGCACCCCCCTGCATGTCGGGCACATCCTGCACCTTCCATTACCAACTACAGGGATAACCACGCGTTCTCACAGTTTCACCCTCCAAAATTGCTCCATTCACCTAATAACCATAAGACCCGCCCCATCACCGTATTTTATGGTATCATCATTTTCATTTATCCATCTTACTACGTAGACTTTCACACAGACCCACCCACCTGCCCAACTTACGTCCACCGCTTGCGTGTATCAGACATGATGATATTGTTGTTGGAATGTTTAAAAGTCTTGACAACAGAACTTAATGAATGTTACAACTGATTACTTTATAGGAATAAGTCCCCTGAAGAAGGGCAAATGCCCAAAATGCATTGGGCTGAATGAAACATATGTTTTGGAAACATTATGAAGAAATAATGTACCGATGAAAATAAATCGTATACTGATAAAACCTGAAGGAAACGGCTTTCTTGAATGAATCCTATGAACTTACACTTCTGAGTGCGCTGGAAGGACACCACTCTCGAGGGTAGTGACGCATGCCAGGTAATGTAGGATGTAACATATCTAGCCACAGCAATAGAGTTGTCTGCAACATATTGAATATCCATGTTAGCATTCCACATGGACAAAATGACTGAGTTATAGTCATTTATGTATTTTGACTCTTCATTTCTCCTTAAGTTGAAGGTATTTTTCGGTGATTTTCATATGACAGTATGTCGCAAAGATGACATAAAATTGTTCACTCTTCCTTTTGATAATACTGGACATGGAAATGCAAATCGACATTTTGTGTAGAACTTATCCTTAGATTTATACTTTCGACAACAGTATTTTCCACACCGATGGGTTTGAAAGCGTAAGACTTGATGTCTTAAATTCTTTTCTACTGTACTTTTGGGTACAGCACATGTAGACTATTGTTCAATAAAACTAATCACTGTGTCATCTGAATCTGTTCCAAATTTGGGGGCATCTTTGATCCATAGCAGCATATGTATGTGAGGAGCACCTCTTGCTTGATACTCCTTTCTCCAAAAGAAATCCAGAACCTCTCCAAGTGGAGGATTTTTTTTTGTTTGTGATAAAAGACATCATAGCTTCTAATCTATGATTGAAATACCTGCAAACATTAACTGGATCCAAAGAACACAGTTCACCAGGTGTCTTGTATTCTATATTGTCTATGTTTGCATTTGCCTCTAGAAGAAATTGAGTAAGGAACCATGTAGTTGTTCCTAAGTTTCCTAGCATACATTTCAATTCCCTATGACGATGGTACCAATACTCGTTAGTACCACGCTGACATGCCATGAGATTAATTAGCTGAGATTCCAAAACAGTGTCTTTCTGTTGGACTTTATCCTTAAAGTCCCTTGCCAAAACATTTTGCAGATGTACACCACTTTTTAGTATGTGGGTCACTGCATAAGAAAGTCCAGACAAGTCACTCTCAAACAGAAGATGAAACAAATATGGAATACATTGGCGAAACCTTGGATCTTCTGCATATAATCTTGATGTCCGGTATTCAGATGCTGGTGTCTGCACAGGTCGGTCATCATATCGTCCACCTTGACCTGTTGGAAATAACTGAGGAAAACAACGAGCTTCCAAGCTATCTTCCCATACACTAATGGGACTTCCTTTTGCTTCTTTCATTTGGAATAACTCAATAGCATTCTCCATCACTTCTTTGGAATGAAGTGGATGAACACTGTAATGTTCATAAATTTGTTCACTTCTGGACACATCCACTTTTTCAATTTGTCCAGCTGACAAATCACTGTCCTCTTCTACAGTTGTTTCCTCTTCTCCTACATATACATTTTTGTAGTATTGATTGTTTTTTACCAAATACAACGTTGCCTTTTTCACTTTCCTAACATCCACTAATTCTTGCCAGATGTTCTTACTCTTCGTAGGTACGCCATTAACTAGAATATCTAGAGGTTCCTCTTCCACATTTTCAACACCAATTGTTTCAATATTTTTCTTTAAATCTAGAGGCAAATATACAACTCTTCCCTTTAATCCTCTCTGTAAATCAGAAGGAGGCAATTTCCCTGTCTTAGGCTCCATACGAACAATAGCCTGAAATGGATGCACACACTGAATAAGAATAGACTCATAGGTATTTAAATCCATCAGTTCAGAAGGAATATTTACCAATTCAAGATTATTATGCACAGCTCTAGCAGGCATTTTGTTTTCATTTAATTTATTATAACAAAATGTACAAATAGGTTGATCAGAACCCAAATCAAAACAATTCTCTTTTTATTTTTATTTTTAATTATTTTTATTAGGTTCACAGCCATACATGAGTTTAACAAAGAATACGAAGCTTTACATAGGCAGTGTATACAATTGTACATAATTCATCCCAAGAAGGGGTCCTCAAAAACAATACATATAGCAAATAATAATTGGTTGTTGATCTATATAAATCCATTATAAACATAAACTTTTCATATTTATATATATATTCTCAATTCTCATAGCAATCTGAGAAAGCACCCCAGATTTTTAAGCCCATTTTCTTTTTCCTCCTTGATCCACTGATTGAAAAAAGCCCCCACTCCAACTTATATAAACTATACATTCTAGATCGCCATTGTTGAAATAGAGTCGTGCCACTGTCATAGAAAAAAATATAAAATGGCGATACGGATATAGCCTCTCAGAAGTACTATCTATAGGAATTTTCCCCAGAAGCAACATAGCGGGGGTTATCATTACTGGAGTATTAAGAACTAAAGAAATTAATTTTTCAATTCCTTATATAAAATCACGTAACCTCGGGCAGGAGAAAAAAATATGGATGCTATCAGCATGGTCAGCTTTACAACAAAAGCATTTGCTGTCAAATCCATCCCCCCATTTGGCCATACGATCAGGGGTGTAATATAAATCAAACAAAGTTTTGAAAAATTGTGCTTTTAAATTTGCAGACATTAATGCCTCTTTTGATAATAACAGAAGTTCCTCAACCACTATTTCTGAATCTCCTAAGTTACCAACCCATTTTGCCCTCACTTTCTCAAGATCATCTGTTTTCCCCCCTAATAGTATTTGATACAAGGGCCCTATTTTAGCCTGCTTATTTATCCTTTCTATTACTTGATTCTTTTGTAGGCTTAAATTCTGCCTTAAGAAAAAATCCAGTATTTGCAGGAATTTAAAAAAGTAACATCTGGGGAAAGAGAACTGATCTCTTAGCTCCTCAAAGGATTTACATGTACCATCTTCCAGACAGATGTCGCCCAACCATCTCACCCCCTTTTTCTGCCAGTTTCGTGCCATTCCATCTGAGAATATCATAGGCAGTATCCTCAATGCTCTAAAAGGTGTATAATACGAGAACTTCCCAATAGCCATTGTTCTTCCAAGCCATCTCCAAGTTTTATAAGCACCCAATAGCACCTTAAAGCGTGTACGCTTGTAGTAACTGCCATCAATTTCAATAAACAGGCTCTGCTTCGGCCAAAAATTGATGGATAATTGTACGTATGCTCAGTATCCCCTCCTGTTATTAATATCCTCATTTTCAAAAGAAAACAAACTACATAATAAAGAAAAAAGTCCGGGACCCCTAGCCCCCCTCCCTCTCAGTGGATAACATCAAATATTTCATAGCCCGGGACTCCAAATAAACTTTCCACATAAGGATTGCAAAGCCTGTATCCTGTGTTTGGGAAATTCCAAAGGGATTGACCTAAACAAATATAAAACTTTAGGCAGGACATTCATTTTTATAATATTAGTGCGCCCAATAATAGTAAAATATAATCGTTCCCATCTCTCCAAAGAAGCATTAATTTTTGCATACACATCGTTCCAATTGGAATCAAACAATTCTGTCATATTGGCTTTAATCGAGATCCCCAGATAAGTAGCTTCTTTGACCACTCTTTCCTCTTCCCATTTTAAAGCCTCTGAGCAAAGGATCTGAGTCTTTGATTCGTTAAGTTTGTACCCTGTTAGAATTCCAAACTCCTTTGCAAGCCTCTCAATTTCTACAATGGCAGTTCCCGGGTTATCAGTTACTACGGCGATATCATCCGCATACGCAAATACAGAAAAAACATACTCAGAAACAAGAAAAGGGGGGATAAGAATATTTAGATTTAGTTGTTCTATAAAGGGATTGATATACAAGGCAAACAGTAACGGGGAACATGGACATCCTTGACGGGTCCCTCTGGTAATATTTTAAAAATCAGAAAGTAAGCCCATGACTGATATCCGAGCCTTAGGTGTAAAATAAAGAGATTTAATTGAGATAATACATTTCTGGCCAAATCCCATTTTAGTCATAAGCCTCCATAAGTAACCCCAATGCACCCGGTCGAACGCTTTTTCTGCATCAAGCAGAAAAAGCGCTAGTTCCCTAATGTTCACAGCCGCAAAGTCAAATAGCGTAATGACTTTATTTATATGTTCTACCGTACCCCTTTTTGGTATGAAGTTGTGCTGTTGTCGGGAAACTAAAGATGTTATGACTTCAGACAAGCGATTAGCCAGGATCTTGGAGTAAATTTTATTGTCGGCATTTAATAAGGATATAGGCCGATAAGAACACACCATATCCGGGGCTTTACCTTTCTTACAAAATACCGCGATGGTCGCTTCCGACCAGGTACTAGGAGGGCTTCCCTGCTGTGCTATCTGCATTACAACCAGTAATTCTTCTTTGATTACATTAAAGAACTGTTTATAAACTTCAGCGGGACCTGCCGCCTTACCAATTGCCAAGCTCTTTACTGCCAATTCCAACTCAGGCATCGTGATCGGTTAATCCAGTTGATCAGCAATCGTAGGGTCTAAGACTTTCAGGCCCACTTCTAGTCTATCACTCGATTCATTAGCCTCAGCAGATCCACCTTCCTGATTATATAGATCAGAATAAAACTTCTGAAATATATTAAGAATCTGCAGCGGCTCCGAATGAGATACCCCCTTACTATCCCTCATTGCATGGATATTCCTGGCTGATTCCTTCATCCGCAATCTAACCGCAATCCTTTTCCCAATTTTTTCCCCAAACTCATAGCTTTGCATTTTAGATGTTAAAATTTTTCTAGCACTCTCCGCACTCCAAAATCCAAGAATGTTAGCTCTGGCCTTTGCTACCTGATTCTCGACCTCCCACAACTCTTTCCTACCACTAACTACTTCCTTCGTTAATAAAGTCTCAGCCTGAGCTAACTGATAATACAATATATCAAGGTCCTCTTTAATTGTCTTTTGCTGCCAAATTGAAAAACTAATGCACTCACCCCGGATTCCCGCTTTAAATGTGTCCCATACTATACGTACATTAGCAGTCCCTTTATTATATCTAAAAAAGGACAGAATCCAGTTATCCATGTGTGTTTTAAATTCCTTATTCAGTCCCAGCTTTCGGTCGTACGAAAAGTTGGAGCGTTTAAAGTTCTTTGCACGTCCCTGTATTTCCAACACAATAGGAGAATGATCAGATGTAATCCTAGGAAAGGTGTTAATCACTGCCCCTTCCAAAAAACTCTCCGGCGCAAAGAAATAGTCCAATCTAACTAGCTTCTTATGAGGATATGAATAAAATGTGAACCCATTGTCATTCTGCCTAAGTAATCCCCATACGTCAACTAGGTCTTGATCTTTATCTAAATTTACAAAAGCTTTATACACTCTAGGTTTCCGACCTTTATAATTTCCAAAACCATCCTGTATTGCACTATTCAATAAGTTTATATTCACATCCCCACAGAGCACTATACATTGCGTAACAGTGGCCAGTTCTAAATTTATTTCATTCAAGGCAGCAGGATCATCCAGGTTAGCTCCATAAACTGTACAAAACCTTAGCTGCCTCCCTTCGACCCTACACTCTACAATAGCCCACCGTCCTTTTTTATCCACTAGTTTCCGAACAATTTTTGCGAAATTTGGTTTAATTAAAATAGCTACTCCCCTTATCATACTTGACTGGCCAGACACAGCTACTAATGTAAAACCTAGTTCCTTTAACATTACCCTTTTTGACCAGGGGATGTGAGTCTCTTGTATACACAATATGTCTGGTCGGATATATCTCAATTCCGCGGCAAGTTTTTGTCTTTTTATATAGTTATTCAGCCCAGAAACATTCATCGAACATATTCTTATCCCTTTAGTTGCCATTGCCATTGTTCCAATCCATGACCTGCCCCGTCTACATACCGCACATACAAAGAAAAAAACAGATAAAATCAAAACTAATGATGAGGATACCAACACTATCTTTTTATTTTGTCTTTCATTCAAATTTTCCCCACGTAAATTGCTGTGAACTATTTTTTCCCCTATTTTCACCCCACAAAACCCCCAAACCCTCCCTGCCCACCCCCCAAACCCACCCAACCTCCCCCTCCCTTACTTTCTCCCCTTGTATAGGCTTTAGGACTAATGGTCCTGTGATGCGAGCTTGCCCCCCATCCCCCTGTCATTCCCCTCGGAGTGTCATTCATCAACTAACCAACATACCATACTCAATCCCACCGCTACCGGTGAGGAACGGTGATAAACAAAAGCAATTAGCCAAAAAAAAAAAGGAAATCAAGTATACAAACACTGCTGGCCCAGTATTATCTATAGTCTATCTTCTATCGCCCCATATATTCAAATCGCTCACATCTTACAATGACCCCAAAAATTCTTTGGCAGCACTGGCAGTTGTAAAGAATCTTGTGCGTTCCCTATGTATAACTTTTATTTTAGCTGGGAACATTAAATAAACCTGCACCCCTTTAGCTTGAAAATCTGATATTAGCTGCCGTAGCTGCCAACGTACTTCAACAGATTGTTTACAGAAATCAAAACAATTCTCTACCAATAAATAAGTTACAAAATCCTTCCATTCATTATTATTTTCCTTTTCACTCAACTAACCTAGTCTGATTCTTATAATGAGTTTGTCGACAACACACACAAGAAAAGTTTGGCCTTTCACCTGAAATGACCTTAAACCTTGCAATTTCTTGGTCAAAATTTTCTGTACTAAAATTCTGTCAATTTTCTTCCATATTTCCTTCTATTACTGTATCAGTTTCTGCACTGTCCTCTTTTTCACAAAAGTAACTAACCTCAATTTCTTCACAAATGTTCTTTACATCTACTACAGATCCATGCAAAAGAACACTGTTTAACTGTTTTAGCTTAAGTGCTGGACTTTTTGCAAAATAAAACTTTCTCACTAATTTCCTCACTTCAGTATGATGCACTGCTAACATCCTAAAATGGTGAAAAAAAACTCTTGCATACTTTTCTTGAAAGACAAGACAGAGAATGCCCTTGCAAACCCGTTTTTTCTCTCAGTCTGCAAGGGTCTAATTCTTGCATAATCTTAATCTTTTGTTTAAGACTTTTCTTAGTATACTTACGTAAGAAACTGCGAAACAAATCAATTGAATCCTGTTGTACACTGCAAATACTACTACAATTCCAAGTGTACACTGGAGCCTTAGGACGTCTCCCTAAAACTTCCTCAGCTAACACCTCTTCTGCATTTCTTGGGACAATTTTCTCTTTTTCAACCTGACAACCGTCCTTCACCTCATATGCTCGACCACTGGTGTCAACTACATGCAACAAATTATTAGTCTGAAAGTAAGTCTCTTCATTAAAAAATGGCTCAGAACTTGAACAATGCTTATATTTTCCAGAAAAAACATTGCAAAAATTAGTTCTGTTAATTAGTCTTTTCCACTTACTTTTCGCTTTAAAAAAATTGATTGCCTTGTCTAGTGTACGAAGTCTATTGATTACTAAAATAAACAATTTCTTTTTCAATTCAAAAGCCTGACCAACAATACTTTCTATTCTTTTTTTTGCTTATTAAAAGCTGTTTTCCTTTTAGAAGTCTTTACATTTTTTAATAAATTTAATACAACTATGTTATAAAACATGCTCTTGCGAATTTGAAGAAACTGATTTTTACGTCTATTACTATAGACAATTTAATCGCCACACACTTTTCCAACATTCTTCTTTTTATTCTGCTTTTTCTTTGTTCTTACAGATAACTTTTTTATCTTTTCCACATTGTCCACACTTTTTTTCCTTCAGTGAATTTCCTCATAAAATCCTTTGTTGTCTTACTAGAAGCATTCTTCTTTTTCGCTGTACAATGTTGTTTAGATAAATCGTGTAATCGTGGTTTCTTTGAAATGTAAGCCTGTTTATATTTTCTTCTTTTGTCATCCTTTGTAGGCATTTTTCTTTCTGTAGATAATAACAATCTCTTGTGAAGAAAAAAACATGTTATAGACCACTACTAAATACTACAAAGCAATTAGAACAACTATATCATGTAAACACTGGTTCACTTCATAAGTAAGTTTAAGGTACAGCAAAAGTGTCTGAACAGAGTAGGAAATCATGCAGTGAGTGCTGTTTCTGACTTTATGGCAGTGCAGTGGTGTTTCAACATTATAGGGGAATTTGCTGAGCATGGTGTTTCAAGGTTTAGAACAGTGCAGTGGTTTTTAGGCAGTGTAGGGGGATTGATATTTCTGACTTTAGAGCATTACAGTTGTGTGTACGCAGTGTATTGTATCAAGCAAGGCCTACGAGTAAAAAACACTGGATGTCGTAAAGTCTAACTCACTCCATGAGTACATGTATTCCCATATCTTAAAACACATACACAGAGCAGGTGATTCTGACACAATATTTAAAAACACACATTCACTTGCATTCTAAATCAAAAAAGATAGAAATAAGAGTTAAATGGTATTTCTACGGCACAGCCAGGGTCTTCAGTACACAGCATAGAGACTATTTGCAAATTAAGAGGCCTGACAGACGTACTGCATAGCAGTTTCTAGTACTACATATCCTAAACCCCGACTCACTTCATCAGAACATGTATTCTCATATTTTTAAACACATCAACAAACCAAATTATTACAATAGTACAAAAAGACTCACTCGAATAATTTTTAATTCTAAATCAAAAATGTATTCATCAAACATGTCATACTCCAATAAAACCTCCAACATCACTTCATCTGATATTTCATTAACATTGTCCTCAATTTCCAAATTTGCATCTTGAAATTCAATTTCTTCCACTGCTTCTAATAACTCAATGTCCAAACTTTGATCAAAGAAAACTCAATTTTCTTCATCAATGTCCTCTCCAAAAGGTCCATTTAAGTCCTCTATTACTTCATACGAAATGTCAAATTTGACTGCAAAGTTCTCCTTTTTCTGATCCATTTTATATATATGATAATTTTGCTGGACCTTGCAAAAAAATAATAAACACTTAATTATATCATCGTCACTAATAGATAATAAAAAACTACCTTTATCAATTTCATAAGTACATGTATTCCCATATTTTTAAACACAACAACTACACAAATTGCTCTGCAACATTCTTCTGAAATGAAAACTTACTCACACTGTGATCTTAGACAGATAACACTATCCCTTCCAATTCAGTAAAATGATTACTACAATGAAAGGGAGTATTGCTGGGAATATTCTTTTAGGGTTTACAACACTGAAGTTGTGTTGCACGAGTTTAGAATATTTTTCTAGGAATGGAGTTTCAGGGATTAGGACAATGAAGTGAACTTCAAGCAGTATAGTGAGTCAAGTTGGGACTGAGAATGAACAAATGAAAATTCACTGAAATGATTACTACATGCTATAGACACAGTTGCTTTTGCATTTCAAAAGCACAGCCAGCATCTAAATTGCACAGCATAAACACAATTTGAAAATTAAGAGGCCTGAAACACATACTGCATAGGACTTTCTACAACTACATCACCTAAATCATGACTCAGTTCATGATTTAGGTGATTTAGCACACAGAGGGAGAGAAAGTACAAACAGAGACAAAATGGTACAGGGAGAAGGTGCGAGACTAAAGGCAGAGAAGGAAAAGATTTAACATGGTAGCGCTGAGTAATACACACCAGCAGCCATATCATAATAGGCCTCTAGAGATGCACATGAGAGGGTGTAGGCAGAGGGTACAGCCAGAGGGAGAGGGTTGGTGCAGACGGAAAATACATTTCCAATTTAAACAATCTCACCCTCTCTCTGCACCATCTTTTCTCTGACTGCACCATATGTCCCTCTGCCTGCAAATATGCGAGGGATGGTGCTGATAGAAAATGAGATATTGCAGGCAGAGACTAAACTGGTACAGGCAAAGGATATATGGTGCAGGGCTGAAGGCAGAGGGCCAGATGGTGCAGGCAGAAAAAAGATGGTGTAGAGAGAGGGTGAGATGTTTCAAGCAAAGACACAGATAGTGCAAGCAGACACAGGCATGGTACTCTCAGAGGATAAAATGGCAGAATACAGAAGAAATGCTGGAAATAATGAGACAAATGGTACATGCTGCGGCAAATTAAAGTACACAGAGAGAGAGCTAGTGAAGACAGAGATAAAATGGCACACGCAGAAGGTACGAGACTACAGGCAGAGAAGGAAAAGATTTAACATGGTACCACTGTCTAATACACACCAGCAGGGAGGGATAGTGCAGACAGAAAATACATTTCCAAATTACAGCTCTATCTCTATATCAGCATTTAATCAAAACATGAGACACAATATCAAAATAAAGAGTACCCTATAAGCAGAGAGATGCAAACTGTGAGGAGACACAGGTGACATTATAGAAAAAGGTGCAAATATAATTCTTTAATTTACACAGACACTCAGTGTGATCCTAGTCAAAAATGTTAAAACCATACATTTTACCAAAACACATATACCACAGTAAATCGCTTAAGAGACAGAACACAGCCCATGTAAATGAGCACTACGTTACAGTGCAGAAACCAGACTCATTTCCAAAATACATTTCCAATATGCACCATTAGTTTTTGGACAGCATTACATCCAAACATGAGACACAATGCAAAAAGAAAGAGGCTCAATATGCTTGTAAATCTGCCCAAGAGTGTATACAGTACTATATCTATATTAAGTGGATAATTGCTAAGAAGAGGTCTAATAAAATAGAGAGTATTATAAAGAAAGCACATGAAAGGGGGCAGGCAGAGGTTACAGGCAGAGTTATAGGGATGGTGCAGACAGAACATGAGATAATGACGGCGAGATAGAGAGAAAGAGGGAGTAAATCACATGGAGAGAGGGAGTTAGATAAGAGGAGTAAAGGAAAGGGATAATGACAGTGAAGAAAGAGTTATGAGGGTAAGGAAAGGAGAGTGAGAGAAAAAAAGCATATTAAAAAAAGGATATAGGAGTAAGTGAAACAGAAGGATTTGTAGAAAAAGTGAGACAGAGTGAAAGAGAGAGAAAGTGAGTTACTTCCACATTAGAACACATTTTTGTTATTAACTTACACACAACATATATCCCCTTACAAATAAATAACTCACCTTTAAAATGCTTTTGAAGATTTAGAACAGTGTCAATCACACACCAGATTTTCTTAAGCAGAATCTCTGAAATGTACCTCAGACACTGCAACCACAAAAAGGCCCTGATTCCCTCTCATTTTTCACACATATCCCTGTACTTCACCAATTACATTTCTTCCCACACTAATTCAAAACCAATCTAACATTTTAACTGGTTGTACATTTCAACACTATCAACCTTCCCCCACTGCTCTCTCTGCCTGTTTCCATGGTAACTCTCCATAGAACACCTAACTGAACTAAAAAGGTGAAAAGTTCATCTTTCAATGTTGCGATACAAAGCAGCAAGTGTGTTTGACTTCTCAATATTCCAGCTTATCCTGTGCAATGTTCTTTTCAATTACTTTTTCTAAACCAATAGTATTATTCCTTTTAAAAAACAGTAGTATGCACCCTAGTTTTCAATGTTAAATTATCAGAAACCACCAATCATTTCTTTGTTTTTCAAGTGCACTGAATCTCATCCACATTTTTTTCTAAACTACAAGTTTTCAAACTGCCATTTCATTTCCAGAGCCCATCTGGTACAACCAGATCTGCCTTCAAGATGCTCAAGATGCTTAGAGTGTTGATTGTAGGACACAGTTTTATATTCTGGAGTGAAAGGTATGCAGCAAATAGATGCTTTCTCAACCTTGATTTACCAAATGTGGATATTATGTGGATTGGCCAGAGAGGATTAAGGTGTCACCAATTGATACCATTGGTAAAATACTTTTAGCTCCTCCCACAACCTGACCTCATAATTGTGCACTGTGGTGGCAATGACCAGTGCACTTTGACTGGGGTAGGTCTGGAAGTGCTTTTAAAGGACACCTTTGGGCAATTTATGTCATTTTTTCCACAAACTGCCTTTCTATATTATAATATATGCCAAAGGCAAAAATGGAACTGGTCCAACCAATATTGTCCTCAGATTAGGAAAGCAAGGAAACATGTGAATTATATATACCACAACAACCTGCGTTACAACATGCAAGGCATCTATAGGAGAGATGGTGTACATTTCACAGATGAGGGGAACAGAGTCTTCCTTTTAAAATATAGATTCTGCATCGGTACCTAGTTGTAGGTACAAAAAACACCCAATGAACACAACGGCTCTTTTTAGAGCAAACCAACATCTAAACACTCAAACTTGTTATTTAAATGTCTTTTTTTGTTGTTTTTTTCCACCGTGCGCGCACCGTGCGCGCACCTCGTGATTTTTAAAAACAACAAGGTTTTTTTCCCCTTTGGGGTCCTTTAGGGACCCCCTGAGAAAGCCTAGGGGGTCTGGGGGACTCTACCTTACCCCCTTTTCCGGTTTTTGACTTTCATTTTTCACTCTATTCAGAAACTACACAAAATGGCGGCTGTAGGGTGCGTGCCACGCGCGCGCATCTCGCAAATTTTTATTTTAATATATTTTTTTTTTTGCCCTTTGGGGTCCTTCAGGGACCCCCTTAGAAGTGCTAGGGGGTCACAGAGACTCTACCCTGCCTCCTTTTCCACATTCTCTGCTTTCATTTTTCACTTTATTCTGAAACTACACAAAATGGCGGCTGTAAGGTGCGCGCCACGCGCACGCTCCTCGCCAATTTAAAAAAAAAAGTTTTTTTAGCCTTTTGGGGTCCTTTAGAGAACCTCTGAGAAGGCCTAGGGGGTCAGGGAGACTTTACCCTGTCTCCTTTTCCATGTTCTTCGATTTCGTTTTTCACTCTATTCTGAAACTACACAAAATGACGTCTGTATGCAATTTTTATTTTATTTTTAAATGTTTTTTTGCCCTTTGGGGTCCTTCAGGGACCCCCTGAGAAGGCCCAGGGGGTCAGAGAGACTCTACCCTGCCTCCTTTTCCACTTTCCCCACTGTTGTTTTTTACTCATTTCTGCCTCGATGGTGCGTGCACCGTGCGCGCACCTCGCATTTGAAAAAAAAAAAAAAAAAAGGTTTTTTTCCCCTTTGGGGTCCTTCAGGGACCCCCTGAGAAGGCCTAGGGGGTCAGGGAGACTCTACCTTGCCCCCTTTTCCCGTTTTTGACTTTCATTTTTCACTCTATTCTGAAACTACACAAAATGGCGGCTGTATGGTGCGTGCGTACCCTGCCTCCTTTTCCACGTTCCCCACTATTGTTTTTTACTCACTTCTGCCTCGATGGTGCGTGCAGCGTGCGCGCACCTCTCGATTTTTTTTTTCTTTAAATAATTTTTTTGCCCTTTAGGGGTCCTTCAGGGCCCCCCTGAGAACACCTAGGGGGTCAGGGACTCTATACCCTGCCCCCTTTTCACGCTTTCACGCTTTTCACGCTTTCCAATTTTGGCCTCTGCCGCGAACAAAAAATGGCGGCCAACACTTTCTCATTTTGACCAATGAAATGTTGACAGACGTCTAACAGCAAATCAGAATTTCGCTCGCACACGCTAGGTGCGCCTACGGTGCGCGCTTATAGATATATAAATGTTTTCAATTTATTTAGATTTTCTCAACAACTACTGGAGGTATTTACACCATTTAAACAAAAGGGCGATCTGCGAATCAGACTCTACCATTTTGCCAAATTTCTTGTAATTCCGTTCATCCGTTCGGGCTGTAGCCGTGTCTAATCATCCTATGGCAAATACCATAGGGAAAACACGTTTTGGGATCCCCCTTTTTTTCTCAGCCCCACTTCACGAATACCCCAAAACTTTCAGGGAAGGAGAGGAGCGGTCCATCTTCGAGAAATTCACGAAGATTCATCAACTGGCGCAAAAGTTATTCCCAATAGAATGTTGCGGATTTCCTATTGAAACCAGGTCCTAACTATAACTACCTACTGGCGACCGCCAGTAGGTAATATATATATATATATATATATATATATTACCTACTGGCGGTCGCCAGTAGGTATATATAGTTAGGATTTTTTCCCTATGGGATTTTTGAAAATTCTATGTCTAATAACTTTGGCGTTTGTGGACGGAATTGGCTGAAATTTTCTGGAAAATGGAACATTTTGTTTCTGAGCAGCCCCTGGAAATTTGGGGGGGGTTCGTCAAGGGGGGGCCGAGAAAAAAGGGGGGTCCCAAAACGTGTTTTTAACATTGAGTTTTCCATAGGGCGGTCTGTCGCACTTTTAGCCCGAACGGCTGAATGGATTTGCACGAAACTTGGCAAAATTGTAGAGACTGGTAGCCCGATGTGCCTTTTGTAGGTCTCAATATATGTGCTCCAGTGGATTTTGAGAAATTAACATTTAAAAAAAGATATATATCTGTAACAGCGGACTGGGCAGCTCCCGGTTCGCGGACCGGGGCGCGTACCAAAACTTCGCGTAGCGAAGCTGATTGGTTATCCGGCGTCTGTAAACATTCCAAACAGTCCGGAGCGGCCGCCATCTTGTCTCTCGGTAGGATTGAGAGACAAAAGGAGGCCAAAACAAAGGTGGAAATAACCATAAGTAGATCCTCCCTGACCCCTTAGGTTTAATGTGGAGGCTTTAAAAGGGCCCCGCGGGGCAAAAAAAAAAAAAAAAAATTTTTTTTTTGTTTTTTTGCGTGGGTAGCGCTCGGTCCGCGAACCGGGAAGCGTTCTGGGCAGCGTACTGCAATGAAAAATGAATGATAGACTTTTCAAATGCTGTATGTTAATTGATTGTTGGTTTTGTTGATTATTTTTTATTTTTTTTTATTTTTTAAGCATTTTTTATTGTGTTTCATAATTTATTAAACTTTCTAACATTTCATTGTCAGAAATTTCATAATTATCATGGAATATACATTGTAGTCTCTGAGGTTGTAAAATGTCCTCATTTGCAAGGAGGTTATCTACTGCTTGTACACATTGCAGTAGTTCTTGGTCCCAAGTTTCATCCATAAATTCAATCTCATTTGGATCAATGATTTCTGTGTTGGACTCTGGAAGGACAATTTCAAATGAAATTTTTTGTTCACTTTCCATTTTCCCTGAAATTTGCATAAAAAAAATATATATTAGTAGAGGTAGGGCACTGTTGGGATTAATTTTAGATAGGCAGTTTTTAACAGTGAATTTATCTTTGGGCAGTGTATAGTATCAGAGTGGAAGTAGGAATATAAAAAAGTGTATCTAAATTTATAAGTACTACAGAGGGATAGTATATAACTAACAGAAAAAGTTTGCCATATTAACTTAAAGTGCACAATATACTTCAGTTTTAAAAATAACAACTTACCTTTAAAAAGAAGTTGAAGTTATTAATGAAAATCCTATTGAAATGTACACCAGGAAGTAGTAGTCAAAATGGCTGTGTTTCCTTCTCTTCCTTTATATATATTCGGGTACATAACCAATCAAATGTCAGGTAAAAAAAGTAGAAAATGAAAGTAACATTTTAATTGGTTGTCAATTCCAACACTTCAGATGTGTTTTGTGAAGTAATTTACCTCACGGTATTTAGAGAGGTCTACAGGCTAAATGGCTAAATGGAATTCCAATCAAATTTGTGAAAATGGTAGGGATTGGTATGTAGTATGAGCTAATCTATATTTGGTGAAATTGTCTCAAGTGGCTTTTGTGTGAACTACTTTCCCACCTTTTTTGATGGTGCGCTTCCCAGGGAGCGACCCGGTACGCGAACCGTTGAGCGCCCCGGTTCGCGAACCTTAAGCGTTCCGGGAGTCCACCATTTTGTGTTTCGGTCGAATTAAGATACAAGATGGAGGGCAAATAATGTTCAGAATGGGTAGAAGGGGGCACGGTAGAGTTATCTTGACCCCCTAGGTTTTCTGAGGGTGGCTGAGGAGGCTTATATGTGCGAAAAAAAAACATTTTTAAAAAAAATTTCGCGAGGTTAGCTCCCGGTTCGCGTACCGGGTAGCGGCCCCGGTAGCGTATTTTGTTGAAAATTAGTGAAAAATGTTAGAGTTAAATAATAATTGTGAGTGATCAGATGTAGGGTAGCTCTGAGAAGAGCTTTTGGGTTTATGGTACATTTAGGTACTTATAAGTAGGTACCAATGCACATTCTTAAATTCAGAGTGAAAATTCTGTTGCCCTCATCTGAGAAGTGAACTCCATCTCCTCTGTAGATATCTTGCATGTAGTAACGCAAGTTATTGTTGTACAGGGAGCCCATTCCATGGTCTCTCATGTAAGCTGAAACAGATTTGTTTACATGCTTCCTCGACTTCTCAATTTGTGGACAAAATTGGTTTGACCACCTCCATTTCTGTCTTTGGCATATATTTGAATATACCAAGGCAGTCTGAGGAAAAAGTGCCATTAATTGCTCAAAGGTGTCCTTTAAAAGCATTTCCAGACCTACACCAGTCAAAGTGCCCAAGTCATTACCTCCACAGTGCACAATTAACAGGTCAGGTTTGGGCAAATGCATAAAGGTTTTCACCAATGGTATCAATTGGTGACATTTTAATCCTCTGTGGCCAAACCACTTAATTTCCACATCTTGTAAATTGAGGTTAGGTAAATTCCTGCTTTCAACGTACCTTTGAGCCCAGTGAATATAACTATGACCAACAATCCAGACAGAAAACATGGTGAGAGAAGGTTCTCCTGCAGTCAGATGAAGTGTGGCAATGAAATGGCAGTTGAAAAAATGAGAGTTTGAAATGAAAAAAACTGTGGAGTTTCTGTGTTCATGAAGCAGTAACAGTGATTGGTGGATTTTGATTGCTGAAAACAAAAAGTTAGGGTGCACGGATGTGTTCTTTGAAAGATGTATTTTGAGTGGTCAATAAAAAATCATTAAATGAAAGAATGCACTGGATATGCAGGTGCACTGAGAGTTCAGAGTTCAATTGCAACATTGTTGTGCAAACAACAGAGTTCTTCCAGGAGGTGGTTGCCATGCAGATAAAGCAGAAAGGGCAGAGGGGGGATGGGTTTTCATTTGAAAAAAGTGAGGGAAGACTTTTGATTGGGTGACATGAGAGATATGTGTGAAGAATTACAGCATTTCTGTGCTTTTCATAGCTGCAGACTCTGGAGTGCATACCTTTTGCTCTGCTGCAGACAAATTGGTGTGTTTCTGAGACTGTTTTCAAACTCAAAGTATTTGCTAAGGTGAGAAAATATTTCTTTACTTTAGATAGAGAATAGTGTGCTTTAAGGAGAAAATTATGATTTATGTGGCGCAAATTGCTTGTAAATATGCTCTCACATGTGTATGGAAAATTTTGATTTTGAATGTTTGTGTTACATAGCCATGTTAAAAGTGACCCAACCATGCTGGAAAGGCAATCAAAAAATGCTTTCATGTGTTTTATTGACATTTTAAGTCATTTTCCCATGTGCAGTGT
The DNA here is from genome assembly GCF_964261635.1 of Lissotriton helveticus. Taxonomy (NCBI): domain Eukaryota; kingdom Metazoa; phylum Chordata; class Amphibia; order Caudata; family Salamandridae; genus Lissotriton; species Lissotriton helveticus. The sequence goes on from NC_136067.1 coordinate 2,000,168,027, forward strand.
TTAGAAATTATGATTTGAAAATTGTTTTTGGGGAAAAGGAATTGTTTTTAAAATCATGACAAGGAGATAATGGTGTATACTTCTTTATAAGGCTATTGACTGTCCCTGATGTTATTTTTCTCATTTTAGTGTAAGACCTTTCTCTGTGGCGCAAATTGCTTGTAAATATGCTCCCACATGTGCATGGAAAATTTAGAGTTTGAATGTTTGTGTTACATAGCCATGTTAAAAGTGACCCTACCATGCAGGGAAGCCAATCAAAAAACGCATTTATGTGTCTTAAGGACATTTTAAGTCATTTTCCCATGTGCAGTTTTTAGAAATTATGATTTGAAAATCGTTTTTGGGGAAAATGAATTGTTTTTAAAATCATGACAAGGACATAATGGTGTATGCTTCTTTATAAGGCAATTGACTGTCCCTGATGTTATTTTTCTCATTTTAGTGTAAGACCTTTCTCTGTGGCGCAAATTGCTTGTAAATATGCTTCCACGTGTGCATGGAAAATTTTGATTTTGAATGTTTGTGTTACATAGCCATGTTAAAAGTGACCCAACCATGCTCGAAAGGCAATCAAAAAACGCTTTCATGTGTTTTAATGACATTTTAAGTCATTTTCCCATGTGCAGTGTTTAGAAATTATGATTTGAAAATCGTTTTTGGGGAAAAGGAATTGTTTTTAAAATCATGACAAGGACATAATGGTGTATGCTTCTTTATAAGGCAATTGACTGTCCCTGATGTTATTTTTCTCATTTTAGTGTAAGACCTTTCTCTGTGGCGCAAATTGCTTGTAAATATGCTCCCACATGTGCATGGAAAATTTAGATTTTGAATGTTTGTGTTACATAGCCATGTTAAAAGTGACCCTACCATGCAGGAAAGCCAATCAAAAAACGCTTTTATGTGTCTTAAGGACAATTTAAGTAATTTTCCCATGTGTAGTGTTTTGAAGTTATGATTTGAAAATCGTTGTTGAGGTAAAGGAATGTTGTTAAAATTTATGTGCGCCATATGCCCCCAAATTTCTTTTTCAGGGGTGCAGCAGGGTGTTCTTGAGATACCCCTGCACGCTTGAAAAAAATCCTATTTTGTGATGAGCTAATTGCTAATCACAAATTGCAACCTTCATTCCTATGAGCCTCCTAGCCCATGGAAATGAATGGTTAATTTGCAATTAGCAATTTGCTCATTGCAAATTAGGAATAGTAAAGAATTGCTATTTATTCCTTAAAATTTGGTATTTAGGAAATGCAAAATAGTTTGATGGTACATATGGTGGTTCATCTGTAACAAGATAAGAAGCTTAGGGATACATTTATGATGACTAGCGCAATAAAGTGCACATTACTTACTTCATTGGTAGGCCTTTACATGTATTATCTCCTCTGTATTCTTCATCAAGCGTAACTTTAATCTGCAATCCTGAGTAGGCCTCACCTTAAACAAACCTCTGGATAGGACACACTTTATTGTCATCCTGGATTAATCATTTAAAATGGTAGGGACAGATTTATGATAGGTGTATGCCTCTTTTGTGCCACTGTGCGTCACTTTTATGATGCAGCGGTGGTGCAAAAGATTTGCTATGAGGCGACAACATTACAAATTGATGCATTTAGGCAGATATGTCATGGTGTAAAAAAAACGTACCACATAAAACCCAAGCAGCAGTGATGCAAAAGATGCACCATGCCGCAAGACAGGCCTCACTTGGGGCCATATGTATGAAGGTAATTAGCATTTGCAAAGATCAAAATTCTACGAATTTCGGCCTTTGTGAATGTTAATTAGACAAATGGTATGTATCAAACAAGTTTGATGCAAAATAAGGAGTAGCAAAATTTGCTATTCCTTATTTTGCAATTGCACTGAAGGATTTGCAAATTTTGTGACTACGTGAATGCAATGTATCAAACAAAAACTATGTAAAAAATGACATTAAGGATTTGGAAACTATTGTGGTAAATTGGTGGTAATTTGTGAATTCTTTTCAAAAAGCTTTTTTTCAAAAAACACAAAAGGTGCCATATGACGCCAACACATGCCCTTAGGGCATGTATGTGTGCCATATGCCCCCAAATTTCTTTTTCAGGGGTGCAGCAGGGTGTTCTTGAGACACCCCTGCACCCTTGGAAAAATTCCTAATTTGTGATGAGCAAATTGGTAATCGCAAATTAAACCTTCATTCCTATGAGCCTCCTAGCCCATGGAAATGAATGGGTAACTTGCAATTAGCAATTTGCTCATCGCAAATTAGGAATGGTAAAGAATCGCTATTTATTCCTTAAAATTCGCTATTTAGGAAATGTAAAATATTTTGATGATACATATGGCAGTTCATCTCTAACAAGATAAGAAGCTTAGGGATACATTTATGATGACTGGCGCATCACCAGGGATGTGACAGTCATCCTGCGCCGCTGTTCCGCCACCCATGGTGTGCTGCATTTACAATGCGGCGCAGCATGGGGCAAAAATGGCACAGATGCGTGACGCATATGTGCCGTAAAGGTGGCGCATTGCTGGAGTTGTATTGCAAGTGCGATGCAGCTCCAGCAAGGCTCAGGGGTGCCGCATCTCCACAATGCTGCGTCAAGACCTATGCCAGCTTCAAGCAGGCGCAGGGTTTTGACGCAGCTTTCTCCTATCTGATTGTAAATGCGGCACACCATGGGTGGCAGAGCAGTGGTGCACGTTAACTGGTGCATGCCTGGGGATGTGCCATTTAATATAAATCTGCCCCTTTACATTTAAGTATGTGCAGGGGACACAGAGTCGGTGAGGCTTATCCAAGGTTAAGAAGAGATGAGTCCTGTTCAGTGAATAATTAGACATAGGCTTCACCTGCTCAGCATTGCTGGACATGGCTAAATAATAGCTGCTAAATGTTAATCTTGTTAAACAATTTTACTATTATAATCTCTGAGATTTGTCTCTTACTCTGCAACATCTCATTGTTGTTATCTTTCTTTAAAGATAAAGACAACCTCAACATGAGCGACAATCTGCAATCAGTTGATTTTGACCTCATCATTGAACTTGTAATTGAAACATCAGTGGATGTTGATCCTTTGGATGATTTAAATCCTGAGGATGAAGAAGAGCGTGATGAGGATGCAGATTTGTCCGAACTATATGATATAGGATGGGAAGCTGACCTGCTTGAGCCTTTGGAAATATAAACATTTATTTTTAAATTTTATAATTAATAAAAAGTAAAAAGGTAAACCGTTTAATTTAAAAATAAAGACACCTTCAAAAACAGGTTATGTGTAGTGTCTTCAATAAAATATTAAAATATGTTCATAAAATTAGATCAGATTCACATATAAAATAGCATAGGTAACATAAATATAAATGTCATTTCTTTTCTGGTATTTTTGTATTGTAAGATTGCCAATGACTAAAAAATCTTCAAATTAAAATGTCAAGTAGTGTGTTAAGTTTTTGATCACTGTTACTGATTTACTGTTTGGTAATAATGTTTATTAACATTTTTTATTATATTTTTCCTCAGATTCAACTGCAGATCATTTCAAGATTTCACCATGCCTACAATACAAAGACAGATAAAGGCTGCAAAACGTCAAAGACAGCAGGTGAAAACAAAAACCCAGCAGTCCTCTAACAAAAAGATTTCTCAAGCCACGAAGAAAGCACCGGGTAAGAGCTCTAAATATTTCATAAGAAATATTTGTAATAAAAAAAATATTACTACAGAAAATGTTTCAGTCCATAACACGAGAAGGAAATCAAATGGAAAGAAAAGGACAATGAAAAATGTTACTGCTAGAGCAAGAGATAAATCTGTGCATGATAGTAGAAGGAAACAACAGTTTAGGGAGATTCGTAAACGAATGTTCCGCAACAGGATAATTGGCAATTTGTTAAAAAATATTAAGAAAGGTCAACAGAAACTAGTTTTTTATAAGAGAAAAAAAAAAGTTGAGAAAGTTATTGATCAGGCATTTGAAATTAAACGTAAGTTATTTATTTTGATAATCAATAGAATTAGGAAGCTAAACAAGGCAATTTTTGATTTCAAAAGAAATAGTAGATGGAAGAGAATAGTTAATCGTAGTAATTTTTGTGAAGTTTTTTCTGGAGAATGGATGCATAGTTCAAGCTGTGAGGCATTTTTTAATGAGGAGAGTTATTTCCAGGATAATGATTTGGTGCATGCAGTTGACACCAGTGGTCGTGCTTATGAAGTGAAAGATGGTTGTCCAGTTGAAAAAGAAAAACTTGTGACAACAGAGGCAGAAGAGGTGTTAGGTAATGAGGTTTTAGGAAGACGTGCTAAGGGTCCTGTGTACACCTGGAAGTGTAGTAGTATTTGCAGTGTGCGACAGGATTCCATCAATTTGCTTTGTGATTTTGTACGGTCATTTAACAAAAAAAGTTTGAAGCAGAAAATGATGTTGTTGCAAGAATTAGATCCTTGCAGAGTAAGAGAAGTGACAGGTTTGCATGGTCATTCACTGGCTTGTCTTTCCAGGAGAGTATGTCAGAGTGTTTTTCATCATTTCAGGATGCTAGCAGTGCATCATAACAAAGTGAGGAAATTAGTTAGAATGTTGTATTATGCTAAGAGTCCAGCAATTATGCTGAAACAATTATGCGCTGCTCTTTTGCATGGTTCTGAAATAGATGTGAAGAATATGTGTGAAGAAATTGAGTTTTGTTACTTTGGAAGTAAAGAGGAGAATGTTGAAATTGAGCAAGAAGTAGAGGGTCATGTGGAAGATAGTGTACAGGTTTCCAGTACAGATAATTTCCAGAGGGAAATTGCGACGTTTGAGGTGAAATCAAGTGAGAGGCCTAATTTCACTTGTGTGTGTTGTCGACGCACTTATTATAAGAATCAGACTAAGTTAGTGGATTTATATGCAAAAAGTGAAAGGGAAAATAATAGTGAATGGAAGGATTTTGCAACATACTTGATGGTAGAAAATTGTTTTGATTTGGGATTGGATCAACGTGTGTGTACTTATTGTTGTCACAAATTAAAACAAAACCAGATGCCTGCTAGAGCAGTTCATAATAATCTGGAATTGGTTGAGATTCCTTCTGAATTGAAGGACTTAAATACTTATGAATCTATTTTGATTCAAAGTATCCATCCCTTTCAGGCTATTGTAAGAATGGAGCCAAAGACAGGGAAATTGCCTCCATCAGATTTACAGAGAGGATTAAAGGGAAGAGTTGTTTATTTGCCTCTAGATTTAAAAAAAAACATTAACACAATTGGAGTAGAAAAAGTGGAAGAGGAACCTCTGGTTATCTTAGTTAATGGGGTTCCGACAAAGAATAAGAAAATATGGCAAGATTTAGTAGATGTTAGGAAAGTCAAAAAGGCAACATTGTATTTGAAAAAAAATAATAAATACTACAAGAATGTATATGTTGCAGAAGAGGAAGTAAGTGAGGAAGAGTATAGCGATTTGTGTGCTGGTCAAATTGAGAAAGTAGAACCCTCTACTAGTGAAGAAATATATGAACATTATAGTGTTCATCCTTTGCATTCCAAGGAAGTCATGGGGAATGCTATTGAGTTGTTTCAAATGAAACAAGCCAAAGGGAGTCCCATTAGTGTTTGGGAGGAAAGTTTGGAAGCTCGGTGTTTCCCACAGCTTTTTCCAACAGGTCAGGGAGGAAGATATGATGAGCGACCTCATCAAATTCCTGCTTCTGAATACCGGACTTTGCGATTGTATGCAGGAGATGCTAGGTTTCGACAATGCATTCCTTATTTGTTTCATCTCCTGTTTGAAAGCGATCTGTCTGGACTGTCATATGCAGTGAACCACATCTTGAAAAGTGGTATACACATGCAAAACATCTCGGCAAGTGACTTTATGGATAAAGTCAATGTCCAAGATAGTATTTTGGATTCTCACCTGATTAATCTCATGGCGTGTCAGCGTGGTACTAATGAGTACTGGTACCGTCGTCATGGTGATTTAAAATGTATGCTGAGGAACTTAGGTACTCCCACATGGTTCCTCACTCTGAGCTGTGCCGAGTATGGCTGGGAAGACTTACTTGAATTTCTACGAGAGGCAAATGCTAACGTAGATAACATCGAATTCAAGACACCCGGAGAACTGTGCTCTTTGGATCCAGTCAATGTATGTAGGTACTTCAATCATAGATTTGAAGCTATGATGTCTTTCATCATGAATAAGAAGAATCCACCTCTTGGAGAGGTGTTGGATTTCTTCTGGAGAAAGGAGTACCAAGCAAGAGGTGCTCCTCATATACATATGTTGCTGTGGATCAAGGATGCACCTAAATTTGGAACGGATCCAGAAGACTCAGTGATGAGTTTCATCCAACAGTATTCTACGTGTGCTGTTCCAAACGCAAAGGAGAAGAAAAGCCTAAGAGAAAAAGTTCTGCGTTTCCAAAGCCATCGATGTGGAAAGTACTGCCGTCGTAAATTCCGAAACAAAGACAAGTTCTACACTAAATGTCGTTTCGGCTTTCCACGACCGGTGATTTCTAAAGGAAGAGTAAACAGTTTGATGTCTTCGTTGCGACACAATGTCATGAAGAAATCACCTAAAAACACTTACAATTTGAAGAGGAACGAAGAGTCCAAGTACATCAACGACTACAACCCGGTGATTTTGTCCATGTGGAATGCTAACATGGATATACAGTTTGTGGCTAATAACTGTATGGCTGTGGCGCGGTATGTGACGTCTTACATCACCAAAAAAGAGAAGACAGAATTGAAGGATATGTGGGAGGACATTTCCCATGAAAAGAGCCTCAGCAAGAAGTTGTACAGTTTCAGTCTGAAGATGTTGTCGCATCGAGAAATCGGAGCGTACGAATGTTCTGACCGGTTGTCTTCAGCAAGTCTCTATGCCAAGTCCAGGAGTATCGTTTGGGCGAGTCTTGGTCTTGCTGCAACGCGTAATCGAGTTCTCAAACCTGTGCGGAAAAGGAGCCAAACAGTACCGACATTTTGAAGACCAACATGTTGGATACATATTATCCAAATCGAAGCAGTCACCTCGAGAATGTTTGTCTGTATGAGGTTCTGCAAAATTACATATTCAAGAGGAACATCAAAGAAGATACTGAGAAAGGAGTGTATGCTGTAATAGGAAGTGAGGGATGTCTGGTCAAGCACAGAAAATGCCACTTGGTAAACCATCGAAAATTGAGTGGCGAATCTCCTGAAAAAAAGGAGTTTTTCTATTTAGCACTTTTGCAACTTTTCAAGCCTTGGCGTGCAGAAGAGGAACTGCTTGGAGATTTTCTCTGTTACGAAGACTCTTTCAATGCCGCCAAGGAGACCATAGAATGTCCTGCTTTTCCCAAATATGTAGAAATGTTGAATGCGGAAATTGAGCAGGAAGCAACAATTGCAGCCGAGATTGCCAGAGACAGTTCTCAGGACAGTCAGAGTTCTGCTTCATTGAGTCAGGATCCACTAGGAGGACCTGTTATCGAAAATGAAGCTGCCACTGCTATGAATGAAGTGGAAAGAGCCATGGCACATGCTCAAGAGGATGCGGTTAACTTAGAAGAGTTGGAAAGGCAACTCAACGTTGAGCAGAGGAAAATATATGACGAAGTTACCATGCAAATTGATCATGGATTAAGTCATGATAAGAAAGAGTGCTCATGTACGTCGTTGAAGCCTGTCCGACTGTACGTGAGTGGAGAAGCGGGAACTGGAAAAAGTTTCCTCATTAAAGCAATTTCATGCTATTTGCAGGAAAAGACAGAGTCATCGCTGTCTTGTGTTGTCACTGCTCCAACTGGACTGGCAGCACATAATATTAAAGGGATTACTTTACATCGTTTACTGATGCTGCCAGTGGAGCATGACAACAAATTAGAATATCACAAGCTATCTGGAGATGCTTGTTTTGAAGTTTCAAGAATCTTGAGGAAAATGAAACTTCTTATCATTGACGAAGTAAGCATGGTTTCCAATGTCATGCTTGCCTTTGTGCATTTGAGGATGCAAGAAGTTCTCAAAACAGAGTATGATGTGTTATTTGGTGGCAAACACATCATTGTTTTTGGAGATCTTTTGCAGCTGACACCAGTGAAAGGGCAACCTGTGTTCAAAATGCTCACGCATGAAGATACCAGGAAGTGCCTAGGCAGCATTGGCAACGTCAATATATGGTTAAACTTCAATTATGCTGAACTGCATGAAAATATGCGTCAGGCGAAGGATGAAGTTTACAAGACTATTCTACAAGATGTTAGAATTGGAAAAGTGACCGAGCATGGGAAAGAAGCTTTACATGCACGATTACTGTCAAATTTATATCCAGAACAAGATGTTGTGCCTGAGAATATTTTTCAGAAAATTACTGAAAAGAAATCTGGAATATGTTTGATGCCAACTCTTGCAGAATGTGCCAAATTTAACAACAAAATGTTGCATTTAGAAAAGCAAGAGATTGTGAAACTGGAAGCTATTGATAGAGTAGAGCATATGGGATCAACAATTATTTTGTCTGAGAATCTGAAAACAAAATTGGATTCATTAGAGAAGAGTATATCTAAAACTGCAGGTTTTGAAAAGACTCTGAATGTGTGCTTGAACTGCCGTATAATTTTAAGAAGGAATTTACATGTTGAAAGAGGTCTGGTAAATGGATCAATGGGTAATGTTGTTGATTTTGTGAAATACAGAAATAGAGATGGAATTGAATTTTTAAAAATTAAATTTGATGGCATTGAGGAAGTACAGCTAATTGCTCGTTGTTCTGCTAGATTTTTGCTTGTAAAAGACTTATATGTTCGCCGTAAGCAGTTTCCTGTTTGCTTGGCATATGCGGTGACAATCCATAAATCGCAAGGTTTAAGTGTAGACAGTGCATTGGTGAATATTGGCAGTTCTGTGTTCAAGGAGGGTATGGCATATGTGGCATTGTCACGAGTTAGAACTTTATCGGGATTGTACTTGATTGAGTGTGATGTCACAAACATTTGTGCAGATCTAGATTGTGTTAAGGAATACAATAGGTTAAGAAGAGAGTATGCGCCACATTTGCCTCAGTTTCCTTTGTTTGAGAAACGTCTGGTAGGCCGGAAACGAAGAAATGAGAACAATACTGGGGAGGTTATAGCAAAAAGACAAAAAGTGAATGAACCTAAAATTACAAGCAGAAACAAAAAGGATTCTGTTGAAGATGTTGTTGGTTTTCAGTTTGAAAACAGTTCTGGTGTCAACTGCTATGCTAATGTAGTAATTAATGTTTTGTTTTCTCTAAAAAATGTAAAAGAAGAGATTGTGGTCAATTCTGATCAAAGATTTTGCGGTTTGTTAAATTCTGTGTTAGAGAAATGTACCACTGATAGAAGAAACATAGAAAGTGTGTCTGAAATTCGAAATCTGTTAGACAGATGTTCAGGCCAAACACAATTCTCTCAAAATATTCAGCAAGATTGTCAGGAGTTTTTAATGTATATGCTTGATGTATTACATGCTGAAGGTGTAGATGTAGATCAGCTGTTTGGGCTTTCTTATCAATGGCAGCATGACTGCGAGAACTGTATGATATCAAGTACTACTAGTGTAGACTCAGAAAGATTTATATATTTAACTTTGCCAGACAGTAAATCAGTCTCCTTTAATAAGCTAGTAAAAGCTGCTAATCACAACATGGAGTGTAGCCAATGTAAATCTGAAATGATGTCCACATTATTTATACGAACATATGGCCAGTATGTCATTTTAATGTTCCAACGATGTAGGCCTGATGGAACAAAATTGACAACTTTAATAAAAAAATTTGTAGCTTCGCAGTTGTCAATATCAGGAAGGACTTTTTTAACTACAGCAATTATATATCATGACGGCCCTTCAATATCATCAGGACATTACACAGCTTATTTAAAGTCTAGAAATGGCTGGTCATTCTGCAATGATTCTGTTTTAATTTTCAAAAAAAAATTGCCGTATGACCTTAAAAACTCTTACCTGGTGTTTTTAAAACCAAAATTTTAGGGAAATAATCTCGGGATGTGCTCTGTGGAATTTCAAGAAGTTCTAATGGCTCCTACACAATTTGGCCTTGAGGATAAGTGTAGTTCAGAGACATAACTTCTAATCATAGGACTGGACATCATGGAGATATATGTGCACTTTGAATGAGTTCAGAAAAACTGTTTCTTTTTATAAGCTAATTGAAGCAGCCAATCAAAACATGGAGTAGAGGGAATGTAAGTCTGCAATGCTGTCTACTGTTTTACATTGCTTTGTGATTAAAAGTGATGTAGAGAATTAAATAATTGTTGTAGTCATAGAGGTAGTGTAAGTCTGCTTCATATTAAGCAGTATCAGTGTCATAGGAAATGTAGAACATGACTGAGCAAGAAGGGGAAGATATTACTATTCCAGGATTGTGAAAATGATCTTCAACATTTTAATTCTGAAAGTTGCGGAAATGCCAAATGATGGGATTGGCTAACAAGAAATCCAAGAGTTATACATGGCTCTGACAAGATTTGGCCTTGTGGAATCTTGTGGTAGAGAGCAAGAAGTCATTTATTGTATGTAACATGTTTTTAAAAACGATGGAGATTTTCTTTCAGAAAGTGGCGGGCTGAAAGTAATAAGAGCACATAAGAGTGTAAGCTATTCATAGGACATCTTTGGACGTCATGGAAAGTAAGTTAACTTTAAGGAGTTCTGATTTTTGATTTCTGATGTTGTATGGGTTTTTTAAACACAATCATTTTGATTGTGTTTTTTTTTCCCCGCTGTTACATGATGAATACCTTCAAGTCACTGTTTTTAGTGAATTTTGATACATTCTGAGAACAGCAAAAATAAACCATTTAACATGTATAATTAATTCTGTACTGTTTGCATTTATGATGTATATGTAGAACTGTGTAGGAGGCATGGAGAAGGTGAGGCTTCTGTAAGTGTCAAAGTTGTTGCATGCAGTGCTGCACTTCTGCGTATTCTTTCATATGCTAGACTACATCTGCACAATGAGATACCTAAGCAAAGGAAACACAAGTGATGTGATTGTGAAATGAGCAAAATAAATTGCATGTATTTCAATTACATCACCTGTGTTTCCTATCATTACGAATCACATTGTGCAGATCAAGTTTAGGTCTGTCCAGGGAAACATAGGAGGTTTGGACTTTGTTGAAGATTGCAGTGGACATGACTCACTTCATTGGTAGACCTTCACATGTATTATGTCCTCTATTCTCTTCAACAACTCGAAATTTCATCTGCAACCCTGAGTAGGCCTCACCTGAAACAAAACTCTGGATAGTAGACATCTTATTGGCATCCTGAAGCAATTATTTTAAATTTTAGTGTCTTGCAACACTTTTCTGAGACAACAGCAATGCAAAAGATGCACCATGTTTTAAGATAGGCCTCACTTCATCTGCATCAAGATACTGTTAGTTTAAAATGTATATCTTTAGGACTGTGTAGCTTCTGTAAGTGTCAAAGTTATTGAAAAACTGTTTGTCCTTCAATCTTTGCCCTTGTCTTTTGTAATTTTTTAATACATGTTTTTATATTTTTCAAATGTTTGTTCTCTCTTTCACAGATTGAAAGTATAAAAATAAAAAATGAGGAATTTAACGACAACTATAAGGTAAATATTTTGTACTCTTTTCGTTACATTTCTATCACATTGAACTACTATTAGTTCCACTGCTTCATTTCTTTAATCCTCAGTTTCCTGCCTTTGCTACTTCCCTCATTCCTTTCTCTATTACCTACTTACTCAACTCCTTCCACTCTTTTTCTCAGTCCCTCTCTTCTCATAGTTCCTCACTCTTGTTCACTCACTCCGTCTCTATTACTCTTAGTGTCTTTGACTGATCACTGTATCACTATTTGTTCATAATGCTTTCTCTGTGTAGTTGAAGCACACTAAGGGGCATATTATGAATGCAGCCAATAAAATTATTGCTCTTTTTATTGGCAGAAAACTGGTGCAAAAGCGGCTTTAGCGGCAGTTTTCTGCCGCAAAAGCAGCTTTAGCGACACATTTCTGCCGATAAAAGCTGCAAAACTTTTATTGCCTATGTTGATAATATGCCCCTATGTTATTTACATTAGGGCTATATTGTCCAGTATAACAATCAAAATTGCTCTCCAAAGACACCAGGCAAAGCAGACGCTCCCTCAAACAGATCACCAAGCGCAATTTACCCTACTTACAATCTAGCCTGTTCTCTGTCGAGACTTTAGCAATCTTTAGAGCACAAGATAAGATCTTTTCACATGGAAGAGCCAGACGTATTGCAATTCTACTTAAGAAACAAGCATTGGCATAGACAATAGGTCTCGCCTTTGGGACCTTATACGTGTTTAGCCATGCAACAGTTGATGTTGCTGCACCAAGGATATTATGCTGCATAACTAAATACTTAGAAGGTCCCAAAGTCGATACCTATTGGCTATGCCAATGCTTGTTTTTCTTTCACTTCGTTATCTATTTTGTTTTTCACAATTATACCCTCTTCTGTATGTTCTTTGGTAAATAGATCTATTAAACAGTATCTCTTCTTTACTCCCTATAGCTGTCTTTCTTGAAACATCACTTTCTGTTTACTTTCCTTATACTTACACTTTTTTTTAAAAAACATTTTTTTTTTTGGTTAGCTCCCGGTCCGCGTACCGGGAAGCTAACCCGGGAGCGAACCAAAAGAAAGAGAGCTTGCCAGAGTGCTAAACATTGTAGCAATTTTTTTGGAAAGGGAAGGTAGTTCTGAAAAGAACTTTTTTTTTTATATTTTTGTTGTTTTATATTTTTTTTGTATTTTTTGAACATTTTTTGTTTTTTTTGTATTTTTTGAACGATTTTATATTTTTTTTGGTTTTTTGGGGGGGGGAAACAACAAAAAACAGGCGTTGAAAAGGGCTCAACAGGAGCAAAAAAAAATTACTGGGAGCGGTTAGGGCAATCATGGTGTTCATACGCCAGGTTCAGTGCATTGATGCTCATGTTGCCACAAGCTAATAATGCACGACAGTACATACATAAGTGAATCATGTGCCCAAAATTTGGTTGGATATTTGGCACAGTTTCCCGTGCCTCCTCTGGTGATAAAGAAACCGATGTTGTTGGTCTCGCCACAGGAGTTGGTCGAGGATTGTCCATCATATCCCTTAATTCCGCCCGGCTGTAATTTAGGGGATGTTTCCTCGTCATGTGCCTATGCATGGTATGATTACCATAGCTGTATTTTTTGTCCGTCCCTCTGGACAATTGTTCCTTGCATATGAGGCATGTTGCGTACCTGGCATTGACCTTTTTTTGGCCACGAGGGATGGAAAAAAACTGCCAGATGAAACTGGGTTTCTTTCTTGAAACCCGGGGCAACTCTTCCAGGAATTGTGGTTGTTCTCCCTCCTCATCCATCTCTTCATCTTCCTCCTCAGTGTTGGTAACCACCTGGGGAGGTGGTCCTCTCTTCCCATGAGGAGGTGGAGGTGGTGGTGGGGGTGCACCAGCTGAAGCAATCAGTGAAGCCATTTTCATACAATCAAAATAGGTCTTCCAAGAAGCAAAATAGGTCTTCCTCTCACAATAATGAAAGTCAGAGTGAGGAAAGAAGGAGTGGTTTTCATCATTTGGAAAAAACAATACTTCTCAACCAATGAAAAGTGTTATTTTTAGGTCACCTGACCTAGCCTTCCATAATTATGAAACTAAAAGTGAAATGAACCAATGAAAAGCTTTATTAACAAGTCACATGACCTCTAACGCTCATGTTACGCGCTGCGGAACGCTCCCCGGTTAGCTTCCGGTTCGCTGCGCTTCGCGCCTCGGTCCGCGCCCCGGGGCACTTCCGGGTGCGCTAACGCGATACGTCACAAGACGCATTTCGCGGCAACGCGATACGTCGCGCTTTCGCGCCGCGGATCGCTTCCGGGGAGTTGCGTTTTGCGCCTCGGTCCGCGCCCCGGGGCACTTCCGGGTGCGCTAACGCAGTACGTCATAAGACGCATTACGCGGCAACGCGATACCGTCACTATGTTGATTTGTTACCGGTTCGCGGACCGGATCGCGGAATCGAATTGAGCTAACGGGAAGCTTCCCGGTTAGCGGACCGGGAGCGAAACAAAAAAAATATTTAAAAAAATTTATTAATAAACATATAAAATATATTTTTGGATTTAAAGAAGAATACATTTTACAGCTGTAGATATTAGCTTTTAAAAAACCAATGAAATTCACTGAAAAAACCATAGGTTATAGACCATATATAGTTAGGAATTAGCATTTACAAAACCTTGAAAATTCACTGAAAAAACCATAGGTTATAGACCATATATAGTTAGGAATTAGCATTTAAAAAACCTTATTTTACTCACACAAAACCATTGAAATTCCATATATAGTTAGTTGTACTAACTATATATCGCGCACCCGCAATCCACTGCTGATGATGTCACATATTACATCATTCATGACATGGTCAGTGACATCACTGATGACATCACTGATGACATCTCAAATGACATCACTGATGACATCACTGATGACATCTCAAATGACATCACTGATGACATCACTGATGACGTCATCCAGTGACTGTATAATTCTGTAAAGTTAAAATATGTCTTACATATTTAAGAATGAGTGGATGTATAAATGTCTGGATGAAGGATTTAGTAGGTGCATGACTGACTGTATGAGTGAGTGGTTAAATGTGTCTCACTGAGTGCATGGGTTAGTGACTAAACTGTCTCAATTTGTGCATCATTATGTCTGTTGTTCTATAAACTGCTGCATGTGTTGATCATTAGCTATATGATTAACTATATGCGTTATTGATTGGTTGCCTACGTATTTGTATGGGAGACTGAGAGTGTGTATGGGTGGCTGGGAGGTGTATGACTCTGTGCATAGATGTGTGAGCAGTTGATTCACTAGATGTATGGGTTCAAAAGTGCATGTGGAAACAGCTGTATGGGCGGTTGACTGTGTGCATGAGTGTATTGCTGAGTGAATGGATATCTCAGTGCTACATGTAAAAGTAAGTACATATGTAAAACACAGTACATGTGAGAGTTGACATATATAAATAACTGTGCATAAGAGCCAGTGAATGTGTGAGTGGCTGTATGGATCATTGTGAACTTGTATCAGGGATTGTATAAGAGAGTAAATATGTGTTAGTATATGTTTGAATAAGTAAGGTGTGTATAACTGTATAGTTGAGAAAATGGATGTGTGATTGATTCTTTGCATGACTGACTAGGTGTGTGTGTGTAACTCTATGGATGAGTGACAGTCTGTGAGTGTCTGTTTACACTTACTGTATCTAAGGTTATATTAGAGTCTGAAGAGCTTCATCGTATTATCACATGAATGATGTCATCAGTGATGTCATCAGTAATGTCAAATGAGATGTCATCAGTGATGTCATCAGTGATGTCATTTGAGATGTCATCAGTGATGTCATCAGTGATGTCATTTGAGATGTCATCAGTGATGTCATCAGTGATGTCACTGACCATGTCATGAATGATGTAATATGTGACATCATCAGCAGTGGATTGCGGGTGCGCGATATATAGTTAGTACAACTAACTATATATGGAATTTCAATGGTTTTGTGTGAGTAAAATAAGGTTTTTTAAATGCTAATTCCTAACTATATATGGTCTATAACCTATGGTTTTTTCAGTGAATATATATATATTTATGATTACATATGGAAGGTGGCAATGTATAACACTGAATAGATCATTGTACATAGGATAAGATCATGCTATTTTTTCAAGGTTAGGTGTTGATTAAAAAAACAACTAGGACCGGAGTTATCTGGTGAATTGGCTCCATGGAATGTTATTGTCAGGCACTTTGCATGCATCTTAAGTCTGAACAATCAGGGGTTTGCTCTTTCAAACACCTTAGGCTGAGAGTCCACTAAGTTGTTAATGTCTTTAAGGATCACCCAACGGTAATCCTGTGCTGTGTGTTTCTTTTCTATGTAATGAGTTAACATTTTTGTGGTAGCTCGGCTACATCTCAAATTACTGCAATGTTCACAGATTCTCATTTTTATCTTGCAGGTTATCATCCCTTCATAATCTAGGTTGCAGTGGCACATCATTAGTTATACCACCCAGGGCATGTTTCACTTAGTGAAATTACTCAGTTGCCATGTCTTGGTATAGATGAAAAAAACTGTCTTAATCCATTTTTATCAGATGACAGACACTGCATACTCCACATGAGTAGTGACCAAAAGCTGGTACTATTGTGCCCTGTGATTGTGTGTTGTCACTAGTTGTTTTTCGGGGGTGTGTGTATACCAGCAAGTCTTGACGCCTCTGCCTCCCCTATGTGAAAGCAAAAAGGTTGTGGTATTGGTAAGGATACACTATTAAAAATATACCAGTGTTTATTTACGATTTTTGTCACTTTATTAGCTGCTATATTGAAAGTGATAATACATATTGATCTTTCTTCCTTGTCTCTCTTTCTTTGTCTGGGGGAGAACATCCACAACGGCCTATCTATTGTTTTTTGTGCATCCATTTCTTTGCTCAAGACACCATCTTTTGTGGGTATTGTTTAGCCTCAAGAGTAGTTGTTAGGCAGTTGGCTTGTATTTTATAGTCCCTTAGCTCTGAAGCGTTTCTCCTCAATGTTAGGTCAAAAAGGGAGATTGTCACTTAGGTGTCAGGGATTAAAGCTGTTGTATAACAGTAGACAGTTATTTGCAGTGGGTCTCTCATGAGTTGTTGTTTGTATAGACCCCCTGGTTTACCTTGATATTGAGGTCCAAAAATACCAGTTTCTACCTGCTTATGATATGAGTCAATTTCAGGAATTCGCTCTATACATGAAGCCAAGTTAGAAAGTTCTTTGTTGTTACTTCATTACCCTCCCAAATGATAAGAACATCATTGTTGTATTATTTCCATAGTCTTACATGTTTGTAAAAGGGGTTCTGATGGTAAAGGATTTGGTGAACCTCCAAGTGTTGGACATAGAGACTAGCTATACTCAGTGCAAAGGTGTTTCCCATGCTGTTCCCGTGTTTTGGTAAATAGAGGGCTTCTTCAAATCTGAAGAAGTTGTATGTTAAAGCCCATTTACGGCATTCCATCACAACATTTCTTGATGTCTGGAAGTCCCATTCTTCCTCATAAAGCACTTCTTCAATTATATCCAGGTTTTCTAGATGGGGGAGATTGTTGTAGAGACTTGCCTGGGTTGTATTGTATGGCTCTCAAAAGGCAAAGTACTGCTGGCCTTAGAAAGGCATCTACAAACCTAGATAGAGGTTCCAGGATCTACCCTATCCCAGATACTATTGGTCGATTCCAAAGCTTTATGTATTTTATGGATAGTGTAGAAGTAAATGGTGGTAGGGTTCTTGTTGGTCAGGAACTTGCGGTCCTTTTGTGCAATCCAATCATGTGCCAGAGCCGTTCAGTCATGCTGGCAATCTGTACTCTGAGAACGTCTGTGGTGTCTGTGGTTAGTGATTCAGAATTTCTCCATGTCCTAGAAGTCTTAGAAATTCTATCCAGTGGGCCTCTGTGGACTGAAAGACCATTGCCCTACCTTTGCTGATTTAATAACTATGCATTAGTCAATAGCCAGCTCTTGTATTGCTGCCTTCTCTTCTTTAGTGGTGTTATCAAATACTCGTAAAGTCCTAGGGTCTATATCACCAATATCTTTCAAAACAGCCTTCTCAAAAGTGAGTAACTGGGTGTATCTTGAGTCATACTCCTGGTGGTGAATCTGACCTGCTCCGGTGTGGGAGCTCATGTGGACCTGGATTCCCTTGTTCATCCTGCCTTCCGGGCATTCCTGGTATGCCCCTAACAAAGACCTTTGTTGGTTGTGTGGGTAATTAGGGTAAGGGCCCTGTGGTGGTCCCCAGTGCTTCAATGGTATTGGATGTATCGGAGGGGGTGGAGGGTTGTAGTAGTATTACATGGGACATATGGGGGCCCCATTCTCTCCCTTGTCCATAACCCTGTCCAGTAGCCCTTCTTTAATTCTAACCATGGGTGTAAAATCCGTTTCGTTTGCGGAATTTGCAGATCTTAGGCAATTTCGCAATCGCGCAAATTTCCCCAAAAATCTGCAAATTCGCAAGCTGCGGATTTTTGTGCTTGGTCGCGCTTGAAAAATACAATATCGTGCGCCCGGCGTTGACTTACCGTGATTCTGAGTCCGCCGAGTTGTATTTCTCCTGGTTTGCGTGTGCTGCGCCATTTTGGATCTTGCTGCGTGCGAACGCAATTATGTCATCGCGGCTTGCCATCTTGCACGGCGAGAGTTTGACAACGCGAGTACGTCATAAGGGCCCACGATTATGCATTGGGGGAGTAAACAATGCCGAATACGTAGATGCGGCCTGCAGTTGACTTCCGGCAGGAGATTTGAACAGCTCGCTTTCCCGAAATTGCAAAAATTGCAATTCTGCACAAGAAATCCACCGCAGGAAGCATAAACCTTCTGAAAATGATGCTTTTGATCAGAATAACTCCTCAGATTGACATTTAGCTGCACATTTTGGTGCAAGGAGTCCATTTATGGGGGGGTGGGAGGAAGGAAGTGCCCCAGAATCTCCAACTACCTGTTCCTGTCCAGCAGGCTCCACCCAGTGCTTTGTCCATGTCCTGGTCACTTTAAATTTGGATCTGGAGCTGGAAGGATTACTTTTTGTGGTTGCTGCTGTATATTTGTATTTGAGGACTTTTTGGACTTTGGAGTTTGGATCACTTTTGGACTTGAGATTTTACAAGTAAGTTGGTTTGTTTGTTTGGGGCATTGCAGTTGCTCTAACTACAGTTTTAAAACTTTTTTCACAAGTTTAAAACAATATATATTGTGGGTAGCTACAGTATCCAGTAGGTCCAGGGTTAGTCATGGGTGCATGATACAACTGTTTCTGTGATTTGTTTTTTAAATTAATTCTCATTTATGTCATGGAATTTTAGCTCACTGTTATATGCTGCTTTTTTAAATTTATTTTGGGGTGCCTGTAAAGCCTCACTAGCCAGTAGGCCCAGGGGTAGTGAGTGGTGCATGTACCAAGTCTTTCAGGCAGGGCCTGGCCATGTGGCTAGGGGTCAAGGGGGCATTTTGAAGCCAGGCAGTGTGCTCAGGCCTGCACCCAGTCTGCCTTACTTTCTTCCATTAGGCCCAGGGGTAGTGAGTGGTGCATGGACCAAGTCTTTCAGTGGCGTGTCTTGAATTTAAACATCATTGAGGGCATGGATGGCATTGTATTGTGGTGATTTTTGTGTGTTTTTATTACTTTTTGGGGTGGTGTTGGGGCCAGGCCAGGTGGGTGGGTGCCATTTTGAGGCCTGGTCCAGGCAGGGCCTGGCCATGTGGCTGGGGGACAAGGGGCCATTTTGAAGCCAGGCAGTATGCTCAGGCCTGCACCCAGTTTGCCTTGCTTTCTTCTATTAGGCCCACGGGTAGTGAGTGGTGCATGGACCAAGTCTTTCTGTGGGGTGTCTTGAATTTAAACATCATTGAGGGCATGGCTGGCATTGGATTGTGGTGATTTGTGTGTGTTTTTCGACTTTTTGGGGTGGTGATGGGGCCTGGCCATGTGTGTGGGGGCCATTTTGAGGCCTGGTCCAGGCATGGCCTGGCCATATGGCTGGCTGACAAGGGGCCATTTTTATTTATTTATTTATTTATATTTAATTTTATAGAGCGCACAGCTACCCGGAGGTTTCCCGGCGCTAAACCAATGAAGAGAGTGTACAGTAGCAGAATTAAAGATCAAAAAGCCATGTTTTGAAGCCAGGCAGTGTGCTTTGAGCCATAGGCCTGCACCCAGCCTGCCCTGCTTTCACCCATTATGCCCAGGGGTAGTGATTGGTGCATGTACCAAGTCTTTCTCTTGGGTGTCTTGAATTTCATCATTGAGGGCATAAATGGCATTGGATTGTAGTGTGTTTTTTTACTTTTTGGGGTGTTTAACGGATGTTCCTCTTGCTTCCATTGCTTTTAGGTGCACACAAGAACCACCAGTGCCAGGAAGAAGTCCTGCAGCGGTGTGACGTCACGTGTGGCCACAGACAAGACAACTCTGCAACTCGTGCAACTGCAGCCTGCTGTTCTGACATCTGAAGAAGATGGGCCCAAAGAAAGGTGGCCGTAGCGCCTCAGCAAAAAAAGTTGCCAGTGCCACTGCCAGCAAGAAGGACCAGAAGATGCAAGTGGCACCACCTACCAAGGAGACTGGTGTGCCCACTGACACTTTTGGAGAAAAAAAAAACTACACCTGCAGCAGCAGCGGTGTCCGACGGGGACCAAGCTGGAAGCAGAACCTCCACTTCATTGGGCTCAGTGCCACCACACAAGTTAGGTCCAAGACCATGAGTGCTGCTGCGGTAGCCGCTTTGGTTTTTCAATCCCTATTGACCAGTGATGTTGGCTCATCACAAGAAAGTACCATCCAATCAACGCCGGGCGTAACTCAGCTGACGAGTGTTCAACAACCACAGGTGCAACGACAACCACAGGTGCAACTAGTACAAGCGCAAGTACATGGGCAAGGAGAGGCGCAAGGAGAGGCGCAAGCAGAGGCGCAAGCAGAGGCGCAAGGAGAGGCGCATGGAGAGGTGCATGGAGAGGTGCATGGAGAGTTGCATGGAGAGGTGCAACTAGAGGTTCATGGAGCGGCACAACTGCCTACAACGCTTGTCTCTCCAGAAGTAGGGGCACGTCAGGAACTTGATATTCAAGCAGAGGTATCATCCGAAGAAGACACTCCTCCTGAGGATGGGGTGGGTTTTCGAGAATTTGTGGCAACAGTCTGCCCTTAATGGAAGGTTCCTAGACGATCCTATTTTGCCAGAGTTGCGGTTCCAGCACTACATCAAGATGTGCTGGAGGTGATTGGGGCAGCTTTGCAGAAGAGTGCTGTTCACACTATCCACTTGACAACAGACATGTGGACCACTTGCCAAGCCCTTGATTACATGTGTATCACTGCACACTGGGTCTCTTTTGCAGGGGTTAGAGAGAAGACAAATCCAGGTGTTGACCTGGACACAGTTTTTCAAGCTACACGGAAACATGCACCATTACTCATACTGCACCTAACCTTTTGGACGAGTTTGATAGGAAGGTCTCTGAATGGCTGCATCCAAGAAATCGCATAGTTGGTTATGTTTCCACGGATAATGGCAGTAATATAGTTAGGGCCATGGCTGATGGTGAATATTTCAGAGTGCCTTGTTTGGCGCACAGTATTAACATCGTGGTGCAAGATTTCTTGAAAAAAGAAAACACAGTCAGCAAGTTACTGACCACCTGCCGAAGAATCTGCACACATTTCAGCCATTCTTTTAAGGCCGGGAAGCAGCTGAGGAGCATTCAACATAAACGTAGACTGCCAGTCAAAGGACTCATCCAGGAGGTGTCAACACATTGGAACTCAACCTTTTACATGCTTGAGCGTGTGTCTGAGCAGTGGGGGGTAATAAATGATTATGTCTATAAACTGGGCTCTACAATGAAAGACATGAGGCTAGAGTTGGAGGAATGGAAGCTAATTGCAAGCCTGACAGACATGCTTCATCCTTTTGAGGTCTTCACGTGTGAAGTCAGCAGGGAGGACTGTTCTTTGGGCAAAGCTATCCCATTGTTGGTCATGCTAGAGCACCAACTGAAGGCAGTGTGTTCAACGTTCCGAGATGATGCTGAAAAGCAAGACACATGTCAGTTGGTGGAGAGGTTATTAAGCCGCCTAGTTGACAATGAAAGGCTTAAAAACATACATACAGAACAACATTGCATATGTGCCACTATTCTGGATCCACGGTACAAAAAGGCAGTGGCCAGCAAAGCATTCATTCCTTTTGATGAAGCAGATGTTTCAAATTACAAACATTGGCTAGCTGTGTCAGCCACTCGGTTAGAAAAAGAGCAGCAGGAAATTCAAGGAGCCAGCAGAAGTAAAACTGAATCAGTAGGACATCCGGCGGCAAGTTCTCCCGCAACCGTGGAGAACCTTGAGTCGATGGTGCAGGCCTATCTGCATGACCCTACAAAGGTCTTTGTTAATAAGAACCCATTGCTGTATTGGTATAGGAAAAGGCCTCAATGGCCACTGATCACCAACCTGTCTCTAAATTATTTGTCTTCTGAATGGGTTTTCAGTGCTGCTGGTGCCATTGTAACTTCAAAAAGGACCCGCCTCTCTCCCAAAAATGTGGAGAGGTTACCACTGATCAAGATGAATCAGCACTTCATACCACCAGATTACAAAATACGTGAATGCACGCAGGAAGAACAGGACACCAACTTAGGTGACAGAAGTTCTTCTCTGTTCGCTGACCTACTCCCATCTCAATTCATAGAGTTTGAGGACAAGCTCTACTTCCCTGACACCAAGGCCTGAAAATGACTTCCTTTTTTTTCGTCCTCATTCGCCCTCATTCACTTTTATTCCTGTGTGTCTTTTGCAACTTTTACCACAACAAAACTCTCACAACAAGTCCATCAGCAGCACTGTCTTCATCTTATTTTCCCTATTGATTTGAAGGTGCCGCAGTCTGCATTCCTGAGGTTCACAAGTTCACAACTCACTCATGCTCCTCTATCCTCCTCCTCCAGACTCCACCTATCCATTTCCCTCAAGGCAGATGGATTACGAAGATATAAATAAATAAACTTACTGACTGACTCAGCGGCACCCTGACTAAGAGGATGAGTCGCATTTGGGATAAAAGCATTGGAGGCCATTTGTAGATGTCCTATTGATTTCTGCACTTATTTTAAAATTCACATGTCATTGTTTTATTCACCGTAACAATTGACTGTACCACTTTTAATAATTGCCTACAATTGTCACTGACTAACTAGTGAACTAACCTGCCCAGACCTCGGTCCGCCACGGCGTATGCCGTTTGTTGCGGAGGGTCACACAGGCAGCATACTCACTTCCGCTTTCCCAGACGGAAGAAACAGGTAGCGCTCTACTGGATCCGGCCCCCTTCCCTATTTAAAGAGGAGAAGTGTGGATCAATGGTTATAGCGGCAGACCCTAATGCAGAGGTCTAGCCCGGGACCAGGGTTCAATTCCCCGCCTTGGCGGGTCTTGTGCTCAAAAATTCCACTGACCTGATAATTCTCGCCTCGGTGCCTATTCCAATCATGGAGTCCCACTCTGCAACTCTGGGCAATAGCTTGCTTAATCTCCACAACGGCCCCCACAACGCTAAGGATGCCTGGCCTCCACCTTGGGGGTGCCCAGGAGTGGACACCTCACAGGAAAAGCCAGGATGGGTTCCACAGCGGTATTCGTACAGGCGCCTTGAGACCCTTGCGGGTGAGTAGTGCACTATACAAGTATCAATTTACATTTTTACATTTAACCTAGAGGGAGGCGAGCCCGTCTGCGCCCGTCCGCGCCAGAATGCTGCCAGCTGCCACACCACTATCTTCATCATTGTCCGGTCTTCTCACTATACCCTCACCCTTGATAATGGCTATAACTACCTCATCTCACATTAGGTATGCACGAAACGAACTATTAGAGTTAAACCGTCCTCTCTTTACGGTATCAGAAAGACTACTAACTGATCTCCGGAAGGCCCCCTGTGCTGTTAACCTAGATAGAGCCATTAGTGAAGACTTGCACTAAGATAGATGACGCTCAAACCACTTCCACTAGCCCCACACAGGCAAAATATACAGCCAGATACTTTAATGCCAGATCTATCCCAAGATACGCTTTGGAGATATGGAGCCTTCTTGACCTCGAAAAACCAGACCTATGCTTTATATCTTTACATGGCTACATGAGCACGCCATTCCTGATCTTCATATAGCCTTCCCCCAGCAGTACTCTATAGTCAGATCTGATAGAATAGGGGGAAAAGGGGGAGGAGTACTGGCAGCAGCTAAGGAGAGCATGAATGTTCATATTATAGAAAGCCTTGTGGTAAATGAATCTGAAATCATAGTTTTCAGAGTGAACAGCCTCGGAAAAGAAGAAACATGGAAAGGGGCTTTGCTATATCGACCCCCAGGGAATAAAGGAGACTTCCCTAACACCTTATTGGAAATTATAGCCCCTCACGTATTGACAGCGGACTATTTCTTATTATTGGGTGATTTTAACTATCACAATGACGACCCGTCAAATACTGACACTGAAAAATTAATTTTGTCCATGAACACCCTCAATTTGACACAAAAGATCACTGGCCCCACCCATCAAGCTGGTCATACGCTCGATCTCCTATTCACTAACTCTCCTAATGTCTCGATAGCCACCCCTATTCCATTACTGTGGACCGACCACTTTCTGGTGAAATTCGCCTCAAATAGCCATACACCAGAAATCACAAGTAATAAAAACCTAAAATTCTGCAGGAATATGAAAAAGATAACGTTAGCTGCCTTCTCTGAGAATGTTGTGATAGACCAAGCAGATCCAAAGGAAAATGTTAATCTTGCAGCTATGTACCTGGAGTCTGCCGTTGAAAAGGCACTGGACAAGATCGCCCCTCTACGAATGGTACACTGTAGGGAGAAAATTTCGCCCTGGTTCACTGACCAATTAAAAAACCTCAAAACTTTAACAAGAAATGCGGAGAAAACCTGGCGGAAAAGTAAAGATCCAAATGACCGTAAAACCTATCAAACCCTACACACTAAATATATGAGGGAAATAAAAACAGCAAAAAGAACACACATAGCCGAACGAATAACCAAAGCTGAGAATTTGTCTAAGGAGCTTCACTACATCTTAAAGGAATTCACTTCCTTTAAAAGTCCACAATCAACACCAAAAACTGATGAATGGATGGAAGACCTTTCTAAATTTTAAGATGATAAAATCATAAATATATGCAAATCCTTTGAAATGGAGAATACATCCCTCCAATATCTAGAACAGGATCCATACACGAAAGAATCTGTATACACAAATGACTCTTCCTCGAGATGGGCCACTTTCGATTTGTTGGACAACGAAAAAACTATACTACTAGGACGTAAAATTAAATCAGGCTCCCCCAGTGACCAGTTAACCTCCAAACTATTTGCCACTCTTGCCCCAGCGCTAGTAGATTCTCTTTCCGGCCTCTTAAACACATCCCTGAAAGAAGCGGAATTCCCAAAAATCTGGAAGGCGGCAAGAGTTAAACCCATATTGAAAAAACCTGGCGCTGATGCAAATGCTTTTTAAACTATCGCCCTATCTCCTTCTAAAAATGTGTATGGTAGAGGTAAAAAACTGGATGGGCCAAAACCATCTCCAGGTGAATGGCACCAAATCTGAAGTCATGCTTTTAGGACGAGCAAGTGAACACTGGACCCAAGATTGGTGGCCTTTGGAACTAGGGGAGTGTCCTGTCCCAAAAGAATCAGTCCGCAATCTAGGGTTCCGCATGGACAACAAGTTATCCATGAAGGACCATGTAAATCACACGGAATTATGGGGAGTCTACGCAAGGTCTTTAAATGGATAACAACCGAAGAACGCAGAATTCTGATTCAGGGCCTCATAATAAACAGGCTAGATTATGACAATTCACTCCTCCTCGCCATAAACGAGTGCATATATCAGGAAACTGCAAGTTGTACAAAATACAGCTGCTCGTCTGATTCTAGGTCTACCCAGACGATCCCCCTCTATGGTGTGCCTAAGAATCCTACATTGGCTCCCAGTGAAAAAAAGAACCATTTTCAAAGCCATGTGTCTGGTTCATAAACACATGTACGGCCTTGGACCAAAATACTGGACTCAGAAATTGACATGGTACCGGCCTGGTCGACAGCTGAGATCAAGCACTAAGTCACAGCTCACGCCGCTTAGAGTTCAAACTGCCAGAAATGGCGGTCGTGCCTTTTCGTTCATGGCACCATTTCTAAGGAACAAACTTCCCATAAGCCTACGCACAACAACGGAACTCATGAGCTTTCGTAAAAAATTGAAAACATGGCTCTTCTGCTAATTCCATCTCCTGGCTCATTCTCCCTCCCCAGGACTGTCTGCATGCGCCATGAGACTCCCTCGGGATGTGATATGTTGCGCAATACAAATATCCAGACTAGACCAGACTAGACTACATGCTTGCTGGTTGCTGACAGAGTTACTTCTGAAATTGACCGGAGAGGCTGCCCGGTGGGCCCTCACTTTCCGAAGAAGATGCGGACAAAAAGTAGAACAGGTAATGAATAATTGAGAAGATGGCATGCAGTGGACAGCAATGGCTGTCTAGCTCTGATGAAACCAATTGCTGTTTGTTTTTTGTGCATGAAATGAATCATATGTCTTGTCTTAGTTATTATTTATTCTTTTTACACAGTAATTGTAACTCATGTCAACTTCTCTGTTTTTTTTACCTTGTTTAATTCAAATTGTACTTCAAATTCAGGGGCCACTATGTTGCATTTTACAATATGCAAAATGTCCTTGGAGTGGATTCACTTGCCAATATACCATGCTAATTGATTAAGTAATATATCTTTTTTCTTTACAGTCACTCACTGGGATGGATGGATCATCAGCGTCAGTTTACGGAAGAACTATGGCCAATTTGTGAGTGGCAAACAGGTAAACCAGTTTACAACAACTATTACAGCAGAACTACATGTCTGTCTATTCGTTGTATGTAGTGGTCGAGGGCGAGGCATTGCACTGTTGTTGTTATGCCAGGCAGCATTTCATGTAAAATTGGGGCTATGTGGCTTGCTGCATACAATTAAATATTCTTTGTCTGTTTGACAAAGACGCTTCACTCAGTGGTGCCTGCCTTGGCCATCTGCATGGCACTGCCTCAGGCTTGGGCCAAACATCCGTTATGTTTGCGAAATTTGCTGTTTTTCGGTTTTTTCGCGAATCTCGCAAAATTACTAAAAAATCGCAAAATCTTGGGCAGAACGGATTTTGGCCCATGCTTGCGGCAGGGCCATGCAGACAGTCAAGGCAGGCACCACTGAGTGAAGCATCCTGATGTAGCATACCTAGGCTCTTTGACACAGACAGACAAAGCATATCTAGGGTTTAGGGTTCGGTGCGATTTACTAGGGTTTTTGGGTCTAAGTTGGTAGGGTTCCCGCTGAGTCAAGGGCTCAGCTTTCATTATGATGTTGGCAAGGTTTTAGGGGGGTTTGGCATTTTTTGGTCCAGAATTGGCCGAATTATGGCCTTTTTTGGTGTTTTGCGGGCGCGTGTGTTTAAGTGAAAACTAGTCGTAGACCTTCTTCTTCTTCTTCTTCTTCTTCTTCATCTTCTTCAAAGAGCGCAGTGGTTCGATTTTGTTCTGCCTTGCTGAGATTCTTGGGAATCGCTGGAAAAAGTGTCCAGGTAAGTTTCAAGAGGATCGAAGTAGTGGAAGTGCTGCAAAGTTGAACAGCAATTTTTGGTGAACAGCGCAATTTGCCATGTTTTGAATATACCAGTATTGCATCATTTTGGGGGGCTGTTTGGGGGTGTTCTAGATTTGTGGGGGTGGGCCGGGGAGTCTGGGAGCACTGCTGGGATAGACTAATTTTGATTGCAAGTGGTTTGAAGAAAATCCATGGTGCAAAAGGGGTGTTTGGGCCTAGTTGCAGACATCGTTTTGGCACAATTTAAACTGAGGCCTAGTAGTATTGCGTGTTTTTGGGGGGCTGTTTGGGGGTGTTCTAGATTTATGGGGGGGTCTGGGTGTCTGGGAGCACTGCTGGGATAGTCTAATTTTGATTGCAAGTGGTTTGAAGAAAATCCATGGGGGAAAGGGGTGTTAGGGACTAGCTGCAGATTGCGTTTGGACCGATGTTGACTGGTAGGCCGAAAATGTTCAGTCACATTTTCCATTTTTGCTTTTGGCCTGTTTGGGGGTGTTCCACTTTTTTGTGGGTGGGTTGACGGATCTGGGGGCATTGCTGGAAAGGTCTAATATTGGGCGCAAGTGGTTTGGAGGAAATCCATGGTGAAAAAGCTTTTCCGTTTTTGCTCACTTGACTGTTTTTGGGAAGATATTTGGGGGGCTTCTAGGTTTTTGGGGGTGGGTTTTGGGGTCTGGGAGAACTGCTGGCACAATTTAATTTTGATTGCATTTGTTTTAAAAAAAATCCATGGCGGAAAAGGGGAGTTAGGGCTTAGCTGCAGAGGGCGTGTGGACTGAATTGAAGCCAGGTAGGCCCTAAATTTTCTAAGTGTGAGTTTTTGCATTTTTGCTTTTTGCCTGTTTGGGGGTGTTCTACTTTTTTGCGGGTGGGTTGAGGGGTCTGGGGTCATTGCTGGGAAGGTCTAATATCGGATGCAAGTGTTTTGGATAAAATCCATGGTAGAAAAGTTTTTGCGTTTGTGCTCACTTGCTTGTTTTTGGGGGCTGTTTGGGTGGGTTCTAGGTTTTTTGGGGGGGGGGTCTAGGGGTCTTGGAGCACTGCTGGGATAGTTTATTTTTGATTGCAAGTGGTTTGAAGAAAATCCATGGTGGGAAAGGGGAGTTAGGGCCTAGCTGCTGAGTCCGTTTGGACCAATGTTGACTGGTAGGCCGAAAATGTTCTAAGTGTCACATTTTCCATTTTTGCTTTTTGCCTGTTTGGGGGTGTTCTACTTTTTTGCTGGTGGGTTTATGGATCTGGGGGCATTGCTGGGAAGGTCTAATATCGGATGCAAGTGTTTTGGATAAAATCCATGGTGAAAAAGTGTTTGCGTTTTTGCTCACTTGCTTGTTTTTGGGGGGCTCTTTGAGTGGGTTCTAGTATTTTGGGGGAGTCTGGGCGTCTGGGAGCACTGCTGGGATAGTCTAATTTTGATTGCAAGTGGTTTGAAGAAAATCCATGGTGGGAAAGGGGAGTTAGGGCCTAGCTGTAGAGTGCGTTTGGACCGATGTTGATTGGTAGGCCGAAAATGTTCTGTCACATTTTCCATTTTTGCTTTTGGCCTGTTTGGGGGTGTTCTACTTTTTTGCTGGTGGGTTGACGGATCTGGGGCATTGCTGGAAAGGTCTAATATCGGGCGCAAGTGGTTTGGAGGAAATCCATGGTGAAAAAGCTTTTCAGTTTTTGCTCACTTGACTGTTTTTGGGGGGCTGTTTGGGGGGCTTCTAGGTTTTTGGAGGTGGGGTTTGGGGTCTGGGAGAACTGCTGGCACAATTTAATTTTGATTGCATTTGTTTTAAAAAAATCCATGGTGGAAAAGGGGAGTTGGGGCCTAGCTGCAGAGGGTGTGTGGTCTGAATTGAAGCCAGGTAGGCCCTAAATTTTCTAAGTGTGAGTTTTTGCATTTTTGCTTTTTGCCTGTTTGGGGGTGTTCTACTTTTTTGCGGGTGGGTTGAGGGGTCTGGGGGCATTGTCGGGAAGGTCTAATATCGGATGCAAGTGGTTTGGAGGAAATCCATGGTGAAAAAGTTTTTCCGTTTTTGCTCACTTGCCTGTTTTTGGGGGGCTGTTTGGGGGGCTTCTAGGTTTTTGGGGGTGGTTTTGTGGTCTGGAAGCACTGCTGGCACAGTCTAATTTTGATTGCATTTGTTTTTAAGAAAATCCATGGTGGAAAAGGGGAGTTAGGGCCTAGCTGCAGAGCGTGTGTGGACTGAATTGAAACCAGGTAGGCACTAAATGTTCTAAGTGTGAGTTTTTGCATTTTTGCTTTTTGCCTGTTTGGGGGTGTTCTACTTTTTTGCGGGTGGGTTGAGGGGTCTGGCGGCATTGCTGGGAAGGTCTCATATCGGATGCAAGTGTTTTGGATAAAATCCATGGTGAAAAAGTTTTTGCATTTTTGCTTGCTTGTTTTTGGGGGGCTGTGGTGGGAGAGGTGTTGCGCCGCGGCCAGGGCGACTGACGCTGGAATCTGGGCACCACGGTTCGATTCCCGGCTCCGGCGGCAGGTTAGCCCAGCACCATGTGACTCTGGGCAATAGCTCGCTTAATCTTCCCGACGGCCCCCAGCGCCTAGAGACCCTTACGGGTGATTGTGCGCTTTACAAATGTGGACTTTACTTTGGGTGGGTTCTAGGTTTTTGGGGGTCCATGGTGGAGCGCGTTTTGGCACGATTTGGAGCTAGGGTTCAACTTGGTAGCAGTATCGCATGTTTTTAGGGGGCTTCTTGGGGGTGTTCTAGATTTCTGCGAATGGGTACAGGGGTCTGGGAACACTACTGGTAATGTCTAATTTTGAATGCAAGTGTTTTTAAGAAAATCCATGGTGGAAAAGGGAGGGTTGGGCCTAGTTGCAGAGTGCGTTTTGGCACGTTTTGAAGTTAGGGTTCAACCTGGTAGCAGTATCACATGTTCTTAGGGGGCTACTTGGGGGTGTTCTACATTTTGCAGACTGGGTTCAGGGGTCTGGGAGCATTCCTGGGAATGTCTAATTTTTTTTTGTAATTTTCTTTAACCGCATGCGCGCTACCGGGTTTTCCAGCTGTGCGCTGAAAGCCAGCTCGTCATCCGCGTAGCGCAGGTAACGCCCATGACGAGCTGGCTTTGTCATTAGCATCGAAGGGGTTAAGGAAATCCATGGTGGATCCGCAGAATTCAACCATAGTTACTATTACTATCCTTGTAAAGGAGAAGCAGGTTACGCACTTTTGAAGTGATGATTGTGTATAATAATAATGTCAGCTCTGAAAACTGAAAGTATTATTTTTTGACTACACAGCGTACCTTAGATTTTTGTAACTGGTTCACTTCCTGTTTTTTCGCATCAAAAATTACAGGACGGCTTTCACCATGTGCCATGGAACAAACGCTGAACTCAGACTCAATCCGCAATTACTCATCAGGCAGCCGGTGGACAGTGTGTCTGGTCACCAATATTGATCGACTGAGCGTAAGATGGAATGGAGGAGTATATCGCGAATAACAGGAATGGCTGGATGCATGCAACTTCACCAATTCAACAGGACAACTACAACATAAAGTTACAGTATTCTCTCCTAACTTCTCCTTATCTTTTAAATGCTATTTTTGTAAAAAACTTGAACTTCTACAAATGTGACTAGGTGCATTTCTTTGTTCTCTGCTTCAAAGTCATCTCTCCAGCTATTTCATATATTTCTTTGCTATTTGTATAACTAACTTAATGTACTATTAATACGTGTTTATTCTCTATGAGGGCAAAAAGGCAAGTGAAATTGCGTAATTAATGCAGCCCTTTACTAGTATCAATGTCAATTTGTTTCCTCATACTTACTAATAAGATGTAGTAAGTACAATTTTTCAGTAAACCTACCATCCGTTTAGCAAACAACTTCATGCATGCAGTAGTGCACTACCTTTATGTCCCTTTAAGATTCACGGATATCTTTGAATCCAAAAATGTGTTTCTCTTCTTTTGTTGTTCGCCCATGCAGCGTTTTTTTTTCTTCTCTCCACAAAACTTCTCCCCAAAAATCCCATTGCCATCCAATCTTCAAAAACCCTAACCCTCTTCCCCCGGGTTGTGTGGTTTTTCATTGAGGTATGACTATGACAACAAGAAATTCCACAAACTTGCAGGGGAGGATAAGGTCTAAGCACCAGAAAAATGTTGGAAAATGGAATTTCATGTGCGACATTGTGGATTGAGCATCAATCATAATGCTCGTACACATGACGAATCAAATGGTTAATTATTATGTTTAAGTATCCTCTGCCTTCATAATATTTCTTATATTAGCCATAGTCCACGAAACTAGTACTTATATTTAGAATACTTTAGCACTGCTTAGGCTACAATTTATGGCACTGTTCTGTAGCGTACTATCTATCGTACTGTTTCTAATGCTACGCTCAGGCCACTCAATGTTTCATTTCCTTTTTTTTCATATGCTGCTACTGCCAATGTGTGTATCACTACTACTACCAGCACAACAATGATATTTCATCCGTCGAGGATTCAAGTCAACAACCAACCTTAATCACCATTTGCCATGCAGGCAGCCCTGTGGCTACCCCTATTCTCAAACACAAATCACAGGTAAGATAAGCATTTTGGAGAGGTTGAATAATGGGCTAGGACTGGGAGGAGAGCAGAGACTGCCAGTACTACTAGTAAAGTACTAGTAGGGCTACTGAATTCACTAACTCGGTTACTGGCACTTTGGTACATTTCAGGACTGGATGTTTCATTCATGCTGGTAAGTTGGAAGAAACCAAACGTCCAGTAACCACCGCCCACCCCCACACAAAATAATATGAACGTGTATACTATGTTTTGGTATGAAAAATAATTATTAAGAAATATATTCAATTTGTCCAAAAATAAAATAAATTAACCCAACTCACACCCTGCCGAACCTCAACCAATGTCTAAAAGTCCAAAAGTCCCCTTTCCCAAACACCCAATTCCCCCCCCCAACAGTCTTTAAAAAAGGGGCAAGGGACAGTCACTTCCTCCGGTGGCGTAGTGTGGACGGCTGTTGCTGCACGTCCCTCAGCTCTTTGCGGAGGTCCCGGAGCTGGCGCAGATGTTTTTCGGCCCTGGCCCGGACAGCCATCTCCTTTCGGGTGAGCTTTTTCGGAGTAGCATCTATATGAAGAAAGAAAGCAAAATACTGTAGCCAATAGTCTTTAACATAAAGTCAAAATAATTCAACGGAAAGTTGACTCGCAGTAACACCAGCAAGTAGCAAACACAGTATAACATTTTGGCAAGTATCTTTCCGCTGTCTTTGTAGGCCTGTGACATTACTGATAGTTTTAGGAATTCCACTAGCAGGACTAGGGATGGACTCACTAATGCATAGTCAAAGAGTACTAAAAAAAGTCTTCTGTTTTTTTCTCTTGTTTTGCAAAAGAAATTACTGGTACGTGAACTTGTGTTAGCCAGCATGGCAGCTTGCACCCAAGAAAAACAGACACAAGCCATGATGACGCAGACTCGCAGTACTTTAAGCAGTACATGCAGGAGGGGATAGGAAGCTCTTACTTTTCTATAGGCGTGGCCATACTCGGTTACATCAAGGGCTATTGCTCAATGTAATGATATCTTTCGCCCTGCCCCCCTGAGCCTTGACTACTACAAAATAAGAATGAAGATTATTCAATTCTGATCATATATCATTATCCCGTCGATCACAGAATCTTTAGTTATATGATGAATGCCTTTAGGTGCTTTGTTTTGATAAATTGAGTGAACTACAGCGATAGTCCACCCATGACACAGCTGAAATAAAATTGTTAACATTGGGAGTGAGTATGGTACCCATAATTGACGGAGGAAGGGACTTGACTTGATATAATGTTGTCAACTATACAATCCATACACAATAGATGCTGTGCTTGCAAAGTAAAGTACTGTACTGTTAGTCAAGGCAGGGAGTATTTGTGAACAATCACAATTTCTAGTATTTGGATTTCCTCAGCTTTGCTACTCTGGCACGGACACGCTGTTCAAAGTAACAATCTTCATCCACTCAGCGTCTGCTCTACTACATCATACACCTCATCTATCGATGAGGAAAAAGAAGATAACATCCAGGCTTCCAAAGTACGTCTATCATTCTTCTTAATGTCTCAAATGTATCAAGTTTTCTTTTTCTCAACAACCAACTAACACCCTTTTCATTATATTTTGGAAACTACCGTCTTCTTCGCTTGACTTGCATTCAAAAACATAATTCTTTACAGTCATAAAAGTTAAGACTCGCTCATCCTTCGTTTCACCCTTCTTTAACTTTTCATTCTTCACATCCCTAAAGTACATCTGATATGACTTGGCTTCACGATAAAAGTTTGCCAGCTGAGTTGAAGTTAAATAGAGGGGGCCATTGCTTACCTGAGAACTACCGCCGCTAATGCTATTACAAGTCAAGGTTGACTGTCTTCTCCATGATAGCCAAAAAAGTAGTTCTAAATTAGTAACAGTTCTTAACAGTACAGTGTACTTGTACTAGTGTACTGTGTACTGTACAGTACATCATACACTCCTTTGCGAGCCTACTCAAAAATGTCAATAAGTAAGGAGTATAATAACTTACCACAGTCCGCCGCTGCTGATCCTTCCCCCCAGCTCCTCCTGGTGGTGCCACCGTATCCGCCCCTAGAGTGGAGCCCTCCGCACTGCTGGCCCCGGCACTGGTGGTCATCTGTGCCACATCACATGTTGTGACGTCTAGAAAAAACATATAATATTTTCAGATGCCATACACAACCCCCTATTTCGTCTCGTAATGGAAGAAAATGTTACATAACACATTTTTTATTACTGGGATTGAAAAAAAGTAACGGTTATGCTTATTCCATTAAATGCTACACTTCTTAGGACAACTGATGAATGCTTGCTTAACGTGCACCATTTTTCTAATTACAGAAAGAAGATTACATTGCCCTTCTGTCAACAGGACGATTCACCAACTACTAGTAAGTCATCACCAGCAGTACTTTAAGTACTTTAAAGAAGGTGGTGGCTCCCATACAGTTATTCTAATAATTTCAGGTGTCTGTTAACTATTACATTAAAGTAATTTGATTCATGGGAATGTTGTTTAAACTTTAACATCATCTATCAGCAGTGCTCGCTCCGAATACTACGCTATTAAAAATAAAGAAAATATTTTTTGATTTCATAATTGAAAATAAAACTTTAAAACTAACAAACACTGTGTGGTTTTTGTTCATGAGTGAGTGAGCGGAAGGGTTTGAACTACTGCACTTGGCAGTCATGTTTCTGTGACTCAGATAGGCCGGGACTCGGCGGTAGTCTTCTTCTGTTCTTCTGGGTTGTAAAATCATTGGTCAGACACACTAGATAGTCGGTCAGGGGATTGGGGGTTCAACTTCTGTTAGGACTGAGGTATGTGGAAAGTCGAACAGCACCTATCATCAATAATGTCCTATTTCTCTTGTCCATACTTTTTTATGTGCACAATAGTCCCTGAAACATTAGCAGTATGGTATGAGCTCCTAGCAAATCAAAAAGGCAACTGCTACCTTTTTCTTGGTGTGAACATTGACATTTTGTTGTTGGAAATTTTCAGAGCACTTACATTAAGAAGACTAGAAAAGACAGCAAGGGCAACCCATATGACTGCACTCAGTGCCTAGAGCTACTGCTGGATCAGAGTTTTGTTTAACACCGTTTGCCGACTGGGCAAGCTTAGCTACCTACACAAACCGACTCATAATTGTAAATAGTAGTAGCGCAGAGAGTGATGGTAGAGGCAGAATAAGAATGTAGAAACAGTTTGTAATGAATAGGAGCTGTAAAAATTAGGGAAGTAGAAGTATTAATATAACAATAGAACAACTTACTGGGGCCAGCAGAAGAGCCTGTAAGGGACCAATCCTGTGACTGTCCACCTACTTTTCACCAGAGTCTCAATGGTGTTAGTCGCCTTGCCCCTGGGAGGTGCTGATGATCATGAAATAAAGAAACACAACATGGATGATTGTTTTTTTGAAATATTTGATTTCTTTGACCACAATCTAAATTTATCTCAGGGAAACAAATTAGCAACAATTGCACTACATGTATTGACCTATCTAATCTGGTCAACTAGGAGGATACTACTAGTACAGTATTGCTGGATTAGCAGACCGTCTACTTGGAAAGTTATGTAAATCACTAACTAAACCAACAACAAAAAGGTTCCACTACGACTGCCAGCACTCAGCAGCACGCAACGTGACAGACACAGTCCGTCATCATGATTGCAGAGCACTAAAAAATGTCCTACTACTTCTAATAACAAGTCATAATATACTCAGCCTATCAATCCATCACTATCTCTTCTTTTTAGTGGCAGCGGGAGTACAAAGGAATTACTAGACTTCAGTCTCTAGTCTCTCTAGCATTACGCAGTTCTGTCAAGTACTACACTCATTATTTTCTCAGGCCAAATGAGCATAAAGTTGCAAACAAGTAAGCATAGTAACAACGCCACTGAGGAGGTGAGCACCTGCAATCACAGAAGCTATTTAAACACTATTTTACCTGCAATGTAATCGAATAGGCAGCATTCTTGCTCTTCGGGAAAAACATATATTAGCAATATAACACAGAGCAGAAGAATACAAAGTAGTTATTAAATAGCTACTCACCAAGGCCAGGGATCTCTACACCTAGCAGGTGGAGCAGGTCCTGCTCCCAGTCGAGGACGTCAGCCCACCGGTGCGTCGCTTGGTCGTAGGTGCGCCGGACCCCCGACTCCCTCCGCATGGCCCGGCACACCTTATCCCACCACTGGCAATGCTCCCGGAGGCCATACCCTTGACCAGGCCTGCCCCCTGCTGCCACGGTCTTAGGGAGGTGGCGCTGAACAAAAAAAAATGTGGGCGGCCAACTCCACCGCTGTAAAAACCTCCCTGGCCACTACATCAACTCCCCTCATTCGCCCGCAAGGGAGACGGCTAAGGGGTGCGGGACCCTTCCCCTTTGATTTGCGGGCTCCCTTTGCCATGGTCCTGGCCGAAAGAAGAAAAGAATAGGGGGAAGAAAATGAAATAAAATTAAATGAACAAATAAGAGCAAAAAAAGTTCAAAGAAACAAAGGATTGCAAAGATTAAAAGAGGATAGAAAAGCCAGGCCCAGAACCATAGCAATGAATGAAAAACAAGATGGGCGCGCCTATTGAGGACCGCGTCGGTAAGTTTGCACAATATTTCCCCCGTGAGCATGCAAAAACAAGCGCGAACCCGTAATAGCGCGTCGCACACAACGCATGATTGCCAATAGCGCCGGGAAACGGAAATACGCAACACGCACAAGATGGCCACGCCCATGTACGACCGCATGGGCAACTTCGCGAATACGCAAAAAACCCAGCGATCACGCAAAAAAAATTCGCAAATTCGCACAAATTCTTGGATTATGCAGATCTCGATTTTGCGCATTTCGACAAATACTTATTTAATTCCTCTTGCCCCTGTGGTTCTCATGTGCACTTGAACTGGAGTCTAAACTAATACACCTCGGGTCTGAGCTATCACTGTTGGAATTATAGTGCAGGCTCCTCAATGACATGACATAATCATCCTTAATGTATTGGTAAACCCATTCATGTGTAAAAATATTACAGCTTTTTTATCTCTGAAATGTAGTCTGTTTAGTGTTGCTTAGAAATCACTCATAGTTTGGTTGAGGTCATCAAGCCTCTGTGTGTGTGCTTTTGTTCTTATTTGCTTGTATGGTTCTTCAAACCGAAATAAAGATGATGATGTTTTAAGTTTTGTTTATGATATCGTTGTTAAAAATATAGGGCGGGATTATGATGCCGGTGGCAGGTTCACTGCCATAGTACGGCCATTCTCCACCAGCCAGATTAGGATGGCGACCAGTGTGCAGGCGGACGGAAAGCCTAGCAGGCACCATCGGCCACATTAGGATGCTGCATTCCATCAGCCTTTCAATGGCGGTTCATCTGCTATTTGAAGGTTGGCGGAGATTGACTTTGGGGGCCCATTGAGGGCCCCCCTTGTGCATAGGCACTTCTGTTTTGTACTTAGGGGCACCTATGGTGACCCCTACATTTCCCTGCACCAGGTGGCTGCTACTTAATGCAGGGAATTGCACAACATGCAGCCAGCAGCACCCACCATAATAGTAAAAACGCACAATGGGACTGCCACAGTGGCGGTCACATTGTAATTACATGTGCAGGACTGCTGCTATATAGCTGGCCGTTCTCAATTCCCAGGAGTTAAGTCCATCCGCCATCATAATCAGCCCCATCGGTTTTGAAAAAATCATTGCAAATTAGACCCAGATATACGCCAATCATTCTTGACCATGCTCCAATGGAAACAGTCCAGTCAAAACTGTCAAGTCAAGTCTTTCCTGAACCCGAATACAAGCAACTGATAAAAGGTTGTAGCAATGAAGTAGGGTCAAGTCTGATTTGAATATTGCTGGGTCCTAATTTAGATGGCATAGTGTGCAAAATAATGATGGACTAGAACTCTGAGTGACCTGGTGTATTATGTGGGACCGAGCTCTCTCAGTGTCTATTATATATGGTTATTATAATATGCATAATTCTACGTAAACCAGTGAATTATGTGGGTTACTACACTGAATGTATATCATTTTTACAAAGAGCTTTAAGTGAGTCAGTCATAGTTCTATAGAGCTCTGAGTGAGTTTGGTTATTAGCAATCACTGATATCACAGATTTCTAAGTGACTATTTGTATTATCTGATAGAGTCCTCAGCACAACTTGGTATTTCAGAAGAGTTATGAGTGACCTCTGATATTTTCATAATAAAACAATTGTAGTAGAAGATGAACACTAAACCCCCATTGGCTCATAAGCTCACACTGAACAACCTTACAAAGTGACCACTTTATCTTAACTTCAATTTTACAAGTTCAAATGAAAAACTGTCCTTAACATCCTCATAGGGTATACCAATGATTCAGTAGCACTCTAAAGCCAAGACTTCCAAGTAGGTCAGAAAAGGTATTTTGATTTATAAGCAAAGTCTGATTTGCACAAGTTGCACTAATGAATATAAACTTTGTGACTATCAACCTAAAATAATAGTGGGGCCAGGATATTGAGGGACACAATATCACAAGTTAAGTGATTATGGGGAAATTTAAATGAACTAGTCCTAACACCACATTTAAGTTCCTTGAAGATATACATCACCAAGGTACTTATATGTTGAGTTATGTATGCAAAATCTATGCTTGCTTACCTACTGGTAATTCAGTGTTGATAATTTATCCTCGATATTCTGTTCCATTGATATTCTGATTACAATATACAGGGTACACATCATTCGCTCATGGATCATTCTTTAACTCCCAGCTTCCAATCATGTCTTAATATTTGCCAAAATATATTTTGAAAGTGCTGTCATAAACCTCTCAACAGATGACTCTGATGAATACCTGGTGCAATATTCCCTACCATGTGGCAATGCCGAGTGCACAAGTACTATGTGGACATGGTTAGCGCCCATCCTTCAAAGTTACAGTATGTCATGACTAAGTAACACACAACTCTCTGATATCTAAGGCACTTCTTAAGTAAACTGACTTAGAATGTGTATTGTGGGTTGTCATAAAGAAGCTGAGGTCAGCTCTAATGTAGGAAACTAGGGAGGTTGCCAGCAATCAACTTGCTAAGTTATCTTGCTTTACACCCTGACTCGTCTACTTTTTTTGATCCCCATATTTCAAATGCAGCTTTCAATCCAGACTGTATGTTTCCATTCATCTTCAAAGGAGTAACCTACCAAAGCTGCGCCAAAAAAGATCGTACTACCATCTGGTGTGCCACCACTAGCAACTTCGACACTGATCATCGCTGGATCGAATGCTATGGCAGAGGTAAGTGTAAAGCATTTGGGTTTTATTCATGGATCTTAGAATCACTGCCTGAATCAAAATTCACCTTGCCTCTAGAAATGTGTCTTGGAGTGTGCAAAAGATATACTGGTTTGAAGAAACTCTACTGTGTGTTCATGATAGGATACAAGGAGCAAGGAGGGTACATGCTTCTGTATTCTGCACTCCTCTCCCTTAACCAAGGCTCTAGAGGCTTGATCGTTAGCACCTGTTCAATTTCAGTTTTTTTAACCAGGTTACAGCCCTGAATTGTTTTTGTAGATACAGCCCCTCTAGACCTGTTAATTCA
Organism: Lissotriton helveticus; assembly: GCF_964261635.1. Lineage (NCBI taxonomy): Eukaryota > Metazoa > Chordata > Amphibia > Caudata > Salamandridae > Lissotriton > Lissotriton helveticus. The sequence continues at coordinate 2,000,207,507 of NC_136067.1, forward strand.
AAGCAATAGGTACCCCACTATAAGTGAGAAGATTCTCCTAATGTGTCATATTTTACCCTACAGGAGTTCAGGTGCCCAGTGCATCTCTCAAGGTGGCTGTATTAGGGTCTGGCTCGAAAAAGACATATTAAGAACAAACACGATATAAGGTAAAATCATGTATTGTTGCAGAAAATCCAACAGCCCTTAATAAAACAAATAGGAGCACACAGATCACAAGAAAAGCGATAAGTTTACAGTTAGTCTCCCAAGATCAGGGGCCCATTGTATAGCAGATATACTTTTTTTATTAACTCTGGTGGGTGTATATATGCATTTGGTGACAGCATTGGTTGCACCTACTAACCTACTGGATAGTGTATACAACAATTTCAAAGCAAACAACAAAAATTATTGTAAAGTAGCCAAAGGCTTAACAGGTCATTTATAAAAAAGGAATTATTGAGATTGACATTAATTGACACACTGGAAATCCACTTTTGTGATCTTAATTTATTATACTCTCTTTATTTTCTTCTATCTTATTCAAGTGCAAGTACTTAATTGGAATTTATAAAGTGGCACATCTAACACCTGTTTTACCCCAAGTTTGTGGGCAGGCTTGGAGCTTTTTCAAGTCCTGCAAAAAATAGGTGGAATTTTAGCCATGTGATGAGGCAAAAGTCTGTGAAGGAGCTGTAAGGATCACGGGCCAGTAAAAGGAAAAAACATTGTTGAGTCTTGGATGCACATCGCAGTCAGATCAATTGCCAAAGTGCATGTCCTCCCTGGTGTGGTATGCATGTTGGGATAAGAATGCTGACCTACCTCACATGAACTGTCTTGCCAGACCTGCATAAGTGATATCCGCACCTCCTGCCTACTATTTTTGCCTGACTGTGAGACTATTGCAAACCCATGGCGGTGCTCAGGTTGGAACGTCAACACTGCTTGCCACTCCTGACCCATAATGCAAGACTCAAACGTGAAGGGGCACGCATGCCTTCGCCTGGTGCACAATGTGCTGCCTAGCACCAATAGAGGCAACCTTGCACCATGGTGCAAGGTTGCCTGAGTGGTAAGCAGGATTGTTTTTGTGCAGGAAAGTACCCCCGAGGCACTTTCCTCTTTCTATGTTTCATGTAGAAAGAATAACAAATGGGAGAAATAAAGATATTTCTCCTATTTATGCCTCACCTGGGAAGGTGTGGTATTTTGATGAATTCCCAGGTCTACCAGTAATGGTAAATCTGGGAATGCATCAAAATCCATGGGTGTATGCGTGGGAACACACATGCCCTACTCATGGAACGGCTCCCTGGGGCAGAGTAACGTAATGCAGCGAATTGTGCTGCATTGAGTTACTCTAGATTCATCAAGCAGCTCTGGGCCACCAAAAGCTCTTGCGCCCCGTTACGTTGTGCATGGACATCAAACTCTTTAATAAATATGCGGGGCAGTTTCCTTGCATTGATCAACAATTCATGACAGTTCTTTCACGGTTTTTGCCTGATCATGTGGCTTAAGAAGTTTTTCTCTCGTTAGTTATAACTCTACAGCAGTCTGAGAAAATAAGTATGGAACAGAGCATGGAAAACATTCACTTTTAAAGGACAATGAAAAAAATACTGACACTAAAAGCATATATATTTTTTCACAAATAATAAGGACGTTGCAAAGCATTTGCTCCTTAAATCACTCACATCTAAGTTTTCTGAAAGCTTGATAGGGAAAAATACATTATTTTCTCCATTACAGTGTGTGGTTGCAAAGGTGAGAAATCCATGGATGAACCCAGAAAGCTATGCATTTCAGAAAAGTAGAATACATTCCAAATTCACCCAGGGCTCATTTGTTTAGACAGAACTATGGTTTTCAAAACAACATTTTTATGGAGTTCTTTTTGCAGTGCTTGGTTTCTATGACGGAACCATTACACTTTTTCCACTGAACAAGACTGTTTTCATAGAAAGGTTATTTCATCATTTTGATATTTCTATATCAATAAGATCTACTCCTGATAGCAGACTGTAGGGCATCATTTCAAAATGTAATGCTTTCCTTGATACCTAATTTGTATACTGTCATTTTTGGTACTACAGGACGATTTATGAAAGAAATATACTGCAACATTCCCCTTATGTTTATGAGTCATAGATGAAGAGCAGTGGTTCTTAACCTATTTACTTCTTTGGAACCCCACCTAATTATTGCTGAAACCAGGGACAACAACTGAATCATTATAGAATCTGGGACCTCCAGCAAGCCATAATTGAAGCCAGGGATCCCAGTCTAAGAATTTTCAATGGTTTGCACCGCAAAACAATATACAAAAACAAGCATTCATCAAGCAAATAAACAATTGATTAAATATTTAGTTCATAAACAAATATAAAAGTGAAATTTAAATATTAATTTTAATAGGAAGATTAGAGATTTTCTAAATTAAGTGGAGGTCACTCAATGTCCCTACTGTACTCTGTTTGAAGCCCATGCAAAGTTCCCACAAATCAGTCTGGGGCTAATAACTTAGTGCCTGATTTAGATGTTGGTGGATGGGTTTCTCCCACACAATGGTGATGGATAGCTCGCCTACCTAAATCGAAATCCCATATGAAATAATGGATATTAGATTTCGGCGGACGGGATATCCGGCACCATTTTGACGGAGTAACCTGACCACCAACATTTAAATGAGATCCTTAATATTTATTCTCCAATTTCAGATTCCAACACATTTACAAAACATTTAAAACATTTCAATGACACATTTTGCTTCTCCATACACAGTTTAATAATCAGTTCATATTATTTAATTTTCCAAGCAGTCGTGGATCCCTTGAGTAGGATCGGCAGTCCCAGAGGTGTCCCCTGATCACAGGTTAGGAACCTCTGATGTGGAGCTTTCATCCTTTGGTGGAAAAGCGTAGACAAGCAAAGTCAGCAACTGAGCTAAGGCCTACAATGATTTTTCATTATGTACCCACCATGCATTATTGAAACTGAAAAAAAGAAAAAGAAAATTAGGTGCCAAGTGAAGCATTACATTTGGAAATGATGTCCTACAATCTGCTATCTGGAGTAGAACTCATTTATATAGAATTTGATCATATTAACGAAAATCCAAAATGAAAACAGTCAGACTGACAAAAATGAGGAAACTTCATGCTGGGGAAATGCCAAAATGACAAAATACCTTTTTCAATGAAAATGGCCTGGTTCAACGGAAAAGGTGGTTCCAGGGTAGAAAACAAAGGACTGTATAAAGAACCAAATTCTTACAATTACTACTAATATTTGAATTGTAAGAATTCAAGTATTGGTTTGTAGAATTACAGGGTTGCAATAGTGGATGAAGATGGTACAGATGTAATGGGGAGGAGGCAACCGAGAGCTCACAAAGGCAGGAAGGAAAGTGATAGGATTGGGGAAGGGAAACTAAGAGTGGGGGAGAAAAAAATATGACAGAGGACTAAGGGGGTTAGGAGGTATCCCCCAGGACTAGAGAAACCAAAAATCACAAACTGAGGTAAATAATCTTTCTTCAACAAAGGCTTTCACTGAGTTGATTTGTTAGACTCTTTCTAAGGATTCCTGTGTATGAAGAACGTGTTGCAAAATGCTGTTTGCAACTTGCAATGAATATTTTTGCGACCAGTGTGTTATTTTGCGAACTGACCAATGAACTACGGGGTCTGTTATCAAAATACTGAATAGCAGTGGGTTACAATTTGACATACTGTATAAATATTATAGAGGTAGGTCGCAAATATTGACCCACTATGATTCACAGCCATCACAGGGATTGTGGCATAGGGGTTAGCAGACCACCATGTCTGTGCCTGCTTTTAAATAAATCAATCATTGTTTTTTTAATTCAGCCCATTGTCCTGAAAGGGAAAGTGGATAATTTTTTTTCAAAATTAAAATGTTACATTTGAACTAACATTATGTTTTTTCAGTATTCCCATTGGAGAGGGGTCCCTTCAGGAGTCCTTCCCATTATTGAATGGGTTACATCTGCTTTTGCACATTCTGTAAAGTAATAATGGTAGGTCACAGGATTTCAGTCGCAAAATATTAATATATCCCATTCAATATTGGTATTTGAAAGGATGCCCTAAACATTCCCACCCAAAAATGGTTTGATATTTAGTTGCAAAACCAAATTGCAATTTGGTAATGTGTTACGGAATCATACTTTGGGTTAGTTAAATATTGTCGCAAATGGGCTCATTTTGCAAATCAGACTTTCTACAAAGCAAAATGCCATCATACATTTAACGCCAATTTATTAATCCCTTGTCCAGTTGTGCTGAACCATGGTAATGGGATGTACATGGCTACTAGATAGAAAGCATTCTGATGGCTACCACTAGTTGAAGATGCCACTACAAGGCCAGTCACTGGTCTGAAGAAAAGGGAACATATACTCAGATATTGTTTAAATACATTAAAATTGAGCATTACAAAATATTTCTGACTTTCTTGTGTGCATATTCAAGTGGTAAATTCCAAAACAAGAAGAGCAACATAGTGTACAAAAGCAGAAAAGATCAATCAATTTGAGAAAAGGGGATTTCACCAAAATGTGCAATGTGGGTTGGCGACAATATTAGGCTAACCCGTGGAGTTTTGAAACTAATGTCCCAAGGCAAGCCAGGGAGATATTGCTTAATTGAATTGTACAGCTTAGTTTTCTTTCATTATTACACTGCAAACCATAGTGAAAAAGAAGGTTTTGTCATGTTTACATGCTGAAAAAGGGAATTTCCTGATAGCAAAAATGGTCCTAACATCCACACCTCTCTAAATAAAAATAGTACCTCCACATTTGAATGGAAGGGGCCAACACTGTGACCACGTCAAAGTATGTGTGACAAGCAAGTTTCAAAGAACCTTTGTCATGATGTATGCCTACAGTATTAGGCCCATTTATCATATGACTTCTGGGGAACCCGATCAACACCAGACATTTTTTAAGATCACAAACCCAAAGGAAGTCAGAAAAGTTTGAATTGCATGTTTGATGATCACCTTTCTCTACCCACATTTTCTCAAAAAACTACATACTATGCCTAAATAGGAATCAGTTTCCCTCTGTGCAGAATGCTGGTTCTCTATATAATGTGCAAAAAAGAAGTACGCTGTGCAGGAGTCCAGTGGGTTCCAAATTAGTTTACAGAAGCTTAAGTAGATAATACCAATGCTCTCTTTTGTGGAAGCGTGGGTGAGCATTTATGCCTATCAGATGGCAGTGTTAAGCAAGGTGGGGTATGTAAAGTGATCCAATCAAGTTGCTGTGTTTTCATTCCAGATAACGCTCCGACAGTGTACCAGGCCATTTCCAAACTGCATAAAATCTCCGAATCTATTCATATGGATAAAGGAGATTGTTCGTTGATGGGATGGTTCTGGGAACTAATATCCGTCTGGGGATGGAAGATTTTGATGGTCATTGGGTTGATCTTAGCCATTCTTTTCCTGTTTATGCGTACAGTGTGCTCCTGCTATATGTGGCCTCTGTGCTACATCGTGTATAAGGAAACCTGTATCAAGGGAAAAGCTAAGTAATAGCTATTTTGAAGGCATTTGTTGGGGTCAGTTTGGATATCTTTCACTATGTTAGTGCCTGTTCTGGGGGGGGGAGGGTAGCGATAAGGGTGGGTTTGGGACTGTTGGGAATGTTGAGTGGCTTGATTGGGGAATGGTACTCACCGGCGTATCCTGGAGGGAGCCGCGACTTACTTACTTACTATGTTTTTACAATTGGATTATGGGTCCATTACCTGATGTAAAATGTATGACTTGGAATGTGCGGGGTTTACACTCTATGCAATGGCGTTACAAGGTCCATTCCTATCTGGTACACAGAGGCACGCAGATAGTATTCCTACAGGAGACACATCTAACTAAGACTGAAGGGTTAGCATTGCAGCGTAGGTGGAGAGGGCAACTTTATTATACTACATATTCGGCTTTTGTGAGAGGGGTATTGATTTGGGTCCGGGAGGGGGGTCCCTTTCCAAATGACTGACCAGTTAGTAGACCCTGAGGGCCACTATGTGGTGGTTATGGGACGCCTTCGAGGGCGGGATGTGACCCTTAGCAGTATCTATGCCCCTAATGTGGAACAGGCAAATTTCTTTGCTCACATGTCTGAAACTCTGGCCATCTACTTCACAAACTTGGTATTATTAGGAGGGGACTTTAACTCCATAGCGGACGTGACCATGGATAGATCCCACCCCCCGTTGCCTGATGCCCCAATTCATAAGCTATCGAAGATAAGATCCCAGTGGAAAGATATCTGGGGAACCATAGATGTATGGGGTACAAAAAACCCTGGAGAATGAGATTATTCATACTTTTCGTCATGCGTGATTTTGAAGTACTGGGTTTTTCAGAACCCAGCGGTGCCAGGGAACACACCCTAAGACTTCGAGTCCTTCCTGTTTCAGACTACAGAAACACAGAGTCTTCTTGGTGAAGTCAAAGATCGAAGTTATTAGCTGCAGCCAGTAACAGGTATCCTAGAAGTACAACACGGTGTATATTCTGAGGAGACTGCTTAACTTACAAAGCCACAATCGTCCAAAACTATGAGCCACACCAAAAGCATACTGGCTGTCAGTGTATATGGTCACTTTCATTCCTTTTGACAACACACATGCTCTCGTAAGTGCAATCAACTCCGCTGCTTGAGATGAATTATGTGGAATACGTGCAGTTTCAACAATCGTATGCAAAGTCGTGACAGCATATGCCGCAGTCGTATCACCATTCGGAAGCTTGAAGCATGAACCATCTACCCATAAGGTACCATCACACTTCACAAGAGGAGTCTCTCTAAGATCTATTTTCCCTTTCGTTTCTTCTTCTGTCCTGAGAAAGCAATCATGCTGTTCAGAAACATCTGTCTCTGCTACAATCGGTAACAACATAGCTGGATTCAACGTATTGCACCTCTTTATGTGCACATGACTCGCTAAAAGTGTCAACTCGTAACCTGACAATCGAGCACTAGTTAAGTGCTGTGTCTTGGTCCTGTTTAACAAAGTGTCCACTGCATGTGGAACCATCACAATCAACATATTATTCATCACTAAACCAGCAGACTGTCGAATAGAAACAGCTGCTGCTGCCGTGGCTCTCAAGCAACGCCTTAGCTACCGGATCCAAAGTCGACGAAAAATACGCGCATGGACGCTGGTTGTCCCCAAAAGACTGTGTCAGCACTGACAATGCACATCCTTCTTTCTCATGGACATACAGTGTAAAGGACTTACTGTAGTCGGGGGTACCCAACACAGGGGCCGAACACAATGCATCACGCAATTCGGAAAAACTTTTCTGACAATCTTCGGACCACGGAAGGGGATTCGGTGTATCTTTACAGGTCAGTGCTACCAAAGGTTTGGCCATCAAAGAAAAATTTGGTATCCATTGTCTGCAATATGATGTGATACCCAAGAAAGCACGCACTTCTCTCTGTGTCATTGGCACACTCAATTTTGCAATTGCCTGAATTCTTTCTGGGGTCAGTTTCCTTCCCTCCTTCGATAAGAGATGACCTAAGTAGGTCACTTCTTGTCGACAATATTGCAGTTTTGAAAGAGACACTTTGTGATGCAAATCAGACAAATGACGCAACAATGACAAGGTGGCTTCTTTACAAATCTCCTCAGTATCTGCAGCAACTAGCAAATGATCGACGTACTGAATAAGGGCAGCGCCATCAGGTAAAACAATCGTATCAAGTTGTGTTTTTAAAGCTTGACTATAGATTGACGGACTCTAACAATAGCCTTGAGGAGCACGTTTGAACGGGAAGCTTTGGCCTCCTAAACTGAAGCCAAAAATATCCCTGCTCTCCTCGGCAATCGGGATGCTGAAGAAAGCATTCTTCAAGTCAATCACCGAGAACTAAGTGGCTGAAGCTGGAATCATAGTTAATAGGGCAGTGATATCAGGGACAACTGGAAACTGTGCCACAACTATTTTATTGACCTCTCTAAGATCAATCACAAACCTGTAAACAGGTGGCTGGGAAGGGTCAGTACGCTTCAAAACAGGCAGGACAGGACTATTACAAATGTTGCCTCTTGTCTCTTCAATTACATCTTTTTCAATCAAATCATAAATGATCGCTAGCAACGCCTTTTCACCTTCACTAGAGATCTTGTATTGGGGAATTCGCGGCATTTTAACATTGGCTTTCAATGTCACAACATATGGCGGTATTTCCAAAAGACCCACATCATTAGGACCAGTAGCCCAAAGAATATCGGGAAGAAACGACAATTCTGTCGGAAGTTTATCCTTCGACAAATACATTGGGGAGACCACTTTCTTACCCAGTGTAAGTTGTACTCCCGAAGGAGAACAATACAATGTTGCATACAATCTTTTCAACAAACCCAATCCTAACAAGTTCTCACCACAACCTGTCATCAGAATAATGGATGCTTTCAATTCACAAGGTCCAACAGAAAGGGACATAGGACTAGAAATCGGGTTCCTAACCGGGGCGCCAGAAAAACCTACTGAAACATTCGTTTCTCCAGACAAAGGTGCGCCAGGGAGTTTAGAGTGCATAATAGAACTCTTCGTAGCACCAGTATCCAACAGAAAAGGCTCTGACACACCTGATGTAATCACCTCAACGTAAGGCCCACTCTGATCTACTGGAACTGAAACAAATCCGTCTCGTTGTCTATGGCTGTCCTATCAATCATTACCTTCCATATTCTCATCTTCTGCATAGTAGTCATCAGCATAGTACTGAGTCGTCCTACCAGACGCGTTATTCTGCTGATCAAAACTATTCATTGAATTCTGAGGCGGAAAGGAACGCGCGTTCAGGGGGAAATTTCCACGTCCTCTACCTCTAGGAGCTTGTTGAACACCTCGACCTCTTGCACCAGAGGCACCATTCATACGCTGTAACAAAATAGGGCAACTATATTTGAAATGACCCTCTTCCTTAAAATATGCACATTGATTGGGGCCTACAGGAACACGTGGTTGAGAAAACTCGGACCTTTGCGATTTTCTCTGAAACTGTTGAGGTTGCTGATAGTTACTCTGACCACCACGTGGCGGATACGCTTGTTGCAAAAGAACCTTCGTCTTTAATTCTTTAGTTTTCTTGTCTGCTCTATCCTTTTCATCTTTATCCCTATTTTCGTAGTACTGTGCAGTAGCCAATATCTGTGCTGAAGAGGAAACGGCCCAAGAACTCTCTGAATCTTTCAATTTCTTACACAACTCGAGAAGCAAATTGTGCACAAACTTGTCAACGAACAAGCGTTGACCACCTTCTGTACTCATGTCTTCAAACCTGGTGAAGAAATCGGACAAGGTTTCATCCTTCTTCTGCTTACATGCAGATAATTTGTCCCAATTCACTCGCATAGCAGGCATTAAAGTTTTCATGTAAGTAACGATCCTACCAGGAAGTTCTGCAACTAAAGGCTCAGGTTTTGCACCACCAACTTGTCGGCCATCTGCAGCAGCAATATTAACCCATGTGTCACCTAACTCTTGCGCATGATCAGTATGTCGAATCAATCCCCATAAAGGCTGTGGAACCACATTTCCAAACAACATGTCTATATCGGCTAGATTCATAATACATGAGTCTGCAGTCTGAGATAATTCCTTGTAATACCCTGCAGGGTTTTTACGGGGATCAGGTAATGTCCGTTTAAGAGCCAATACTTCAGCGCGCTTCCATGGAACATGCACCAAACACGCTGAAAATGGGCCGGTATAGCTGGGGGATTATTATTCAGACCAGCGGCTACTTCTTCCTTCCATACTGGAGGAACTTCTCTCATGGGATATTGTCTCACCTTCTTCTTAACAGAGGAATCAGGCTCAAACAATGATCGAGAAATACCCTCCTCACTCCTAAACGATAATAATGTCTCAACTGCTTTCTCAACATCGGAACCCACAATCGTGCCTTTTGCAAACTCGAACCGTACACGGCACAAATCAGGCGGATTGGATTCCAAATCATTGTCCTCCAATTCTTCACAAAGAAAAGCACACATCTTCTCAAAAACATATCTCTGCTTCGATGCTTCCCATTGATGGAAGACATCCATAACAGACTCTAGCTCGTATCTTGTGGGGTCTGTAACCCATTTATGCGCCTAATGATCCAATATCTCCCACTCTCTAGGATCAGGTAATTGACTACGCAACTGTTTGCGTGTTGAAACAGGGGTCATACTTGCTGCCCCAAAGAAAGGAGATAGAAGGTTAACAACAGTATCAGTCATTCTCTGTCGAACAGAAGGAGAAGTCAACGAAAGAACAGGAGGAAAAACAGAGTGAGGTAAGGCAGACGCAGAGGCAGTATCAGAAGGAGTGTCGGAAAAGGTAGTCAGTACATTAGGCAAAGTCGTAGGGAGCACAGGTGGAGCAGGTATGGTCGGTGGCCCTTGAGGAGGCTGCACCAGAAGAGTAGGAGCCAACCAAAGAGGAGCTGGCGGCTGTGAAAGAACCTGAGGCAAAACAACCGGGGTTGCACAACTAAAGGTTGCGGAGGTGCTGTAGCACTCTGCATATAAGGGGATGGCAAACTCAATAAGTGTGACATTAAAGGATATTTTTCAAGTTCTTTTGCTGCATCTTGCTGGAGAGGCGGCAAAATTGGATAGCATTTATCAATCGCCATTTTACGTTGCCTCTCCAACTGCTCACTTGCCTGTTCTTCTTTGTTATCTTTAAACTGCATAGCAGCTTGCATTATCGAAATACCCTTTTCTCTTTTATTTCTCTTTGCTAATTTAATTTCTTTCTGTTTGGCTTCCTTTCGCCATAGGCGGAAAGAGTCAAACATCGCCGGCCGGGCTTTCTTCTTAAAGAGTCTAACCTCTAGATTATCTAAGACCTCCGTGTCAAAACTACCATATTGGGGCCATTTTAGAACACCACCTTTTCTGGTGTATCGGATCCATCCTTCGTTATATGGGATGGGGCCTACGCCATGTTTCACATAAAGTTCATAGGTTGGAGTTCCAATCGGAGGATCTGGACACGAGTCCTCCAATCGGGAATCCCTATTACAACCAAGACAAAACAAATTTCCAAGTCTGCTAAGACCAGGCATCTTCGCTCTCTAGTCTAGCTTCAAACTTCAAGGGGGTACCGAATACGATAGTCTTTTGAATACACGAGTCCCTCGGCTTTGGTACTTGCAAGTTCCAGATCAAAGATCCCAAGGGGATACCAAACTAAGAACCAAACTAAGGACTGGGAGACGCTCCACTCATACTTAACTGAGGTATCGATGACATCACCAGAAGACTCTTTTATCGTCTCGCTCTACAAATCATCAAGGGTCCAAAACAGGGAGATAGTCAGGTCAGCAGTCCTTCGTAGCCGTTGGGAAGCGGGGAACATCGCAGCAAAGACTTTCGGACCACGACGACATACAGGGGTTGATGAAGGGTTGGCCTTCCTCCAGAATTTCACACAAAGCTCCTCACGAACCTCTGGCTTGGACCGGTACCGCTGAAATCGACCCACGTTGGGCGCCAACTGAAGTACTGGGTTTTTCAGAACCCAGCAGTGCCAGGGAACACACCCTAAGACTTCGATTCCTTCCTGTTTCAGACTACAGAAACACAGAGTCTTCTTGGTGAAGTCAAAGATCGAATTTATTAGCTGCAGCCAGTAACAGGTATCCTAGAAGTACAACACTGTGTATATTCTCAGGAGACTGCTCAACTTACAAAGCCAGCCATCCCTTTTTATAAAAAATATTATGCTTTAGGCAAACATTTCTTATTTTACAGTTGACCATTCACATATTTTTATGACAAAGAAAAAGCAGAATCATGATGACAAGCTTATTTTCAGTTTGTCCAGCCCACAATCAATTACCCGGCAAGGCCCAACATTTTTCATCAGATATCGACTGACCCCTAATAAAAACGGGCACCTCCTCATCGTAAAGCAGGTCATAAAGTAGGAAACAGAGACAGGTGTGTGTAAGATTAGGCATGGTTTGTATGCGATGAAAGGTTTATGGTATGCTGTGCCTTGATACTAATCTCGATCGGCCACTGGGAAAGGAACTGGCCGAACAGGTTTGGCTTCAGGCAGTGGAGTCAGCTTGCCCAGGTCACACAAAAGTCAGCAAAGGTGTACGTGTCCTTAAGACCCGTTTTGGCCTTAGTCATCGGCCTATGTGAGGGCAACCACAAAATGGCTGCTGTGCACAAAATGGAACCCGGGGGTTTAGGATGGAATCTGTGATATTATGGTGATCTCGTCACTCGAAGACGATGAAAATACTCGTATATAATATACTCATCATTCTCGGTCTATTGATACCAAAATCGTCATGATTCGACGATGTTTATGACATGGGTTCAGAATTTTCAGTACCACAATTTGCATGTGAGACTTAATGTGATTTTATGTAGCACTGGACTCGCTACTAAGGTAGCTCATAGTGAATGTTTATCGCATACCATTTCAGATTATAACCCACTGCTGGTGAGTTTTTTCTGGGCCCTTGACCGCCTAGCCGTACCGTCCTGATGATTGCATCCGGAGAGGCTGGATTACCCGGTCTTCCGTGTTGAGTTGGAGACGGGAATGGAATGATACTTTAGCGATAACGAGGGTACAGCCACACCGACTGCAATAGAGTGGGACACCTTTAAAGTGGTGATCCGGGGCTTGTGTATTACTAAATGGGTGAAAGTGCGGAAGATGTTGTTACAAGAAATTGACTTAGCAGAGAGAAAACTTAGGAAAGCCGAGCGAACACACTCATTAACTCTGAGGCACAGGAACTGGTTTTGAGTTCTACGGAAGCTGTGGCTGTAGTAGTAGAGCACTTGAGGTGCTTTGACCATTGGGCTTATCTAGCCCAAGCACATGCCAAAAGGGACAAGGTGGGTACTTTGCTGGCGTGGTTGGCCAACCCCCTCCCTAGAAGCACTCCTATCCTGGCACTGGCCTCCCCGACGAGACAAATGGAATACACTCAGCATCAGATAAATGCCCGATTTTGTAACTATTATGCCGATTTGTATGATAGTTGGCTGTAAGCCAGTGAAACCAACATGCAAGACTTTCTGGGAGATTAAGAACTACCCACAGTAGATCTGGAACAGGCTGACTCCCTTGGCCAAGACATCACGCTGTCTGAAATTAGATGCGCTATCAAACAGATGGCGTGTAACAAGACTCCGGGAATCGACGGCCTGCCCATCGAGTTTTAACCGACCTATATAGATTTCCTTTCCCCTATATTACTGTTGATCTTTAGAGAAGCCCGGGAGTTGGGGGTTCTGCCGGCCTCAGCTAGGGAAGCAGTCATCATCCCTCTACTTAAACAGTGGAAGGCCCCTACTGACCCCTCTGCGTATCGCCCCCTGTCCATGCTCACCACGGATTATAAAATCTTGAGCCGTATTCTGGCCAATTGACTCCTCCCGCACATGGTACGTTTGATTCATCCTGATCATGCCGGCTTTATTCCTACCCGCAACACCGCAGGTAACGTACACCGATTGCTATGCATTCTTGGTGAGGACCGTGACGGGGACAAACTGGCGGTAATCCTTTCGTGGATATTGCAAAAGCATTTGATAGTTTAGAGTGGCCCTACTTGTTTTTTATTATGAGAGCTTTTGGACTTGGGGAGGGCTACGTGCGCGGGACGGAAATATTAAATTCTTCGGCGAGCGCCAAAGGGAAGGTCGGAACGGTCATCTCTTCCTCGTATCCAGTGGGGCGTGGTACTTGACAGGGGTGCCCGCTATCCCCGCTGTTATTTGCCCTGGCCATGGAACCATTGGCTGTTAGTGCTAGGCTGGGGAGCGCATACCAGGGTCTGCGACTCCGAGGTCATATGCACTTTATCTTGTTGTACGCAGATGATCTCTTGATGTTTTTAAAGGATGCAGGGGATGCATTAAAGGGGGCACGTGCTTTGCTTCACAGGTTCGAGGAAATTTCTAGACTCAGAGTAAACTGGGCAAAGACTTGTGTTATTCCAGTTGATCAGGCATGCAACTCGCCTGCACCCGTGCAGGACATCAAGTGGGAACCCCGCTGCCTTCCCTATTTTGGGATGCATATTTATCATACCCAAGAATACTTGCTAGATGGTAACATTGGCAGGGCGATGCAAGGTCTTAAGAGTAGCATGCAGGTTTGGGGTACCTTGCCTTTGTCAGTGGCAGGTCGTGTGGCCCTATTGAAAATGGTGGCGCTTCCCTGTCTACTTTATTATTTCTGAACATTGCCAGTGTGGATACCTGCCGTTTTTTTTGGCTGCTTTGATCTATGGTTGGTGGCTTCATCTGGGGGAACAGGAGACGGAGGGTAGCACTGGATACACTGTTAGCCCGAGAGTGGAAGGGGGACTTGCAGTACCTGACTTCGAGTTGTATTATTTGGCTGCACAGTTCCAGGGGGTTACCCAAGCGGTGGCGCTGGAATTCAGAGGTCCCGAGTTAAAAATTGAACCGGATATACCTCGGCACGTGCTGTCGTTTCTTGTACTCCAGCAAAAATTATATATGGACTCATTATCCATTGAGGAACGCACTCTGAGGCTTTGCTGGAGACGATATCACAGTAGAGTTAGGATACAGCACCTTTACGCCCGGGAGATACCCTTGGGTATGTGTACCGCCCTGCCGCATGGTGGGGACTGGTCGGCACTTGCGGAGTGGGAGTCACTTGGAATATAGGTAGTAGGAGACCTATACGAAGATGGCGCTCTATTACCCCTTAGTGAACTGCAGGAGAGATTTGGGCACCCGCGGGACACTACTTAATCCATTCAGCCCTGATAGCTGCCATCCAAAAGTACTGGGGAAGGGGCCTGTCGGAGGCACCGGTGAGCTCAGCATGCCAATATGTAGTAGAGGCAGCGGGCACCTATGAGGCCATCACCTGCTTATATAGGCGCATGTTTAGGGAGGGTTTGCCGCCGCTGCAGAAGATACGTGATCAATGGATGATGGATATTGATAAAGAGATACCGGACTCGGCCTGGTCACAGATAATTAAAAGGGCATGGAAGAACACTTGAAATGCCATATTCCAATTAGTTCATTTCTTCATACTGCACAGGGCATATCTGACCCCGACGAAGATAAATCAATATTTTCAAGTAGACACAGCACCGTGCCCCTGCTGTACGTTGGTGGACGCAGGCCTGCTGCATATGCTATGGGTTTGTCCACAATTGTTGGGTACATACTGGGAGGATGTAGTGGTACTACTATGTAATATTACGGAGCGGCAGATTGCCCCGCACAAGGGTACCTGCCTACTTCATTGGTTCCCCCACACTAGTAATACAAACATAAGTAGTAATTTCCTTAATTTGGGATTGTTGTTTGGCAAAATGAAATAACAACCCACTGGAGGGCTGCAGTAGGGCCCAGCTTCGCCAGATGGAAGGCTGCGTTGCTTACACGGGCGGGGAGTGAGAGCATAGTTTGCTTGCAGCAGGCCCAGAGATCCCACAATGATAAGGCACTAGAAGCAGCGCAGTTGTGGGAAGGCCTGGTCGCAGATTTGAAGACTTTAGATGTGGACTCTGTTCCGGAATCAAGCGAACATTCAGGAGATGGAACCTCGTAAATAATTGTGCCAATAAACAGATATAGGAGTGTGAGAGTGTGTTCCCCCTCTGCTATAGTCATGTTCTTGTACACAGACATAGGCATGGAGCCCCATTTAACTAGTACTGTTCCAGTATACTTTCATGATATGTTACGCTGTTGTGAATGACACGCCGGTGGGAGTGGGTGGGTTGAGGGAGGAAGGTGGGAGGGTGGGATAGTTTGATTTATTACTATATGGCTATATGGCTCTGCAGCACATGCATACTTATAATGCAGTTGTGTATTCTGGTGATAACATGTGAATATTGGGACTACTTAGCCATTACTTAACGATTGAACATTACTCATCCTGGCCTAATATCCTGATTGTGTTATTGCATGTCTTATGATTTTACCACTGCCTAAGAGAAATTGAAGGGCACGTATTGATATATTTGAACATTATGTAAGTTGATTGTGGTCGAAGAAAACAGTAAACTGATTTAAAAAAAAAGAAGATCTGTATTGCCACCCACTTTCTACAGCTCAAAAGCGATTCTAATATTGTCTGCACTTTTGGCATATTGGAATTCTTCCAAGATTCATTCTAGTGTCAACAGATATGTACTATCAAAGCATACAGATCAAATCTCATCCACTCGTAACTCACCTTACTCCAGGATGCACACTATTTTCTCTGGTCTCAACAACAGTAGGTCATTTAACTTTCCAGTTGCCAAGCAACACACTGTCTGCTACCTATCTTATCCAAGACAATAAATGAAAAAGGTGGGGAGTTTATGTACACATACATCTATGTTACATTGCAAGCCGATAAAGTAATGCCCCAAAATACGGCGCTGTCAGGTCAGTTTTCTTTAGATTTGGCCAATTATCTTGAGCTACATGGGCAATATACGGTATGCATTGTGACAGGAATTCACAAATTTAAAGTATTGTTTATATATTTCATTACCCGAATCCTGTTTGTGCTATACTAACTATTTGCTTTAGTTGTTATTACGTTCTATTCCTAGTGGTGAGTTGGGATTCACAGAGATAGTGTTTTTTATGCCAGCATGTTTCTTTTTTTCTCAAAAACCTCTTTTTATTAGGCACATTAGCATTTCACAGAATGGATGTACATCACATGAGAGAAAATGCAGCAACAATCCCCTCATCTGACAAATTAATTAGCAAGATCACAGTTTCAATAGGAAGAAGAAAGTACGACGCCACAATTCACTATGAACAGCACACCTGGTCTGACTCAAATGGTACATCACAGGAGGCCTACAATTTCAAACCCCCCTCCCACCCCTTGCCACCCAACCCATCCCCAACAAGATAACGTAACTAACAAACAGCGTTCCTTAAATGAGGCTATTACTGGACTCTAGGACCTGCTGAGTTTATCGCAGTTAACATTATGTACGCTTCTACTGTCTGGATGGTTTTTCAAGGTGACCAAGTGTCCACCGACTAAAATTGAAATAGGTGCAAAGGGGAGAACACTTGTAAGGTAGGCGATGAGAGGACCCCATTTGTATTTGAACTTTTTATAATCATCTCTAAAAGTATCCGCCTGTCAGGACTAACACAACTCTGGCTAAATTCTCCCCTCTACTAAATTATCAAAAGTCAGTTCATCCCTCATGCTGGAGTGCTTGTTGACCCCGATGGAACTCCAGATGGCTGCCAACATGCACACACTTCAACAGCACAACTGTTAGCAGTCTAGTCTTTTAGGCTTCAGAACAACTGGTGAAGTGTGCTTCAACATTCCACTGTGCACTTCACTGAAGAAATAATTAGAAGAGCACCTGTTTTCCCAGCGTCGTGGAAGTCAGTTAGGGTAGTTGCGATAAAATCACGGTTAGATTCGTCGGAACTACATTTCCTCACTAATCAGGTTAGTGTTAAACTATGTAGCTAATATAAAACATTCTGTGGGAAAAGGTTGTGGTGTAAGAGGTACATTTGTATTTAAAAAGGAAACAAAGTCAGGATATTTTTTTCCTTTGTTTGAAAACTGGAACTACCTTTCAGTAATTGCTTTCCTTAGCTGAGTAGATTAAATAAAAAGCTTTTTGAATTTAAAGGTGAAGTCAGGGTCAAAAGCCCAGCATATTGCTTTCCTTGCCATGTGTTAAGTTTGAAGATAAATAAGTGAAGGCCAAGTTAAAGTACTCCAGTAATGTTCTATGGCCAGAATAAATTAACTCTTCAGCAAACATTAAAACCGGGGCAGAATAAATTGTACTTCCAGCAAACATTAAAACTGAAGGCCTGAATATAAGGCGCTTCCTTTTAACATTTAACTTAAGTTCTGAAGCATTGTTTAAAAACTAATTAAATACAGAAAACCAGTCATCCTACTCCAGAAGCCCCAGTTCAAAGCCCACTCCAGTCTCTTAACAGTGAGTTAATATAAATAAGGAGAAACCCAAATACTATGTAAATTAGGAATACAGAAATAAATACTTACATTATCTTTCTTACATTAAGCAATAGCAGGATCAAGTGCAGATTGTAGATGTGAAGGAAAATAAAAGAGATTTGAGTGAAGACTTCTCATACAATCTAGCAAACAATACAGGAGAATTAGAAAAGAAAAAAGCTTCAGTAAGCATTCTGGCAAGATAAGTTATTTATACACCATAGAAATACCAGTAAGTTAAAAGGCACAGTAAATAAAGGTTTTTACATGTTAATATTGCAGTCATGTGAGAAGAAGAAGCAGAATTTTGGAGCAGTCTCTTCTCTGTCCCAACCCCTTCCCCCCACTTAGAACTTACCTGTAATGGAATACATAAAGGCCTAGCAGGGTTGGTTCTGAGAAGGGTATTGGGATGTAGTGTCATTCTGCTCCTGTGTGGTTCAGACAGCAATAAATATTTAGACCCTGACACCGCCACCCTTTCCATAGACAATATATTCCAGAGACAAGCATGACATTGTGATAGCACCGGTGCTGCCTTGTTCTCCATGCTGCTGAGATCACTACATTGACAACCCCAAAGCAAGCCCACATAATGGCCCTGTCTGCTTTTGTTTGCTTTTCTAGCTATGGATCTCTCAATCATAAAAGCACTCCGTCCTTGGTGGTAGGTATAGGGTAACCCAGAAAATCTTTCATGTGAGACAAAATCTCCTACCAAAAGGGTCGTATCGAGGGACAGTCCCACCATATGTGACTATAATCCCCTAAAAGGCCACACCCTCTCCAACACAAATCAGAAGTCTCTGGGAAGATCTTTTTGAGTTTTGTTGAGTATCAGTACCAGTCAAAGAGAGTCTTATAGTGCGCCTCCCTTAGTTCTAGAGAATGGTCATATTTAGCAATATCCCTCCAAAGATGTTTCCATTCTGTATCTGAAATCTCTCTCCCTGTCCACTGTTTCCATGACTGCATGTATTGGGATCCCGTCATATGTGAAGTGGGGAGAAAAATATTATAAAGAGAAGAGATCACTCCTCTTATGGACCCCACCTTCTGCAAAAAAAAAAATCAATTGACGTCTTCTCCAGTGTTGCTTCTTCTCTGACCTGCGGCTGGATAGCCCAGTGTTTGAGTTGGAGGTAATGGAAGTATTCACTGGGTGGAACTTTGAAGTCCCTTTGACAGCAGGCAAAAGTGAGAATGTCATATTTATGAAATAGATCTGATAGCATCAGACAGCCCCCCTCCCTCCATGAACCAAATGGACCCTCACGTAGCACTGGGGGAAATGAATAGGTTTGCGTGGTACGCATGGGAGTGCTAATGTATGCGTTTGATGGCCATGTCTTTCTTAGGTTTCCATATCAGATCCCATATTGTTCTCCCCACCAGGGCCCTATCCATATGTAGCCAATATTTTTCAGCTGGGCCGCTGTAAAATGTAAGTGAAGATCTGGTAGTGAGATCCCTCCGTCGCATCTTGCTTGACGAAGTGTGCGAAACGGAAGCAACGCTCTACCATTCTGCCAGATGTACCGAGTGAAGAGAGTCCGTAATTTAGGCAGGTAGTCCATATCTAGGCCTATTGGCAGAAACAAATATATATTAGGTAAAACGGTCATTTTTACCCCATGGATACGCCCCAACCATGAGATACAGCAAGGCTTCCATTGTTTGAGATTGTGCTGGATTTGGAGCAGCAATGGGAATAGTTTGCCCTAAATAAGTCCTCCAGCATGGGAATCAGGTTAATACCCAGGTATTTGAGTGTATGTTTAGCCCATTGAAGTGGTGTACAGTCATGTAATCTACAAATCGCCTCCCTTGACAGTGTGAGATTAAAAGTAAAATATTTTGTAAGGTTTACATTAAAACCTCCACCTTTTCAAAAGCCCTAAGTTCATCCTGCAACACCTGTAGCGACTGATTGGGGGAGGTGAGAGATACAAGGCACGTTGTCAGCGAAAAGTGATATTTTATTCTCCTCCCCCCAAAAGGAATGCCCTGGATTCCTGCTGCTGTTCAAATCCGTAGGGTTAGTGGCTCAATGCGTATAGGAAAAAGTAATGGCGTGTGGACAGCCCTGCCCTGTACCTCTCTCTAGGGAAAAGAGGGCTGAGCTGGACCCGTTCACCTAGACCTGAGAGTGCTGGTGTACGTAAATAGCTTTAATCATATCTATAAACAATTTACCAAACACAAAATGCCTAAGTGTGCTAAAGAGGAACGTCCAATCCATGTAGTAAACCGTGTTAGGCGTGTATGCTGATATGAATGTGAAAAGCCTCCCTCTTACTTCTCCTTTCACCATAGTAACCCTACCTTTCTTATCGAACTTAATAGCTACAGGCTGGGATTGCAGGGAATTTTGAAACATTAGAGCCACTCCACTGTGTTTGATGGTCACTGAGGATCTATAGATTAATGTATAATTTTTGTGGCGCAGCTGAAGCTCCTCCGCTCTCTTTAGGTGTGTTTCGTGTAGGGCCTCAACCTCAAAGTCATGATCTAATAGATATTACCAGAATTCAGCCCCTTTACATTCCAAGAAGCTATAGATATCGGTATAATCATCAACATCAGCTCCTGTGTGAAGCCCATTTCTCTCCTGCTAATACCATCTGCCAAAAGGAAACTCCAAGCCTGATCAACTTACGGACGTGAGTGCTGAGCCATTATAGAAAGGTATTCAAAGTCTCTATTTGTTCTAATTCCGCCCCCGTAAACCCCCCCCCAAACATTTATACGAACAAATCCTTCGCTAGAGCGCTCCTGCCCATAGCATCGTGGAAAAAGATGTTCATGGTGTAGGGTAAACGGCACAGGTGCTCTTCCCCAGCTGTCTTTCCAAATAGTCATAGTTCATCAAGATATCCAGTTGCACTGCCCAGTGTGGGACTATGAGCGGCTGAGCAATGTCCATGCTCACGCTTGGCATAGGGCTCTTGGGAGAGAGTCTCTCCCCTATTTCATCATTGGTTGGAGCTCCTAGATAGTAAAAGGGTCTTTTGAAGCAGTACATCTCTGAGGTGCAGACTCTAGTCTTTCGAGTGCTGGCCCCTTGCACACGTGTGCCACCGTGAGGAATTATTGCTTTCCTTCCCTCTTGAGGCAGACACCGCATGGTCCTCTGTGGTGGGAGGGAGACCCAGAAGCCTCAAACCTTCCTTCAACTCTGTGATATGTTTTGTTTAACTGTTCAGTTCAAAGGCCAGACGGAAGGGATATGTCCATATATTCTTAAGGTTATTTTTTCTTCATAGTGATGGGCCTAAACTGTTGTCTCCTTAGTAGAGTCGCCGGTGCCTGGTCCTGAAAGAGACTGCAGCAAAAGCCTTGTAAAGATATCTCAAGTTTCTTTCTAGCAGCTTGAAGAATTGCCTCTTTAGTTTTAAAGACGTGCATTTTAACCAGAACGTCGCGGGTGCGTCATCACTCTACTCCTTCCTGGGCAACAATGCGGTGCACTCTCAATCTTGACTTTCGTTTCGCTCGACTCCAGGACTTCTGAAAAGTGCTCCTTGATGATCGCATCCAGGTCAGGTCCTTCAAAAGCCTTATTCAACATTCTTAATTCTTATGTTATCATGTCGTGATCTGTTTTACAGGTGTCCTGTCTTTAAAAGAGCAGCATGAAGCTGGGCTTGTAAGTCATGTATACTGTCTTGCATGGCCACTGTTTTCTTCTCTAGTTCCTGGGCCTGAGATTTCACCTCTAGAACACATGTGCCCCCAGAATCCACATTTTGTTGGAGCGCCATCATCCGCTCAGTCAGATCATCTTTCAGTTGATCTAGGGAGGTCATAATGTCCACTTATAATTCTGTGCAGAGCTCTGATTTGAGATCCTATTTGTGAGAGCCATGGTGTCCATGTTTGCCCCCTACCCCCTTATCTGGCCCCTTTTTTGGTGGCATAAGTGCGGTACAACCACCCCCTCTCTCCGTGGGCGGCCCTCTTCTGGTCAAATGCTATTCAGTACTTCAAGCTGGTGCCCTTTCATCCACAAGATTTAGTGTTCCCTGTGTTGCTGCCTATCCCTGGCCAAGCACTCAATCAAAAGGATCCAAACTGCTGGGAGGACCGATTATCCCTTTAGTTCCTGCAAGGACCCCTGGGAACCTTTGAGGAAATATTACTAGCTACTGCTATGGGCTGTACCTTCTAGCATGGCAGGCAGCTTGCTTCATGTCCCTCTTCCCGTCTCTAATAATCCAAAGCAGCTCTTTCTACCTCCTGTGTTCCCTCACATGCTTCTTCTTTCTGGCAAGCAGGCCACGCCCCTGCATGTTTCCTTTTACCATATGTGTGTACCAAACAAGAGGGGGCTCAAACAACTACTGCGAAATGCTCATATTCCGCGGATAGTAATACATTCAAGTTACACTGAGTCAACAAACTGTTAATGGCTCAAAATGCCATACATCTATATTGCCTGATTGAAAGATTAGGGATGTACAAATTTCCCATAATAGGATTAAATCTGCAGCAGTAGACACATGCATGAGCATGCTTCTTATTTAAGCAGACGGTTTGGCAAATCAAAAATAAGCACATTTTTTATCCGTCGCTTACCCATATTCGGCCCTTGAAACCAGGTCATTGTGGTTTCGGCATCTGACGCTTTCTGCCAAACTGCCATTGTTTTTGTGGCTGGCTTAAATGCCCTACATGAGAATTCAACTCTAACTATTAGACCATCACACCTGCATATTACTGTGCCTGCGTGGGCCAAATAGAAACCGCAAATTTCCTACCCATGACATCTGATGGTACACACAACATTTTGAACTATACCGCCACTTAAAACCATTGTCGCGCATGCATCCTTCTGCCCGCTTCACACCACTTATTTAACATGATTTTCATCACGTACCGGACTTAAACATTCTATCTATTGTATTACACCACTTGTTCTTACTATATGAGTGTTTACATTTCATTATTGTTTATCACTCTAAATTATTAATCATTCCATACCACAACATCATTATATGAATATATCATATTTCATAATTTTATCTCCAAGTTTAACAAATTATTCCAATGTTGTGAAAAGCATCTGTATCACTACATTCTCTTAGCACAGCCTCATAGAGTAGTCCTGGATTGTTAACACAAATCACTCTACTTTTTGTATTTTTTATACCACAACTATGCGTGGACAAAAAACGAGACTTCATTATTTGTGTCAATCTGGCTTATGGATCCTCATAACACAAAACCACTTATGCCATTTTCATATTTCATATCACTTATAAATTCAGTATATGCCTGTCCACCCAATGCTGAGCATCCTCACCTGGAATGGTTGTCCCACAGTGTTCCCAACACTGAGCATCTAAGTCTAAATTGGTTGTCCCATAATCTTTCATCCTTCCAACTGGTTCACAACCCTCTCTCATCATTATATAGTTGTGGGTCCAAAGATTCTCCTCTTCTTTATAAGATCACTACATCACATCACTGGTCTAGACTATCTACACAAAATTATTAAACTTGTTCCATAAATCGTGCTTTAAGTGAGGGTGTTGTACTTCCAACCTAAATAAGATAGCATGATTGTAATTGTATGTAATGTTTGTTGTGCATTAGCTTCATTTAATATTCAAACTTCATAGGGCAGCTTTAGGATGGCGGACAGACTTTGCCCGCCCGCCATCCTCGTGGTAAATGGGACCGCCCGCCATAAGGGCGGGGGTCCCGTGGGGGGTATTAGGATGTGCCCGCCACAGTGGCGGGCACATCCTGTATTTTTAGTATTGTGGTGGGCAGTGCTCTCTGCACCGCCCGCCACTATACTAAAAATGCTTTGCAGCATTTACATAAACAAAGCGGCAGGCACCGCGCGGTGTCTGCCGCTTTGTTAATGTAAATGTGGGAGGGTACCACAAGTAACCCCCGTGTGCATGTCCCCACTCTGCTTCACTCTGGGGGCCCGCAGGGGGCCCCCAGAGTGAACACCGCCTGCCTTTCCGTGGTGGCATTGCCGCCACGGAAAGGCATCTGAAAAAGCCCATGTAAATATGGCTGGCGGTGTCTAATAGACACCGCCACCATATTAATCATTTTCCGCCCCGGCCGCAAGGCGACCGGGGCGAAAAACAGGCGGGCGGTGTTTTTGCGGGGGAGAATTCAGGGAAGGATATCTGGCGGATTGCCTCCGCCAGGCTGGCGGTGGCAATCCGACAGACATCCTAATGACCCCCCAAGTCTTTATTCCCAAGTGACATACCTTATTATTGCCACTACGAAAGAAGCCCTTTGGACGTTGCAACCATGTGTCTTGCAATTGTTTATTTGATCGGGTATAGCGAGGGAAGATAATTTATTTGCTGGTCTTACATATTTTGTGGATTATGCTAGGTTTCTCACTAAGATAATGACCTACACCAGGCAATCCTTTCAGCAGTGCCCAGTGCTTATTCAAAATCTTAAACACTTCATGATTCATACTGGAATTGGTGGTAATCAGCAACCAACGCTCTGTTATGTTCTTGTCATTACCTCTTTGAGTGTCACTACACTTGACTTTCTTTGCTCTAGCTACTGCTTGTTTTAAATCTTCATCCTTATACCCTCAGTTCCCAAGTCTCAGGACTGTTTCATTAGTGTGTTCATCAGATTGTTTATCTTCACTGCAATTCTAACGAATGCAGATCATTTCCCAATAGTAGATAGCCCGTTTGGTACATGGCAGATGTGCACTTTGATAGTGTAGGATACTATTGATCGATGTTTCCTTACCGAACAGGGAACTCTGAATGTTGTGATTCTGTATGTACAAATCTACATCCATGAACTGGATGGAGGTTTGGGACATGCTCATTGTATACTTCACATTAAACAAGTTATTATTTGGGTAGACAGAATACACTGCTAATGTCTGTCTCTGTACCTGTCTAGACAATCATAGCATCGTCAATATATCATCTCTAATAATGAACATCCTTCACCCATTGTGCAGCTGATGGAGCCCAAGCATGTACATGATCCACCCACCCAATGAAAAGATTTGCATACGATGGGGCAAACTTGTACCCCATCACTGTTCCCCGTAGATGTTGGAAGCATTTATCATTGTATAGAAAAAAGTTTGAGTTCTAATATTTTTCAATTACATCTTGTTATGTTCTTAGTAGTTGGCCCTGTGCTTCGAAATGAAAAACTCCATTGCCTTACATCCATATTCCAATTTGATACATGTGTATAATGACTCCACATGCAGAGTTATTAACCACATTGACTCAGCCCATACAAATTCTTCAAAGTTATTCTGTATGTCTGTTGTACCTCTGATGAACGATGGATGGTCCATCACCAGGGGTTTGAGGAATTAATCTACATATTGTGATAAGTGCTCTATTATTGATTAAATGCTGTAAATTATGGTACGACTCAGCGGGAAGTCCCCTTTTTTTCTTGGAAAACAAGGACATACAACATTTAGAAAGTTATATTCAACATCAGACAATAAGTCTACTTCTTTCCAATGGGACATTTTGTCATTTATTTGAAGTGTTGCTAGGGCATAAGGGTTTTGGTCAAGTTTTAGGGGCCGATTATGATGTGTTCACAAAAGGCTGTGACTGTCGGTCCGAGATTTATGACCGTATCGTAAAATGCTGGTTGCATTCCTTTCTGACCGCCTCATTACGATGGAGGCGGTCGGAAAGGAATCAAAATGGTCATTCCGACTGGCTTCCAATGGGCTCGGAGAGCTCGCCCGCCAGTCGGAATGGGGCCAGTAATCTCAAGGGTGGCTCTTTCAGTCCTTATAGGTTACGATGTCGGGTTTCGGCAGCCTTACCGTGCCCGCCTTTACGACACAGTAGGGTTGTCGGAACACAACTTTGGTGGATCCCCAGCAGGCCCTCTTGGGTGTACGGTCTCCAATTGGAGGCTGAGGGGGCACCTATTTGCCTCACTGTTGAATCTGCATCCCTTGGCAGGCACCCCAAGGTGCCTTCCATGGGTGCAGGGATGAACTGTACCTCCTATTTTACAATGGAAGCATATATTCAAGTTAGAATACATGCTCCCATTGTAAAGAATAGGAATGCGACCGAACAGTGCCTGGTCTCATCCTAATTAGTCAGTTGGGACCGCCGACCGGGTGCTGGTTGGTCCAGAGATGATGTTAGGCAGAGGAAACTCTGCCCGACATCATAATAGGCCCCTAAGTATCATTTAACTTCCTATATGTCTCCTTATTATAATATCTTTCATTCATTAGAACAATAAAGCCCTCCTTGTCTGCAGCACGTATGATCAGTGAGCTTTTGTTTGCAATACTAGAGAGGGCAAGTCTGTCTTTCTTGGATAACTTGTCCTACCAAACTATTTAAGGGTTGTAAGAGCTTTATCTTCCTAGAAGTGCAGATCCTTAGTCATTTGTTCATGGAAAACATCAATACTTGTCAAATGCACTCCATGAGGCTTACATTTACGGTGTACATGTAACCCACTATCAGAAGTGTAGTCTTGTTCAATACAAACAATGGTGGTTTGAAAGATTGCCTCAGACTTCAAAGCAATGAGGACATGGTTTCAAGGACCAAACACAGGTAAGCCACTGATACATAAAGTGCTTATTTTTGATTTGGTAAAGCGTACGCTTGAAGAAGGCTTATGTTCACTCATGTGAAAACTGCTACAGAATGAAAACATATACGGGCTATTAGAACTTTCCCAATCTTACGATCACGCTTGTGTTTACTGCTACAAAAAGAATACATTTGTCGGAAATTTGAACTGTCCTATTCTTACGATCAGGCAATATATATGTATGACATTTCGAGCCCTAGACAGATTGTGTAAATTGAATGTATTACTGTCTGCGGAATATGAGCTGCGGATGTAGAGGATTTATGCTATAGTTGATGGAGCCCCCTCTTGTTTGGCATATACAGATGTATGGTAAAAGGAAACATGCTGGCATAAGAAGCACTATCTATGTGAATCTCAACTCACCACTAGAAATAGAATGCAATACCAACTAAGGCACCTATAGTTAGTATAACCCAAACAGGATTCTGGGAAAGAAATCTATAAATAATAGGTTAAATGTGTGAATTCCTGTCATAATGCACACCATGTATTCCCCATTTAGCTGAAGATATTTGGCCAAATGTAAAGAAAATGGGTCTGACAGCAACGCATTTGAGGGCATTACTTTGTTGCCCTGCATGTATCATAGAGGTATGTGTACATAAACTCATACGACTTCCTCCACCTTTTTCATTTTTTCGTTTTGGATAAGACTGGTAGCAGACAGTGTGTTGCTTGGCAAATGGACAGGTAAATCACTTCCTGTTGTTGAGACCAGACAAAATTGTGTGTATTCTGTAGTAAGATCAAATATGAGTGGATGAGATTTGAACTGTATGCCTTAATAGTGCATATCTGTTGACAATAGAGAGAATCTTGGAAGAATTTCAATTTACTGAAAGTGCAAACAATTTTTGAATCAATGTTGGGTTATAGAAAGTGGGTGGCAACACTCATGATGGCTACTATCCTTAAGGTTCACAGGATCCATAGATGGAAATTGTGTCTATACAGGGGACATTTGATGGGCATTTATCTTTTCAAAATATAGAAGATTAATACATAATTTATTATAGGGTAAGTAAATGAGATTTGTCATCTTATATGGAAACAATATGGTATATGGGTTTTGAGGTGTGGTGTTTTATGCATTTCGTCACTTTCTTTTCCTTTTTGGAATAAATTAACTTCCCGTTAATATCCTATGCTTGCATACCTACTGTAAAGATATAGGAACAACATTGAATCACACCAGAGGCAGAGCCATGGTTAAGGTCACCATAGCCATCAAATATGGTGGATTGGTGGGCAAGGTGGGCTTGTGGATAACTGGTGCTTTATTCTGACTATTTTTATTAATATACTAATGATTTCATCAACATTATTGACTGTTTGTTGGTGAGGGTGTCAAGAAAAAGAATTATGAGACAATGTTTAACAAAGTGATCCTTTCTTTATTTTTCTGACCCTTTATTGAGAATAATTGATAACATTTTCATAGAAAATTTGACAAGAAAAAAGCAAATGGAGGATAATTATAAAAGAAATGGGGCAACTTGTAAATTAATTATAATGTATACCACAATGTCAACAACCTGTCTCCACACGTGTATAAAGATGAAATGTAAAGTTGTAACATTTAATAAGTAATGAAAGTTATGTTTGTAGCCCTGAAGAAGCCCATAACTGGGCAAAAAGCATTGGTAGAGAGGACATTGTTTTCTGGACTTGAAGATGCTTGAATATAGAATGGCAATCTTCAAGGAAATTACCTCTCAATTCATCTATTCTTGAACAAGCAAGATTAGCTGTTTAATTTTAAAGTTTCCTCTCTGTTGTGTTTTTGAAAAAACTTGAATTTTGTATTGTTTAGATTGGTGTCAAACCATTTGAGGTAGGCAACAATTGAATTTTGGATTGAACCAAATATAACACTTGTGGTAGTGCGACAAATGGGCTCCCTAGCCGCCATTACATGTTCATCCTCTAAATCTACCTGGCATATTCAGTATTAACATAGTTTAATTATATAAAATGTCAGTTGAGCGCCAACTCATAATATTCATGTATGTTTCTAAGTCATGAAGAAATATTAAACCAGATGGTGCACTCCTTGATTTGATGCAGTTTGAGTGAACTGAACTCTGTATCCAGTTTAGCGTGCTATCCTCCTATCATGCCTGCTGTGCATATGTCAAGATAATGTACAGGGGGGGGGCAAGTTTTAATGATAACTTGGACTGGAGAGTGCACTGCTGTTGGAGACTAGACCTGGGTAGTGAAATCCGCTCTACACGTTACACAGGGATTGGAAAGCTCCCCAAAACTCCGTTTTGCGCAAAGGAGCAGAGTTTTTTTCTTTCTCGTGTTCACCAACGCCAAATTGCAGAGCGCGAGTGAGGAAAATCAACTTCCTGGCTAGATTTTTCCTCGTTCATGATCGTCAATATCAAGTTGGCGAGTGCGAGTGAGGAAAATAAACGTCCCGGCGATATTTTTCAAAGAGGTTGCGGTCAGGTTTCTCATTGAGAGTGGTCACGTATGCTCGAGACCACTCGCGTTGAGAAACTGCCATTCTCATTGCGAAAGCTGCTGCTTGATTTTTTTTTAGTCAGTTTTCTATCGTTGATTTGAACATAAACATAAGAATTTGTTTTTTCAAAACATAACAATATTACATCATAACAGTTACAATGTAATCAAAAAAATGTACATGAAATTTCTTTCAGCCCAATGCATTTCGGGATGGTGATCCCTTTGTCTGTGGTGAAACCTGTGAAGAAACAAATAAAAAGCGAGTATGCACAGCAAACAATTGATGAGTAAGTGATTGTGATAGTGTTATAGCACAAAGAGTGAAAATCATGGACTGCTAAGTATCCTGTGCACATTAAGTATTCAAGTGACACTGACTGTGTAATGTCATATCCAGGGAATATGTAAAGAATGGTGGAAGGTGACTATAGTCCATGCTTCTATGCACCTTAACTCAGTCATGCATTTTCGCGGTATAAATATAAGGAGGGAAGAGTCCCGTCACTATGAGCGTGCACTCCTCATTATGTTTGAATACCTTTATCCACGCCAAACAAAACCGAGAAGATACAACAACGCACAGAACGTAAGGTCTGTAGAAGAAACTAGGACCTGTGTTGTATTTTTAGAAACCTACACACCATTAGAAACCGACTGTGACAACAAGTTATTATACTTGTACAACGCAACAATACAGCAAAGTATGCTCGGCTGCTCTTGGATACTGACACCCCTCGTCCAAACTGAAGAGAAAGCGTTATTACACATGTTATGCACTGCTTATACCATTGACTTCATTACAAAACATCGCCCAACTACCAGAAACACAAAACGGGGATTGATATCAATGTACCATTGATGTGCTGGCTCACTCATATGGATTAGAAGCTGTAGAGTGGGCCCTATTAAAGAACATGCAAGATCACGACTTTTGCAATTCTGCTTCCGAAACAGCTATTTCGAATGGAATGACCAATTCTACTTACAATCGAACGGAATCTCAATGGGTTTTCCCGGAGCACCATCATAGGCTAATACCTTTATAGCAACATTCGAGGAAGACCACATTCTAACTAACACCACATGGCAGACTGGATTAGTGATTTTCAGTTGTGACATAGATGACATTTTTCTTATTTGGAACAACACCAAGGAAGCACTAGTAGAGAACATCTGCATACTCAACACAAAAGATCCTACAATTTTTTGAATATATTGTTTCTGTGATGATGTAATATTGTTATGTTGTGAAAACATTTTTCTTATTTTTATGTTCAAATCAACGATGTAAAAATGATGTGTTATACACAGTAAAAAAAGTAAAATTAACTAATGAGGAATAAACTCACATTTGTAAGAATCTGTTTCTAAGTCATTACATAATCTATTAATGTATAATTGCTTACAATATCTATGCAGTTATACCAACCATAAAAAATACATGTAATTCATTGACATACAATTAATTATTTAGTGTAAATTATCATAATTATTGTCCCACATTATCTAGTTACCACATTTAGCCCCAGTGGGCAATATAATTCATCATTTATATTATGAACATCTGCAAAACAAATACAATTTGATCATATGTTTGTAGTTAGTGACATCATATTTCAATCCTATGAGTTCATCCTCAATCTGCAAAGTCATACCGGCTCAAGGTATCTATTGTACAGCCTATAATCAAGCAGGATTAACCAAGGTATGTATGTAGTTCTTTATCGATATTGTGACCATATGGTTGACACACTCCATATCCAATAGGAATCTCATTTCTTTTTTTTTAAGTTTGAAAGCTTTATTAGAGTAAAATCAGATATTACAATAAGGTGACATCAGTAAAAAATAAGAAAAAGTTAAAGATTGGAATAAAGTAAACATAGGTAACCAATATCACAGTGAAAAAACCAAGCATTTTGAAGCATTTTACGGGGGGGGGAGGAGGGGGAGGCAAATAAAAACATGGTAATAGGAAAGGAGTGAGTAAAAACTAGAGAATTCAATAAATGTCAGTCAAAAGAGTACAGTAAAATACACAATATTTAGCGACTATTTGAAATAAGAACCTTTAGCAAAAAGGAAACAAGTATAAAACTAAAAGAAAAATCACAACAGTGAAATTGAAATATCATAAACTACAGGCAAGAGTACATGTGTTCAAGGGGGTTTGAAATTATCCGAGGAAACTGGAGAGTATGTCTTTTTGGCAGATTGATCTAAATATAAAGTGAGAGGTAACCAGTAAAGTTCAACATTTCGGGAGGGTTTGCAGGAAGAAGCAAAGGCAACATCAAGTCTATGTGATTGACATACTAGATTCCACCAACAATTTAGAGACAAATTGTTCAAGGATTTCCAGTTAGAGACAATGTGTTGTAATGCAAGGGCTAACATAAGGTCAAAAAGGCCGTGAGAGTGTGGAGGGAGATCCAGATCATCTGAAAGGCTACCCAGAAACACAATGGAAGTGGAAAAATGAGTAGAAATGTTGAAAATACGGGAAAGGCGAGAGAATATCTGAGTCCAAAAAATGCGAACTGATGGACAGAGGAAGAAAAGATGTAAAAGATCTGCATTGGGAGCATTACAGGTCCAGCAAGTAGGGATAGAATTAGAATGAAAGCGAGATATAGAAAGAGGAGAAAGGTAGAGTCTGTGATAGAAGAAAAATAGGGATTGAGTGAGAGAGGCAGTGCGGGAAATCTTCAAAGATCTGGCCCATATTTTGTCCCAAAGAGAAGTTGACCATAAAGAACCCAAATCCTCCTCCCAAGACAATTCTAATTTCGATTTAAGACGGTCTGGGTCAGGGGCTGAGAAATAGCGATAAATAAGGGAAGCTTTAGGAACAGTAGAGAGGACGGTAAGTAGAGAGGGAGGTGAGGCTGGTATGCTCTCAGACGGAAGAGAATAATAACGATCTAAAATGGTTTCCATAAGGATGAGGAATTTCTTTGCAAAAGAAGAAGGGCAGCGGAATTGAGATTGGAGTTGAGGAAACGAACAGGGGGATGAGCCATCAAACAGATGACGTACCCAGATGATACCTTTCGCTCTCCATGAGGGCCATGCGATAGGTCTGTTATTTATTAATATGAGTGAGTTATACCATATAGGTAATAGTAGGAAGGATTCCTGAGTGACCGGAGTAGAGGAGACTAAAGGCCGTAGAAGAGAAGAGGTATGTTTGAATAAAAGGGGGTTAAGACATGGGGCTTTAGAAGTGAAGCGGATAACCTCTTGTAAAGAGTAAGGAAGTAATAACTCCTGTTCAACAGAAAGCCAAAGGGGAGAAAAGGGTGAGGTTTCCTGAGAAAGCCAGCGGGAAGCTTGTCGAAGTGAGAAAGACTTGTGATAAAGGCGAAAGTCTGGAAAGTTGGTTCCACCATTGAGTTTAGATTTGCGGAGGCGTAAGAGAGAAATACGAGCCTTTTTCTGTTTCCAGAGAAATTTGGACAAAACCGAATCAATGCGGCGGAAATATGAAATAGGGATACGAATTGGAAGCATGGATAATAAATAGATCAAAATTGGGGCAATCATCATCCTGATGGAGTCAAGACGACCCCACCAGGAGAGAAACAGAGGATTCCAAGAAGCGAGTAGTGATTCTATTCTAGAGATGACTGCATTCATGTTAAGTTGAATAGAAGAGGAAATAGAGTTAGAAAAAAGCACACCAAGATATTTAATTTTCGTAGAATTCCAAGCAAAGCCGGTAGCCGTAAAGAAGTGGGGAAGGCAAAATTTGGTTAACGGAAGAATTTCTGTTTTGTCAGAATTTATTTTATAACCTGAGACCAAAGAGAATTTTTGAAATTCACTTAATAAAGAGGGAATAGAGGTGGCCGGGTCTGAAATAAATAAAAGGATATCGTCAGCATATGCAGATAATTTAAGATGATGAGCACCATAAGGGAATCCGGAAATTGAGGGATTGTTACGTATAGAGGTGAGGAAGGGTTCAAGCGCCAAAAATAAATAAAAGAGGTGACAAAGGACAACCTTGACGGACTCCACGTTGAAGCGTGAATGGGGAAGTGAGTTGACCATTAACGAGAACAGAGGCTTTGGGCGAAGAGTATAACAAAGAAATATAAGATATAAATTTAGGGTGGAAGCCATGCCATTTTAAGGAAGCCATGAGAAAAGGACCAGTCAACCCGATCAAAGGCTTTCTCAGCATCGACTGAGATGGCGGCAATGGGAATTGATAGTGAGGGGGCTTTACTTAACACATTAAGGAAGAGTCTGGAATTATCTGAAGTAAGGCGGCCTTTAACAAATCCACATTGTTCTTTCCCTATGAGATGTGGTAAGAGCGGGTCAAGGCGGAGAGCTAATCATTTTGCAAAAATCTTATAGTCCACATTAACTAAAGATATGGGTCGATAATTTTTACAAAACTTAGGGTTCCTACCATCTTTAGAGGATAAGGCATATGGTAGCGTCCTGAAATGAGCCTTGGGCCGACCCAGTAGAGCAAAAAGATTGAAAAAGAAATAGAAGTTTAGGTAAAAGGAGATCCGAAAAATGTAGGTAAAATTCAACTGGAAACCCGTCAGGTCCTGGAGTCTTGCCTTTAGTGAGGGAGGATAAAGCAGTGGACAGCTCCGAAATAGTGAGATCAGTATCAATGGCCGAAAATTTAAGGTGGGAGGTATCTGGTTGAGGTAGGTTATCAAAATAAGATTGAAGGAGGTCTGAGGTGGGAGGGTTCTCAGGTGTATATAAAGATTCATAAAAAGAATGAAATTGTGCCAGGATTTCTGCATTTGTATGTAAAAGCACATTAGAGGGGGAGTAGATGGAATCTATGTTAGTTCGTTCCTTACGTGATTTAAGATAATTAGCTAATAGTTTGCCAGATTTATTTCGGCCTCC